>NW_026775577.1:66545628-67235254 GCF_030987335.1 Cornus florida | reverse complement strand
GTGTTTAAATGAGCAATGATTGGAATCTTTGAATGAAATTACCTCAATCAAAGTATCTATATGTCAGTAGACCATTTTAATGTATAAAGGTTGAAATATTGAATTACCTCAATCAAGGTACCTATTATGTCACTAGATCTATTTCATGTATAATGATTGAATCTTTGAAAGAATGAGAGTTGTGAGTTAAACTTATTCGAGTTCCCCTTAACGACCTGAAGAGTGTTTTAGTGAGTAAGGATTGAATCTTTGAAAGAAAATACCTCAATCAAGGTACCTACTGTGTCACTAACATTCTTAAGGTATAAAGATGAAAACTTTGAAGGAAAATGAGAGTTTTGAGTTAAATCTATTCAAGTTCCCTTTGACGTTCCGATTAGTGTTTTAATGAGTAAGACTGAATCTTTGAATGAAAATACCTCAATCAAGGTTCCTATTATGTCACCAGATGATTTTAATGTATAAAGATTAAATCTCTGAAAGAAAATGAGAGTTTTCAGTTAAACTTATTCGAGTTCCCTTTGTCGTTACAATGAGTGTTTTAATAACTAAAAAGTGAATCTTTGAATGAAATTACCTCAATCAAGGTACGTATATGTCACTAGACCATTTTAATGTATAAAGATTGAAATACTGAATCTTTGAAAGAGAGTTAGAGTTTTTGAGTTTAACATATTCGAGGTCCCTTCGAAGTCGCGAAGAGTGGTTTTACTGCTAAAGATAGAATCTTTGTAAGAAAGTGAGAGTTTTGAGTTTAAAATATTCAGGTTCCCTGCGAAGTCGCAAAGAGTGTTTCAATGACTAAAGATTGAATCTCTGAATTAAAATGTCTCAATCAAGGAACCTATTATGTCATTTGACCTTTTTAATGAGAGTTTTGAAATAAGCTTATTAGAGTTCCTTTGACGTTCCGAAGAGTCTCGTAATGATGAAAGATTATATCTTTGAATGAAAATACCTCAATTAAGGTACCTATTATGTCAATAGACCATTTTAATGTATAAAGATTAAGTCTTTGAAAGAAAATGTGAGTTTTGAGTTAAACTTATTCGAGTTCCCTTTGACATCACGAAGAGTGTTTTAATGAGTAAATACTGAATCTTTGAATGAAATTACATCATTCAATGGACCTATTATGTCAGTAGACCTTTTTAATGTATAAAGATTGAATCTTTGAAAGAAAATGAGAGCTTTGAGGTTAACTTATTCGAGTTCCCGATAAGGTTGAGAAGAGTGTTTTTTAGTGAGTAAAGATTGTATCTTTGAATGAAACTACCTCAATAAGGGCACCTATCTTGTTACTAGACCATTTTAATGTCCAAAGATTTCTTTGACAGGAAATAAGATTTTTTGAGTTAAACGTATTCGAGTTCCCTTTGACGTCACAAAAGAGTGTTTTAATGAGTAAAGATGGAATCTTCGAATGAAATTACCTTAATCAAGGTTCCTATTATGTCATTAGAACTTTTTAACGTGTAAAAATTGAATCTTTGAAAGAAAATAAGAGTTTTGAGATCAACTTATTCGAGTTCCCTATGAAGTCACGGGTCAAGGCACCTATTGTGTCACTAGATCTATTTATTGTATAATAATTGAATCTTTGAAAGAAAATGAGAGTTTTGAGTTCAACTTATTCGAGTTCCCTTTGACATCACGAAAAGTGTTTCAATGAGCAAAGATTGAATCTTTGAATGAAATGACCTCAATCAAGGCACCTATTGTGTCACTGGACCTTTCTAATGTATGAAGATTCAATCTCTGAAAAAAACTGAGAGTTTTAAGTTTAACTTATTCGAGATCCCTATGAAGTCACGGAGAGTGTTTTAATGAGTAAAGAATGAATCTTCGAATGAAGATACCTCAATCAAGGTACCTATTATGTCACTAGCCCATTTCAATGTGTAAAGAATAAATCTTTGAAAGAAAATGAGAGTTTTCAGTTAAAATTATTTGAGTTCCCTTTGACGACACGAAGAGTGTTTTAATGAGTAAAGATAGAATCTTTGAAAGAAATTACCCTGATCATGGTAGCTATTATGTCACGAGACCGTTTTAACGTATTAAGATTGAATCTTTGAAAGAAAATGAGAGTTTAGAATTTAGCTTATTCGAGTTCCCTTTGAAGTCGCGAAGAGTGTTTTTATGACTAAAGATTGAATCTCTGAAAGAAAATACCTCAATCAAGGTACCTATTATGTCAGTAGACCATTTTAATTTGCAAAGTTTAAATCTTCGATTGAAAATGCGAGTTTTGAGTTAAACTTATTCGAGTTCCCTTTGTCATCACGAAGAGTGTTTCAATGAGTAAAGATTGATTCCTTGAATGAAATTACCCCAATCACGGTACCTATTATGTCACTAGACCATTTTAATGTATCAAGATTGGATCTTCGAAAGAAAAGGAGGGTTGTGAGTTAAACTTATTCGAGTTCCCTTTGACGTCCTGAAGAGTGTTTTAATGAGTAAAGATTGAATCTTTGAATTAAAATACCTCAATCAAGGTACCTATTATGTCACTAGACCATTTTGATGTTTAAAGATTAAATCTTTGAAAAAAAATGCGAGTTTTGAGTTAAACTTATTCGAGTTCCCTTTGTCTTCACGAAGAGTGTTTTAATGAGCAATGATTGGAATCTTTGAATGAAATTACCTCAATCAAAGTATCTATATGTCAGTAGACCATTTTAATGTATAAAGGTTGAAATATTGAATTACCTCAATCAAGGTACCTATTATGTCACTAGATCTATTTCATGTATAAAGATTGAATCTTTGAAAGAATGAGAGTTGTGAGTTAAACTTATTCGAGTTCCCCTTAACGACCTGAAGAGTGTTTTAGTGAGTAAGGATTGAATCTTTGAAAGAAAATACCTCAATTAAGGTACCTACTGTGTCACTAACATTCTTAAGGTATAAAGATGAAAACTTTGAAGGAAAATGAGAGTTTTGAGTTAAATCTATTCAAGTTCCCTTTGACGTTCCGATTAGTGTTTTAATGAGTAAGACTGAATCTTTGAATGAAAATACCTCAATCAAGGTTCCTATTATGTCACCAGACGATTTTAATGTATAAAGATTAAATCTCTGAAAGAAAATGAGAGTTTTCAGTTAAACTTATTCGAGTTCCCTTTGTCGTCACAATGAGTGTTTTAATAACTAAAAAGTGAATCTTTGAATGAAATTACCTCAATCAAGGTACGTATATGTCACTAGACCATTTTAATGTATAAAGATTGAAATACTGAATCTTTGAAAGAGAGTTAGAGTTTTTGAGTTTAACATATTCAAGGTCCCTTCGAAGTCGCGAAGAGTGGTTTTACTGCTAAAGATAGAATCTTTGTAAGAAAGTGAGAGTTTTGAGTTTAAAATATTCAGGTTCCCTGCGAAGTCGCAAAGAGTGTTTCAATGACTAAAGATTGAATCTCTGAATTAAAATGTCTCAATCAAGGAACCTATTATGTCATTTGACCTTTTTTATGAGAGTTTTGAATTAAGCTTATTAGAGTTCCTTTGACGTCCCGAAGAGTCTCGTAATGATGAAAGATTATATCTTTGAATGAAAATACCTCAATTAAGGTACCTATTATGTCAGTAGACCATTTTAATGTATAAAGATTAAGTCTTTGAAAGAAAATGTGAGTTTTGAGTTAAACTTATTCGAGTTCCCTTTGACATCACGAAGAGTGTTTTAATGAGTAAATACTGAATCTTTGAATGAAATTACATCATTCAATGGACGTATTATGTCAGCAGACCTTTTTAACGTATAAAGATTGAATCTTTGAAAGAAAATGAGAGCTTTGAGGTTAACTTATTCGAGTTCCCGATAAGGTTGAGAAGAGTGTTTTTTAGTGAGTAAAGATTGTATCTTTGAATGAAACTACCTCAATAAGGGCACCTATTTTGTTACTAGACCATTTTAATGTCCAAAGATTTCTTTGACAGGAAATAAGAGTTTTTGAGTTAAACGTATTCGAGTTCCCTTTGACGTCACAAAAGAGTGTTTTAATGAGTAAAGATGGAATCTTCGAATGAAATTACCTTAATCAAGGTTCCTATTATGTCATTAGAACTTTTTAAAGTGTAAAAATTGAATCTTTGAAAGAAAATAAGAGTTTTGAGATCAACTTATGCGAGTTCCCTATGAAGTCATGGGTCAAGGCACCTATTGTGTCACTAGATCTATTTATTGTATAATGATTGAATCTTTGAAAGAAAATGAGAGTTTTGAGTTCAACTTATTCGAGTTCCCTTTGACATCACGAAAAGTGTTTTAATGAGCAAAGATTGAATCTTTGAATGAAATGACCTCAATCAACCTATTGTGTCACTGGACCTTTCTAATGTATGAAGATTCAATCTCTGAAAAAAACTGAGAGTTTTAAGTTTAACTTATTCGAGATCCCTATGAAGTCACGGAGAGTGTTTTAATGAGTAAAGAATGAATCTTCGAATGAAAATACCTCAATCAAGGTACCTATTATGTACCTAGCCCATTTCAATGTGTAAAGAATAAATCTTTGAAAGAAAATGAGAGTTTTCAGTTAAAATTATTTGAGTTCCCTTTGACGACACGAAGAGTGTTTTAATGAGTAAAGATAGAATATTTGAAAGAAATTACCCTGATCATGGTACCTATTATGTCATTAGACCGTTTTAACGTATTAAGATTGAATCTTTGAAAGAAAATGAGAGTTTAGAATTTAGCTTATTCGAGTTCCCTTTGAAGTCGCGAAGAGTTTTTTTATGACTAAAGATTGAATCTCTGAATGAAAATACCTCAATCAAGGTACTTATTATGTCAGTAGACCATTTTAATTTGCAAAGTTTAAATCTTCAATTGAAAATGCGAGTTTTGAGTTAAACTTATTCGAGTTCCCTTTGTCGTCACGAAGAGTGTTTTAATGAGTAAAGATTGATTCCTTGAATGAAATTACCCCAATCACGGTACCTATTATGTCACTAGACCATTTTAATGTATCAAGATTGGATCTTCGAAAGAAAAGGAGGGTTGTGAGTTAAACTTATTCGAGTTCCCTTTGACGTCCTGAAGAGTGTTTTAATGAGTAAAGATTGAATCTTTGAATGAAAATACCTCAATCAAGGTACCTATTATGTCACTAGACCATTTTGATGTTTAAAGATTAAATCTTTGAAAAAAAATGCGAGTTTTGAGTTAAACTTATTCGAGTTCCCTTTGTCGTCACGAAGAGTGTTTTAATGAGCAATGATTGGAATCTTTGAATGAAATTACCTCAATCAAAGTATCTATATGTCAGTAGACCATTTTAATGTATAAAGGTTGAAATATTGAATTACCTCAATCAAGGTACCTATTATGTCACTAGATCTATTTCATGTATAATGATTGAATCTTTGAAAGAATGAGAGTTGTGAGTTAAACTTATTCGAGTTCCCCTTAACGACCTGAAGAGTGTTTTAGTGAGTAAGGATTGAATCTTTGAAAGAAAATACCTCAATCAAGGTACCTACTGTGTCACTAACATTCTTAAGGTATAAAGATGAAAACTTTGAAGGAAAATGAGAGTTTTGAGTTAAATCTATTCAAGTTCCCTTTGACGTTCCGATTAGTGTTTTAATGAGTAAGACAGAATCTTTGAATGAAAATATCTCAATCAAGGTTCCTATTATGTCACCAGACGATTTTAATGTATAAAGATTAAATCTCTGAAAGAAAATGAGAGTTTTCAGTTAAACTTATTCGAGTTCCCTTTGTCGTCACAATGAGTGTTTTAATAACTAAAAAGTGAATCTTTGAATGAAATTACCTCAATCAAGGTACGTATATGTCACTAGACCATTTTAATGTATAAAGATTGAAATACTGAATCTTTGAAAGAGAGTTAGAGTTTTTGAGTTTAACATATTCGAGGTCCCTTCGAAGTCGCGAAGAGTGGTTTTACTGCTAAAGATAGAATCTTTGTAAGAAAGTGAGAGTTTTGAGTTTAAAATATTCAGGTTCCCTGCGAAGTCGCAAAGAGTGTTTCAATGACTAAAGATTGAATCTCTGAATTAAAATGTCTCAATCAAGGAACCTATTATGTCATTTGACCTTTTTAATGACAGTTTTGAAATAAGCTTATTAGAGTTCCTTTGACGTCCCGAAGAGTCTCGTAATGATGAAAGATTATATCTTTGAATGAAAATACCTCAATTAAGGTACCTATTATGTCAATAGACCATTTTAATGTATAAAGATTAAGTCTTTGAAAGAAAATGTGAGTTTTGAGTTAAACTTATTCGAGTTCCCTTTGACATCACGAAGAGTGTTTTAATGAGTAAATACTGAATCTTTGAATGAAATTACATCATTCAATGGACCTATTATGTCAGTAGACCTTTTTAATGTATAAAGATTGAATCTTTGAAAGAAAATGAGAGCTTTGAGGTTAACTTTTTCGAGTTCCCGATAAGGTTGAGAAGAGTGTTTTTTAGTGAGTAAAGATTGTATCTTTGAATGAAACTACCTCAATAAGGGCACCTATTTTGTTACTAGACCATTTTAATGTCCAAAGATTTCTTTGACAGGAAATAAGAGTTTTTGAGTTAAACGTATTCGAGTTTCCTTTGACGTCACAAAAGAGTGTTTTAATGAGTAAAGATGGAATCTTCGAATGAAATTACCTTAATCAAGGTTCCTATTATGTCATTAGAACTTTTTAACGTGTAAAAATTGAATCTTTGAAAGAAAATAAGAGTTTTGAGATCAACTTTTGCGAGTTCCCTATGAAGTCACGGGTCAAGGCACCTATTGTGACACTAGATCTATTTATTGTATAATGATTGAATCTTTGAAAGAAAATGAGAGTTTTGAGTTCAACTTATTCGAGTTCCCTTTGACATCACGAAAAGTGTTTTAATGAGCAAAGATTGAATCTTTGAATGAAATGACCTCAATCAACCTATTGTGTCACTGGACCTTTCCAATGTATGAAGATTCAATCTCTGAAAAAAACTGAGAGTTTTAAGTTTAACTTATTCGAGATCCCTATGAAGTCACGGAGAGTGTTTTAATGAGTAAAGAATGAATCTTCGAATGAAAATACCTCAATCAAGGTACCTATTATGTCACTAGCCCATTTCAATGTGTAAAGAATAAATCTTTGAAAGAAAATGAGAGTTTTCAGTTAAAATTATTTGAGTTCCCTTTGACGACACGAAGAGTGTTTTAATGAGTAAAGATAGAATCTTTGAAAGAAATTACCCTGATCATGGTACCTATTATGTCACTAGACAGTTTTAACGTATTAAGATTGAATCTTTGAAAGAAAATGAGAGTTTAGAATTTAGCTTATTCGAGTTCCCTTTGAAGTCGCGAAGAGTGTTTTTATGACTAAAGATTGAATCTATGAATGAAAATACCTCAATCAAGGTACCTATTATGTCAGTAGACCATTTTAATTTGCAAAGTTTAAATCTTCGATTGAAAATGCGAGTTTTGAGTTAAACTTATTCGAGTTCCCTTTGTCGTCACGAAGAGTGTTTTAATGAGTAAAGATTGATTCCTTGAATGAAATTACCCCAATCACGGTACCTATTATGTCACTAGACCATTTTAATGTATCAAGATTGGATCTTCGAAAGAAAAGGAGGGTTGTGAGATAAACTTATTCGAGTTCCCTTTGACGTCCTGAAGAGTGTTTTAATGAGTAAAGATTGAATCTTTGAATGAAAATACCTCAATCAAGGTACCTATTATGTCACTAGACCATTTTGATGTTTAAAGATTAAATCTTTGAAAAAAAATGCGAGTTTTGAGTTAAACTTATTCGAGTTCCCTTTGTCGTCACGAAGAGTGTTTAAATGAGCAATGATTGGAATCTTTGAATGAAATTACCTCAATCAAAGTATCTATATGTCAGTAGACCATTTTAATGTATAAAGGTTGAAATATTGAATTACCTCAATCAAGGTACCTATTATGTCACTAGATCTATTTCATGTATAATGATTGAATCTTTGAAAGAATGAGAGTTGTGAGTTAAACTTATTCGAGTTCCCCTTAACGACCTGAAGAGTGTTTTAGTGAGTAAGGATTGAATCTTTGAAAGAAAATACCTCAATCAAGGTACCTACTGTGTCACTAACATTCTTAAGGTATAAAGATGAAAACTTTGAAGGAAAATGAGAGTTTTGAGTTAAATCTATTCAAGTTCCCTTTGACGTTCCGATTAGTGTTTTAATGAGTAAGACTGAATCTTTGAATGAAAATACCTCAATCAAGGTTCCTATTATGTCACCAGATGATTTTAATGTATAAAGATTAAATCTCTGAAAGAAAATGAGAGTTTTCAGTTAAACTTATTCGAGTTCCCTTTGTCGTTACAATGAGTGTTTTAATAACTAAAAAGTGAATCTTTGAATGAAATTACCTCAATCAAGGTACGTATATGTCACTAGACCATTTTAATGTATAAAGATTGAAATACTGAATCTTTGAAAGAGAGTTAGAGTTTTTGAGTTTAACATATTCGAGGTCCCTTCGAAGTCGCGAAGAGTGGTTTTACTGCTAAAGATAGAATCTTTGTAAGAAAGTGAGAGTTTTGAGTTTAAAATATTCAGGTTCCCTGCGAAGTCGCAAAGAGTGTTTCAATGACTAAAGATTGAATCTCTGAATTAAAATGTCTCAATCAAGGAACCTATTATGTCATTTGACCTTTTTAATGAGAGTTTTGAAATAAGCTTATTAGAGTTCCTTTGACGTTCCGAAGAGTCTCGTAATGATGAAAGATTATATCTTTGAATGAAAATACCTCAATTAAGGTACCTATTATGTCAATAGACCATTTTAATGTATAAAGATTAAGTCTTTGAAAGAAAATGTGAGTTTTGAGTTAAACTTATTCGAGTTCCCTTTGACATCACGAAGAGTGTTTTAATGAGTAAATACTGAATCTTTGAATGAAATTACATCATTCAATGGACCTATTATGTCAGTAGACCTTTTTAATGTATAAAGATTGAATCTTTGAAAGAAAATGAGAGCTTTGAGGTTAACTTATTCGAGTTCCCGATAAGGTTGAGAAGAGTGTTTTTTAGTGAGTAAAGATTGTATCTTTGAATGAAACTACCTCAATAAGGGCACCTATCTTGTTACTAGACCATTTTAATGTCCAAAGATTTCTTTGACAGGAAATAAGATTTTTTGAGTTAAACGTATTCGAGTTCCCTTTGACGTCACAAAAGAGTGTTTTAATGAGTAAAGATGGAATCTTCGAATGAAATTACCTTAATCAAGGTTCCTATTATGTCATTAGAACTTTTTAACGTGTAAAAATTGAATCTTTGAAAGAAAATAAGAGTTTTGAGATCAACTTATTCGAGTTCCCTATGAAGTCACGGGTCAAGGCACCTATTGTGTCACTAGATCTATTTATTGTATAATGATTGAATCTTTGAAAGAAAATGAGAGTTTTGAGTTCAACTTATTCGAGTTCCCTTTGACATCACGAAAAGTGTTTTAATGAGCAAAGATTGAATCTTTGAATGAAATGACCTCAATCAAGGCACCTATTGTGTCACTCGACCTTTCTAATGTATGAAGATTCAATCTCTGAAAAAAACTGAGAGTTTTAAGGTTAACTTATTCGAGATCCCTATGAAGTCACGGAGAGTGTTTTAATGAGTAAAGAATGAATCTTCGAATGAAAATACCTCAATCAAGGTACCTATTATGTCACTAGCCCATTTCAATGTGTAAAGAATAAATCTTTGAAAGAAAATGAGAGTTTTCAGTTAAAATTATTTGAGTTCCCTTTGACGACACGAAGAGTGTTTTAATGAGTAAAGATAGAATCTTTGAAAGAAATTACCCTGATCATGGTACCTATTATGTCACTAGACCGTTTTAACGTATTAAGATTGAATCTTTGAAAGAAAATGAGAGTTTAGAATTTAGCTTATTCGAGTTCCCTTTGAAGTCGCGAAGAGTGTTTTTATGACTAAAGATTGAATCTCTGAATGAAAATACCTCAATCAAGGTACCTAGTATGAATCTCTGAATGAAAATACCTCAATCAAGGTACCTATTATGTCAGTAGACCATTTTAATTTGCAAAGTTTAAATCTTCGATTGAAAATGCGAGTTTTGAGTTAAACTTATTCGAGTTCTCTTTGTCGTCACGAAGAGTGTTTTAAGGAGTAAAGATTGATTCCTTGAATGAAATTACCCCAATCACGGTACCTATTATGTCACTAGACCATTTTAATGTATCAAGATTGGTTCTTCGAAAGAAAAGGAGGGTTGTGAGTTAAACTTATTCGAGTTCCCTTTGACGTCCTGAAGAGTGTTTTAATGAGTAAAGATTGAATCTTTGAATGAAAATACCTCAATCAAGGTACCTATTATGTCACTAGACCATTTTGATGTTTAAAGATTAAATCTTTGAAAAAAAATGCGAGTTTTGAGTTAAACTTATTCGAGTTCCCTTTGTCGTCACGAAGAGTGTTTTAATGAGCAATGATTGGAATCTTTGAATGAAATTACCTCAATCAAAGTATCTATATGTCAGTAGACCATTTTAATGTATAAAGGTTGAAATATTGAATTACCTCAATCAAGGTACCTATTATGTCACTAGATCTATTTCATGTATAATGATTGAATCTTTGAAAGAATGAGAGTTGTGAGTTAAACTTATTCGAGTTCCCCTTAACGACCTGAAGAGTGTTTTAGTGAGTAAGGATTGAATCTTTGAAAGAAAATACCTCAATCAAGGTACCTACTGTTTCACTAACATTCTTAAGGTATAAAGATGAAAACTTTGAAGGAAAATGAGAGTTTTGAGTTAAATCTATTCAAGTTCCCTTTGACGTTCCGATTAGTGTTTTAATGAGTAAGACAGAATCTTTGAATGAAAATACCTCAATCAAGGTTCCTATTATGTCACCAAACGATTTTAATGTATAAAGATTAAATCTCTGAAAGAAAATGAGAGTTTTCAGTTAAACTTATTCGAGTTCCCTTTGTCGTCACAATGAGTGTTTTAATAACTAAAAAGTGAATCTTTGAATGAAATTACCTCAATCAAGGTACGTATATGTCACTAGACCATTTTAATGTATAAAGATTGAAATACTGAATCTTTGAAAGAGAGTTAGAGTTTTTGAGTTTAACATATTCGAGGTCCCTTCGAAGTCGCGAAGAGTGGTTTTACTGCTAAAGATAGAATCTTTGTAAGAAAGTGAGAGTTTTGAGTTTAAAATATTCAGGTTCCCTGCGAAGTCGCAAAGAGTGTTTCAATGACTAAAGATTGAATCTCTGAATTAAAATGTCTCAATCAAGGAACCTATTATGTCATTTGACCTTTTTAATGAGAGTTTTGAAATAAGCTTATTAGAGTTCCTTTGACGTCCCGAAGAGTCTCGTAATGATGAAAGATTATATCTTTGAATGAAAATACCTCAATTAAGGTACCTATTATGTCAATAGACCATTTTAATGTATAAAGATTAAGTCTTTGAAAGAAAATGTGAGTTTTGAGTTAAACTTATTCGAGTTCCCTTTGACATCACGAAGAGTGTTTTAATGAGTAAATACTGAATCTTTGAATGAAATTACATCATTCAATGGACCTATTATGTCAGTAGACCTTTTTAATGTATAAAGATTGAATCTTTGAAAGAAAATGAGAGCTTTGAGGTTAACTTATTCGAGTTCCCGATAAGGTTGAGAAGAGTGTTTTTTAGTGAGTAAAGATTGTATCTTTGAATGAAACTACCTCAATAAGGGCACCTATTTTGTTACTAGACCATTTTAATGTCCAAAGATTTCTTTGACAGGAAATAAGAGTTTTTGAGTTAAACGTATTCGAGTTCCCTATGACGTCACAAAAGAGTGTTTTAATGAGTAAAGATGGAATCTTCGAATGAAATTACCTTAATCAAGGTTCCTATTATGTCATTAGAACTTTTTAACGTGTAAAAATTGAATCTTTGAAAGAAAATAAGAGTTTTGAGATCAACTTATTCGAGTTCCCTATGAAGTCACGGGTCAAGGCACCTATTGTGTCACTAGATCTATTTATTGTATAATGATTGAATCTTTGAAAGAAAATGAGAGTTTTGAGTTCAACTTATTCGAGTTCCCTTTGACATCTCGAAAAGTGTTTTAATGAGCAAAGATTGAATCTTTGAATGAAATGACCTCAATCAAGGCACCTATTGTGTCACTCGACCTTTCTAATGTATGAAGATTCAATCTCTGAAAAAAACTGAGAGTTTTAAGTTTAACTTATTCGAGATCCCTATGAAGTCACGGAGAGTGTTTTAATGAGTAAAGAATGAATCTTCGAATGAAAATACCTCAATCAAGGTACCTATTATGTCACTAGCCCATTTCAATGTGTAAAGAATAAATCTTTGAAAGAAAATGAGAGTTTTCAGTTAAAATTATTTGAGTTCCCTTTGATGACACGAAGAGTGTTTTAATGAGTAAAGATAGAATCTTTGAAAGAAATTACCCTGATCATGGTACCTATTATGTCACTAGACCGTTTTAACGTATTAAGATTGAATCTTTGAAAGAAAATGAGAGTTTAGAATTTAGCTTATTCGAGTTCCCTTTGAAGTCGCGAAGAGTGTTTTTATGACTAAAGATTGAATCTCTGAATGAAAATACCTCAATCAAGGTACCTATTATGTCAGTAGACCATTTTAATTTGCAAAGTTTAAATCTTCGATTGAAAATGCGAGTTTTGAGTTAAACTTATTCGAGTTCCCTTTGTCGTCACGAAGAGTATTTTAATGAGTAAAGATTGATTCCTTGAATGAAATTACCCCAATCACGGTACCTATTATGTCACTAGACCATTTTAATGTATCAAGATTGGATCTTCGAAAGAAAAGGAGGGTTGTGAGTTAAACTTATTCGAGTTCCCTTTGACGTCCTGAAGAGTGTTTTAATGAGTAAAGATTGAATCTTTGAATGAAAATACCTCAATCAAGGTACCTATTATGTCACTAGACCAATTTGATGTTTAAAGATTAAATCTTTGAAAAAAAATGCGAGTTTTGAGTTAAACTTATTCGAGTTCCCTTTGTCGTCACGAAGAGTGTTTTAATGAGCAATGATTGGAATCTTTGAATGAAATTACCTCAATCAAAGTATCTATATGTCAGTAGACCATTTTAATGTATAAAGGTTGAAATATTGAATTACCTCAATCAAGGTACCTATTATGTCACTAGATCTATTTGATGTATAAAGATTGAATGTTTGAAAGAATGAGAGTTGTGAGTTAAACTTATTCGAGTTCCCCTTAACGACCTGAAGAGTGTTTTAGTGAGTAAGGATTGAATCTTTGAAAGAAAATACCTCAATCAAGGTACCTACTGTGTCACTAACATTCTTAAGGTATAAAGATGAAAACTTTGAAGGAAAATGAGAGTTTTGAGTTAAATCTATTCAAGTTCCCTTTGACGTTCCGATTAGTGTTTTAATGAGTAAGACAGAATCTTTGAATGAAAATACCTCAATCAAGGTTCCTATTATGTCACCAGACGATTTTAATGTATAAAGATTAAATCTCTGAAAGAAAATGAGAGTTTTCAGTTAAACTTATTCGAGTTCCCTTTGTCGTCACAATGAGTGTTTTAATAACTAAAAAGTGAATCTTTGAATGAAATTACCTCAATCAAGGTACGTATATGTCACTAGACCATTTTAATGTATAAAGATTGAAATACTGAATCTTTGAAAGAGAGTTAGAGTTTTTGAGTTTAACATATTCGAGGTCCCTTCGAAGTCGCGAAGAGTGGTTTTACTGCTAAAGATAGAATCTTTGTAAGAAAGTGAGAGTTTTGAGTTTAAAATATTCAGGTTCCCTGCGAAGTCGCAAAGAGTGTTTCAATGACTAAAGATTGAATCTCTGAATTAAAATGTCTCAATCAAGGAACCTATTATGTCATTTGACCTTTTTAATGAGAGTTTTGAATTAAGCTTATTAGAGTTCCTTTGACGTCCCGAAGAGTCTCGTAATGATGAAAGATTATATCTTTGAATGAAAATACATCAATTAAGGTACCTATTATGTCAGTAGACCATTTTAATGTATAAAGATTAAGTCTTTGAAAAAAAATGTGAGTTTTGAGTTAAACTTATTCGAGTTCCCTTTGACATCACGAAGAGTGTTTTAATGAGTAAATACTGAATCTTTGAATGAAATTACATCATTCAATGGACCTATTATGTCAGTAGACCTTTTTAATGTATAAAGATTGAATCTTTGAAAGAAAATGAGAGCTTTGAGTTTAACTTATTCGAGTTCCCGATAAGGTTGAGAAGAGTGTTTTTTAGTGAGTACAGATTGTATCTTTGAATGAAACTACCTCAATAAGGGCACCTATTTTGTTACTAGACCATTTTAATGTCCAAAGATTTCTTTGACAGGAAATAAGAGTTTTTGAGTTAAATGTATTCGAGTTCCCTTTGACGTCACAAAAGAGTGTTTTAATGAGTAAAGATGGAATCTTCGAATGAAATTACCTTAATCAAGGTTCCTATTATGTCATTAGAACTTTTTAACGTTTAAAAATTGAATCTTTGAAAGAAAATAAGAGTTTTGAGATCAACTTATTCGGGTTCCCTATGAAGTCACGGGTCAAGGCACCTATTGTGTCACTAGATCTATTTATTGTATAATGATTGAATCTTTGAAAGAAAATGAGAGTTTTGAGTTCAACTTATTCGAGTTCACTTTGACATCACGAAAAGTGTTTTAATGAGCAAAGATTGAATCTTTGAATGAAATGACCTCAATCAAGGCACCTATTGTGTCACTGGACCTTTCTAATGTATGAAGATTCAATCTCTGAAAAAAACTGAGAGTTTTAAGTTTAACTTATTCGAGATCCCTATGAAGTCACGGAGAGTGTTTTAATGAGTAAAGAATGAATCTTCGAATGAAAATACCTCAATCAAGGTACCTATTATGTCACTAGCCCATTTCAATGTGTAAAGAATAAATCTTTGAAAGAAAATGAGAGTTTTCAGTTAAAATTATTTGAGTTCCCTTTGGCAACACGAAGAGTGTTTTAATGAGTAAAGATAGAATCTTTGAAAGAAATTACCCTGATCATGGTACCTATTATGTCACTAGACCGTTTTAACGTATTAAGATTGAATCTTTGAAAGAAAATGAGAGTTTTGAGTTAAACTTATTCGAGTTCCCTTTGTCGTCACGAAGAGTGTTTTAATGAGTAAAGATTGATTCCTTGAATGAAATTACCCCAATCACGGTACCTATTATGTCACTAGACCATTTTAATGTATCAAGATTGGATCTTCGAAAGAAAAGGAGGGTTGTGAGTTAAACTTATTCGAGTTCCCTTTGACGTCCTGAAGAGTGTTTTAATGAGTAAAGATTGAATCTTTGAATGAAAATACCTCAATCAAGGTACCTATTATGTCACTAGACCATTTTGATGTTTAAAGATTAAATCTTTGAAAAAAAATGCGAGTTTTGAGTTAAACTTATTCGAGTTCCCTTTGTCGTCACGAAGAGTGTTTTAATGAGCAATGATTGGAATCTTTGAATGAAATTACCTCAATCAAAGTAGCTATATGTCAGTAGACCATTTTAATGTATAAAGGTTGAAATATTGAATTACCTCAATCAAGGTACCTATTATGTCACTAGATCTATTTCACGTATAATGATTGAATCTTTGAAAGAATGAGAGTTGTGAGTTAAACTTATTCGAGTTCCCCTTAACGACCTGAAGAGTGTTTTAGTGAGTAAGGATTGAATCTTTGAAAGAAAATACCTCAATCAAGGTACCTACTGTGTCACTAACATTCTTAAGGTATAAAGATGAAAACTTTGAAGGAAAATGAGAGTTTTGAGTTAAATCTATTCAAGTTCCCTTTGACGTTCCGATTAGTGTTTTAATGATTAAGACAGAATCTTTGAATGAAAATACCTCAATCAAGGTTCCTATTATGTCACCAGACGATTTTAATGTATAAAGATTAAATCTCTGAAAGAAAATGAGAGTTTTCAGTTAAACTTATTCGAGTTCCCTTTGTCGTCACAATGAGTGTTTTAATAACTAAAAAGTGAATCTTTGAATGAAATTACCTCAATCAAGGTACGTATATGTCACTAGACCATTTTAATGTATAAAGATTGAAATACTGAATCTTTGAAAGAGAGTTAGAGTTTTTGAGTTTAACATATTCGAGGTCCCTTCGAAGTCGCGAAGAGTGGTTTTACTGCTAAAGATAGAATCTTTGTAAGAAAGTGAGAGTTTTGAGTTTAAAATATTCAGGTTCCCTGCGAAGTCGCAAAGAGTGTTTCAATGACTAAAGATTGAATCTCTGAATTAAAATGTCTCAATCAAGGAACCTATTATGTCATTTGACCTTTTTAATGAGAGTTTTGAATTAAGCTTATTAGAGTTCCTTTGACGTCCCGAAGAGTCTCGTAATGATGAAAGATTATATCTTTGAATGAAAATACCTCAATTAAGGTACCTATTATGTCAATAGACCATTTTAATGTATAAAGATTAAGTCTTTGAAAGAAAATGTGAGTTTTGAGTTAAACTTATTCGAGTTCCCTTTGACATCACGAAGAGTGTTTTAATGAGTAAATACTGAATCTTTGAATGAAATTACATCATTCAATGGACCTATTATGTCAGTAGACCTTTTTAATGTATAAAGATTGAATCTTTGAAAGAAAATGAGAGCTTTGAGGTTAACTTATTCGAGTTCCCGATAAGGTTGAGAAGAGTGTTTTTTAGTGAGTAAAGATTGTATCTTTGAATGAAACTACCTCAATAAGGGCACCTATTTTGTTACTAGACCATTTTAATGTCCAAAGATTTCTTTGACAGGAAATAAGAGTTTTTGAGTTAAACGTATTCGAGTTCCCTTTGACGTCACAAAAGAGTGTTTTAATGAGTAAAGATGGAATCTTCGAATGAAATTACCTTAATCAAGGTTCCTATTATGTCATTAGAACTTTTTAACGTGTAAAAATTGAATCTTTGAAAGAAAATAAGAGTTTTGAGATCAACTTATGCGAGTTCCCTATGAAGTCACGGGTCAAGGCACCTATTGTGTCACTAGATCTATTTATTGTATAATGATTGAATCTTTGAAAGAAAATGAGAGTTTTGAGTTCAACTTATTCGAGTTCCCTTTGACATCACGAAAAATGTTTTAATGAGCAAAGATTGAATCTTTGAATGAAATGACCTCAATCAACCTATTGTGTCACTGGACCTTTCTAATGTATGAAGATTCAATCTCTGAAAAAAACTGAGAGTTTTAAGTTTAACTTATTCGAGATCCCTATGAAGTCACGGAGAGTGTTTTAATGAGTAAAGAATGAATCTTCGAATGAAAATACCTCAATCAAGGTACCTATTATGTCACTAGCCCATTTCAATGTGTAAAGAATAAATCTTTGAAAGAAAATGAGAGTTTTCAGTTAAAATTATTTGAGTTCCCTTTGACGACACGAAGAGTGTTTTAATGAGTAAAGATAGAATCTTTGAAAGAAATTACCCTGATCATGGTACCTATTATGTCACTAGACCGTTTTAACGTATTAAGATTGAATCTTTGAAAGAAAATGAGAGTTTAGAATTTAGCTTATTCGAGTTCCCTTTGAAGTCGCGAAGAGTGTTTTTATGACTAAAGATTGAATCTCTGAATGAAAATACCTCAATCAAGATACCTATTATGTCAGTAGACCATTTTAATTTGCAAAGTTTAAATCTTCGATTGAAAATGCGAGTTTTGAGTTAAACTTATTCGAGTTCCCTTCGTCGTCACGAAGAGTGTTTTAATGAGTAAAGATTGATTCCTTGAATGAAATTACCCCAATCACGGTACCTATTATGTCACTAGACCATTTTAATGTATCAAGATTGGATCTTCGAAAGAAAAGGAGGGTTGTGAGTTAAACTTATTCGAGTTCCCTTTGACGTCCTGAAGAGTGTTTTAATGAGTAAAGATTGAATCTTTGAATGAAAATACCTCAATCAAGGTACCTATTATGTCACTAGACCATTTTGATGTTTAAAGATTAAATCTTTGAAAAAAAATGCGAGTTTTGAGTTAAACTTATTCGAGTTCCCTTTGTCGTCACGAAGAGTGTTTTAATGAGCAATGATTGGAATCTTTGAATGAAATTACCTCAATCAAAGTATCTATATGTCAGTAGACCATTTTAATGTATAAAGGTTGAAATATTGAATTACCTCAATCAAGGTACCTATTATGTCACTAGATCTATTTCATGTATAATGATTGAATCTTTGAAAGAATGAGAGTTGTGAGTTAAACTTATTCGAGTTCCCCTTAACGACCTGAAGAGTGTTTTAGTGAGTAAGGATTGAATCTTTGAAAGAAAATACCTCAATCAAGGTACCTACTGTGTCACTAACATTCTGAAGGTATAAAGATGAAAACTTTGAAGGAAAATGAGAGTTTTGAGTTAAATCTATTCAAGTTCCCTTTGACGTTCCGATTAGTGTTTTAATGAGTAAGACAGAATCTTTGAATGAAAATACCTCAATCAAGGTTCCTATTATGTCACCAGACGATTTTAATGTATAAAGATTAAATCTCTGAAAGAAATTGAGAGTTTTCAGTTAAACTTATTCGAGTTCCCTTTGTCGTCACAATGAGTGTTTTAATAACTAAAAAGTGAATCTTTGAATGAAATTACCTCAATCAAGGTACGTATATGTCACTAGACCATTTTAATGTATAAAGATTGAAATACTGAATCTTTGAAAGAGAGTTAGAGTTTTTGAGTTTAACATATTCGAGGTCCCTTCGAAGTCGCGAAGAGTGGTTTTACTGCTAAAGATAGAATCTTTGTAAGAAAGTGAGAGTTTTGAGTTTAAAATATTCAAGTTCCCTGCGAAGTCGCAAAGAGTGTTTCAATGACTAAAGATTGAATCTCTGAATTAAAATGTCTCAATCAAGGAACCTATTATGTCATTTGACCTTTTTAATGAGAGTTTTGAATTAAGCTTATTAGAGTTCCTTTGACGTCCCGAAGAGTCTCGTAATGATGAAAGATTATATCTTTGAATGAAAATACCTCAATTAAGGTACCTATTATGTCAATAGACCATTTTAATGTATAAAGATTAAGTCTTTGAAAGAAAATGTGAGTTTTGAGTTAAACTTATTCGAGTTCCCTTTGACATCACGAAGAGTGTTTTAATGAGTAAATACTGAATCTTTGAATGAAATTACATCATTCAATGGACCTATTATGTCAGTAGACCTTTTTAATGTATAAAGATTGAATCTTTGAAAGAAAATGAGAGCTTTGAGGTTAACTTATTCGAGTTCCCGATAAGGTTGAGAAGAGTGTTTTTTAGTGAGTAAAGATTGTATCTTTGAATGAAACTACCTCAATAAGGGCACCTATTTTGTTACTAGACCATTTTAATGTCCAAAGATTTCTTTGACAGGAAATAAGAGTTTTTGAGTTAAACGTATTCGAGTTCCCTTTGACGTCACAAAAGAGTGTTTTAATGAGTAAAGATGGAATCTTCGAATGAAATTACCTTAATCAAGGTTCCTATTATGTCATTAGAACTTTTTAACGTGTAAAAATTGAATCTTTGAAAGAAAATAAGAGTTTTGAGATCAACTTATTCGAGTTCCCTATGAAGTCACGGGTCAAGGCACCTATTGTGTCACTAGATCTATTTATTGTATAATGATTGAATCTTTGAAAGAAAATGAGAGTTTTGAGTTCAACTTATTCGAGTTCCCTTTGACATCACGAAAAGTGTTTTAATGAGCAAAGATTGAATCTTTGAATGAAATGACCTCAATCAAGGCACCTATTGTGTCACTGGACCTTTCTAATGTATGAAGATTCAATCTCTGAAAAAAACTGAGAGTTTTAAGTTTAACTTATTCGAGATCCCTATGAAGTCACGGAGAGTGTTTTAATGAGTAAAGAATGAATCTTCGAATGAAAATACCTCAATCAAGGTACCTATTATGTCACTAGCCCATTTCAATGTGTAAAGAATAAATCTTTGAAAGAAAATGAGAGTTTTCAGCTAAAATTATTTGAGTTCCCTTTGACGACACGAAGAGTGTTTTAATGAGTAAAGATAGAATCTTTGAAAGAAATTACCCTGATCATGGTACCTATTATGTCACTAGACCATTTTAACGTATTAAGATTGAATCTTTGAAAGAAAATGAGAGTTTAGAATTTAGCTTATTCGAGTTCCCCTTGAAGTCGCGAAGAGTGTTTTTATGACTAAAGATTGAATCTCTGAATGAAAATACCTCAATCAAGGTACCTATTATGTCAGTAGACCATTTTAATTTGCAAAGTTTAAATCTTCGATTGAAAATGCGAGTTTTGAGTTAAACTTATTCGAGTTCCCTTTGTCGTCACGAAGAGTGTTTTAATGAGTAAAGATTGATTCCTTGAATGAAATTACCCCAATCACGGTACCTATTATGTCACTAGACCATTTTAATGTATCAAGATTGGATCTTCGAAAGAAAAGGAGGGTTGTGAGTTAAACTTATTCGAGTTCCCTTTGACGTCCTGAAGAGTGTTTTAATGAGTAAAGATTGAATCTTTGAATGAAAATACCTCAATCAAGGTACCTATTATGTCACTAGACCATTTTGATGTTTAAAGATTAAATCTTTGAAAAAAAATGCGAGTTTTGAGTTAAACTTATTCGAGTTCCCTTTGAAGTCACGGGTCAAGGCACCTATTGTGTCACTAGATCTATTTATTGTATAATGATTGAATCTTTGAAAGAAAATGAGAGTTTTGAGTTCAACTTATTCGAGTTTCCTTTGACATCACGAAAAGTGTTTTAATGAGCAAAGATTGAATCTTTGAATGAAATGACCTCAATCAAGGCACCTATTGTGTCACTGGACCTTTCTAATGTATGAAGATTCAATCTCTGAAAAAAACTGAGAGTTTTAAGTTTAATTATTCGAGATCCCTATGAAGTCACGGAGAGTGTTTTAATGAGTAAAGAATGAATCTTCGAATGAAAATACCTCAATCAAGGTACCTATTATGTCACTAGCCCATTTCAATGTGTAAAGAATAAATCTTTGAAAGAAAATGAGAGTTTTCAGTTAAAATTATTTGAGTTCCCTTTGACGACACGAAGAGTGTTTTAATGAGTAAAGATAGAATCTTTGAAAGAAATTACCCTTATCATGGTACCTATTATGTCACTAGACCGTTTTAACGTATTAAGATTGAATCTTTGAAAGAAAATGAGAGTTTAGAATTTAGCTTATTCGAGTTCCCTTTGAAGTCGCGAAGAGTGTTTTTATGACTAAAGATTGAATCTCTGAATGAAAATACCTCAATCAAGGTACCTATTATGTCAGTAGACCATTTTAATTTGCAAAGTTTAAATCTTCGATTGAAAATGCGAGTTTTGAGTTAAATTTATTCGAGTTCCCTTTGTCGTCACGAAGAGTGTTTTAATGAGTAAAGATTGATTCTTTGAATGAAATTACCCCAATCACGGTACCTATTATGTCACTAGACCATTTTAATGTATCAAGATTGGATCTTCGAAAGAAAAGGAGGGTTGTGAGTTAAACTTATTCGAGTTCCCTTTGACGTCCTGAAGAGTGTTTTAATGAGTAAAGATTGAATCTTTGAATGAAAATACCTAAATCAAGGTACCTATTATGTCACTAGACCATTTTGATGTTTAAAGATTAAATCTTTGAAAAAAAATGCGAGTTTTGAGTTAAACTTATTCGAGTTCCCTTTGTCGTCACGAAGAGTGTTTTAATGAGCAATGATTTGAATCTTTGAATGAAATTACCTCAATCAAGGTATCTATATGTTAGTAGACCATTTTAATGTATAAAGGTTGAAATATTGAATTACCTCAATCAAGGTACCTATTATGTCACTAGATCTATTTCTGTATAAAGATTGAATCTTTGAAAGAATGAGAGTTGTGAGTTAAACTTATTCGAGTTCCCCTTAACGACCTGAAGAGTGTTTTAGTGAGTAAGGATTGAATCTTTGAAAGAAAATACCTCAATCAAGGTACCTACTGTGTCACTAACATTCTTAAGGTATAAAGATGAAAACTTTGAAGGAAAATGAGAGTTTTGAGTTAAATCTATTCAAGTTCCCTTTGACGTTCCGATTAGTGTTTTAATGAGTAAGACTGAATCTTTGAATGAAAATACCTCAATCAAGGTTCCTATTATGTCACCAGACGATTTTAATGTATAAAGATTAAATCTCTGAAAGAAAATGAGAGTTTTCAGTTAAACTTATTCGAGTTCCCTTTGTCGTCACAATGAGTGTTTTAATAACTAAAAAGTGAATCTTTGAATGAAATTACCTCAATCAAGGTACGTATATGTCACTAGACCATTTTAATGTATAAAGATTGAAATACTGAATCTTTGAAAGAGAGTTAGAGTTTTTGAGTTTAACATATTCGAGGTCCCTTCGAAGTCGCGAAGAGTGGTTTTACTGCTAAAGATAGAATCTTTGTAAGAAAGTGAGAGTTTTGAGTTTAAAATATTCAGGTTCCCTGCGAAGTCGCAAAGAGTGTTTCAATGACTAAAGATTGAATCTCTGAATTAAAATGTCTCAATCAAGGAACCTATTATGTCATTTGACCTTTTTAATGAGAGTTTTGAATTAAGCTTATTAGAGTTCCTTTGACCTCCCGAAGAGTCTCGTAATGATGAAAGATTATATCTTTGAATGAAAATACCTCAATTAAGGTACCTATTATGTCAGTAGACCATTTTAATGTATAAAGATTAAGTCTTTGAAAGAAAATGTGAGTTTTGAGTTAAACTTATTCGAGTTCCCTTTGACATCACGAAGAGTGTTTTAATGAGTAAATACTGAATCTTTGAATGAAATTACATCATTCAATGGACCTATTATGTCAGTAGACCTTTTTAATGTATAAAGATTGAATCTTTGAAAGAAAATGAGAGCTTTGAGTTTAACTTATTCGAGTTCCCGATAAGGTTGAGAAGAGTGTTTTTTAGTGAGTAAAGATTGTATCTTTGAATGAAACTACCTCAATAAGGGCACCTATTTTGTTACTAGACCATTTTAATGTCCAAATATTTCTTTGTCAGGAAATAAGAGTTTTTGAGTTAAACGTATTCGAGTTCCCTTTGACGTCACAAAAGAGTGTTTTAATGAGTAAAGATGGAATGTTCGAATGAAATTACCTTAATCAAGGTTCCTATTATGTCATTAGAACTTTTTAACGTGTAAAAATTGAATCTTTGAAAGAAAATAAGAGTTTTGAGATCAACTTATTCGAGTTCCCTATGAAGTCACGGGTCAAGGCACCTATTGTGTCACTAGATCTATTTATTGTATAATGATTGAATCTTTGAAAGAAAATGAGAGTTTTGAGTTCAACTTATTCGAGTTCCCTTTGACATCACGAAAAGTGTTTTAATGAGCAAAGATTGAATCTTTGAATGAAATGACCTCAATCAAGGCACCTATTGTGTCACTGGACCTTTCTAATGTATGAAGATTCAATCTCTGAAAAAAACTGAGAGTTTTAAGTTTAACTTATTCGAGATCCCTATGAAGTCACGGAGAGTGTTTTAATGAGTAAAGAATGAATCTTCGATTGAAAATACCTCAATCAAGGTACCTATTATGTCACTAGCCCATTTCAATGTGTAAAGAATAAATCTTTGAAAGAAAATAAGAGTTTTCAGTTAAAATTATTTGAGTTCCCCTTGACGACACGAAGAGTGTTTTAATGAGTAAAGATAGAATCTTTGAAAGAAATTACCCTGATCATGGTACCTATTATGTCACTAGACCGTTTTAACGTATTAAGATTGAATCTTTGAAAGAAAATGAGAGTTTAGAATTTAGCTTATTCGAGTTCCCTTTGAAGTCGCGAAGAGTGTTTTTATGACTAAAGATTGAATCTCTGAATGAAAATACCTCAATCAAGGTACCTATTATGTCAGTAGACCATTTTAATTTGCAAAGTTTAAATCTTCGATTGAAAATGCGAGTTTTGAGTTAAACTTATTCGAGTTCCCTTTGTTGTCACGAAGAGTGTTTTAATGAGTAAAGATTGATTCCTTGAATGAAATTACCCCAATCACGGTACCTATTATGTCACTAGACCATTTTAATGTATCACGATTGGATCTTCGAAAGAAAAGGAGGGTTGTGAGTTAAACTTATTCGTGTTACCTTTGACGTCCTGAAGAGTGTTTTAAGGAGTAAAGATTGAATCTTTGAATGAAAATACCTCAATCAAGGTACCTATTATGTCACTAGACCATTTTGATGTTTAAAGATTAAATCTTTGAAAAAAAATGCGAGTTTTGAGTTAAACTTATTCGAGTTCCCTTTGTCGTCACGAAGAGTGTTTTAATGAGCAATGATTGGAATCTTTGAATGAAATTACCTCAATCAAAGTATCTATATGTCAGTAGACCATTTTAATGTATAAAGGTTGAAATATTGAGTTACCTCAATCAAGGTACCTATTATGTCACTAGATCTATTTCATGTATAAAGATTGAATCTTTGAAAGAATGAGAGTTGTGAGTTAAACTTATTCGAGTTCCCCTTAACGACCTGAAGAGTGTTTTAGTGAGTAAGGATTGAATCTTTGAAAGAAAATACCTCAATCAAGGTACCTACTGTGTCACTAACATTCTTAAGGTATAAAGATGAAAACTTTGAAGGAAAATGAGAGTTTTGAGTTAAATCTATTCAAGTTCCCTTTGACGTTCCGATTAGTGTTTTAATGAGTAAGACTGAATCTTTGAATGAAAATACCTCAATCAAGGTTCCTATTATGTCACCAGACGATTTTAATGTATAAAGATTAAATCTCTAAAAAGAAAATGAGAGTTTTCAGTTAAACTTATTCGAGTTCCCTTTGTCGTCACAATGAGTGTTTTAATAACTAAAAAGTGAATCTTTGAATGAAATTACCTCAATCAAGGTACGTATATGTCACTAGACCATTTTAATGTATAAAGATTGAAATACTGAATCTTTGAAAGAGAGTTAGAGTTTTTGATTTTAACATATTCGAGGTCCCTTCGAAGTCGCGAAGAGTGGTTTTACTGCTAAAGATAGAATCTTTGTAAGAAAGTGAGAGTTTTGAGTTTAAAATATTCAGGTTCCCTGCGAAGTCGCAAAGAGTGTTTCAATGACTAAAGATTGAATCTCTGAATTAAAATGTCTCAATCAAGGAACCTATTATGTCATTTGACCTTTTTAATGAGAGTTTTGAATTAAGCTTATTAGAGTTCCTTTGACGTTCCGAAGAGTCTCGTAATTATGAAAGATTATATCTTTGAATGAAAATACCTCAATTAAGGTACCTATTATGTCAGTAGACCATTTTAATGTATAAAGATTAAGTCTTTGAAAGAAAATGTGAGTTTTGAGTTAAACTTATTCGAGTTCCCTTTGACATCACGAAGAGTATTTTAATGAGTAAATACTGAATCTTTGAATGAAATTACATCATTCAATGGACCTATTATGTCAGTAGACCTTTTTAATGTATAAAGATTGAATCTTTGAAAGAAAATGAGAGCTTTGAGTTTAACTTATTCGAGTTCCCGATAAGGTTGAGAAGAGTGTTTTTTAGTGAGTAAAGATTGTATCTTTGAATGAAACTACCTCAATAAGGGCACCTATTTTGTTACTAGACCATTTTAATGTCCAAAGATTTCTTTGACAAGAAACAAAAGTTTTTGAGTTAAACGTATTCGAGTTCCCTTTGACGTCACAAAAGAGTGTTTTAATGTGTAAAGATGGAATCTTCGAATGAAATTACCTTAATCAAGGTTCCTATTATGTCATTAGAACTTTTTAACGTGTAAAAATTGAATCTTTGAAAGAAAATAAGAGTTTTGAGATCAACTTATTCGAGTTCCCTATGAAGTCACGGGTCAAGGCACCTATTGTGTCACTAGATCTATTTATTGTATAATGATTGAATCTTTGAAAGAAAATGAGAGTTTTGAGTTCAACTTATTCGAGTTCCCTTTGACATCACGAAAAGTGTTTTAATGAGCAAAGATTGAATCTTTGAATGAAATGACCTCAATCAAGGCACCTATTGTGTCACTGGACCTTTCTAATGTATGAAGATTCAATCTCTGAAAAAGACTGAGAGTTTTAAGTTTAACTTATTCGAGATCCCTATGAAGTCACGCAGAGTGTTTTAATGAGTAAAGAATGAATCTTCGAATGAAAATACCTCAATCAAGGTAGCTGTTATGTCACTAGCCCATTTCAATGTGTAAAGAATAAATCTTTGAAAGAAAATGAGAGTTTTCAGTTAAAATTATTTGAGTTCCCTTTGACGACACGAAGAGTGTTTTAATGAGTAAAGATAGAATCTTTGAAAGAAATTACCCTGATCATGGTACCTATTATGTCAGTAGACCGTTTTAACGTATTAAGATTGAATCTTTGAAAGAAAATGAGAGTTTAGAATTTAGCTTATTCGAGTTCCCTTTGAAGTTGCGAAGAGTGTTTTTATGACTAAAGATTGAATCTCTGAATGAAAATACCTCAATCAAGGTACCTATTATGTCAGTAGACCATTTTAATTTGCAAAGTTTAAATCTTCGATTGAAAATGCGAGTTTTGAGTTAAACTTATTCGAGTTCCCTTTGTTGTCACGAAGAGTGTTTTAATGAGTAAAGATTGATTCCTTGAATGAAATTACCCCAATCACGGTACCTATTATGTCACTAGACCATTTTAATGTATCAAGATTGGATCTTCGAAAGAAAAGGAGGGTTGTGAGTTAAACTTATTCGAGTTCCCTTTGACGTCCTGAAGAGTGTTTTAATGAGTAAAGATTGAATCTTGGAATGAAAATACCTCAATCAAGGTACCTATTATGTCACTAGACCATTTTGATGTTTAAAGATTAAATCTTTGAAAAAAAATGCGAGTTTTGAGTTAAACTTATTCGAGTTCCCTTTGTCGTCACGAAGAGTGTTTTAATGAGCAATGATTGGAATCTTTGAATGAAATTACTTCAATCAAAGTATCTATATGTCAGTAGACCATTTTAATGTATAAAGGTTGAAATATTGAATTACCTCAATCAAGGTACCTATTATGTCACTAGATCTATTTCATGTATAAAGATTGAATCTTTGAAAGAATGAGAGTTGTGAGTTAAACTTATTCGAGTTCCCCTTAACGACCTGAAGAGTGTTTTAGTGAGTAAGGATTGAATCTTTGAAAGAAAATACCTCAATCAAGGTACCTACTGTGTTCTTAAGGTATAAAGATGAAAACTTTGAAGGAAAATGAGAGTTTTGAGTTAAATCTATTCAAGTTCCCTTTGACGTTCCGATTAGTGTTTTAATGAGTAAGACTGAATCTTTGAATGAAAATACCTCAATCAAGGTTCCTATTATGTCACCAGACGATTTTAATGTATAAAGATTAAATCTCTGAAAGAAAATGAGAGTTTTCAGTTAAACTTATTCGAGTTCCCTTTGTCGTCACAATGAGTGTTTTAATAACTAAAAAGTGAATCTTTGAATGAAATTACCTCAATCAAGGTACGTATATGTCACTAGACCATTTTAATGTATAAAGATTGAAATACTGAATCTTTGAAAGAGAGTTAGAGTTTTTGAGTTTAACATATTCGAGGTCCCTTCGAAGTCGCGAAGAGTGGTTTTACTGCTAAAGATAGAATCTTTGTAAGAAAGTGAGAGTTTTGAGTTTAAAATATTCAGGTTCCCTGCGAAGTCGCAAAGAGTGTTTCAATGACTAAAGATTGAATCTCTGAATTAAAATGTCTCAATCAAGGAACCTATATTGTCATTTGACCTTTTTAATGAGAGTTTTGAATTAAGCTTATTAGAGTTCCTTTGACCTCCCGAAGAGTCTCGTAATGATGAAAGATTATATCTTTGAATGAAAATACCTCAATTAAGGTACCTATTATGTCAGTAGACCATTTTAATGTATATTAAGTCTTTGAAAGAAAATGTGAGTTTTGAGTTAAACTTATTCGAGTTCCCTTTGACATCACGAAGAGTGTTTTAATGAGTAAATACTGAATCTTTGAATGAAATTACATCATTCAATGGACCTATTATGTCAGTAGACCTTTTTAATGTATAAAGATTGAATCTTTGAAAGAAAATGAGAGCTTTGAGTTTAACTTATTCGAGTTCCCGATAAGGTTGAGAAGAGTGTTTTTTAGTGAGTAAAGATTGTATCTTTGAATGAAACTACCTCAATAAGGGCACCTATTTTGTTACTAGACCATTTTAATGTCCAAAGATTTCTTTGACAGGAAATAAGAGTTTTTGAGTTAAACGTATTCGAGTTCCCTTTGACGTCACAAAAGAGTGTTTTAATGAGTAAAGATGGAATCTTCGAATGAAATTACCTTAATCAAGGTTCCTATTATGTCATTAGAACTTTTTAACGTGTAAAAACTGAATCTATGAAAGAAAATAAGAGTTTTGAGATCAACTTATTCGAGTTCCCTATGAAGTCATGGGTCAAGGCACCTATTGTGTCACTAGATCTATTTATTGTATAATGATTGAATCTTTGAAAGAAAATGAGAGTTTTGAGTTCAACTTATTCGAGTTCCCTTTGACATCACGAAAAGTGTTTTAATGAGCAAAGATTGAATCTTTGAATGAAATGACCTCAATCCAGGCACCTATTGTGTCACTGGACCTTTCTAATTTATGAAGATTCAATCTCTGAAAAAAACTGAGAGTTTTAAGTTTAACTTATTCGAGATCCCTATGAAGTCACGCAGAGTGTTTTAATGAGTAAAGAATGAATCTTCGAATGAAAATACCTCAATCAAGGTACCTATTATGTCACTAGCCCATTTCAATGTGTAAAGAATAAATCTTTGAAAGAAAATGAGAGTTTTCAGTTAAAATTATTTGAGTTCCCTTTGACGACACGAAGAGTGTTTTAATGAGTAAAGATAGAATCTTTGAAAGAAATTACCCTGATCATGGTACCTATTATGTCACTAGACCGTTTTAACGTATTAAGATTGAATCTTTGAAAGAAAATGAGAGTTTAAAATTTAGCTTATTCGAGTTCCCTTTGAAGTCGCGAAGAGTGTTTTTATGACTAAAGATTGAATCTCTGAATGAAAATACCTCAATCAAGGTACCTATTATGTCAGTAGACCATTTTAATTTGCAAAGTTTAAATCTTCGATTGAAAATGCGAGTTGAGTGTTTTAATGAGTAAAGATTGATTCCTTGAATGAAATTACCCCAATAACGGTACCTATTATGTCACTAGACCATTTTAATGTATCAAGATTGGATCTTCGAAAGAAAAGGAGGGTTGTGAGTTAAACTTATTCGAGTTCCCTTTGACGTCCTGAAGAGTGTTTTAATGAGTAAAGATTGAATCTTTGAATGAAAATACCTCAATCAAGGTACCTATTATGTCACTAGACCATTTTGATGTTTAAAGATTAAATCTTTGAAAAAAAATGCGAGTTTTGAGTTAAACTTATTCGGGTTCCCTTTGTCGTCACGAAGAGTGTTTTAATGAGCAATGATTGGAATCTTTGAATGAAATTACCTCAATCAAAGTATCTATATGTCAGTAGACCATTTTAATGTATAAAGGTTGAAATATTGAATTACCTCAATCAAGGTACCTATTATGTCACTAGATCTATTTCATGTATAAAGATTGAATCTTTGAAAGAATGAGAGTTGTGAGTTAAACTTATTCGAGTTCCCCTTAACGACCTGAAGAGTGTTTTAGCGAGTAAGGATTGAATCTTTGAAAGAAAATACCTCAATCAAGGTACCTACTGTGTCACTAACATTCTTAAGGTATAAAGATGAAAACTTTGAAGGAAAATGAGAGTTTTGAGTTAAATCTATTCAAGTTCCCTTTGACGTTCCGATTAGTGTTTTAATGAGTAAGACTGAATCTTTGAATGAAAATACCTCATTCAAGGTTCCTATTATGTCACCAGACGATTTTAATGTATAAAGATTAAATCTCTGAAAGAAAATGAGAGTTTTCAGTTAAACTTATTCGAGTTCCCTTTGTCGTCACAATGAGTGTTTTAATAACTAAAAAGTGAATCTTTGAATGAAATTACCTCAATCAAGGTACGTATATGTCACTAGACCATTTTAATGTATAAAGATTGAAATACTGAATCTTTGAAAGAGAGTTAGAGTTTTTGAGTTTAACATATTCGAGGTCCCTTCGAAGTCGCGAAGAGTGGTTTTACTGCTAAAGATAGAATCTTTGTAAGAAAGTGAGAGTTTTGAGTTTAAAATATTCAGGTTCCCTGCGAAGTCGCAAAGAGTGTTTCAATGACTAAAGATTGAATCTCTGAATTAAAATGTCTCAATCAAGGAACCTATTATGTCATTTGACCTTTTTAATGAGAGTTTTGAATTAAGCTTATTAGAGTTCCTTTGACGTCCCGAAGAGTCTCGTAATGATGAAAGATTATATCTTTGAATGAAAATACCTCAATTAAGGTACCTATTATGTCAGTAGACCATTTTAATGTATAAAGATTAAGCCTTTGAAAGAAAATGTGAGTTTTGAGTTAAACTTATTCGAGTTCCCTTTGACATCACGAAGAGTGTTTTAATGAGTAAATACTGAATCTTTGAATGAAATTACATCATTCAATGGACCTATTATGTCAGTAGACCTTTTTAATGTATAAAGATTGAATCTTTGAAAGAAAATGAGAGCTTTGAGTTTAACTTATTCGAGTTCCCGATAAGGTTGAGAAGAGTGTTTTTTAGTGAGTAAAGATTGTATCTTTGAATGAAACTACCTCAATAAGGGCACCTATTTTGTTACTAGACCATTTTAATGTCCAAAGATTTCTTTGACAGGAAATAAGAGTTTTTGAGTTAAACGTATTCGAGTTCCCTTTGACGTCACAAAAGAGTGTTTTAATGAGTAAAGATGGAATGTTCAAATGAAATTACCTTAATCAAGGTTCCTATTATGTCATTAGAACTTTTTAACGTGTAAAAATTGAATCTTTGAAAGAAAATAAGAGTTTTGAGATCAACTTATTTGAGTTCCCTATGAAGTCACGGGTCAAGGCACCTATTGTGTCACTAGATCTATTTATTGTATAATGATTGAATCTTTGAAAGAAAATGAGGGTTTTGAGTTCAACTTATTCGAGTTCCCTTTGACATCACGAAAAGTGTTTTAATGAGCAAAGATTGAATCTTTGAATGAAATGACCTCAATCAAGGCACCTATTGTGTCACTGGACCTTTTTAATGTATGAAGATTCAATCTCTGAAAAAAACTGAGAGTTTTAAGTTTAACTTATTCGAGATCCCTATGAAGTCACGCAGAGTGTTTTAATGAGTAAAGAATGAATCTTCGAATGAAAATACCTCAATCAAGGTACCTATTATGTCACTAGCCCATTTCAATGTGTAAAGAATAAATCTTTGAAAGAAAATGAGAGTTTTCAGTTAAAATTATTTGAGTTCCCTTTGATGACACGAAGAGTGTTTTAATGAGTAAAGATAGAATCTTTGAAAGAAGTTACCCTGATCATGGTACCTATTATGTCACTAGACCGTTTTAACGTATTAAGATTGAATCTTTGAAAGAAAATGAGAGTTTAGAATTTAGCTTATTCGAGTTCCCTTTGAAGTCGCGAAGAGTGTTTTTATGACTAAAGATTGAATCTCTGAATGAAAATACCTCAATCAAGGTACCTATTATGTCAGTAGACCATTTTAATTTGCAAAGTATAAATCTTCGATTGAAAATGCGAGTTTTGAGTTAAACTTATTCGAGTTCCCTTTGTCGTCACGAAAAGTGTTTTAATGAGTAAAGATTGATTCCTTGAATGAAATAACCCCAATCACGGTACCTATTATGTCACTAGACCATTTTAATGTATCAAGATTGGATCTTCGAAAGAAAAGGAGGGTTGTGAGTTAAACTTATTCGAGTTCCCTTTGACGTCCTGAAGAGTGTTTTAATGAGTAAAGATTGAATCTTTGAATGAAAATACCTCAATCAAGGTACCTATTATGTCACTAGACCATTTTGATGTTTAAAGATTAAATCTTTGAAAAAAAATGCGAGTTTTGAGTTAAACTTATTCGAGTTCCCTTTGTCGTCACGAAGAGTGTTTTAATGAGCAATGATTGGAATCTTTGAATGAAATTACCTCAATCAAAGTATCTATATGTCAGTAGACCATTTTAATGTATAAAGGTTGAAATATTGAATTACCTCAATCAAGGTACCTATTATGTCACTAGATCTATTTCATGTATAAAGATTGAATCTTTGAAAGAATGAGAGTTGTGAGTTAAACTTATTCGAGTTCCCCTTAACGACCTGAAGAGTGTTTTAGTGAGTAAGGATTGAATCTTTGAAAGAAAATACCTCAATCAAGGTACCTACTGTGTCACTAACATTCTTAAGGTATAAAGATGAAAACTTTGAAGGAAAATGAGAGTTTTGAGTTAAATCTATTCAAGTTCCCTTTGACGTTCCGATTAGTGTTTTAATGAGTAAGACTGAATCTTTGAATGAAAATACCTCATTCAAGGTTCCTATTATGTCACCAGACGATTTTAATGTATAAAGATTAAGTCTCTGAAAGAAAATGAGAGTTTTCAGTTAAACTTATTCGAGTTCCCTTTGTCGTCACAATGAGTGTTTTAATAACTAAAAAGTGAATCTTTGAATGAAATTACCTCAATCAAGGTACGTATATGTCACTAGACCATTTTAATGTATAAAGATTGAAATACTGAATCTTTGAAAGAGAGTTAGAGTTTTTGAGTTTAACATATTCGAGGTCCCTTCGAAGTCGCGAAGAGTGGTTTTACTGCTAAAGATAGAATCTTTGTAAGAAAGTGAGAGTTTTGAGTTTAAAATATTCAGGTTCCCTACGAAGTCGCAAAGAGTGTTTCAATGACTAAAGATTGAATCTCTGAATTAAAATGTCTCAATCAAGGAACCTATTATGTCATTTGACCTTTTTAATGAGAGTTTTGAATTAAGCTTATTAGAGTTCCTTTGACGTCCCGAAGAGTCTCGTAATGATGAAAGATTATATCTTTGAATGAAAATACCTCAATTAAGGTACCTATTCTGTCAGTAGACCATTTTAATGTATAAAGATTAAGTCTTTGAAAGAAAATGTGAGTTTTGAGTTAAACTTATTCGAGTTCCCTTTGAAATCACGAAGAGTGTTTTAATGAGTAAATACTGAATCTTTGAATGAAATTACATCATTCAATGGACCTATTATGTCAGTAGACCTTTTTAATGTATAAAGATTGAATCTTTGAAAGAAAATGAGAGCTTTGAGTTTAACTTATTCGAGTTCCCGATAAGGTTGAGAAGAGTGTTTTTTAGTGAGTAAAGATTGTATCTTTGAATGAAACTACCTCAATAAGGGCACCTATTTTGTTACTAGACCATTTTAATGTCCAAAGATTTCTTTGACAGGAAATAAGAGTTTTTGAGTTAAACGTATTCGAGTTCCCTTTGACGTCACAAAAGAGTGTTTTAATGTGTAAAGATGGAATCTTCGAATGAAATTACCTTAATCAAGGTTCCTATTATGTCATTAGAACTTTTTAACGTGTAAAAATTGAATCTTTGAAAGAAAATAAGAGTTTTGAGATCAACTTATTCGAGTTCCCTATGAAGTCACGGGTCAAGGCACCTATTGTGTCACTAGATCTATTTATTGTATAATGATTGAATCTTTGAAAGAAAATGAGAGTTTTGAGTTCAACTTATTCGAGTTCCCTTTGACATCACGAAAAGTGTTTTAATGAGCAAAGATTGAATCTTTGAATGAAATGACCTCAATCAAGGCACCTATTGTGTCACTGGACCTTTCTAATGTATGAAGATTCAATCTCTGAAAAAAACTGAGAGTTTTAAGTTTAACTTATTCGAGATCCCTATGAAGTCACGCAGAGTGTTTTAATGAGTAAAGAATGAATCTTCGAATGAAAATACCTCAATCAAGGTACCTATTATGTCACTAGCCCATTTCAATGTGTAAAGAATAAATCTTTGAAAGAAAATGAGAGTTTTCAGTTAAAATTATTTGAGTTCCCTTTGACGACACGAAGAGTGTTTTAATGAGTAAAGATAGAATCTTTGAAAGAAATTACCCTGATCATGGTACCTATTATGTCACTAGACCGTTTTAACGTATTAAGATTGAATCTTTGAAAGAAAATGAGAGTTTAGAATTTAGCTTATTCGAGTTCCCTTTGAAGTCGCGAAGAGTGTTTTTATGACTAAAGATTGAATCTCTGAATGAAAATACCTCAATCAAGGTACCTATTATGTCAGTTGACCATTTTAATTTGCAAAGTTTAAATCTTCGATTGAAAATGCGAGTTTTGAGTTAAACTTATTCGAGTTCCCTTTGTCGTCACGAAAAGTGTTTTAATGAGTAAAGATTGATTCCTTGAATGAAATTACCCCAATCACGGTACCTATTATGTCACTAGACCATTTTAATGTATCAAGATTGGATCTTCGAAAGAAAAGGAGGGTTGTGAGTTAAACTTATTCGAGTTCCCTTTGACGTCCTGAAGAGTGTTTTAATGAGTAAAGATTGAATCTTTGAACGAAAATACCTCAATCAAGGTACCTATTATGTCACTAGACCATTTTGATGTTTAAAGATTAAATCTTTGAAAAAAAATGCGAGTTTTGAGTTAAACTTATTTGAGTTCCCTTTGTCGTCACGAAGAATGTTTTAATGAGCAATGATTGGAATCTTTGAATGAAATTACCTCAATCAAAGTATCTATATGTCAGTAGACCATTTTAATGTATAAAGGTTGAAATATTGAATTACCTCAATCAAGGTACCTATTATGTCACTAGATCTATTTCATGTATAAAGATTAAATCTTTGAAAGAATGAGAGTTGTGAGTTAAACTTATTCGAGTTCCCCTTAACGACCTGAAGAGTGTTTTAGTGAGTAAGGATTGAATCTTTGAAAGAAAATACCTCAATCAAGGTACCTACTGTGTCACTAACATTCTTAAGGTATAAAGATGAAAACTTTGAAGGAAAATGAGAGTTTTGAGTTAAATCTATTCAAGTTCCCTTTGACGTTCCGATTAGTGTTTTAATGAGTAAGACAAAATCTTTGAATGAAAATACCTCAATCAAGGTTCCTATTATGTCACCAGACGATTTTAATGTATAAAGATTAAATCTCTGAAAGAAAATGAGAGTTTTCAGTTAAACTTATTCGAGTTCCCTTTGTCGTCACAATGAGTGTTTTAATAACTAAAAAGTGAATCTTTGAATGAAATTACCTCAATCAAGGTACGTATATGTCACTAGACCATTTTAATGTATAAAGATTGAAATACTGAATCTTTGAAAGAGAGTTAGAGTTTTTGAGTTTAACATATTCGAGGTCCCTTCGAAGTCGCGAAGAGTGGTTTTACTGCTAAAGATAGAATCTTCGTAAGAAAGTGAGAGTTTTGAGTTTAAAATATTCAGGTTCCCTGCGAAGTCGCAAAGAGTGTTTCAATGACTAAAGATTGAATCTCTGAATTAAAATGTCTCAATCAAGGAACCTATTATGTCATTTGACCTTTTTAATGAGAGTTTTGAATTAAGCTTATTAGAGTTCCTTTGACGTCCCGAAGAGTCTCGTAATGATGAAAGATTATATCTTTGAATGAAAATACCTCAATTAAGGTACCTATTATGTCAGTAGACCATTTTAATGTATAAAGATTAAGTCTTTGAAAGAAAATGTGAGTTTTGAGTTAAACTTATTCGAGTTCCCTTTGACATCACGAAGAGTGTTTTAATGAGTAAATACTGAATCTTTGAATGAAATTACATCATTCAATGGACCTATTATGTCAGTAGACCTTTTTAATGTATAAAGATTGAATCTTTGAAAAGAAATGAGAGCTTTGAGTTTAACTTATTCGAGTTCCCGATAAGGTTGAGAAGAGTGTTTTTTAGTGAGTAAAGATTGTATCTTTGAATGAAAATATCTCAATAAGGGCACCTATTTTGTTACTAGACCATTTTAATGTCCAAAGATTTCTTTGACAGGAAATAAGAGTTTTTGAGTTAAACGTATTCGAGTTCCCTTTGACGTCACAAAAGAGTGTTTTAATGTGTACAGATGGAATCTTCGAATGAAATTACCTTAATCAAGGTTCCTATTATGTCATTAGAACTTTTTAACGTGTAAAAATTGAATCTTTGAAAGAAAATAAGAGTTTTGAGATCAACTTATTCGAGTTCCCTATGAAGTCACGGGTCAAGGCACCTATTGTGTCACTAGATCTATTTATTGTATAATGATTGAATCTTTGAAAGAAAATGAGAGTTTTGAGTTCAACTTATTCGAGTTCCCTTTGACATTACGAAAAGTGTTTTAATGAGCAAAGATTGAATCTTTGAATGAAATGACCTCAATCAAGGCACCTATTGTGTCACTGGACCTTTCTAATGTATGAAGATTCAATCTCTGAAAAAAACTGAGAGTTTTAAGTTTAACTTATTCGAGATCCCTATGAAGTCACGCAGAGTGTTTTAATGAGTAAAGAATGAATCTTCGAATGAAAATACCTCAATCAAGGTACCTATTATGTCACTAGCCCATTTCAATGTGTAAAGAATAAATCATTGAAAGAAAATGAGAGTTTTCAGTTAAAATTATTTGAGTTCCCTTTGACGACACGAAGAGTGTTTTAATGAGTAAAGATAGAATCTTTGAAAGAAATTACCCTGATCATGGTACCTATTATGTCACTAGACCGTTTTAACGTATTAAGATTGAATCTTTGAAACAAAATGAGAGTTTAGAATTTAGCTTATTCGAGTTTCCTTTGAAGTCGCGAAGAGTGTTTTTATGACTAAAGATTGAATCTCTGAATGAAAATACCTCAATCAAGGTACCTATTATGTCAGTTGACCATTTTAATTTGCAAAGTTTAAATCTTCGATTGAAAATGCGAGTTTTGAGTTAAACATATTCGAGTTCCCTTTGTTGTCACGAAGAGTGTTTTAATGAGTAAAGATTGATTCCTTGAATGAAATTACCCCAATCACGGTACCTATTATGTCACTAGACCATTTTAATGTATCAAGATTGGATCTTGAAAAGAAAAGGAGGGTTGTGAGTTAAACTTATACGAGTTCCCTTTGACGTCCTGAAGAGTGTTTTAATGAGTAAAGATTGAATCTTTGAATGAAAATACCTCAATCAAGGTACCTATTATGTCACTAGACCATTTTGATGTTTAAAGATTAAATCTTTGAAAAAAAATGCGAGTTTTGAGTTAAACTTATTCGAGTTCCCTTTGTCGTCACGAAGAGTGTTTTAATGAGCAATGATTGGAATCTTTGAATGAAATTACCTCAATCAAAGTATCTATATGTTAGTAGACCATTTTAATGTATAAAGGTTGAAATATTGAATTACCTCAATCAAGGTACCTATTATGTCACTAGATCTATTTCATGTATAAAGATTGAATCTTTGAAAGAATGAGAGTTGTGAGTTAAACTTATTCGAGTTCCCCTTAACGACCTGAAGAGTGTTTTAGTGAGTAAGGATTGAATCTTTGAAAGAAAATACCTCAATCAGGGTACCTACTGTGTCACTAACATTCTTAAGGTATAAAGATGAAAACTTTGAAGGAAAATGAGAGTTTTGAGTTAAATCTATTCAAGTTCCCTTTGACGTTCCGATTAGTGTTTTAATGAGTAAGACTGAATCTTTGAATGAAAATACCTCAATCAAGGTTCCTATTATGTCACCAGACGATTTTAACGTATAAAGATTAAATCTCTGAAAGAAAATGAGAGTTTTCAGTTAAACTTATTCGAGTTCCCTTTGTCGTCACAATGAGTGTTTTAATAACTAAAAAGTGAATCTTTGAATGAAATTACCTCAATCAAGGTACGTATATGTCACTAGACCATTTTAATGTATAAAGATTGAAATACTGAATCTTTGAAAGAGTGTTAGAGTTTTTGAGTTTAACATATTCGAGGTCCCTTCGAAGTCGCGAAGAGTGGTTTTACTGCTAAAGATAGAATCTTTGTAAGAAAGTGAGAGTTTTGAGTTTAAAATATTCAGGTTCCCTGCGAAGTCGCAAAGAGTGTTTCAATGACTAAAGATTGAATCTCTGAATTAAAATGTCTCAATCAAGGAACCTATTATGTCATTTGACCTTTTTAATGAGAGTTTTGAATTAAGCTTATTAGAGTTCCTTTGACGTCCCGAAGAGTCTCGTAATGATGAAAGATTATATCTTTGAATGAAAATACCTCAATTAAGGTACCTATTATGTCAGTAGACCATTTTAATGTATAAAGATTAAGTCTTTGAAAGAAAATGTGAGTTTTGAGTTAAACTTATTCGAGTTCCCTTTGACATCACGAAGAGTGTTTTAATGAGTAAATACTGAATCTTTGAATGAAATTACATCATTCAATGGACCTATTATGTCAGTAGACCTTTTTAATGTATAAACATTGAATCTTTGAAAGAAAATGAGAGCTTTGAGGTTAACTTATTCGAGTTCCCGATAAGGTTGAGAAGAGTGTTTTTTTGTGAGTAAAGATTGTATCTTTGAATGAAACTACCTCAATAAGGGCACCTATTTTGTTACTAGACCATTTTAATGTTCAAAGATTTCTTTGACAGGAAATAAGATTTTTTGAGTTAAACGTATTCGAGTTCCCTTTGACGTCACAAAAGAGTGTTTTAATGAGTAAAGATGGAATCTTCGAATGAAATTACCTTAATCAAAGTTCCTATTATGTCATTAGAACTTTTTAACGTGTAAAAATTGAATCTTTGAAAGAAAATAAGAGTTTTGAGATCAACTTATTCGAGTTCCCTATGAAGTCACGGGTCAAGGCACCTATTGTGTCACTAGATCTATTTATTGTATAATGATTGAATCTTTGAAAGAAAATGAGAGTTTTGGGTTCAACTTATTCGAGTTCCCTTTGACATCACGAAAAGTGTTTTAATGAGCAAAGATTGAATCTTTGAATGAAATGACCTCAATCAAGGCACCTATTGTGTCACTGGACCTTTCTAATGTATGAAGATTCAATCTCTGAAAAAAACTGAGAGTTTTAAGTTTAACTTATTCGAGATCCCTATGAAGTCACGCAGAGTGTTTTAATGAGTAAAGAATGAATCTTCGAATGAAAATACCTCAATCAAGGTACCTATTATGTCACTAGCCCATTTCAATGTGTAAAGAATAAATCTTTGAAAGAAAATGAGAGTTTTCAGTTAAAATTATTTGAGTTCCCTTTGACGACACGAAGAGTGTTTTAATGAGTAAAGATAGAATCTTTGAAAGAAATTACCCTGATCATGGTACCTATTATGTCAGTAGACCGTTTTAACGTATTAAGATTGAATCTTTGAAAGAAAATGAGAGTTTAGAATTTAGCTTATTCGAGTTCCCTTTGAAGTCGCGAAGAGTGTTTTTATGACTAAAGATTGAATCTTTGAATGAAAATACCTCAATCAAGGTACCTATTATGTCAGTAGACCATTTTAATTTGCAAAGTTTAAATCTTCGATTGAAAATGCGAGTTTTGAGTTAAACTTATTCGAGTTCCCTTTGTCGTCACGAAGAGTGTTTTAATGAGTAAAGATTGATTCCTTGAATGAAATTACCCCAATCACGGTACCTATTATGTCACTAGACCATTTTAATGTATCAAGATTGGATCTTCGAAAGAAAAGGAGGGTTGTGAGTTAAACTTATTCGAGTTCCCTTTGACGTCCTGAAGAGTGTTTTAATGAGTAAAGATTGAATCTTTGAATGAAAATACCTCAATCAAGGTACCTATTATGTCACTAGACCATTTTGATGTTTAAACATTAAATCTTTGAAAAAAAATGCGAGTTTTGAGTTAAACTTATTCGAGTTCCCTTTGTCGTCACGAAGAGTGTTTTAATGAGCAATGATTGGAATCTTTGAATGAAATTACCTCAATCAAAGTATCTATATGTCAGTAGACCATTTTAATGTATAAAAGTTGAAATATTGAATTACCTCAATCAAGGTACCAATTATGTCACTAGATCTATTTCATGTATAAAGATTGAATCTTTGAAAGAATGAGAGTTGTGAGTTAAACTTATTCGAGTTCCCCTTAACGACCTGAAGAGTGTTTTAGTGAGTAAGGATTGAATCTTTGAAAGAAAATACCTCAATCAAGGTACCTACTGTGTCACTAACATTCTTAAGGTATAAAGATGAAAACTTTGAAGGAAAATGAGAGTTTTGAGTTAAATCTATTCAAGTTCCCTTTGACGTTCCGATTAGTGTTTTAATGAGTAAGACAGAATCTTTGAATGAAAATACCTCAATCAAGTTTCCTATTATGTCACCAGACGATTTTAATGTATAAAGATTAAATCTCTGAAAGAAAATGAGAGTTTTCAGTTAAACTTATTCAAGTTCCCTTTGTCGTCACAATGAGTGTTTTAATAACTAAAAAGTGAATCTTTGAATGAAATTACCTCAATCAAGGTACGTATATGTCACTAGACCATTTTAATGTATAAAGATTGAAATACTAAATCTTTGAAAGAGAGTTAGAGTTTTTGAGTTTAACATATTCGAGGTCCCTTCGAAGTCGCGAAGAGTGGTTTTACTGCTAAAGATAGAATCTTTGTAAGAAAGTGAGAGCTTTGAGTTTAAAATATTCAGGTTCCCTGCGAAGTCGCAAAGAGTGTTTCAATGACTAAAGATTGAATCTCTGAATTAAAATGTCTCAATCAAGGAACCTATTATGTCATTTGACCTTTTTAATGAGAGTTTTGAATTAAGCTTATTAGAGTTCCTTTGACGTCCCGAAGAGTCTCGTAATGATGAAAGATTATATCTTTGAATGAAAATACCTCAATTAAGGTACCTATTATGTCAGTAGACCATTTTAATGTATAAAGATTAAGTCTTTGAAAGAAAATGTGAGTTTTGAGTTAAACTTATTCGAGTTCCCTTTGACATCACGAAGAGTGTTTTAATGAGTAAATACTGAATCTTTGAATGAAATTACATCATTCAATGGACCTATTATGTCAGTAGACCTTTTTAATGTATAAAGATTGAATCTTTGAAAGAAAATGAGAGCTTTGAGTTTAACTTATTCGAGTTCCCGATAAGGTTGAGAAGAGTGTTTTTTAGTGAGTAAAGATTGTATCTTTGAATGAAACTACCTCAATAAGGGCACCTATTTTGTTACTAGACCATTTTAATGTCCAAAGATTTCTTTGACAGGAAATAAGAGTTTTTGAGTTAAACGTATTCGAGTTCCCTTTGACGTCACAAAAGAGTGCTTTAATGTGTAAAGATGGAATCTTCGAATGAAATTACCTTAATCAAGGTTCCTATTATGTCATTAGAACTTTTTAACATGTAAAAATTGAATCTTTGAAAGAAAATAAGAGTTTTGAGATCAACTTATTCGAGTTCCCTATGAAGTCACGGGTCAAGGCACCTATTGTGTCACTAGATCTATTTATTGTATAATGATTGAATCTTTGAAAGAAAATGAGAGTTTTGAGTTCAACTTATTCGAGTTTCCTTTGACATCACGAAAAGTGTTTTAATGAGCAAAGATTGAATCTTTGAATGAAATGACCTCAATCAAGGCACCTATTGTGTCACTGGACCTTTCTAATGTATGAAGATTCAATCTCTGAAAAAAACTGAGAGTTTTAAGTTTAACTTATTCGAGATCCCTATGAAGTCACGGAGAGTGTTTTAATGAGTAAAGAATGAATCTTCGAATGAAAATACCTCAATCAAGGTACCTATTATGTCACTAGCCCATTTCAATGTGTAAAGAATAAATCTTTGAAAGAAAATGAGAGTTTTCAGTTAAAATTATTTGAGTTCCCTTTGACGACACGAAGAGTGTTTTAATGAGTAAAGATAGAATCTTTGAAAGAAATTACCCTAATCATGGTACCTATTATGTCACTAGACCGTTTTAACGTATTAAGATTGAATCTTTGAAAGAAAATGAGAGTTTAGAATTTAGCTTATTCGAGTTCCCTTTGAAGTCGCGAAGAGTGTTTTTATGACTAAAGATTGAATCTCTGAATGAAGATACCTCAATCAAGGTACCTATTATGTCAGTTGACCATTTTAATTTGCAAAGTTTAAATCTTCGATTGAAAATGCGAGTTTTGAGTTAAACTTATTCGAGTTCCCTTTGTCGTCACGAAGAGTGTTTTAATGAGTAAAGATTGATTCCTTGAATGAAATTACCCCAATCACGGTACCTATTATGTCACTAGACCATTTTAATGTATCAAGATTGGATCTTCGAAAGAAAAGGAGGGTTGTGAGTTAAACTTATTCGAGTTCCCTTTGACGTCCTGAAGAGTGTTTTAATGAGTAAAGATTGAATCTTTGAATGAAAATACCTCAATCAAGGTACCTATTATGTCACTAGACCATTTTGATGTTTAAAGATTAAATCTTTGAAAAAAAATGCGAGTTTTGAGTTAAACTTATTCGAGTTCCCTTTGTCGTCACGAAGAGTGTTTTAATGAGCAATGATTGGAATCTTTGAATGAAATTACCTCAATCAAAGTATCTATATGTCAGTAGACCATTTTAATGTATAAAGGTTGAAATATTGAATTACCTCAATCAAGGTACCTATTTTGTCACTAGATCTACTTCATGTATAAAGATTGAATCTTTGAAAGAATGAGAGTTGTGAGTTAAACTTATTCGAGTTCCCCTTAACGACCTGAAGAGTGTTTTAGTGAGTAAGGATTGAATCTTTGAAAAAAAATACCTCAATCAAGGTACCTACTGTGTCACTAACATTCTTAAGGTATAAAGATGAAAACTTTGAAGGAAAATGAGAGTTTTGAGCTAAATCTATTCAAGTTCCCTTTGACGTTCCGATTAGTGTTTTAATGAGTAAGACTGAATCTTTGAATGAAAATACCTCAATCAAGGTTCCTATTATGTCACCAGACGATTTTAATGTATAAAGATTAAATCTCTGAAAGAGAATGAGAGTTTTCAGTTAAACTTATTCGAGTTCCCTTTGTCGTCACAATGAGTGTTATAATAACTAAAAAGTGAATCTTTGAATGAAATTACCTCAATCAAGGTACGTATATGTCACTAGACCATTTTAATGTATAAAGATTGAAATACTGAATCTTTGAAAGAGAGTTAGAGTTTTTGAGTTTAACATATTCGAGGTCCCTTCGAAGTCGCGAAGAGTGGTTTTACTGCTAAAGATAGAATCTTTGTAAGAAAGTGAGAGTTTTGAGTTTAAAATATTCAGGTTCCCTGCGAAGTCGCAAAGAGTGTTTCAATGACTAAAGATTGAATCTCTGAATTAAAATGTCTCAATCAAGGAACCTATTATGTCATTTGACCTTTTTAATGAGAGTTTTGAATTAAGCTTATTAGAGTTCCTTTGACGTCCCGAAGAGTCTCGTAATGATGGAAGATTATATCTTTGAATGAAAATACCTCAATTAAGGTACCTATTATGTCAGTAGACCATTTTAATGTATAAAGATTAAGTCTTTGAAAGAAAATGTGAGTTTTGAGTTAAACTTATTCGAGTTCCCTTTGACATCACGAAGAGTGTTTTAATGAGTAAATACTGAATCTTTGAATGAAATTACATCATTCAATGGACCTATTATGTCAGTAGACCTTTTTAATGTATAAAGATTGAATCTTTGAAAGAAAATGAGAGCTTTGAGTTTAACTTATTCGAGTTCCCGATAAGGTTGAGAAGTGTGTTTTTTAGTGAGTAAAGATTGTATCTTTGAATGAAACTACCTCAATAAGGGCACCTATTTTGTTACTAGACCATTTTAATGTCCAAAGATTTCTTTGACAGGAAATAAGAGTTTTTGAGTTAAACGTATTCGAGTTCCCTTTGACGTCACAAAAGAGTGTTTTAATGAGTAAAGATGGAATCTTCGAATGAAATTACCTTAATCAAGGTTCCTATTATGTCATTAGAACTTTTTAACGTGTAAAAATTGAATCTTGAAAGAAAATAAGAGTTTTGAGATCAACTTATTCGAGTTCCCTATGAAGTCACGGGTCAAGGCACCTATTGTGTCACTAGATCTATTTATTGTATAATGATTGAATCTTTGAAAGAAAATGAGAGTTTTGAGTTCAACTTATTCGAGTTCCCTTTGACATCACGAAAAGTGTTTTAATGAGCAAAGATTGAATCTTTGAATGAAATGACCTCAATCAAGGCACCTATTGTGTCACTGGACCTTTCTAATGTATGAAGATTCAATCTCTGAAAAAAACTGAGAGTTTTAAGTTTAACTTATTCGAGATCCCTATGAAGTCACGGAGAGTGTTTTAATGAGTAAAGAATGAATCTTCGAATGAAAATACCTCAATCAAGGTACCTATTATGTCACTAGCCCATTTCAATGTGTAAAGAATAAATCTTTGAAAGAAAATGAGAGTTTTCAGTTAAAATTATTTGAGTTCCCTTTGACGACACGAAGAGTGTTTTAATGAGTAAAGATAGAATCTTTGAAAGAAATTACCCTGATCATGGTACCTATTATGTCACTAGACCGTTTTAACGTATTAAGATTGAATCTTTGAAAGAAAATGAGAGTTTAGAATTTAGCTTATTCGAGTTCCCTTTGAAGTCGCGAAGAGTGTTTTTATGACTAAAGATTGAATCTCTGAATGAAAATACCTCAATCAAGGTACCTATTATGTCAGTTGACCATTTTAATTTGCAAAGTTTAAATCTTCGATTGAAAATGCGAGTTTTGAGTTAAACTTATTCGAGTTCCCTTTGTCGTCACGAAGAGTGTTTTAATGAGTAAAGATTGATTCCTTGAATGAAATTACCCCAATCACGGTACCTATTATGTCACTAGACCATTTTAATGTATCAAGATTGGATCTTCGAAAGAAAAGGAGGGTTGTGAGTTAAACTTATTCGAGTTCCCTTTGACGTCCTGAAGAGTGTTTTAATGAGTAAAGATTGAATCTTTGAATGAAAATACCTCAATCAAGGTACCTATTATGTCACTAGACCATTTTGATGTTTAAAGATTAAATCTTTGAAAAAAAATGCGAGTTTTGAGTTAAACTTATTCGAGTTCCCTTTGTCGTCACGAAGAGTGTTTTAATGAGCAATGATTGGAATCTTTGAATGAAATTACCTCAATCAAAGTATCTATATGTCAGTAGACCATTTTAATGTATAAAGGTTGAAATATTGAATTACCTCAATCAAGGTACCTATTATGTCACTAGATCTACTTCATGTATAAAGATTGAATCTTTGAAAGAATGAGAGTTGTGAGTTAAACTTATTCGAGTTCCCCTTAACGACCTGAAGAGTGTTTTAGTGAGTAAGGATTGAATCTTTGAAAGAAAATACCTCAATCAAGGTACCTACTGTGTCACTAACATTCTTAAGGTATAAAGATGAAAACTTTGAAGGAAAATGAGAGTTTTGAGCTAAATCTATTCAAGTTCCCTTTGACGTTCCGATTAGTGTTTTAATGAGTAAGACTGAATCTTTGAATGAAAATACCTCAATCAAGGTTCCTATTATGTCACCAGACGATTTTATTGTATAAAGATTAAATCTCTGAAAGAGAATGAGAGTTTTCAGTTAAACTTATTCGAGTTCCCTTTGTCGTCACAATGAGTGTTATAATAACTAAAAAGTGAATCTTTGAATGAAATTACCTCAATCAAGGTACGTATATGTCAGTAGACCATTTTAATGTATAAAGATTGAAATACTGAATCTTTGAAAGAGAGTTAGAGTTTTTGAGTTTAACATATTCGAGGTCCCTTCGAAGTCGCGAAGAGTGGTTTTACTGCTAAAGATAGAATCTTTGTAAGAAAGTGAGAGTTTTGAGTTTAAAATATTCAGGTTCCCTGCGAAGTCGCAAAGAGTGTTTCAATGACTAAAGATTGAATCTCTGAATTAAAATGTCTCAATCAAGGAACCTATTATGTCATTTGACCTTTTTAATGAGAGTTTTGAATTAAGCTTATTAGAGTTCCTTTGACGTCCCGAAGAGTCTCGTAATGATGAAAGATTATATCTTTGAATGAAAATACCTCAATTAAGGTACCTATTATGTCAGTAGACCATTTTAATGTATAAAGATTAAGTCTTTGAAAGAAAATGTGAGTTTTGAGTTAAACTTATTCGAGTTCCCTTTGACATCACGAAGGGTGTTTTAATGAGTAAATACTGAATCTTTGAATGAAATTACATCATTCAATGGACCTATTATGTCAGTAGACCTTTTTAATGTATAAAGATTGAATCTTTGAAAGAAAATGAGAGCTTTGAGTTTAACTTATTCGAGTTCCCGATAAGGTTGAGAAGAGTGTTTTTTAGTGAGTAAAGATTGTATCTTTGAATGAAACTACCTCAATAAGGGCACCTATTTTGTTACTAGACCATTTTAATGTCCAAAGATTTCTTTGACAGGAAATAAGAGTTTTTGAGTTAAACGTATTCGAGTTCCCTTTGACGTCACAAAAGAGTCTTTTAATGAGTAAAGATGGAATCTTCGAATGAAATTACCTTAATCAAGGTTCCTATTATGTCATTAGAACTTTTTAACGTGTAAAAACTGAATCTATGAAAGAAAATAAGAGTTTTGAGATCAACTTATTCGAGTTCCCTATGAAGTCACGGGTCAAGGCACCTATTGTGTCACTAGATCTATTTATTGTATAATGATTGAATCTTTGAAAGAAAATGAGAGTTTTGAGTTCAACTTATTCGAGTTCCCTTTGACATCACGAAAAGTGTTTTAATGAGCAAAGATTGAATCTTTGAATGAAATGACCTCAATCAAGGCACCTATTGTGTCACTGGACCTTTCTAATGTATGAAGATTCAATCTCTGAAAAAAACTGAGAGTTTTAAGTTTAACTTATTCGAGATCCCTATGAAGTCACGGAGAGTGTTTTAATGAGTAAAGAATGAATCTTCGAATGAAAATACCTCAATCAAGGTACCTATTATGTCACTAGCCCATTTCAATGTGTAAAGAATAAATCTTTGAAAGAAAATGAGAGTTTTCAGTTAAAATTATTGGAGTTCCCTTTGACGACACGAAGAGTGTTTTAATGAGTAAAGATAGAATCTTTGAAAGAAATTACCCTGATCATGGTACCTATTATGTCACTAGACCGTTTTAACGTATTAAGATTGAATCTTTGAAAGAAAATGAGAGTTTAGAATTTAGCTTATTCGAGTTCCCTTTAAAGTCGCGAAGAGTGTTTTTATGACTAAAGATTGAATCTCTGAATGAAAATACCTCAATCAAGGTACCTATTATGTCAGTAGACCATTTTAATTTGCAAAGTTTAAATCTTCGAATGAAAATGCGAGTTTTGAGTTAAACTTATTCGAGTTCCCTTTGTCGTCACGAAGAGTGTTTTAATGAGTAAAGATTGATTCCTTGAATGAAATTACCCCAATCACGGTACCTATTATGTCACTAGACCATTTTAATGTATCAAGATTGGATCTTCGAAAGAAAAGGAGGGTTGTGAGTTAAACTTATTCGAGTTCCCTTTGACGTCCTGAAGAGTGTTTTAATGAGTAAAGATTGAATCTTTGAATGAAAATACCTCAATCAAGGTACCTATTATGTCACTAGACCATTTTGATGTTTAAAGATTAAATCTTTGAAAAAAAATTCGAGTTTTGAGTTAAACTTTTTCGAGTTCCCTTTGTCGTCACGAAGAGTGTTTTAATGAGCAATGATTGGAATCTTTGAATGAAATTACCTCAATCAAAGTATCTATATGTCAGTAGACCATTTTAATGTATAAAGGTTGAAATATTGAATTACCTCAATCAAGGTACCTATTATGTCACTAGATCTACTTCATGTATAAAGATTGAATCTTTGAAAGAATGAGAGTTGTGAGTTAAACTTATTCAAGTTCCCCTTAACGACCTGAAGAGTGTTTTAGTGAGTAAGGATTGAATCATTGAAAGAAAATACCTCAATCAAGGTACCTACTGTGTCACTAACATTCTTAAGGTATAAAGATGAAAACTTTGAAGGAAAATGAGAGTTTTGAGTTAAATCTATTCAAGTTCCCTTTGACGTTCTGATTAGTGTTTTAATGAGTAAGACCGAATCTTTGAATGAAAATACCTCAATCAAGGTTCCTATTATGTCACCAGACGATTTTAATGTATAAAGATTAAATCTCTGAAAGAAAATGAGAGTTTTCAGTTAAACTTATTCGAGTTCCCTTTGTCGTCACAATGAGTGTTTTAATAACTAAAAAGTGAATCTTTGAATGAAATTACCTCAATCAAGGTACGTATATGTCACTAGACCATTTTAATGTATAAAGATTGAAATACTGAATCTTTGAAAGAGAGTTTGAGTTTTTGAGTTTAACATATTCGAGGTCCCTTTGAAGTCGCGAAGGGTGGTTTTACTGCTAAAGATAGAATCTTTGTAAGAAAGTGAGAGTTTTGAGTTTAAAATATTCAGGTTCCCTGCGAAGTCACAAAGAGTGTTTCAATGACTAAAGATTGAATCTCTGAATTAAAATGTCTCAATCAAGGAACCTATTATGTCATTTGACCTTTTTAATGAGAGTTTTGAATTAAGCTTATTAGAGTTCCTTTGACGTCCCGAAGAGTCTCGTAATGATGAAAGATTATATCTTTGAATGAAAATACCACAATTAAGTTACCTATTATGTCAGTAGACCATTTTAATGTATAAAGATTAAGTCTTTGAAAGAAAATGTGAGTTTTGAGTTAAACTTATTCGAGTTCCCTTTGACATCACGAAGAGTGTTTTAATGAGTAAATACTGAATCTTTGAATGAAATTACATCATTCAATGGACCTATTATGTCAGTAGACCTTTTTAATGTATAAAGATTGAATCTTTGAAAGAAAATGAGAGCTTTGAGTTTAACTTATCCAAGTTCCCGATAAGGTTGAGAAGAGTGTTTTTTAGTGAGTAAAGATTGTATCTTTGAATGAAACTACCTCAGTAAGGGCACCTTTTTTGTTACTAGACCATTTTAATGTCCAAAGATTTCTTTGACAGGAAATAAGAGTTTTTGAGTTAAACGTATTCGAGTTCCCTTTGACGTCACAAAAGAGTGTTTTAATGAGTAAAGATGGAATCTTCGAATGATATTACCTTAATCAAGGTTCCTATTATGTCATTAGAACTTTTTAACGTGTAAAAATTGAATCTTTGAAAGAAAATAAGAGTTTTGAGATCAACTTATTCGAGTTCCCTATGAAGTCACGGGTCAAGGCACCTATTGTGTCACTAGATCTATTTATTGTATAATGATTGAATCTTTGAAAGAAAATGAGAGTTTTGAGTTCAACTTATTCGAGTTCCCTTTGACATCACGAAAAGTGTTTTAATGAGCAAAGATTGAATCTTTGAATGAAATGACCTCAATCAAGGCACCTATTGTGTCACTGGACCTTTCTAATGTATGAAGATTCAATCTCTGAAAAAAACTGAGAGTTTTAAGTTTAACTTATTCGAGATCCCTATGAAGTCACGGAGAGTGTTTTAATGAGTAAAGAATGAATCTTCGAATGAAAATACCTCAATCAAGGTACCTATTATGTCACTAGCCCATTTCAATGTGTAAAGAATAAATCTTTGAAAGAAAATGAGAGTTTTCAGTTAAAATTATTTGAGTTCCCTTTGACGACACGAAGAGTGTTTTAATGAGTAAAGATAGAATCTTTGAAAGAAATTACCCTGATCATGGTACCTATTATGTCACTAGACCGTTTTAACGTATTAAGATTGAATCTTTGAAAGAAAATGAGAGTTTAGAATTTAGCTTATTCGAGTTCCCTTTGAAGTCGCGAAGAGTGTTTTTATGACTAAAGATTGAATCTCTGAATGAAAATACCTCAATCAAGGTACCTATTATGTCAGTAGACCATTTTAATTTGCAAAGTTTAAATCTTCGATTGAAAATGCGAGTTTTGAGTTAAACTTATTCGAGTTCCCTTTGTCGTCACGAAGAGTGTTTTAATGAGTAAAGATTGATTCCTTGAATGAAATTACCCCAATCACGGTACCTATTATGTCACTAGACCATTTTAATGTATCAAGATTGGATCTTCGAAAGAAAAGGAGGGTTGTGAGTTAAACTTATTCGAGTTCCCTTTGACGTCCTGAAGAGTGTTTTAATGAGTAAAGATTGAATCTTTGAATGAAAATACCTCAATCAAGGTACCTATTATGTCACTAGACCATTTTGATGTTTAAAGATTAAATCTTTGAAAAAAAATGCGAGTTTTGAGTTAAACTTATTCGAGTTCCCTTTGTCGTCACGAAGAGTGTTTTAATGAGTAAAGATTGATTCCTTGAATGAAATTACCCCAATCACGGTACCTATTATGTCACTAGATCATTTTAATGTATCAAGATTGGATCTTCGAAAGAAAAGGAGGGTTGTGAGTTAAACTTATTCGAGTTCCCTTTGACGTCCTGAAGAGTGTTTTAATGAGTAAAGATTGAATCTTTGAATGAAAATACCTAAATCAAGGTGCCTATTATGTCACTAGACCATTTTGATGTTTATAGATTAAATCTTTGAAAAAAAATGCGAGTTTTGAGTTAAACTTATTCGAGTTCCCTTTGTCGTCACGAAGAGTGTTTTAATGAGCAATGATTGGAATCTTTGAATGAAATTACCTCAATCAAAGTATCTATATGTTAGTAGACCATTTTAATGTATAAAGGTTGAAATATTGAATTACCTCAATCAAGGTACCTATTATGTCACTAGATCTATTTCATGTATAAAGATTGAATCTTTGAAAGAATGAGAGTTGTGAGTTAAACTTATTCGAGTTCACCTTAACGACCTGAAGAGTGTTTTAGTGAGTAAGGATTGAATCTTTGAAAGAAAATACCTCAATCAAGGTACCTACTGTGTCACTAACATTCTTAAGGTATAAAGATGAAAACTTTGAAGGAAAATGAGAGTTTTGAATTAAATCTATTCAAGTTCACTTTGAAGTTCCGATTAGTGTTTTAATGAGATAGACTGAATCTTTGAATGAAAATACCTCAATCAAGGTTCCTATTATGTCACCAGACGATTTTAATGTGTAAAGATTAAATCTCTGAAAGAAAATGAGAGTTTTCAGTTAAACTTATTCGAGTTCCCTTTGTCGTCACAATGAGTGTTTTAATAGCTAAAAAGTGAATCTTTGAATGAAATTACCTCAATCAAGGTACTTATATGTCACTAGACCATTTTAATGTATAAAGATTGAAATACTGAATCTTTGAAAGAGAGTTAGAGTTTTTGAGTTTAACATATTCGAGGTCTCTTTGAAGTCGCGAAGAGTGGTTTTACTGCTAAAGATAGAATCTTTGTAAGAAAGTGAGAGTTTTGAGTTTAAAATATTCAGGTTCCCTGCGAAGTCGCAAAGAGTGTTTCAATGACTAAAGATTGAATCTCTGAATTAAAATGTCTCAATCAAGGAACCTATTATGTCATTTGACCTTTTTAATGAGAGTTTTGAATTAAGCTTATTAGAGTTCCTTTGACGTCCCGAAGAGTCTCGTAATGATGAAAGATTATATCTTTGAATGAAAATACCTCAATTAAGGTACCTATTATGTCAGTAGACCATTTTAATGTATAAAGATTAAGTCTTTGAAAGAAAATGTGAGTTTTGAGTTAAACTTATTCGAGTTCCCTTTGACATCACGAAGAGTGTTTTAATGAGTAAATACTGAATCTTTGAATGAAATTACATCATTCAATGGACCTATTATGTCAGTAGACCTTTTTAATGTATAAAGATTGAATCTTTGAAAGAAAATGAGAGCTTTGAGTTTAACTTATTCGAGTTCCCGATAAGGTTGAGAAGAGTGTTTTTTAGTGAGTAAAGATTGTATCTTTGAATGAAACTACCTCAATAAGGGCACCTATTTTGTTACTAGACCATTTTAATGTCCAAAGATTTCTTTGACAGGAAATAAGAGTTTTTGAGTTAAACGTATTCGAGTTCCCTTTGACGTCACAAAAGAGTGTTTTAATGAGTAAAGATGGAATCTTCGAATGAAATTACCTTAATCAGGGTTCCTATTATGTCATTAGAACTTTTTAACGTGTAAAAATTGAATCTTTGAAAGAAAATAAGAGTTTTGAGATCAACTTATTCGAGTTCCCTATGAAGTCACGGGTCAAGGCACCTATTGTGTCACTAGATCTATTTATTGTATAATGATTGAATCTTTGAAAGAAAATGAGAGTTTTGAGTTCAACTTATTCGAGTTCCCTTTGACATCACGAAAAGTGTTTTAATGAGCAAAGATTGAATCTTTGAATGAAATGACCTCAATCAAGGCACCTATTGTGTCACTGGACCTTTCTAATGTATGAAGATTCAATCTCTGAAAAAAACTGAGAGTTTTAAGTTTAACTTACTCGAGATCCCTATGAAGTCACGGAGAGTGTTTTAATGAGTAAAGAATGAATCTTCGAATGAAAATACCTCAATCAAGGTACCTATTATGTCACTAGCCCATTTCAATGTGTAAAGAATAAATCTTTGAAAGAAAATGAGAGTTTTCAGTTAAAATTATTTGAGTTCCCTTTGACGACACGAAGAGTGTTTTAATGAGTAAAGGTAGAATCTTTGAAAGAAATTACCCTGATCATGGTACCTATTATGTCACTAGACCGTTTTAACGTATTAAGATTGAATCTTTGAAAGAAAATGAGAGTTTAGAATTTAGCTTATTCGAGTTCCCTTTGAAGTCGCGAAGAGTGTTTTTATGACTAAAGATTGAATCTCTGAATGAAATACCTCAATCAAGGTACCTATTATGTCAGTTGACCATTTTAATTTGCAAAGTTTAAATCTTCGATTGAAAATGCGAGTTTTGAGTTAAACTTATTCGAGTTCCCTTTGTCGTCACGAAGAGTGTTTTAATGAGTAAAGATTGATTCCTTGAATGAAATTACCCCAATCACGGTACCTATTATGTCACTAGACCATTTTAATGTATCAAGATTGGATCTTCGAAAGAAAAGGAGGGTTGTGAGTTAAACTTATTCGAGTTTCCTTTGACGTCCTGAAGAGTGTTTTAATAAGTAAAGATTGAATCTTTGAATGAAAATACCTAAATCAAGGTACCTATTATGTCACTAGACCATTTTGATGTTTAAAGATTAAATCTTTGAAAAAAAATGCGAGTTTTGAGTTAAACTTATTCGAGTTCCCTTTGTCGTCACGAAGAGTGTTTTAATGAGCAATGATTGGAATCTTTGAATGAAATTACCTCAATCAAAGTATCTATATGTCAGTAGACCATTTTAATGTATAAAGGTTGAAATATTGAATTACCTCAATCAAGGTACCTATTATGTCACTAGATCTATTTCATGTATAAAGATTGAATCTTTGAAAGAATGAGAGTTGTGAGTTAAACTTATTCGAGTTCCCGTTAACGACCTGAAGAGTGTTTTAGTGAGTAAGGATTGAATCTTTGAAAGAAAATACCTCAATCAAGGTACCTACTGTGTCACTAACATTCTTAAGGTATAAAGATGAAAACTTTGAAGGAAAATGAGAGTTTTGAGTTAAATCTATTCAAGTTCCCTTTGACGTTCCGATTAGTGTTTTAATGAGTAAGACTGAATCTTTGAATGAAAATACCTCAATCAAGGTTCCTATTATGTCACCAGACGATTTTAATGTGTAAAGATTAAATCTCTGAAAGAAAATGAGAGTTTTCAGTTAAACTTATTCGAGTTCCCTTTGTCGTCACAATGAGTGTTTTAATAACTAAAAAGTGAATCTTTGAATGAAATTACCTCAATCAAGGTACGTATATGTCACTAGACCATTTTAATGTATAAAGATTGAAATACTGAATCTTTGAAAGAGAGTTAGAGTTTTTGAGTTTAACATATTCGAGGTCTCTTTGAAGTCGCGAAGAGTGGTTTTACTGCTAAAGATAGAATCTTTGTAAGAAAGTGAGAGTTTTGAGTTTAAAATATTCAGGTTCCCTGCGAAGTCGCAAAGAGTGTTTCAATGACTAAAGATTGAATCTCTGAATTAAAATGTCTCAATCAAGGAACCTATTATGTCATTTGACCTTTTTAATGAGAGTTTTGAATTAAGCTTATTAGAGTTCCTTTGACGTCCCGAAGAGTCTCGTAATGATGAAAGATTATTATATCTTTGAATGAAAATACCTCAATTAAGGTACCTATTATGTCAGTAGACCATTTTAATGTATAAAGATTAAGTCTTTGAAAGAAAATGTGAGTTTTGAGTTAAACTTATTCGAGTTCCCTTTGACATCACGAAGAGTGTTTTAATGAGTAAATACTGAATCTTTGAATGAAATTACATCATTCAATGGACCTATTATGTCAGTAGACCTTTTTAATGTATAAAGATTGAATCTTTGAAAGAAAATGAGAGCTTTGAGTTTAACTTACTCGAGTTCCCGATAAGGTTGAGAAGAGTGTTTTTTAGTGAGTAAAGATTGTATCTTTGAATGAAACTACCTCAATAAGGGCACCTTTTTTGTTACTAGACCATTTTAATGTCCAAAGATTTCTTTGACAGGAAATAAGAGTTTTTGAGTTAAACGTATTCGAGTTCCCTTTGACGTCACAAAAGAGTGTTTTAATAAGTAAAGATGGAATCTTCGAATGAAATTACCTTAATCAGGGTTCCTATTATGTCATTAGAACTTTTTAACGTGTGAAAATTGAATCTTTGAAAGAAAATAAGAGTTTTGAGATCAACTTATTCGAGTTCCCTATGAAGTCACGGGTCAAGGCACCTATTGTGTCACTAGATCTATTTATTGTATAATGATTGAATCTTTGAAAGAAAATGAGAGTTTTGAGTTCAACTTATTCGAGTTCCCTTTGACATCACGAAAAGTGTTTTAATGAGCAAAGATTGAATCTTTGAATGAAATGACCTCAATCAAGGCACCTATTGTGTCACTGGACCTTTCTAATGTATGAAGATTCAATCTCTGAAAAAAACTGAGAGTTTTAAGTTTAACTTATTCGAGATCCCTATGAAGTCACGGAGAGTGTTTTAATGAGTAAAGAATGAATCTTCGAATGAAAATACCTCAATCAAGGTACCTATTATGTCACTAGCCCATTTCAATGTGTAAAGAATAAATCTTTGAAAGAAAATGAGAGTTTTCAGTTAAAATTATTTGAGTTCCCTTTGACGACACGAAGAGTGTTTTAATGAGTAAAGATAGAATCTTTGAAAGAAATTACCCTGATCATGGTACCTATTATGTCACTAGACCGTTTTAACGTATTAAGATTGAATCTTTGAAAGAAAATGAGAGTTTAGAATTTAGTTTATTCGAGTTCCCTTTGAAGTCGCGAAGAGTGTTTTTATGACTAAAGATTGAATCTCTGAATGAAATACCTCAATCAAGGTACCTATTATGTCAGTTGACCATTTTAATTTGCAAAGTTTAAATCTTCGATTGAAAATGCGAGTTTTGAGTTAAACTTATTCGAGTTCCCTTTGTCGTCACGAATAGTGTTTTAATGAGTAAAGATTGATTCCTTGAATGAAATTACCCCAATCACGGTACCTATTATGTCACTAGACCATTTTAATGTATCAAGATTGGATCTTCGAAAGAAAAGGAGGGTTGTGAGTTAAACTTATTCGAGTTCCCTTTGACGTCCTGAAGAGTGTTTTAATAAGTAAAGATTGAATCTTTGAATGAAAATACCTAAATCAAGGTACCTATTATGTCACTAGACCATTTTGATGTTTAAAGATTAAATCTTTGAAAAAAAATGCGAGTTTTGAGTTAAACTTATTCGAGTTCCCTTTGTCGTCACGAAGAGTGTTTTAATGAGCAATGATTGGAATCTTTGAATGAAATTACCTCAATCAAAGTATCTATATGTCAGTAGACCATTTTAATGTATAAAGGTTGAAATATTGAATTACATCAATCAAGGTACCTATTATGTCACTAGATCTATTTCATGTATAAAGATTGAATCTTTGGAAGAATGAGAGTTGTGAGTTAAACTTATTCGAGTTCCCCTTAACGACCTGAAGAGTGTTTTAGTGAGTAAGGATTGAATCTTTGAAAGAAAATACCTCAATCAAGGTACCTACTGTGTCACTAAAATTCTGAAGGTATAAAGATGAAAACTTTGAAGGAAAATGAGAGTTTTGAGTTAAATCTATTCAAGTTCCCTTTGACGTTCCGATTAGTGTTTTAATGAGTAAGACTGAATCTTTGAATGAAAATACCTCAATCAAGGTTCCTATTATGTCACCAGACGATTTTATTGTATAAAGATTAAATCTCTGAAAGAAAATGAGAGTTTTCAGTTAAACTTATTCGAGTTCCCTTTGTCGTCACAATGAGTGTTTTAATAACTAAAAAGTGAATCTTTGAAAGAGAATCAACGTACGTATATGTCACTAGACCATTTTAATGTATAAAGATTGAAATACTGAATCTTTGAAAGAGAGTTAGAGTTTTTGAGTTTAGCATATTCGAGGTCCCTTTGAAGTCGCGAAGAGTGGTTTTACTGCTAAAGATAGAATCTTTGTAAGAAAGTGAGAGTTTTGAGTTTAAAATATTCAGGTTCCCTGCGAAGTCGCAAAGAGTGTTTCAATGACTAAAGATTGAATCTCTGAATTAAAATGTCTCAATCAAGGAACCTATTATGTCATTTGACCTTTTTAATGAGAGTTTTGAATTAAGCTTATTAGAGTTCCTTTGACGTCCCGAAGAGTCTCGTAATGATGAAAGATTATTATATCTTTGAATGAAAATACCTCAATTAAGGTACCTATTATGTCAGTAGACCATTTTAATGTATAAAGATTAAGTCTTTGAAAGAAAATGTGAGTTTTGAGTTAAACTTATTCGAGTTCCCTTTGACATCACGAAGAGTGTTTTAAAGAGTAAATACTGAATCTTTGAATGAAATTACATCATTCAATGGACCTATTATATCAGTAGACCTTTTTCATGTATAAAGATTGAATCTTTGAAAGAAAATGAGAGCTTTGAGTTTAACTTATTCGAGTTCCCGATAAGGTTGAGAAGAGTGTTTTTTAGTGAGTAAAGATTGTATCTTTGAATGAAACTACCTCAATAAGGGCACCTATTTTGTTACTAGACCATTTTAATGTCCAAAGATTTCTTTGACAGGAAATAAGAGTTTTTGAGTTAAACGTATTCGAGTTCCCTTTGACGTCACAAAAGAGTGTTTTAATGAGTAAAGATGGAATCTTCGAATGAAATTACCTTAATCAGGGTTCCTATTATGTCATTAGAACTTTTTAACGTGTAAAAATTGAATCTTTGAAAGAAAATAAGAGTTTTGAGATCAACTTATTTGAGTTCCCTATGAAGTCACGGGTCAAGGCACCTATTGTGTCACTAGATCTATTTATTGTATAATGAATGAATCTTTGAAAGAAAATGAGAGTTTTGAGTTCAACTTATTCGAGTTCCCTTTGACATCACGGAAAGTGTTTTAATGAGCAAAGATTGAATCTTTGAGTGAAATGACCTCAATCAAGACACCTATTGTGTCACTGGACCTTTCTAATGTATGAAGATTCAATCTCTGAAAAAAACTGAGAGTTTTAAGTTTAACTTATTCGAGATCCCTATGAAGTCACGGAGAGTGTTTTAATGAGTAAAGAATGAATCTTCGAACGAAAATACCTCAATCAAGGTACCTATTATGTCACTAGCCCATTTCAATGTGTAAAGAATAAATCTTTGAAAGAAAATGAGAGTTTTCAGTTAAAATTATTTGAGTTCCCTTTGACGACACGAAGAATGTTTTAATGAGTAAAGATAGAATCTTTGAAAGAAATTACCCTGATCATGGTACCTATTATGTCACTAGACCGTTTTAACGTATTAAGATTGAATCTTTGAAAGAAAATGAGAGTTTAGAATTTAGCTTATTCGAGTTCCCTTTGAAGTCGCGAAGAGTGTTTTTATGACTAAAGATTGAATCTCTGAATGAAAATACCTCAATCAAGGTACCTATTATGTCAGTAGACCATTTTAATTTGCAAAGTTTAAATCTTCGATTGAAAATGCGAGTTTTGAGTTAAACTTATTCGAGTTCCCTTTGTCGTCACGAAGAGTGTTTTAATGAGTAAAGATTGATTCCTTGAATGAAATTACCCCAATCACGGTACCTATTATGTCACTAGACCATTTTAATGTATCAAGATTGGATCTTCGAAAGAAAAGGAGGGTTGTGAGTTGAACTTATTCGAGTTCCCTTTGACGTCCTGAAGAGTGTTTTAATGAGTAAAGATTGAATCTTTGAATGAAAATACCTCAATCAAGGTACCTATTATGTCACTAGACCATTTTGATGTTTAAAGATTAAATCTTTGAAAAAAAATGCGAGTTTTGAGTTAAACTTATTCGAGTTCCCTTTGTCGTCACGAAGAGTGTTTTAATGAGTAAAGATTGATTCCTTGAATGAAATTACCCCAATCACGGTACCTATTATGTCACTAGACCATTTTAATGTATCAAGATTGGATCTTCGAAAGAAAAGGAGGGTTGTGAGTTAAACTTATTCGAGTTCCCTTTGACGTCCTGAAGAGTGTTTTAATGAGTAAAGATTGAATCTTTGAATGAAAATACCTAAATCAAGGTACCTATTATGTCACTAGACCATTTTGATGTTTATAGATTAAATCTTTGAAAAAAAATGCGAGTTTTGAGTTAAACTTATTCGAGTTCCCTTTGTCGTCACGAAGAGTGTTTTAATGAGCAATGATTGGAATCTTTGAATGAAATTACCTCAATCAAAGTATCTATATGTTAGTAGACCATTTTAATGTATAAAGGTTGAAATATTGAATTACCTCAATCAAGGTACCTATTATGTCACTAGATCTATTTCATGTATAAAGATTGAATCTTTGAAAGAATGAGAGTTGTGAGTTAAACTTATTCGAGTTCACCTTAACGACCTGAAGAGTGTTTTAGTGAGTAAGGATTGAATCTTTGAAAGAAAATACCTCAATCAAGGTACCTACTGTGTCACTAACATTCTTAAGGTATAAAGATGAAAACTTTGAAGGAAAATGAGAGTTTTGAATTAAATCTATTCAAGTTCACTTTGAAGTTCCGATTAGTGTTTTAATGAGTAAGACTGAATCTTTGAATGAAAATACCTAAATCAAGGTTCCTATTATGTCACTAGACGATTTTAATGTGTAAAGATTAAATCTCTGAAAGAAAATGAGAGTTTTCAGTTAAACTTATTCGAGTTCCCTTTGTCGTCACAATGAGTGTTTTAATAGCTAAAAAGTGAATCTTTGAATGAAATTACCTCAATCAAGGTACTTATATGTCACTAGACCATTTTAATGTATAAAGATTGAAATACTGAATCTTTGAAAGAGAGTTAGAGTTTTTGAGTTTAACATATTCGAGGTCTCTTTGAAGTCGCGAAGAGTGGTTTTACTGCTAAAGATAGAATCTTTGTAAGAAAGTGAGAGTTTTGAGTTTAAAATATTCAGGTTCCCTGCGAAGTCGCAAAGAGTGTTTCAATGACTAAAGATTGAATCTCTGAATTAAAATGTCTCAATCAAGGAACCTATTATGTCATTTGACCTTTTTAATGAGAGTTTTGAATTAAGCTTATTAGAGTTCCTTTGACGTCCCGAAGAGTCTCGTAATGATGAAAGATTATATCTTTGAATGAAAATACCTCAATTAAGGTACCTATTATGTCAGTAGACCATTTTAATGTATAAAGATTAAGTCTTTGAAAGAAAATGTGAGTTTTGAGTTAAACTTATTCGAGTTCCCTTTGACATCACGAAGAGTGTTTTAATGAGTAGATACTGAATCTTTGAATGAAATTACATCATTCAATGGACCTATTATGTCAGTAGACCTTTTAATGTATAAAGATTGAATCTTTGAAAGAAAATGAGAGCTTTGAGTTTAACTTATTCGAGTTCCCAATAAGGTTGAGAAGAGTGTTTTTTAGTGAGTAAAGATTGTATCTTTGAATGAAACTACCTCAATAAGGGCACCTATTTTGTTACTAGACCATTTTAATGTCCAAAGATTTCTTTGACAGGAAATAAGAGTTTTTGAGTTAAACGTATTCGAGTTCCCTTTGACGTCACAAAAGAGTGTTTTAATGAGTAAAGATGGAATCTTCGAATGAAATTACCTTAATCAGGGTTCCTATTATGTCAGTAGAACTTTTTAACGTGTAAAAATTGAATCTTTGAAAGAAAATAAGAGTTTTGAGATCAACTTATTCGAGTTCCCTATGAAGTCACGGGTCAAGGCACCTATTGTGTCACTAGATCTATTTATTGTATAATGATTGAATCTTTGAAAGAAAATGAGAGTTTTGAGTTCAACTTATTCGAGTTCCCTTTGACATCACGAAAAGTGTTTTAATGAGCAAAGATTGAATCTTTGAATGAAATGACCTCAATCAAGGCACCTATTGTGTCACTGGACCTTTCTAATGTATGAAGATTCAATCTCTGAAAAAAACTGAGAGTTTTAAGTTTAACTTATTCGAGATCCCTATGAAGTCACGGAGAGTGTTTTAATGAGTAAAGAATGAATCTTCGAATGAAAATACCTCAATCAAGGTACCTATTATGTCACTAGCCCATTTCAATGTGTAAAGAATAAATCTTTGAAAGAAAATGAGAGTTTTCAGTTAAAATTATTTGAGTTCCCTTTGACGACACGAAGAGTGTTTTAATTAGTAAAGGTAGAATCTTTGAAAGAAATTACCCTGATCATGGTACCTATTATGTCACTAGACCGTTTTAACGTATTAAGATTAAATCTTTGAAAGAAAATGAGAGTTTAGAATTTAGCTTATTCGAGTTCCCTTTGAAGTCGCGAAGAGTGTTTTTATGACTAAAGATTGAATCTCTGAATGAAATACCTCAATCAAGGTACCTATTATGTCAGTTGACCATTTTAATTTGCAAAGTTTAAATCTTCGATTGAAAATGCGAGTTTTGAGTTAAACTTATTCGAGTTCCCTTTGTCGTCACGAAGAGTGTTTTAATGAGTAAAGATTGATTCCTTGAATGAAATTACCCCAATCACGGTACCTATTATGTCACTAGACCATTTTAATGTATCAAGATTGGATCTTCGAAAGAAAAGGAGGGTTGTGAGTTAAACTTATTCGAGTTCCCTTTGACGTCCTGAAGAGTGTTTTAATAAGTAAAGATTGAATATTTGAATGAAAATACCTAAATCAAGGTACCTATTATGTCACTAGACCATTTTGATGTTTAAAGATTAAATCTTTGAAAAAAAATGCGAGTTTTGAGTTAAACTTATTCGAGTTCCCTTTGTCGTCACGAAGAGTGTTTTAATGAGCAATGATTGGAATCTTTGAATGAAATTACCTCAATCAAAGTATCTATATGTCAGTAGACCATTTTAATGTATAAAGGTTGAAATATTGAATTACCTCAATCAAGGTACCTATTATGTCACTAGATCTATTTCATGTATAAAGATTGAATCTTTGAAAGAATGAGAGTTGTGAGTTAAACTTATTCGAGTTCCCCTTAACGACCTGAAGAGTGTTTTAGTGAGTAAGGATTGAATCTTTGAAAGAAAATACCTCAATCAAGGTACCTACTGTGTCACTAACATTCTGAAGGTATAAAGATGAAAAATTTGAAGGAAAATGAGAGTTTTGAGTTAAATCTATTCAAGTTCCCTTTGACGTTCCGATTAGTGTTTTAATGAGTAAGACTGAATCTTTGAATGAAAATACCTCAATCAAGGTTCCTATTATGTCACCAGACGATTTTAATGTGTAAAGATTAAATCTCTGAAAGAAAATGAGAGTTTTCAGTTAAACTTATTCGAGTTCCCTTTGTCGTCACAATGAGTGTTTTAATAACTAAAAAGTGAATCTTTGAATGAAATTACCTCAATCAAGGTACGTATATGTCACTAGACCATTTTAATGTATAAAGATTGAAATACTGAATCTTTGAAAGAGAGTTAGAGTTTTTGAGTTTAACATATTCGAGGTCTGTTTGAAGTCGCGAAGAGTGGTTTTACTGCTAAAGATAGAATCTTTGTAAGAAAGTGAGAGTTTTGAGTTTAAAATATTCAGGTTCCCTGCGAAGTCGCAAAGAGTGTTTCAATGACTAAAGATTGAATCTCTGAATTAAAATGTCTCAATCAAGGAACCTATTATGTCATTTGACCTTTTTAATGAGAGTTTTGAATTAAGCTTATTAGAGTTCCTTTGACGTCCCGAAGAGTCTCGTAATGATGAAAGATTATTATATCTTTGAATGAAAATACCTCAATTAAGGTACCTATTATGTCAGTAGACCATTTTAATGTATAAAGATTAAGTCTTTGAAAGAAAATGTGAGTTTTGAGTTAAACTTATTCGAGTTCCCTTTGACATCACGCAGAGTGTTTTAATGAGTAAATACTGAATCTTTGAATGAAATTACATCATTCAATGGACCTATTATGTCAGTAGACCTTTTTAATGTATAAAGATTGAATCTTTGAAAGAAAATGAGAGCTTTGAGTTTAACTTACTCGAGTTCCCGATAAGGTTGAGAAGAGTGTTTTTTAGTGAGTAAAGATTGTATCTTTGAATGATACTACCTCAATAAGGGCACCTTTTTTGTTACTAGACCATTTTAATGTCCAAAGATTTCTTTGACAGGAAATAAGAGTTTTTGAGTTAAACGTATTCGAGTTCCCTTTGACGTCACAAAAGAGTGTTTTAATAAGTAAAGATGGAATCTTCGAATGAAATTACCTTAATCAGGGTTCCTATTATGTCATTAGAACTTTTTAACGTGTGAAAATTGAATCTTTGAAAGAAAATAAGAGTTTTGAGATCAACTTATTCGAGTTCCCTATGAAGTCACGGGTCAAGGCACCTATTGTGTCACTAGATCTATTTATTGTATAATGATTGAATCTTTGAAAGAAAATGAGAGTTTTGAGTTCAACTTATTCGAGTTCCCTTTGACATCACGAAAAGTGTTTTAATGAGCAAAGATTGAATCTTTGAATGAAATGACCTCAATCAAGGCACCTATTGTGTCACTGGACCTTTCTAATGTATGAAGATTCAATCTCTGAAAAAAACTGAGAGTTTTAAGTTTAACTTATTCGAGATCCCTATGAAGTCACGGAGAGTGTTTTAATGAGTAAAGAATGAATCTTCGAATGAAAATACCTCAATTAAGGTACCTATTATGTCACTAGCCCATTTCAATGTGTAAAGAATAAATCTTTGAAAGAAAATGAGAGTTTTCAGTTAAAATTATTTGAGTTCCCTTTGACGACACGAAGAGTGTTTTAATGTGTAAAGATAGAATCTTTGAAAGAAATTACCCTGATCATGGTACCTATTATGTCACTAGACCGTTTTAACGTATTAAGATTGAATCTTTGAAAGAAAATGAGAGTTTAGAATTTAGCTTATTCGAGTTCCCTTTGAAGTCGCGAAGAGTGTTTTTATGACTAAAGATTGAATCTCTGAATGAAAATACCTCAATCAAGGTACCTATTATGTCAGTAGACCATTTTAATTTGCAAAGTTTAAATCTTCGATTGAAAATGCGAGTTTTGAGTTAAACTTATTCGAGTTCCCTTTGTCGTCACGAAGAGTGTTTTAATGAGTAAAGATTGATTCCTTGAATGAAATTACCCCAATCACGGTACCTATTATGTCACTAGACCATTTTAATGTATCAAGATTGGATCTTCGAAAGAAAAGGAGGGTTGTGAGTTAAACTTATTCGAGTTCCCTTTGACGTCCTGAAGAGTGTTTTAATGAGTAAAGATTGAATCTTTGAATGAAAATACCTCAATCAAGGTACCTATTATGTCACTAGACCATTTTGATGTTTAAAGATTAAATCTTTGAAAAAAAATGCGAGTTTTGAGTTAAACTTATTCGAGTTCCCTTTGTCGTCACGAAGAGTGTTTTAATGAGCAATGATTGGAATCTTTGAATGAAATTACCTCAATCAAAGTATCTATATGTCAGTAGACCATTTTAATGTATAAAGGTTGAAATATTGAATTACATCAATCAAGGTACCTATTATGTCACCAGATCTATTTCATGTATAAAGATTGAATCTTTGGAAGAATGAGAGTTGTGAGTTAAACTTATTCGAGTTCCCCTTAACGACCTGAAGAGTGTTTTAGTGAGTAAGGATTGATTCTTTGAAAGAAAATACCTCAATCAAGGTACCTACTGTGTCACTAACATTCTGAAGGTATAAAGATGAAAACTTTGAAGGAAAATGAGAGTTTTGAGTTAAATCTATTCAAGTTCCCTTTGACGTTCCGATTAGTGTTTTAATGAGTAAGACTGAATCTTTGAATGAAAATACCTCAATCAAGGTTCCTATTATGTCACCAGACGATTTTATTGTATAAAGATTAAATCTCTGAAAGAAAATGAGAGTTTTCAGTTAAACTTATTCGAGTTCCCTTTGTCGTCACAATGAGTGTTTTAATAACTAAAAAGTGAATCTTTGAAAGAGAATCAACGTACGTATATGTCACTAGACCATTTTAATGTATAAAGATTGAAATACTGAATCTTTGAAAGAGAGTTAGAGTTTTTGAGTTTAACATATTCGAGGTCCCTTTGAAGTCGCGAAGAGTGGTTTTACTGCTAAAGATAGAATCTTTGTAAGAAAGTGAGAGTTTTGAGTTTAAAATATTCAGGTTCCCTGCGAAGTCGCAAAGAGTGTTTCAATGACTAAAGATTGAATCTCTGAATTAAAATGTCTCAATCAAGGAACCTATTATGTCATTTGACCTTTTTAATGAGAGTTTTGAATTAAGCTTATTAGAGTTCCTTTGACGTCCCGAAGAGTCTCGTAATGATGAAAGATTATATCTTTGAATGAAAATACCTCAATTAAGGTACCTATTATGTCAGTAGACCATTTTAATGTATAAATATTAAGTCTTTGAAAGAAAATGTGAGTTTTGAGTTAAACTTATTCGAGTTCCCTTTGACATCACGAAGAGTGTTTTAATGAGTAAATACTGAATCTTTGAATGAAATTACATCATTCAATGGACCTATTATGTCAGTAGACCTTTTTAATGTATAAAGATTGAATCTTTGAAAGAAAATGAGAGCTTTGAGTTTAACTTATTCGAGTTCCCGATAAGGTTGAGAAGAGTGTTTTTTAGTGAGTAAAGATTGTATCTTTGAATGAAACTACCTCAATAAGGGCACCTATTTTGTTACTAGACCATTTTAATGTCCAAAGATTTCTTTGACAGGAAATAAGAGTTTTTGAGTTAAACGTATTCGATTTCCCTTTGACGTCACAAAAGAGTGTTTTAATGAGTAAAGATGGAATCTTCGAATGAAATTACCTTAATCAGGGTTCCTATTATGTCATTAGAACTTTTTAACGTGTAAAAATTGAATCTTTGAAAGAAAATAAGAGTTTTGAGATCAACTTATTTGAGTTCCCTATGAAGTCACGGGTCAAGGCACCTATTGTGTCACTAGATCTATTTATTGTATAATGATTGAATCTTTGAAAGAAAATGAGAGTTTTGAGTTCAACTTATTCGAGTTCCCTTTGACATCACGAAAAGTGTTTTAATGAGCAAAGATTGAATCTTTGAATGAAATGACCTCAATCAAGGCACCTATTGTGTCACTGGACCTTTCTAATGTATGAAGATTCAATCTCTGAAAAAAACTGAGAGTTTTAAGTTTAACTTATTCGAGATCCCTATGAAGTAACGGAGAGTGTTTTAATGAGTAAAGAATGAATCTTCGAATGAAAATACCTCAATTAAGGTACCTATTATGTCACTAGCCCATTTCAATGTGTAAAGAATAAATCTTTGAAAGAAAATGAGAGTTTTCAGTTAAAATTATTTGAGTTCCCTTTGACGACACGAAGAGTGTTTTAATGGGTAAAGATAGAATCTTTGAAAGAAATTACCCTGATCATGGTACCTATTATGTTACTAGACCGTTTTAACGTATTAAGATTGAATCTTTGAAAGAAAATGAGAGTTTAGAATTTAGCTTATTCGAGTTCCCTTTGAAGTCGCGAAAAGTGTTTTTATGACTAAAGATTGAATCTCTGAATGAAAATACCTCAATCAAGGTACCTATTATGTCAGTAAACCATTTTAATTTGCAAAGTTTAAATCTTTGATTGAAAATGCGAGTTTTGAGTTAAACTTATTCGAGTTCCCTTTGTCGTCACGAAGAGTGTTTAAATGAGTAAAGATTGATTCCTTGAATGAAATTACCCCAATCACGGTACCTATTATGTCACTAGACCATTTTAATGTATCAAGATTGGATCTTCGAAAGAAAAGGAGGGTTGTGAGTTAAACTTATTCGAGTTCCCTTTGACGTCCTGAAGAGTGTTTTAATGAGTAAAGATTGAATCTTTGAATGAAAATACCTCAATCAAGGTACCTATTATGTCACTAGACCATTTTGATGTTTAAAGATTAAATCTTTGAAAAAAAATGCGAGTTTTGAGTTAAACTTATTCGAGTTCCCTTTGTCGTCACGAAGAGTGTTTTAATGAGCAATGATTGGAATCTTTGAATGAAATTACCTCAATCAAAGTATCTATATGTCAGTAGACCATTTTAATGTATAAAGGTTGAAATATTGAATTACATCAATCAAGGTACCTATTATGTCACTAGATCTATTTCATGTATAAAGATTGAATCTTTGAAAGAATGAGAGTTGTGAGTTAAACTTATTCGAGTTCCCCTTAACGAACTGAAGAGTGTTTTAGTGAGTAAGGATTGAATCTTTGAAAGAAAATACCTCAATCAAGGTACCTACTGTGTCACTAACATTCTGAAGGTATAAAGATGAAAACTTTGAAGGAAAATGAGAGTTTTGAGTTAAATCTATTCAAGTTCCCTTTGACGTTCCGATTAGTGTTTTAATGAGTAAGACTGAATCTTTGAATGAAAATACCTCAATCAAGGTTCCTATTATGTCACCAGACGATTTTAATGTATAAAGATTAAATCTCTGAAAGAAAATGAGAGTTTTCAGTTAAACTTATTCGAGTTCCCTTTGTCGTCACAATGAGTGTTTTAATAACTAAAAAGTGAATCTTTGAAAGAGAATCAAGGTACGTATATGTCACTAGACCATTTTAATGTATAAAGATTGAAATACTGAATCTTTGAAAGAGAGTTAGAGTTTTTGAGTTTAACATATTCGAGGTCTCTTTGAAGTCGCGAAGAGTGGTTTTACTGCTAAAGATAGAATCTTTGTAAGAAAGTGAGAGTTTTGAGTTTAAAATATTCAGGTTCCCTGCGAAGTCGCAAAGAGTGTTTCAATGACTAAAGATTGAATCTCTGAATTAAAATGTCTCAATCAAGGAACCTATTATGTCATTTGACCTTTTTAATGAGAGTTTTGAATTAAGCTTATTAGAGTTCCTTTGACGTCCCGAAGAGTCTCGTAATGATGAAAGATTATATCTTTGAATGAAAATACCTCAATTAAGGTACCTATTATGTCAGTAGACCATTTTAATGTATAAAGATTAAGTCTTTGAAAGAAAATGTGAGTTTTGAGTTAAACTTATTCGAGTTCCCTTTGACATCACGAAGAGTGTTTTAATGAGTAAATACTGAATCTTTGAATGAAATTACATCATTCAATGGACCTATTATGTCAGTAGACCTTTTTAATGTATAAAGATTGAATCTTTGAAAGAAAATGAGAGCTTTGAGTTTAACTTACTCGAGTTCCCGATAAGGTTGAGAAGAGTGTTTTTTAGTGAGTAAAGATTGTATCTTTGAATGAAACTACCTCAATAAGGGCACCTATTTTGTTACTAGACCATTTTAATGTCCAAAGATTTCTTTGACAGGAAAGAAGAGTTTTTGAGTTAAACGTATTCGAGTTCCCTTTGACGTCACAAAAGAGTGTTTTAATGAGTAAAGATGGAATCTTCGAATGAAATTACCTTAATCAGGGTTCCTATTATGTCATTAGAACTTTTTAACGTGTAAAAATTGAATCTTTGAAAGAAAATAAGAGTTTTGAGATCAACTTATTCGAGTTCCCTATGAAGTCACGGGTCAAGGCACCTATTGTGTCACTAGATCTATTTATTGTATAATGATTGCATCTTTGAAAGAAAATGAGAGTTTTGAGTTCAACTTATTCGAGTTCCCTTTGACATCACGAAAAGTGTTTTAATGAGCAAAGATTGAATCTTTGAATGAAATGACCTCAATCAAGGCACCTATTGTGTCACTGGACCTTTCTAATGTATGAAGATTCAATCTCTTAAAAAAACTGAGAGTTTTAAGTTTAACTTATTCGAGATCCCTATGAAGTCACGGAGAATGTTTTAATGAGTAAAGAATGAATCTTCGAATGAAAATACCTCAATCAAGGTACCTATTATGTCACTAGCCCATTTTAATGTGTAAAGAATAAATCTTTGAAAGAAAATGAGAGTTTTCAGTTAAAATTATTTGAGTTCCCTTTGACGACACGAAGAGTGTTTTAATGAGTAAAGATAGAATCTTCGAAAGAAATTACCCTGATCATGGTACCTATTATGTCAATAGACCGTTTTAACGTATTAAGATTGAATCTTTGAAAGAAAATGAGAGTTTAGAATTTAGCTTATTCGAGTTCCCTTTGAAGTCGCGAAGAGTGTTTTTATGACTAAAGATTGAATCTCTGAATGAAAATACCTCAATCAAGGTACCTATTATGTCAGTAGACCATTTTAATTTGCAAAGTTTAAATCTTCGATTGAAAATGCGAGTTTTGAGTTAAACTTATTCGAGTTCCCTTTGTCGTCACGAAGAGTGTTTTAATGAGTAAAGATTGATTCCTTGAATGAAATTACCCCAATCACGGTACCTATTATGTCACTAGACCATTTTAATGTATCAAGATTGGATCTTCGAAAGAAAAGGAGGGTTGTGAGTTAAACTTATTCGAGTTCCCTTTGACGTCCTGAAGAGTGTTTTAATGAGTAAAGATTGAATCTTTGAATGAAAATACCTTAATCAAGGTACCTATTATGTCACTAGACCATTTTGATGTTTAAAGATTAAATCTTTGAAAAAAAATGCGAGTTTTGAGTTGAACTTATTCGAGTTCCCTTTGTCGTCACGAAGAGTGTTTTAATGAGCAATGATTGGAATCTTTGAATGAAATTACCTCAATCAAAGTATCTATATGTCAGTAGACCATTTTAATGTATAAAGGTTGAAATATTGAATTACATCAATCAAGGTACCTATTATGTCACTAGATCTATTTCATGTATAAAGATTGAATCTTTGAAAGAATGAGAGTTGTGAGTTAAACTTATTCGAGTTCCCCATAACGACCTGAAGAGTGTTTTAGTGAGTAAGGATTGAATCTTTGAAAGAAAATACCTCAATCAAGGTACCTACTGTGTCACTAACATTCTTAAGGTATAAAGATGAAAACTTTGAAGGAAAATGAGAGTTTTGAGTTAAATCTTTTCAAGTTCCCTTCGACGTTCCGATTAGTGTTTTAATGAGTAAGACAGAATCTTTGAATGAAAATACCTCAATCAAGGTTCCTATTATGTCACCAGACGATTTTAATGTATAAAGACTAAATCTCTGAAAGAAAATGAGAGTTTTCAGTTAAACTTATTCGAGTTCCCTTTGTCGTCACAATGAGTGTTTTAATAACTAAAAAGTGAATCTTTGAAAGAGAATCAAGGTACGTATATGTCACTAGACCATTTTAATGTATAAAGATTGAAATACTGAATCTTTGAAAGGGAGTTAGAGTATTTGAGTTTAACATATTCGAGGTCCCTTTGAAGTCGCGAAGAGTGGTTTTACTGCTAAAGATAGAATCTTTGTAAGAAAGTGAGAGTTTTGAGTTTAAAATATTCAGGTTCCCTGCGAAGTCGCAAAGGGTGTTTCAATGACTAAAGATTGAATCTCTGAATTAAAATGTCTCAATCAAGGAACCTATTATGTCATTTGACCTTTTTAATGAGAGTTTTGAATTAAGCTTATTAGAGTTCCTTTGACGTCCCGAAGAGTCTTGTAATGATGAAAGATTATATCTTTGAATGAAAATACCACAATTAAGGTACCTATTATGTCAGTAGACCATTTTAATGTATAAAGATTAAGTCTTTGAAAGAAAATGTGAGTTTTCAGTTAAACTTATTCGAGTTACCTTTGACATCACAAATAGTGTTTTAATGAGTAAATACTGAATCTTTGAATGAAATTACATCATTCAATGGACCTATTATGTCAGTAGACCTTTTTAATGTATAAAGATTGAATCTTTGAAAGAAAATGAGAGCTTTGAGTTTAACTTATTCGAGTTCCCGATAAGGTTGAGAAGAGTGTTTTTTAGTGGGTAAAGATTGTATCTTTGAATGAAACTACCTCAATAAGGGCACCTATTTTGTTACTAGACCATTTTAATGTCCAAAGATTTCTTTGACAGAAAATAAGAGTTTTTGAGTTAAACGTATTCGAGTTCCCTTTGACGTCACAAAAGAGTGTTTTAAGGAGTAAAGATGGAATCTTCGAATGAAATTACCTTAATCAAGGTTCCTATTATGTCATTAGAACTTTTTAACGTGTAAAAATTGAATCTTTGAAAGAAAATAAGAGCTTTGAGATCAACTTATTCGAGTTCCCTATGAAGTCACGGGTCAAGGCACCTATTGTGTCACTAGATCTATTTATTGTATAATGATTGAATCTTTGAAAGAAAATTAGAGTTTTGAGTTCAACTTATTTGAGTTCCCTTTGACATCACGAAAAGTGTTTTAATGAGCAAAGATTGAATCTTTGAATGAAATGACCTCAATCAAGGCACCTATTGTGTCACTGGACCTTTCTAATGTATGAAGATTCAATCTCTGAAAAAAACTGAGAGTTTTAAGTTTAACTTATTCGAGATCCCTATGAAGTCACGGAGAGTGTTTTAATGAGTAAAGAATGAATCTTCGAATGAAAATACCTCAATCAAGGTACCTATTATGTCACTAGCCCATTTCAATGTGTAAAGAATAAATCTTTGAAAGAAAATGAGAGTTTTCAGTTAAAATTATTTGAGTTCCCTTTGACGACACGAAGAGTGTTTTAATGAGTAAAGATAAAATCTTTGGAAGAAATTACCCTGATCATGGTACCTATTATGTCACTAGACCGTTTTAACGTATTAAGATTGAATCTTTGAAAGAAAATGAGAGTTTAGAATTTAGCTTATTCGAGTTCCCTTTAAAGTCGCGAAGAGTGTTTTTATGACTAAAGATTGAATCTCTGAATGAAAATACCTCAATCAAGGTACCTATTATGTCACTAGACCATTTTGATGTTTAAAGATTAAATCTTTGAAAAAAAATGCGAGTTTTGAGTTAAACTTATTCGAGTTCCCTTTGTCGTCACGAAGAGTATTTTAATGAGTAAAGATTGATTCCTTGAATGAAATTACCCCAATCACGGTACCTATTATGTCACTAGACCATTTTAATGTATCAAGATTGGATCTTCGAAAGAAAAGGAGGGTTGTGAGTTAAACTTATTCGCGTTCCCTTTGACGTCCTGAAGAGTGTTTTAATGAGTAAAGATTGAATTTTTGAATGAAAATACCTCAATCAAGGTACCTATTATGTCACTAGACCATTTTGATGTTTAAAGATTAAATCTTTGAAAAAAAATTAGAGTTTTGAGTTAAACTTATTTGAGTTCCCTTTGTCGTCACGAAGAGTGTTTTAATGAGCAATGATTGGAATCTTTGAATGAAATTACCTCAATCAAAGTATCTATATGTCAGTAGACCATTTTAATGTATAAAGGTTGAAATATTGAATTACCTCAATCAAGGTACCTATTATGTCGCTAGATCTATTTCATGTATAAAGATTGAATCTTTGAAAGAATGAGAGTTGTGAGTTAAACTTATTCGAGTTCCCCTTAACGACCTGAAGAGTGTTTTAGTGAGTAAGGATTGAATCTTTGAAAGAAAATACCTCAATCAAGGTACCTACTGTGTCACTAACATTCTTAAGGTATAAAGATGAAAACTTTGAAGGAAAATGAGAGTTTTGAGTTAAATCTATTCAAGTTCCCTTTGACGTTCCGATTAGTGTTTTAATGAGTAAGACTGAATCTTTGAATGAAAATACCTCAATCAAGGTTCCAATTATGTCACCAGACGATTTTAATGTATAAAGATTAAATCTCTGAAAGAAAATGAGAGTTTTCAGTTAAACTTATTCGAGTTCCCTTTGTCGTCACAATGAGTGTTTTAATAACTAAAAAGTGAATCTTTGAATGAATTTACCTCAATCAAGCTACGTATATGTGTCACTAGACCATTTTAATGTATAAAGATTGAAATATTGAATCTTTGAAAGAGAGTTAGAGTTTTTGAGTTTAACATATTCGAGGTCCCTTTGAAGTCGCGAAGAGTGGTTTTACTGCTAAAGATAGAATCTTTGTAAGAAAGTGAGAGTTTTGAGTTTAAAATATTCAGGTTTCCTGCGAAGTCGCAAAGAGTGTTTCAATGACTAAAGATTGAATCTCTGAATGAAAATGTCTCAATCAAGGAACCTATTATGTCATTTGACCTTTTTAATGAGAGTTTTGAATTAAGCTTATTGGAGTTCCTTCGACGTCCCGAAGAGTCTTGTAATGATGAAAGATTATATCTTTGAATGAAAATACCTCAATTAAGGTACCTATTATGTCAGTAGACAATTTTAATGTATAAAGATTAAGTCTTTGAAAGAAAATGTGAGTTTTCAGTTAAACTTATTCGAGTTCCCTTTGACATCACAAAGAGTGTTTTAATTAGTAAATACTGAATCTTTGAATGAAATTACATCATTCAATGGACCTATTATGTCAGTAGACCTTTTTAATGTATAAAGATTGAATCTTTGAAAGAAAATGAGAGCTTTGAGTTTAACTTATTCGAGTTCCCGATAAGGTTGAGAAGAGTGTTTTTTAGTGAGTAAAGATTGTATCTTTGAATGAAACTACCTCAATAAGGGCACCTATTTTGTTACTAGACCATTTTAATGTCCAAAGATTTCTTTGACAGAAAATAAGAGTTTTTGAGTTAAACGTATTCGAGTTCCCTTTGACGTCACAAAAGAGTGTTTTAATGAGTAAAGATGGAATCTTCGAATGAAATTACCTTAATCAAGGTTCCTATTATGTCATTAGAACTTTTTAACGTGTAAAAATTGAATCTTTGAAAGAAAATAAGAGTTTTGAGATCAACTTATTCGAGTTCCCTATGAAGTCACGGGTCAAGGCACCTATTGTGTCACTAGATCTATTTATTGTATAATGATTGAATCTTTGAAAGAAAATGAGAGTTTTGAGTTCAACTTATTCGAGTTCCCTTTGACATCACGAAAAGTGTTTTAATGAGCAAAGATTGAATCTTTGAATGAAATGACCTCAATCAAGGCACCTATTGTGTCACTGGACCTTTCTAATGAATAAAGATTCAATCTCTGAAAAAAACTGAGAGTTTTAAGTTTAACTTATTCGAGATCCCTATGAAGTCACGGAGAGTGTTTTAATGAGTAAAGAATGAATCTTCGAATGAAAATACCTCAATCAAGGTACCTATTATTTCACTAGCCCATTTCAATGTGTAAAGAATAAATCTTTGAAAGAAAATGAGAGTTTTCAGTTAAAATTATTTGAGTTCCCTTTGACGACATGAAGAGTGTTTTAATGAGTAAAGATAGAATCTTTGAAAGAAATTACCCTGATCATGGTACCCATTATGTCACTAGACCGTTTTAACGTATTAAGATTGAATCTTTGAAAGAAAATGAGAGTTTAGAATTTAGCTTATTCGAGTTCCCTTTGAAGTCGCGAAGAGTGTTTTTATGACTAAAGATTGAATCTCTGAATGAAAATACCTCAATCAAGGTACCTATTATGTCCGTAGACCATTTTAATTTGCAAAGTTTAAATCTTCGATTGAAAATGCGAGTTTTGAGTTAAACTTATTCGACTTCCCTTTGTCGTCACGAAGAGTGTTTTAATGAGTAAAGATTGATTCCTTGAATGAAATTACCCCAATCACGGTACCTATTATGTCACAAGACCATTTTAATGTATCAAGATTGGATCTTCGAAAGAAAAGGTGGGTTGTGAGTTAAACTTATTCGAGTTCCCTTTGACGTCCTGAAGAGTGTTTTAATGTGTAAAGATTGAATCTTTGAATGAAAATACCTCAATCAAGGTACCTATTATGTCACTAGACCATTTTGATGTTTAAAGATTAAATCTTTGAAAAAAAATGCGAGTTTTGAGTTAAACTTATTCGAGTTCCCTTTGTCGTCACGAAGAGTATTTTAATGAGTAAAGATTGATTCCTTGAATGAAATTACCCCAATCACGGTACCTATTATGTCACTAGACCATTTTAATGTATCAAGATTGGATCTTCGAAAGAAAAGGAGGGTTATGATTTAAACTTATTCGAGTTCCCTTTGATGTCCTGAAGATTGTTTTAATGAGTAAAGATTGAATCTTTGAATGAAAATACCTCAATCAAGGTACCTATTATGTCACTAGACCATTTTGATGTTTAAAGATTAAATGTTTGAAAAAAAATGCGAGTTTTGAGTTAAACTTATTCGAGTTCCCTTTGTCGTCACGAAGAGTATTTTAATGAGTAAAGATTGATTCCTTGAATGAAATTACCCCAATCACGGTACCTATTATGTCACTAGACCATTTTAATGTATCAAGATTGGATCTTCGAAAGAAAAGGAGGGTTGTGAGTTAAACTTATTCGAGTTCCCTTTGACGTCCTGAAGAGTGTTTTAATGAGTAAAGATTGAATCTTTGAATGAAAATACTTCAATCAAGGTACCTACTATGTCACTAGACCATTTTGATGTTTAAAGATTAAATCTTTGAAAAAAAATGCGAGTTTTGAGTTAAACTTATTCGAGTTCCCTTTGTCGTCACGAAGAGTGTTTTAATGAGCAATGATTGGAATCTTTGAATGAAATTACCTCAATCAAAGTATTTATATGTCAGTAGACCATTTTAATGTATAAAGGTTGAAATATTGAATTACCTCAATCAAGGTACCTATTATGTCACTAGATCTATTTCATGTATAAAGATTGAATCTTTGAAAGAATGAGAGTTGTGAGTTAAACTTATTCGAGTTCCCCTTAACGACCTGAAGAGTGTTTTAGTGAGTAAGGATTGAATCTTTAAAAGAAAATACCTCAATCAAGGTACCTACTGTGTCACTAACATTCTTAAGGTATAAAGATGAAAACTTTGAAGGAAAATGAGAGTTTTGAGTTAAATCTATTCAAGCTCCCTTTGACGCTCCGATTAGTGTTTTAATGAGTAAGACTGAATCTTTGAATGAAAATACCTCAATCAAGGTTCCTATTATGTCACCAGACGATTTTAATGTATAAAGATTAAATCTCTGAAAGAAAATGAGAGTTTTCAGTTAAACTTATTCGAGTTCCCTTTGTCGTCACAATGAGTGTTTTAATAACTAAAAAGTGAATCTTTGAAAGAGAATCAAGGTACGTATATGTCACTAGACCATTTTAATGTATAAAGATTGAAATACTGAATCTTTGAAAGAGAGTTAGAGTTTTTGAGTTTAACATATTCGAGGTCCCTTTGAAGTCGCGAAGAGTGGTTTTACTGCTAAAGATAGAATCTTTGTAAGAAAGTGAGAGTTTTGAGTTTAAAATATTCAGGTTCCCTGCGAAGTCGCAAAGAGTGTTTCAATGACTAAAGATTGAATCTCTGAATTAAAATGTCTCAATCAAGGAACCTATTATGTCATTTGACCTTTTTAATGAGAGTTTTGAATTAAGCTTATTAGAGTTCCTTTGACGTCCCGAAGAGTCTTGTAATGATGAAAGATTATATCTTTGAATGAAAATACCTCAATTAAGGTACCTATTATGTCAGTAGACCATTTTAATGTATAAAGATTAAGTCTTTGAAAGAAAATGTGAGTTTTGAGTTAAACTTATTCGAGTTCCCTTTGACATCACAAAGAGTGTTTTAATGAGTAAATACTGAATCTTTGAATGAAATTACATCATTCAATGGACCTATTATGTCAGTAGACCTTTTTACTGTATAAAGATTGAATCTTGGAAAGAAAATGAGAGCTTTGAGTTTAACTTATTCGAGTTCCCGATAAGGTTGAGAAGAGTGTTTTTTAGTGAGTAAAGATTGTATCTTTGAATGAAACTACCTCAATAAGGGCACCTATTTTGTTACTAGACCATTTTAATGTCCAAAGATTTCTTTGACAGAAAATATGAGTTTTTGAGTTAAACGTATTCGAGTTCCCTTTGACGTCACAAAAGAGTGTTTTAATGAGTAAAGATGGAATCTTCGAATGAAATTACCTTAATCAAGGTTCCTATTTTGTCATTAGAACTTTTTAACGTGTAAAAATTGAATCTTTGAAAGAAAATAAGAGTTTTGAGATCAACTTATTCGAGTTCCTTATGAAGTCACGGGTCAAGGCACCTATTGTGTCACTAGATCTATTTATTGTATAATGATTGAATCTTTGAAAGAAAATGAGAGTTTTGAGTTCAACTTATTCGAGTTCCCTTTGACATCACGAAAAGTGTTTTAATGAGCAAAGATTGAATCTTTGAATGAAATGACCTCAATCAAGGCACCTATTGTGTCACTGGACCTTTCTAATGTATGAAGATTCAATCTCTGAAAAAAACTGAGAGTTTTAAGTTTAACTTATTCGAGATCCTTATGAAGTCACGGAGAGTGTTTTAATGAGTAAAGAATGAATCTTCGAATGAAAATACCTCAATCAAGGTACCTATTATGTCACTAGCCCATTTCAATGTGTAAAGAATAAATCTTTGAAAGAAAATGAGAGTTTTCAGTTAAAATTATTTGAGTTCCCTTTGACGACACGAAGAGTGTTTTAATGAGTAAAGATAAAATCTTTGGAAGAAATTACCCTGATCATGGTACCTATTATGTCACTAGACCGTTTTAACGTATTAAGATTGAATCTTTGAAAGAAAATGAGAGTTTAGAATTTAGCTTATTCGAGTTCCCTTTAAAGTCGCGAAGAGTGTTTTTATGACTAAAGATTGAATCTCTGAATGAAAATACCTCAATCAAGGTACCTATTATGTCAGTAGACCATTTTAATTTGCAAAGTTTAAATCTTCGATTGAAAATGCGAGTTTTGAGTTAAACTTATTCGAGTTCCCTTTGTGGCCACGAAGCGTGTTTTAATGAGTAAAGATTGATTCCTTGAATGAAATTACCCCAATCACGGTACCTATTATGTCACTAGGCCATTTTAATGTATCAAGATTGGATCTTCGAAAGAAAAGGAGGATTGTGAGTTAAACTTATTCGAGTTCCCTTTGACGTCCTGAAGAGTGTTTTAACGAGTAAAGATTGAATCTTTGAATGAAAATACCTCAATCAAGGTACCTATTATGTCACTAGACCATTTTGATGTTTAAAGATTAAATCTTTGAAAAAAAATGCGAGTTTTGAGTTAAACTTATTCGAGTTCCCTTTGTCGTCACGAAGAGTGTTTTAATGAGCAATGATTGGAATCTTTGAATGAAATTACCTCAATCAAAGTATCTATATGTCAGTAGACCATTTTAATGTATAAAGGTTGAAATATTGAATTACCTCAATCAAGGTACCTATTATGTCACTAGATCTATTTCATGTATAAAGATTGAATCTTTGAAAGAATGAGAGTTGTGAGTTAAACTTATTCGAGTTCCCCTTAACGAGCGGAAGAGTGTTTTAGTGAGTAAGGATTAAATCTTTGAAAGAAAATACCTCAATCAAGGTACCTATTGTGTCACTAACATTCTTAAGGTATAAAGATGAAAACTTTGAAGGAAAATGAGAGTTTTGAGTTAAATCTATTCAAGTTCCCTTTGACGTTCCGATTAGTGTTTTAATGAGTAAGACTGAATCTTTGAATGAAAATAACTCAATCAAGGTTCCTATTATGTCACCAGATGATTTTAATGTATAAAGATTAAATCTCTGAAAGAAAATGAGAGTTTTCAGTTAAACTTATTCGAGTTCCCTTTGTCGTCACAATGAGTGTTTTAATAACTAAAAAGTGAATCTTTGAAAGAGAATCAAGGTACGTATATGTCACTAGACCATTTTAATGTATAAAGATTGAAATACTGAATCTTTGAAAGAGAGTTAGAGTTTTTGAGTTTAACATATTCGAGGTCCCTTTGAAGTCGCGAAGAGTGGTTTTACTGCTAAAGATAGAATCTTTGTAAGAAAGTGAGAGTTTTGAGTTTAAAATATTCAGGTTCCCTGCGAAGTCGCAAAGAGTGTTTCAATGACTAAAGATTGAATCTCTGAATTAAAATGTCTCAATCAAGGAACCTATTATGTCATTTGAACTTTTTAATGAGAGTTTTGAATTAAGCTTATTAGAGTTCATTTGACGTCCCGAAGAGTCTTGTAATGATGAAAGATTATATCTTTGAATGAAAATACCTCAATTAAGGTACCTATTATGTCAGTAGACCATTTTAATGTATAAAGATTAAGTCTTTGAAAGAAAATGTGAGTTTTCAGTTAAACTTATTCGAGTTCCCTTTGACATCACAAAGAGTGTTTTAATGAGTAAATACTAAATCTTTGAATGAAATTACATCATTCAATGGACCTATTATGTCAGTAGACCTTTTTAATGTATAAAGATTGAATCTTTGAAAGAAAATGAGAACTTTGAGTTTAACTTATTCGAGTTCCCGATAAGGTTGAGAAGAGTGTTTTTTAGTGGGTAAAGATTGTATCTTTGAATGAAACTACCTCAATAAGGGCACCTATTTTGTTACTAGACCATTTTAATGTCCAAAGATTTCTTTGACAGAAAATAAGAGTTTTTGAGTTAAACGTATTCGAGTTCCCTTTGACGTCACAAAAGAGTGTTTTAATAAGTAAAGATGGAATCTTCGAATGAAATTACCTTAATCAAGGTTCCTATTATGTCATTAGAACTTTTTAACGTGTAAAAATTGAATCTTTGAAAGAAAATAAGAGTTTTGAGATCAACTTATTCGAGTTCCCTATGAAGTCACGGGTCAAGGCACCTATTGTGTCACTAGATCTATTTATTGTATATTGATTGAATCTTTGAAAGAAAATGAAAGTTTTGAGTTCAACTTATTCGAGTTCCCTTTGACATTACGAAAAGTGTTTTAATGAGCAAAGATTGAATCTTTGAATGAAATGACCTCAATCAAGGCACCTATTGTGTCACTGGACCTTTCTAATGTATGAAGATTCAATCTCTGAAAAAAACTGAGAGTTTTAAGTTTAACTTATTCGAGATCCCTATGAAGTCACGGAGAGTGTTTTAATGAGTAAAGAATGAATCTTCGAATGAAGATACCTCAATCAAGGTACCTATTATGTCACTAGCCCATTTCAATGTGTAAAGAATAAATCTTTGAAAGAAAATGAGAGTTTTCAGTTAAAATTATTTGAGTTCCCTTTGACGACACGAAGAGTGTTTTAATGAGTAAAGATAGAATCTTTGAAAGAAATTACCCTGATCATGGTACATATTATGTCACTAGACCGTTTTAACGTATTAAGATTGAATCTTTGAAAGAAAATGAGAGTTTAAAATTTAGCTTATTCGAGTTCCCTTTGAAGTCGCGAAGAGTGTTTTTATGACTAAAGATTGAATCTCTGAATGAAAATACCTCAATCAAGGTACCTATTTTGTCTGTAGACCATTTTAATTTGCAAAGTTTAAATCTTCGATCGAAAATGCGAGTTTTGAGTTAAACTTATTCGAGTTCCCTTTGTCGTCACGAAGAGTGTTTTAATGAGTAAAGATTGATTCCTTGAATGAAATTACCCCAATCACGGTACCTATTATGTCACTAGACCATTTTAATGTATCAAGATTGGATCTTCGAAAGAAAAGGAGGGTTGTGAGTTAAACTTATTCGAGTTCCCTTTGACGTCCTGAAGAGTGTTTTAATGAGTAAAGATTGAATCTTTGAATGAAAATACCTCAATCAAGGTACCTATTATGTCACTAGACCATTTTGATGTTTAAAGATTAAATCTTTGAAAAAAAATGCGAGCTTTGAGTTAAACTTATTCGAGTTCCCTTTGTCGTCACGAAGAGTGTTTTAATGAGTAAAGATTGATTCCTTGAATGAAATTACCCCAATCACGGTACCTATTATGTCACTAGACCATTTTAATGTATCAAGATTGGATCTTCGAAAGAAAAGGAGGGTTGTGAGTTAAACTTATTCGAGTTCCCTTTGACGTCCTGAAGAGTGTTTTAATGAGTAAAGATTGAATCTTTGAATGAAAATACTTCAATCAAGGTACCTATTATGTCACTAGACCATTTTGATGTTTAAAGATTAAATCTTTGAAAAAAAATGCGAGTTTTGAGTTAAACTTATTCGAGTTCCCTTTGTCGTCACGAAGAGTGTTTTAATGAGCAATGATTGGAATCTTTGAATGAAATTACCTCAATCAAAGTATCTATATGTCAGTAGACCATTTTAATGTATAAAGGTTGAAATATTGAATTACCTCAATCAAGGTACCTATTATGTCACTAGATCTATTTCATGTATAAAGATTGAATCTTTGAAAGAATGAGAGTTGTGAGTTAAACTTATTCGAGTTCCCCTTAACGACCTGAAGAGTGTTTTAGTGAGTAAGGATTGAATCTTTGAAAGAAAATACCTCAATCAAGGTACCTACTGTGTCACTAACATTCTTAAGGTATAAAGATGAAAACTTTGAAGGAAAATGAGAGTTTTGAGTTAAATCTATTCAAGTTCCCTTTGACGTTCCGATTAGTGTTTTAATGAGTAAGACTGAATCTTTGAATGAAAATACCTCAATCAAGGTTCCTATTATGTCACCAGACGATTTTAATGTATAAAGATTAAATCTCTGAAAGAAAATGAGAGTTTTCAGTTAAACTTATTCGAGTTCCCTTTGTCGTCACAATGAGTGTTTTAATAACTAAAAAGTGAATCTTTGAAAGAGAATCAAGGTACGTATATGTCACTAGACCATTTTAATGTATAAAGATTGAAATACTGAATCTTTGAAAGAGAGTTAGAGTTTTTGAGTTTAACATATTCGAGGTCCCTTTGAAGTCGCGAAGAGTGGTTTTACTGCTAAAGATAGAATCTTTGTAAGAAAGTGAGAGTTTTGAGTTTAAGATATTCAGGTTCCCTGCGAAGTCGCAAAGAGTGTTTCAATGACTAAAGATTGAATCTCTGAATTAAAATGTCTCAATCAAGGAACCTATTATGTCATTTGACCTTTTTAATGAGAGTTTTGAATTAAGCTTATTAGAGTTCCTTTGACGTCCCGAAGAGTCTTGTAATGATGAAAGATTATATCTTTGAATGAAAATACCTCAATTAAGGTACCTATTATGTCAGTAGACCATTTTAATGTATAAAGATTAAGTCTTTGAAAGAAAATGTGAGTTTTGAGTTAAACTTATTCGAGTTCCCTTTGACATCACAAAGAGTGTTTTAATGAGTAAATACTGAATCTTTGAATGAAATTACATCATTCAATGGACCTATTATGTCAGTAGACCTTTTTAATGTATAAAGATTGAATCTTTGAAAGAAAATGAGAGCTTTGAGTTTAACTTATTCGAGTTCCCGATAAGGTTGAGAAGAGTGTTTTTTAGTGAGTAAAGATTGTATCTTTGAATGAAACTACCTCAATAAGGGCACCTATTTTGTTACTAGACCATTTTAATGTCCAAAGATTTCTATGACAGAAAATAAGAGTTTTTGAGTTAAACGTATTCGAGTTCCCTTTGACGTCACAAAAGAGTGTTTTAATGAGTAAAGATGGAATCTTCGAATGAAATTACCTTAATCAAGGTTCCTATTATGTCATTAGAACTTTTTAACGTGTAAAAATTGAATCTTTGAAAGAAAATAAGAGTTTTGAGATCAACTTATTCGAGTTCCCTATGAAGTCACGGGTCAAGGCACCTATTGTGTCACTAGATCTATTTATTGTATAATGATTGAATCTTTGAAAGAAAATGAGAGTTTTGAGTTCAACTTATTCGAGTTCCCTTTGACATCACGAAAAGTGTTTTAATGAGCAAAGATTGAATCTTTGAATGAAATGACCTCAATCAGGGCACCTATTGTGTCACTGGACCTTTCTAATGTATGAAGATTCAATCTCTGAAAAAAACTGAGAGTTTTAAGTTTAACTTATTCGAGATCCTTATGAAGTCACGGAGAGTGTTTTAATGAGTAAAGAATGAATCTTCGAATGAAAATACCTCAATCAAGGTACCTATTATGTCACTAGCCCATTTCAATGTGTAAAGAATAAATCTTACAAAGAAAATGAGAGTTTTCAGTTAAAATTATTTGAGTTCCCTTCGACGACACGAAGAGTGTTTTAATGAGTAAAGATAAAATCTTTGGAAGAAATTACCCTGATCATGGTACCTATTATGTCACTAGACCGTTTTAACGTATTAAGATTGAATCTTTGAAAGAAAATGAGAGTTTAGAATTTAGCTTATTCGAGTTCCCTTTAAAGTCGCGAAGAGTGTTTTTATGACTAAAGATTGAATCTCTGAATGAAAATACCTCAATCAAGGTACCTATTATGTCAGTAGACCATTTTAATTTGCAAAGTTTAAATCTTCGATTGAAAATGCGAGTTTTGAGTTAAACTTATTCGAGTTCCCTTTGTGGTCACGAAGCGTGTTTTAATGAGTAAAGATTGATTCCTTAAATGAAATTACCCCAATCACGGTACCTATTATGTCACTAGGCCATTTTAATGTATCAAGATTGGATCTTCGAAAGAAAAGGAGGATTGTGAGTTAAACTTATTCGAGTTCCCTTTGACGTCCTGAAGAGTGTTTTAACGAGTAAAGATTGAATCTTTGAATGAAAATACCTCAATCAAGGTACCTATTATGTCACTAGACCATTTTGATGTTTAAAGATTAAATCTTTGAAAAAAAATGCGAGTTTTGAGTTAAACTTATTCGAGTTCCCTTTGTCGTCACGAAGAGTGTTTTAATGAGCAATGATTGGAATCTTTGAATGAAATTACCTCAATCAAAGTATCTATATGTCAGTAGACCATTTTAATGTATAAAGGTTGAAATATTGAATTACCTCAATCAAGGTACCTATTATGTCACTAGATCTATTTCATGTATAAAGATTGAATCTTTGAAAGAATGAGAGTTGTGAGTTAAACTTATTCGAGTTCCCCTTAACGAGCGGAAGAGTGTTTTAGTGAGTAAGGATTAAATCTTTGAAAGAAAATACCTCAATCAAGGTACCTATTGTGTCACTAACATTCTTAAGGTATAAAGATGAAAACTTTGAAGGAAAATGAGAGTTTTGAGTTAAATCTATTCAAGTTCCCTTTGACGTTCCGATTAGTGTTTTAATGAGTAAGACTGAATCTTTGAATGAAAATACCTCAATCAAGGTTCCTATTATGTCACCAGACGATTTTAATGTATAAAGATTAAATCTCTGAAAGAAAATGAGAGTTTTCAGTTAAACTTATTCGAGTTCCCTTTGTCGTCACAATGAGTGTTTTAATAACTAAAAAGTGAATCTTTGAAAGAGAATCAAGGTACGTATATGTCACTAGACCATTTTAATGTATAAAGATTGAAATACTGAATCTTTGAAAGAGAGTTAGAGTTTTTGAGTTTAACATATTCGAGGTCCCTTTGAAGTCGCGAAGAGTGGTTTTACTGCTAAAGATAGAATCTTTGTAAGAAAGTGAGAGTTTTGAGTTTAAAATATTCAGGTTCCCTGCGAAGTCGCAAAGAGTGTTTCAATGACTAAAGATTGAATCTCTGAATTAAAATGTCTCAATCAAGGAACCTATTATGTCATTTGAACTTTTTAATGAGAGTTTTGAATTAAGCTTATTAGAGTTCATTTGACGTCCCGAAGAGTCTTGTAATGATGAAAGATTATATCTTTGAATGAAAATACCTCAATTAAGGTACCTATTATGTCAGTAGACCATTTTAATGTATAAAGATTAAGTCTTTGAAAGAAAATGTGAGTTTTGAGTTAAACTTATTCGAGTTCCCTTTGACATCACAAAGAGTGTTTTAATGAGTAAATACTGAATCTTTGAATGAAATTACATCATTCAATGGACCTATTATGTCAGTAGACCTTTTTAATGTATAAAGATTGAATCTTTGAAAGAAAATGAGAACTTTGAGTTTAACTTATTCGAGTTCCCGATAAGGTTGAGAAGAGTGTTTTTTAGTGGGTAAAGATTGTATCTTTGAATGAAACTACCTCAATAAGGGCACCTATTTTGTTACTAGACCATTTTAATGTCCAAAGATTTCTTTGACAGAAAATAAGAGTTTTTGAGTTAAACGTATTCGAGTTCCCTTTGACGTCACAAAAGAGTGTTTTAATAAGTAAAGATGGAATCTTCGAATGAAATTACCTTAATCAAGGTTCCTATTATGTCATTAGAACTTTTTAACGTGTAAAAATTGAATCTTTGAAAGAAAATAAGAGTTTTGAGATCAACTTATTCGAGTTCCCTATGAAGTCACGGGTCAAGGCACCTATTGTGTCACTAGATCTATTTATTGTATAATGATTGAATCTTTGAAAGAAAATGAAAGTTTTGAGTTCAACTTATTCGAGTTCCCTTTGACATCACGAAAAGTGTTTTAATGAGCAAAGATTGAATCTTTGAATGAAATGACCTCAATCAAGGCACCTATTGTGTCACTGGACCTTTCTAATGTATGAAGATTCAATCTCTGAAAAAAACTGAGAGTTTTAAGTTTAACTTATTCGAGATCCCTATGAAGTCACGGAGAGTGTTTTAATGAGTAAAGAATGAATCTTCGAATGAAAATACCTCAATCAAGGTACCTATTATGTCACTAGCCCATTTCAATGTGTAAAGAATAAATCTTTGAAAGAAAATGAGAGTTTTCAGTTAAAATTATTTGAGTTCCCTTTGACGACACGAAGAGTGTTTTAATGAGTAAAGATAGAATCTTTGAAAGAAATTACCCTGATCATGGTACATATTATGTCACTAGACCGTTTTAACGTATTAAGATTGAATCTTTGAAAGAAAATGAGAGTTTAAAATTTAGCTTATTCGAGTTCCCTTTGAAGTCGCGAAGAGTGTTTTTATGACTAAAGATTGAATCTCTGAATGAAAATACCTCAATCAAGGTACCTATTTTGTCTGTAGACCATTTTAATTTGCAAAGTTTAAATCTTCGATTGAAAATGCGAGTTTTGAGTTAAACTTATTCGAGTTCCCTTTGTCGTCACGAAGAGTGTTTTAATGAGTAAAGATTGATTCCTTGAATGAAATTACCCCAATCACGGTACCTATTATGTCACTAGACCATTTTAATGTATCAAGATTGGATCTTCGAAAGAAAAGGAGGGTTGTGAGTTAAACTTATTCGAGTTCCCTTTGACGTCCTGAAGAGTGTTTTAATGAGTAAAGATTGAATCTTTGAATGAAAATACCTCAATCAAGGTACCTATTATGTCACTAGACCATTTTGATGTTTAAAGATTAAATCTTTGAAAAAAAATGCGAGTTTTGAGTTAAACTTATTCGAGTTCCCTTTGTCGTCACGAAGAGTGTTTTAATGAGTAAAGATTGATTCCTTGAATGAAATTACCCCAATCACGGTACCTATTATGTCACTAGACCATTTTAATGTATCAAGATTGGATCGTCGAAAGAAAAGGAGGGTTGTGAGTTAAACTTATTCGAGTTCCCTTTGACGTCCTGAAGAGTGTTTTAATGAGTAAAGATTGAATCTTTGAATGAAAATACTTCAATCAAGGTACCTATTATGTCACTAGACCATTTTGATGTTTAAAGATTAAATCTTTGAAAAAAAATGCGAGTTTTGAGTTAAACTTATTCGAGTTCCCTTTGTCGTCACGAAGAGTGTTTTAATGAGCAATGATTGGAATCTTTGAATGAAATTACCTCAATCAAAGTATCTATATGTCAGTAGACCATTTTAATGTATAAAGGTTGAAATATTGAATTACCTCAATCAAGGTACCTATTATGTCACTAGATCTATTTCATGTATAAAGATTGAATCTTTGAAAGAATGAGAGTTGTGAGTTAAACTTATTCGAGTTCCCCTTAACGACCTGAAGAGTGTTTTAGTGAGTAAGGATTGAATCTTTGAAAGAAAATACCTCAATCAAGGTACCTACTGTGTCACTAACATTCTTAAGGTATAAAGATGAAAACTTTGAAGGAAAATGAGAGTTTTGAGTTAAATCTATTCAAGTTCCCTTTGACGTTCCGATTAGTGTTTTAATGAGTAAGACTGAATCTTTGAATGAAAATACCTCAATCAAGGTTCCTATTATGTCACCAGACGATTTTAATGTATAAAGATTAAATCTCTGAAAGAAAATGAGAGTTTTCAGTTAAACTTATTCGAGTTCCCTTTGTCGTCACAATGAGTGTTTTAATAACTAAAAAGTGAATCTTTGAATGAAATTACCTCAATCAAGGTACGTATATGTCACTAGACCATTTTAATGTATAAAGATTGAAATACTGAATCTTTGAAAGAGAGTTAGAGTTTTTGAGTTTAACATATTCGAGGTCCCTTTGAAGTCGCAAAGAGTGGTTTTACTGCTAAAGATAGAATCTTTGTAAGAAAGTGAGAGTTTTGAGTTTAAAATATTCAGGTTCCCTGCGAAGTCGCAAAGAGTGTTTCAATGACTAAAGATTGAATCTCTGAATTAAAATGTCTCAATCAAGGAACCTATTATGTCATTTGACCTTTTTAATGAGAGTTTTGAATTAAGCTTATTAGAGTTCCTTTGACGTCCCGAAGAGTCTTGTAATGATGAAAGATTATATCTTTGAATGAAAATACCTCAATTAAGGTACCTATTATGTCAGTAGACCATTTCAATGTATAAAGATTAAGTCTTTGAAAGAAAATGTGAGTTTTGAGTTAAACTTATTCGAGTTCCCTTTGACATCACGAAGAGTGTTTTAATGAGTAAATACTGAATCTTTGAATGAAATTACATCATTCAATGGACCTATTATGTCAGTAGACCTTTTTAATGTATAAAGATTGAATCTTTGAAAGAAAATGAGAGCTTTGAGTTTAACTTATTCGAGTTCCCGATAAGGTTGAGAAGAGTGTTTTTTAGTGAGTAAAGATTGTATCTTTGAATGAAACTACCTCAATAAGGGCACCTATTTTGTTACTAGACCATTTTAATGTCCAAAGATTTCTTTGACAGAAAATAAGAGTTTTTGAGTTAAACGTATTCGAGTTCCCTTTGACATCACAAAAGAGTGTTTTAATGAGTAAAGATGGAATCTTCGAATGAAATTACCTTAATCAAGGTTCCTATTATGTCATTAGAACTTTTTAACGTGTAAAAATTGAATCTTTGAAAGAAAATAAGAGTTTTGAGATCAACTTATTCGAGTTCCCTATGAAGTCACGGGTCAAGGTACCTATTGTGTCACTAGATCTATTTTATTGTATAATGATTGAATCTTTGAAAGAAAATGAGAGTTTTGAGTTCAACTTATTCGAGTTCCCTTTGACATCACGAAAAGTGTTTTAATGAGCAAAGATTGAATCTTTGAATGAAATGACCTCAATCAAGGCACCTATTGTGTCACTGGACCTTTCTAATGTATGAAGATTCAATCTCTGAAAAAAACTGAGAGTTTTAAGTTTAACTTATTCGAGATCCCTATGAAGTCACGGAGAGTGTTTTAATGAGTAAAGAATGAATCTTCGAATGAAAATACCTCAATCAAGGTACCTATTATGTCACTAGCCCATTTCAATGTGTAAAGAATAAATCTTTGAAAGAAAATGAGAGTTTTCAGTTAAAATTATTTGAGTTCCCTTTGACGACACGAAGAGTGTTTTAATGAGTAAAGATAGAATCTTTGAAAGAAATTACCCTGATCATGGTACCTATTATGTCACTAGACCGTTTTAACGTATTAAGATTGAATCTTTGAAAGAAAATGAGAGTTTAGAATTTAGCTTATTCGAGTTCCCTTTGAAGTCGCGAAAAGTGTTTTTATGACTAAAGATTGAATCTCTGAATGAAAATACCTCAATCAAGGTACCTATTATGTCAGTAGACCATTTTAATTTGCAAAGTTTAAATCTTCGATTGAAAATGCGAGTTTCGAGTTAAACTTATTCGAGTTCCCTTTGTCGTCACGAAGAGTGTTTTAATGAGTAAAGATTGATTCCTTGAATGAAATTACCCCAATCACGGTACCTATTATGTCACTAGACCATCTTAATGTATCAAGATTGGATCTTCGAAAGAAAAGGAGGGTTGTGAGCTAAACTTATTCGAGTTCCCTTTGACGTCCTGAAGAGTGTTTTAATGAGTAAAGATTGAGTCTTTGAATGAAAATACCTCATTCAAGGTACCTATTATGTCACTAGACCATTTTGATGTTTAAAGATTAAATCTTTGAAAAAAAATGCGAGTTTTGAGTTAAACTTATTCGAGTTCCCTTTGTCGTCACGAAGAGTGTTTTAATGAGCAATGATTGGAATCTTTGAATGAAATTACCCCAATCAAAGTATCTATATGTCAGTAGACCATTTTAATGTATAAAGGTTGAAATATTGAATTACCTCAATCAAGGTACCTATTATGTCACTAGATCTATTTCATGTATAAAGATTGAATCTTTGAAAGAATGAGAGTTGTGAGTTAAACTTATTCGAGTTCCCTTTAACGACCTGAAGAGTGTTTTAGTGAGTAAGGATTGAATCTTTGAAAGAAAATACCTCAATCAAGGTACCTACTGTGTCACTAACATTCTTAAGGTATAAAGATGAAAACTTTGAAGGAAAATGAGAGTTTTGAGTTAAATCTATTCAAGTTCCCTTTGACGTTCCGATTAGTGTTTTAATGAGTAAGACTGAATCTTTGAATGAAAATACCTCAATCAAGGTTCCTATTATGTCACCAGACGATTTTAATGTATAAAGATTAAATCTCTGAAAGAAAATGAGAGTTTTCAGTTAAACTTATTCGAGTTCCCTTTGTCGTCACAATGAGTGTTTTAATAACTAAAAAGTGAATCTTTGAATGAAATTACCTCAATCAAGGTACGTATATGTCACTAGACCATTTTAATGTATAAAGATTGAAATACTGAATCTTTGAAAGAGAATTAGAGTTTTTGAGTTTAACATATTCGAGGTCCCTTTGAAGTCGCGAAGAGTGGTTTTACTGCTAAAGATAGAATCTTTGTAAGAAAGTGAGAGTTTTGAGTTTAAAATATTCAGGTTCCCTACGAAGTCGCAAAGAGTGTTTCAATGACTAAAGATTGAATCTCTGAATTAAAATGTCTCAATCAAGGAACCTATTATGTCATTTGACCTTTTTAATGAGAGTTTTGAATTAAGCTTATTAGAGTTCCTTTGACGTCCCGAAGAGTCTTGTAATGATGAAAGATTATATCTTTGAATGAAAATACCTCAATTAAGGTACCTATTATGTCGGTAGACCATTTCAATGTATAAAGATTAAGTCTTTGAAAGAAAATGTGAGTTTTGAGTTAAACTTATTCGAGTTCCCTTTGACATCACGAAGAGTGTTTTAATGAGTAAATACTGAATCTTTGAATGAAATTACATCATTCAATGGACCTATTATGTCAGTAGACCTTTTTAATGTATAAAGATTGAATCTTTGAAAGAAAATGAGAACTTTGAGTTTAACTTATTCGAGTTCCCGATAAGGTTGAGAAGAGTGTTTTTTAGTGAGTAAAGATTGTATCTTTGAATGAAACTACCTCAATAAGGGCACCTATTTTGTTACTACACCATTTTAATGTCCAAAGATTTCTTTGACAGAAAATAAGAGTTTTTGAGTTAAACGTATTCGAGTTCCCTTTGACGTCACAAAAGAGTATTTTAATGAGTAAAGATGGAATCTTCGAATGAAATTACCTTAATCAAGGTTCCTATTATGTCATTAGAACTTTTTAACGTGTAAAAATTGAATCTTTGAAAGAAAATAAGAGTTTTGAGATCAACTTATTCGAGTTCCCTATGAAGTCACGGGTCAAGGCACCTATTGTGTCACTAGATCTATTTATTGTATAATGATTGAATCTTTGAAAGAAAATGAAAGTTTTGAGTTCAACTTATTCGAGTTCCCTTTGACATCACGAAAAGTGTTTTAATGAGCAAAGATTGAATCTTTGAATGAAATGACCTCAATCAAGGCACCTATTGTGTCACTGGACCTTTCTAATGTATGAAGATTCAATCTCTGAAAAAAACTGAGAGTTTTAAGTTTAACTTATTCGAGATCCCTATGAAGTCACGGAGAGTGTTTTAATGAGTAAAGAATGAATCTTCGAATGAAAATACCTCAATCAAGGTACCTATTATGTCACTAGCCCATTTCAATGTGTAAAGAATAAATCTTTGAAAGAAAATGAGAGTTTTCAGTCAAAATTATTTGAGTTCCCTTTGACGACACGAAGAGTGTTTTAATGAGTAAAGATAGAATCTTTGAAAGAAATTACCCTGATCATGGTACCTATTATGTCACTAGACCGTTTTAACGTATTAAGATTGAATCTTTGAAAGAAAATGAGAGTTTAAAATTTAGCTTATTCGAGTTCCCTTTGAAGTCGCGAAGAGTGTTTTTATGACTAAAGATTGAATCTCTGAATGAAAATACCTCAATCAAGGTACCTATTTTGTCAGTAGACCATTTTAATTTGCAAAGTTCAAATCTTCGATTGAAAATGCGAGTTTTGAGTTAAACTTATTCGAGTTCCCTTTATCGTCACGAAGAGTGTTTTAATGAGTAAAGATTGATTCCTTGAATGAAATTACCCCAATCACGGTACCTATTATGTCACTAGACCATTTTAATGTATCAAGATTAGATCTTCGAAAGAAAAGGAGGGTTGTGAGTTAAACTTATTCGAGTTCCCTTTGACGTCCTGAAGAGTGTTTTAATGAGTAAAGATTGAATCTTTGAATGAAAATACCTCAATCAAGGTACCTATTATGTCACTAGACCATTTTGATGTTTAAAGATTAAATCTTTGAAAAAAAATGCGAGTTTTGAGTTAAACTTATTCGAGTTCCCTTTGTCGTCACGAAGAGTGTTTTAATGAGTAAAGATTGATTCCTTGAATGAAATTACCCCAATCACGGTACCTATTATGTCACTAGACCATTTTAATTTATCAAGATTGGATCTTCGAAAGAAAAGGAGGGTTGTGAGTAAACTTATTCGAGTTCCCTTTGACGTCCTGAAGAGTGTTTTAATGAGTAAAGATTGAATCTTTGAATGAAAATACCTCATTCAAGGTACCTATTATGTCACTAGACCATTTTGATGTTTAAAGATTAAATCTTTGAAAAAAAATGCGAGTTTTGAGTTAAACTTATTCGAGTTCCCTTTGTCGTCACGAAGAGTGTTTTAATGAGCAATGATTGGAATCTTTGAATGAAATTACCTCAATCAAAGTATCTATATGTCAGTAGACCATTTTAATGTATAAAGGTTGAAATATTGAATTACCTCAATCAAGGTACCTATTATGTCACTAGATCTGTTTCATGTATAAAGATTGAATCTTTGAAAGAATGAGAGTTGTGAGTTAAACTAATTCGAGTTCCCCTTAACGACCTGAAGAGTGTTTTAGTGAGTAAGGATTGAATCTTTGAAAGAAAATACCTCAATCAAGGTACCTACTGTGTCACTAACATTCTTAAGGTATAAAGATGAAAACTTTGAAGGAAAATGAGAGTTTTGAGTTAAATCTATTCAAGTTCCCTTTGACGTTCCGATTAGTGTTTTAATGAGTAAGACTGAATCTTTGAATGAAAATACCTCAATCAAGGTTCCTATTATGTCACCAGACGATTTTAATGTATAAAGATTAAATCTCTGAAAGAAAATGAGAGTTTTCAGTTAAACTTATTCGAGTTCCCTTTGTCGTCACAATGAGTGTTTTAATAACTAAAAAGTGAATCTTTGAATGAAATTACCTCAATCAAGGTACGCATATGTCACTAGACCATTTTAATGTATAAAGATTGAAATACTGAATCTTTGAAAGAGAGTTAGAGTTTTTGAGTTTAACATATTCGAGGTCCCTTTGAAGTCGCGAAGAGTGGTTTTACTGCTAAAGATAGAATCTTTGTAAGAAAGTGAGAGTTTTGAGTTTAAAATATTCAGGTTCCCTGCGAAGTCGCAAAGAGTGTTTCAATGACTAAAGATTGAATCTCTGAATTAAAATGTCTCAATCAAGGAACCTATTATGTCATTTGACCTTTTTAATGAGAGTTTTGAATTAAGCTTATTAGAGTTCCTTTGACGTCCCGAAGAGTCTTGTAATGATGAAAGATTATATCTTTGAATGAAAATACCTCAATTAAGGTACCTATTATGTCAGTAGACCATTTCAATGTATAAAGATTAAGTCTTTGAAATAAAATGTGAGTTTTGAGTTAAACTTATTCGAGTTCCCTTTGACATCACGAAGAGTGTTTTAATGAGTAAATACTGAATCTTTGAATGAAATTACATCATTCAATGGACCTATTATGTCAGTAGACCTTTTTAATGTATAAAGATTGAATCTTTGAAAGAAAATGAGAGCTTTGAGTTTAACTTATTCGAGTTCCCGATAAGGTTGAGAAGAGTGTTTTTTAGTGAGTAAAGATTGTATCTTTGAATGAGACTACCTCAATAAGGGCACCTATTTTGTTACTAAACCATTTTAATGTCCAAAGATTTCTTTGACAGAAAATAAGAGTTTTTGAGTTAAACGTATTCGAGTTCCCTTTGACGTCACAAAAGAGTGTTTTAATGAGTAAGGATGGAATCTTCGAATGAAATTACCTTAATCAAGGTTCCTATTATGTCATTAGAACTTTTTAACGTGTAAAAATTGAATCTTTGAAAGAAAATAAGAGTTTTGAGATCAACTTATTCGAGTTCCCTATGAAGTCACGGGTCAAGGCACCTATTGTGTCACTAGATCTATTTATTGTATAATGATTGAATCTTTGAAAGAAAATGAAAGTTTTGAGTTCAACTTATTCGAGTTCCCTTTGACATCACGAAAAGTGTTTTAATGAGCAAAGATTGAATCTTTGAATGAAATGACCTCAATCAAGGCACCTATTGTGTCACTGGACCTTTCTAATGTATGAAGATTCAATCTCTGAAAAAAACTGAGAGTTTTAAGTTTAACTTATTCGAGATCCCTATGAAGTCACGGAGAGTGTTTTAATGAGTAAAGAATGAATCTTCGAATGAAAATACCTCAATCAAGGTACCTATTATGTCACTAGCCCATTTCAATGTGTAAAGAATAAATCTTTGAAAGAAAATGAGAGTTTTCAGTCAAAATTATTTGAGTTCCCTTTGACGACACGAAGAGTGTTTTAATGAGTAAAGATAGAATCTTTGAAAGAAATTACCCTGATCATGGTACCTATTATGTCACTAGACCGTTTTAACGTATTAAGATTGAATCTTTGAAAGAAAATGAGAGTTTAAAATTTAGCTTATTCGAGTTCCCTTTGAAGTCGCGAAGAGTGTTTTTATGACTAAAGATTGAATCTCTGAATGAAAATACCTCAATCAAGGTACCTATTTTGTCAGTAGACCATTTTAATTTGCAAAGTTCAAATCTTCGATTGAAAATGCGAGTTTTGAGTTAAACTTATTCGAGTTCCCTTTATCGTCACGAAGAGTGTTTTAATGAGTAAAGATTGATTCCTTGAATGAAATTACCCCAATCACGGTACCTATTATGTCACTAGACCATTTTAATGTATCAAGATTGGATCTTCGAAAGAAAAGGAGGGTTGTGAGTTAAACTTATTCGAGTTCCCTTTGACGTCCTGAAGAGTGTTTTAATGAGTAAAGATTGAATCTTTGAATGAAAATACCTCAATCAAGGTACCTATTATGTCACTAGACCATTTTGATGTTTAAAGATTAAATCTTTGAAAAAAAATGCGAGTTTTGAGTTAAACTTATTCGAGTTCCCTTTGTCGTCACGAAGAGTGTTTTAATGAGTAAAGATTGATTCCTTGAATGAAATTACCCCAATCACGGTACCTATTATGTCACTAGACCATTTTAATTTATCAAGATTGGATCTTCGAAAGAAAAGGAGGGTTGTGAGTTAAACTTATTCGAGTTCCCTTTGACGTCCTGAAGAGTGTTTTAATGAGTAAAGATTGAATCTTTGAATGAAAATACCTCATTCAAGGTACCTATTATGTCACTAGACCATTTTGATGTTTAAAGATTAAATCTTTGAAAAAAAATGCGAGTTTTGAGTTAAACTTATTCGAGTTCCCTTTGTCGTCACGAAGAGTGTTTTAATGAGCAATGATTGGAATCTTTGAATGAAATTACCTCAATCAAAGTATCTATATGTCAGTAGACCATTTTAATGTATAAAGGTTGAAATATTGAATTACCTCAATCAAGGTACCTATTATGTCACTAGATCTGTTTCATGTATAAAGATTGAATCTTTGAAAGAATGAGAGTTGTGAGTTAAACTAATTCGAGTTCCCCTTAACGACCTGAAGAGTGTTTTAGTGAGTAAGGATTGAATCTTTGAAAGAAAATACCTCAATCAAGGTACCTACTGTGTCACTAACATTCTTAAGGTATAAAGATGAAAACTTTGAAGGAAAATGAGAGTTTTGAGTTAAATCTATTCAAGTTCCCTTTGACGTTCCGATTAGTGTTTTAATGAGTAAGACTGAATCTTTGAATGAAAATACCTCAATCAAGGTTCCTATTATGTCACCAGACGATTTTAATGTATAAAGATTAAATCTCTGAAAGAAAATGAGAGTTTTCAGTTAAACTTATTCGAGTTCCCTTTGTCGTCACAATGAGTGTTTTAATAACTAAAAAGTGAATCTTTGAATGAAATTACCTCAATCAAGGTACGTATATGTCACTAGACCATTTTAATGTATAAAGATTGAAATACTAAATTTTTGAAAGAGAGTTAGAGTTTTTGAGTTTAACATATTCGAGGTCCCTTTGAAGTCGTGAAGAGTGGTTTTACTGCTAAAGATAGAATCTTTGTAAGAAAGTGAGAGTTTTGAGTTTAAAATATTCAGGTTCCCTGCGAAGTCGCAAAGAGTGTTTCAATGACTAAAGATTGAATCTCTGAATTAAAATGTCTCAATCAAGGAACCTATTATGTCATTTGACCTTTTTAATGAGAGTTTTGAATTAAGCTTATTAGAGTTCCTTTGACGTCCCGAAGAGTCTTGTAATGATGAAAGATTATATCTTTTAATGAAAATACCTCAATTAAGGTACCTATTATGTCAGTAGACCATTTCAATGTATAAAGATTAAGTCTTTGAAATAAAATGTGAGTTTTGAGTTAAACTTATTCGAGTTCCCTTTGACATCACGAAGAGTGTTTTAATGAGTAAATACTGAATCTTTGAATGAAATTACATCATTCAATGGACCTATTATGTCAGTAGACCTTTTTAATGTATAAAGATTGAATCTTTGAAAGAAAATGAGAGCTTTGAGTTTAACTTATTCGAGTTCCCGATAAGGTTGGGAAGAGTGTTTTTTAGTGAGTAAAGATTGTATCTTTGAATGAGACTACCTCAATAAGGGCACCTATTTTGTTACTAGACCATTTTAATGTCCAAAGATTTCTTTGACAGAAAATAAGAGTTTTTGAGTTAAACGTATTCGAGTTCCCTTTGACGTCACAAAAGAGTGTTTTAATGAGTAAAGATGGAATCTTCGAATGAAATTACCTTAATCAAGGTTCCTATTATGTCATTAGAACTTTTTAACGTGTAAAAATTGAATCTTTGAAAGAAAATAAGAGTTTTGAGATCAACTTATTCGAGTTCCCTATGAAGTCACGGGTCAAGGCACCTATTGTGTCACTAGATCTATTTATTGTATAATGATTGAATCTTTGAAAGAAAATGAAAGTTTTGAGTTCAACTTATTCGAGTTCCCTTTGACATCACGAAAAGTGTTTTAATGAGCAAAGATTGAATCTTTGAATGAAATGACCTCAATCAAGGCACCTATTGTGTCACTGGACCTTTCTAATGTATGAAGATTCAATCTCTGAAAAAAACTGAGAGTTTTAAGTTTAACTTATTCGAGATCCCTATGAAGTCACGGAGAGTGTTTTAATGAGTAAAGAATGAATCTTCGAATGAAAATACCTCAATCAAGGTACCTATTATGTCACTAGCCCATTTCAATGTGTAAAGAATAAATCTTTGAAAGAAAATGAGAGTTTTCAGTCAAAATTATTTGAGTTCCCTTTGACGACACGAAGAGTGTTTTAATGAGTAAAGATAGAATCTTTGAAAGAAATTACCCTGATCATGGTACCTATTATGTCACTAGACCGTTTTAACGTATTAAGATTGAATCTTTGAAAGAAAATGAGAGTTTAAAATTTAGCTTATTCGAGTTCCCTTTGAAGTCGCGAAGAGTGTTTTTATGACTAAAGATTGAATCTCTGAATGAAAATACCTCAATCAAGGTACCTATTTTGTCAGTAGACCATTTTAATTTGCAAAGTTTAAATCTTCGATTGAAAATGCGAGTTTTGAGTTAAACTTATTCGAGTTCCCTTTGTCGTCACGAAGAGTGTTTTAATGAGTAAAGATTGATTCCTTGAATGAAATTACCCCAATCACGGTACCTATTATGTCACTAGACCATTTTAATGTATCAAGATTGGATCTTCGAAAGAAAAGGAGGGTTGTGAGTTAAACTTATTCGAGTTCCCTTTGACGTCCTGAAGAGTGTTTTAATGAGTAAAGATTGAATCTTTGAATGAAAATACCTCATTCAAGGTACCTATTATGTCACTAGACCATTTTGATGTTTAAAGATTAAATCTTTGAAAAAAAATGCGAGTTTTGAGTTAAACTTATTCGAGTTCCCTTTGTCGTCACGAAGAGTGTTTTAATGAGCAATGATTGGAATCTTTGAATGAAATTACCTCAGTCAAAGTATCTATATGTCAGTAGACCATTTTAATGTATAAAGGTTGAAATATTGAATTACCTTAATCAAGGTACCTATTATGTCACTAGATCTATTTCATGTATAAAGATTGAATCTTTGAAAGAATGAGAGTTGTGAGTTAAACTTATTCGAGTTCCCCTTAACGACCTGAAGAGTGTTTTAGTGAGTAAGGATTGAATCTTTGAAAGAAAATACCTCAATCAAGGTACCTACTGTGTCACTAACATTCTTAAGGTATAAAGATGAAAACTTTGAAGGAAAATGAGAGTTTTGAGTTAAATCTATTCCAGTTCCCTTTGACGTTCCGATTAGTGTTTTAATGAGTAAGACTGAATCTTTGAATGAAAATACCTCAATCAAGGTTCCTATTATGTCACCAGACGATTTTAATGTATAAAGATTAAATCTCTGAAAGAAAATGAGAGTTTTCAGTTAAACTTATTCGAGTTCCCTTTGTCGTCACAATGAGTGTTTTAATAACTAAAAAGTGAATCTTTGAATGAAATTACCTAAATCAAGGTACGTATATGTCACTAGACCATTTTAATGTATAAAGATTGAAATACTGAATCTTTGAAAGAGAGTTAGAGTTTTTGAGTTTAACATATTCGAGGTCCCTTTGAAGTCGCGAAGAGTGGTTTTACTGCTAAAGATAGAATCTTTGTAAGAAAGTGAGAGTTTTGAGTTTAAAATATTCAGGTTCCCGGCGAAGTCGCAAAGAGTGTTTCAATGACTAAAGATTGAATCTCTGAATTAAAATGTCTCAATCAAGGAACCTATTATGTCATTTGACCTTTTTAATGAGAGTTTTGAATTAAGCTTATTAGAGTTCCTTTGACGTCCCGAAGAGTCTTGTAATGATGAAAGATTATATCTTTGAATGAAAATACCTCAATTAAGGTACCTATTATGTCAGTAGACCATTTCAATGTATAAAGATTAAGTCTTTGAAAGAAAATGTGAGTTTTAAGTTAAACTTATTCGAGTTCCCTTTGACATCACGAAGAGTGTTTTAATGAGTAAATACTGAATCTTTGAATGAAATTACATCATTCAATGGACCTATTATGTCAGTAGACCTTTTTAATGTATAAAGATTGAATCTTTGAAAGAAAATGAGAACTTTGAGTTTAACTTATTCGAGTTCCCGATAAGGTTGAGAAGAGTGTTTTTTAGTGAGTAAAGATTGTATCTTTGAATGAAACTACCTCAATAAGGGCACCTATTTTGTTACTAGACCATTTTAATATCCAAAGATTTCTTTGACAGAAAATAAGAGTTTTTGAGTTAAACGTATTCGAGTTCCCTTTGACATCACAAAAGAGTGTTTTAATGAGTAAAGATGGAATCTTCGAATGAAATTACCTTAATCAAGGTTCCTATTATGTCATTAGAACTTTTTAACGTGTAAAAATTGAATCTTTGAAAGAAAATAAGAGTTTTGAGATCAACTTATTCGAGTTCCCTATGAAGTCACGGGTCAAGGCACCTATTGTGTCACTAGATCTATTTATTGTATAATGATTGAATCTTTGAAAGAAAATGAAAGTTTTGAGTTCAACTTATTCGAGTTCCCTTTGACATCACGAAAAGTGTTTTAATGAGCAAAGATTGAATCTTTGAATGAAATGACCTCAATCAAGGCACCTATTGTGTCACTGGACCTTTCTAATGTATGAAGATTCAATCTCTGAAAAAAACTGAGAGTTTTAAGTTTAACTTATTCGAGATCACTATGAAGTCACGGAGAGTGTTTTAATGAGTAAAGAATGAATCTTCGAATGAAAATACCTCAATCAAGGTACCTATTATGTCACTAGCCCATTTCAATGTGTAAAGAATAAATCTTTGAAAGAAAATGAGAGTTTTCAGTCAAAATTATTTGAGTTCCCTTTGACGACACGAAGAGTGTTTTAATGAGTAAAGATAGAATCTTTGAAAGAAATTACCCTGATCATGGTACCTATTATGTCACTAGACCGTTTTAACGTATTAAGATTGAATCTTTGAAAGAAAATGAGAGTTTAAAATTTAGCTTATTCGAGTTCCCTTTGAAGTCGCGAAGAGTGTTTTTATGACTAAAGATTGAATCTCTGAAAGAAAATACCTCAATCAAGGTACCTATTTTGTCAGTAGACCATTTTAATTTGCAAAGTTTAAATCTTCGATTGAAAATGCGAGTTTTGAGTTAAACTTATTCGAGTTCCCTTTGTCGTCACGAAGAGTGTTTTAATGAGTAAAGATTGATTCCTTGAATGAAATTACCCCAATCACGGTACCTATTATGTCACTAGACCATTTTAATGTATCAAGATTGGATCTTCGAAAGAAAAGGAGGGTTGTGAGTTAAACTTATTCGAGTTCCCTTTGACGTCCTGAAGAGTGTTTTAATGAGTAAAGATTGAATCTTTGAATGAAAATACCTCAATCAAGGTACCTATTATGTCACTAGACCATTTTGATGTTTAAAGATTAAATCTTTGAAAAAAAAATGCGAGTTTTGAGTTAAACTTATTCGAGTTCCCTTTGTCGTCACGAAGAGTGTTTTAATGAGTAAAGATTGATTCCTTGAATGAAATTACCCCAATCACGGTACCTATTATGTCACTAGACCATTTTAATGTATCAAGATTGGATCTTCGAAAGAAAAGGAGGGTTGTGAGTTAAACTTATTCGAGTTCCCTTTGACGTCCTGAAGAGTGTTTTAATGAGTAAAGATTGAATCTTTGAATGAAAATACCTCATTCAAGGTACCTATTATGTCACTAGACCATTTTGATGTTTAAAGATTAAATCTTTGAAAAAAAATGCGAGTTTTGAGTTAAACTTATTCGAGTTCCCTTTGTCGTCACGAAGAGTGTTTTAATGAGCAATGATTGGAATCTTTGAATGAAATTACCTCAGTCAAAGTATCTATATGTCAGTAGACCATTTTAATGTATAAAGGTTGAAATATTGAATTACCTCAATCAAGGTACCTATTATGTCACTAGATCTATTTCATGTATAAAGATTGAATCTTTGAAAGAATGAGAGTTGTGAGTTAAACTTATTCGAGTTCCCCTTAACGACCTGAAGAGTGTTTTAGTGAGTAAGGATTGAATCTTTGAAAGAAAATACCTCAATCAAGGTACCTACTGTGTCACTAACATTCTTAAGGTATAAAGATGAAAACTTTGAAGGAAAATGAGAGTTTTGAGTTAAATCTATTCCAGTTCCCTTTGACGTTCCGATTAGTGTTTTAATGAGTAAGACTGAATCTTTGAATGAAAATACCTCAATCAAGGTTCCTATTATGTCACCAGACGATTTTAATGTATAAAGATTAAATCTCTGAAAGAAAATGAGAGTTTTCAGTTAAACTTATTCGAGTTCCCTTTGTCGTCACAATGAGTGTTTTAATAACTAAAAAGTGAATCTTTGAATGAAATTACCTAAATCAAGGTACGTATATGTCACTAGACCATTTTAATGTATAAAGATTGAAATACTGAATCTTTGAAAGAGAGTTAGAGTTTTTGAGTTTAACATATTCGAGGTCCCTTTGAAGTCGCGAAGAGTGGTTTTACTGCTAAAGATAGAATCTTTGTAAGAAAGTGAGAGTTTTGAGTTTAAAATATTCAGGTTCCCGGCGAAGTCGCAAAGAGTGTTTCAATGACTAAAGATTGAATCTCTGAATTAAAATGTCTCAATCAAGGAACCTATTATGTCATTTGACCTTTTTAATGAGAGTTTTGAATTAAGCTTATTAGAGTTCCTTTGACGTCCCGAAGAGTCTTGTAATGATGAAAGATTATATCTTTGAATGAAAATACCTCAATTAAGGTACCTATTATGTCAGTAGACCATTTCAATGTATAAAGATTAAGTCTTTGAAAGAAAATGTGAGTTTTAAGTTAAACTTATTCGAGTTCCCTTTGACATCACGAATAGTGTTTTAATGAGTAAATACTGAATCTTTGAATGAAATTACATCATTCAATGGACCTATTATGTCAGTAGACCTTTTTAATGTATAAAGATTGAATCTTTGAAAGAAAATGAGAACTTTGAGTTTAACTTATTCGAGTTCCCGATAAGGTTGAGAAGAGTGTTTTTTAGTGAGTAAAGATTGTATCTTTGAATGAAACTACCTCAATAAGGGCACCTATTTTGTTACTAGACCATTTTAATATCCAAAGATTTCTTTGACAGAAAATAAGAGTTTTTGAGTTAAACGTATTCGAGTTCCCTTTGACATCACAAAAGAGTGTTTTAATGAGTAAAGATGGAATCTTCGAATGAAATTACCTTAATCAAGGTTCCTATTATGTCATTAGAACTTTTTAACGTGTAAAAATTGAATCTTTGAAAGAAAATAAGAGTTTTGAGATCAACTTATTCGAGTTCCCTATGAAGTCACGGGTCAAGGCACCTATTGTGTCACTAGATCTATTTATTGTATAATGATTGAATCTTTGAAAGAAAATGAAAGTTTTGAGTTCAACTTATTCGAGTTCCCTTTGACATCACGAAAAGTGTTTTAATGAGCAAAGATTGAATCTTTGAATGAAATGACCTCAATCAAGGCACCTATTGTGTCACTGGACCTTTCTAATGTATGAAGATTCAATCTCTGAAAAAAACTGAGAGTTTTAAGTTTAACTTATTCGAGATCACTATGAAGTCACGGAGAGTGTTTTAATGAGTAAAGAATGAATCTTCGAATGAAAATACCTCAATCAAGGTACCTATTATGTCACTAGCCCATTTCAATGTGTAAAGAATAAATCTTTGAAAGAAAATGAGAGTTTTCAGTCAAAATTATTTGAGTTCCCTTTGACGACACGAAGAGTGTTTTAATGAGTAAAGATAGAATCTTTGAAAGAAATTACCCTGATCATGGTACCTATTATGTCACTAGACCGTTTTAACGTATTAAGATTGAATCTTTGAAAGAAAATGAGAGTTTAAAATTTAGCTTATTCGAGTTCCCTTTGAAGTCGCGAAGAGTGTTTTTATGACTAAAGATTGAATCTCTGAAAGAAAATACCTCAATCAAGGTACCTATTTTGTCAGTAGACCATTTTAATTTGCAAAGTTTAAATCTTCGATTGAAAATGCGAGTTTTGAGTTAAACTTATTCGAGTTCCCTTTGTCGTCACGAAGAGTGTTTTAATGAGTAAAGATTGATTCCTTGAATGAAATTACCCCAATCACGGTACCTATTATGTCACTAGACCATTTTAATGTATCAAGATTGGATCTTCGAAAGAAAAGGAGGGTTGTGAGTTAAACTTATTCGAGTTCCCTTTGACGTCCTGAAGAGTGTTTTAATGAGTAAAGATTGAATCTTTGAATGAAAATACCTCAATCAAGGTACCTATTATGTCACTAGACCATTTTGATGTTTAAAGATTAAATCTTTGAAAAAAAAATGCGAGTTTTGAGTTAAACTTATTCGAGTTCCCTTTGTCGTCACGAAGAGTGTTTTAATGAGTAAAGATTGATTCCTTGAATGAAATTACCCCAATCACGGTACCTATTATGTCACTAGACCATTTTAATGTATCAAGATTGGATCTTCGAAAGAAAAGGAGGGTTGTGAGTTAAACTTATTCGAGTTCCCTTTGACGTCCTGAAGAGTGTTTTAATGAGTAAAGATTGAATCTTTGAATGAAAATACCTCATTCAAGGTACCTATTATGTCACTAGACCATTTTGATGTTTAAAGATTAAATCTTTGAAAAAAAATGCGAGTTTTGAGTTAAACTTATTCGAGTTCCCTTTGTCGTCACGAAGAGTGTTTTAATGAGCAATGATTGGAATCTTTGAATGAAATTACCTCAGTCAAAGTATCTATATGTCAGTAGACCATTTTAATGTATAAAGGTTGAAATATTGAATTACCTCAATCAAGGTACCTATTATGTCACTAGATCTATTTCATGTATAAAGATTGAATCTTTGAAAGAATGAGAGTTGTGAGTTAAACTTATTCGAGTTCCCCTTAACGACCTGAAGAGTGTTTTAGTGAGTAAGGATTGAATCTTTGAAAGAAAATACCTCAATCAAGGTACCTACTGTGTCACTAACATTCTTAAGGTATAAAGATGAAAACTTTGAAGGAAAATGAGAGTTTTGAGTTAAATCTATTCCAGTTCCCTTTGACGTTCCGATTAGTGTTTTAATGAGTAAGACTGAATCTTTGAATGAAAATACCTCAATCAAGGTTCCTATTATGTCACCAGACGATTTTAATGTATAAAGATTAAATCTCTGAAAGAAAATTAGAGTTTTCAGTTAAACTTATTCGAGTTCCCTTTGTCGTCACAATGAGTGTTTTAATAACTAAAAAGTGAATCTTTGAATGAAATTACCTAAATCAAGGTACGTATATGTCACTAGACCATTTTAATGTATAAAGATTGAAATACTGAATCTTTGAAAGAGAGTTAGAGTTTTTGAGTTTAACATATTCGAGGTCCCTTTGAAGTCGCGAAGAGTGGTTTTACTGCTAAAGATAGAATCTTTGTAAGAAAGTGAGAGTTTTGAGTTTAAAATATTCAGGTTCCCGGCGAAGTCGCAAAGAGTGTTTCAATGACTAAAGATTGAATCTCTGAATTAAAATGTCTCAATCAAGGAACCTATTATGTCATTTGACCTTTTTAATGAGAGTTTTGAATTAAGCTTATTAGAGTTCCTTTGACGTCCCGAAGAGTCTTGTAATGATGAAAGATTATATCTTTGAATGAAAATACCTCAATTAAGGTACCTATTATGTCAGTAGACCATTTCAATGTATAAAGATTAAGTCTTTGAAAGAAAATGTGAGTTTTAAGTTAAACTTATTCGAGTTCCCTTTGACATCACGAAGAGTGTTTTAATGAGTAAATACTGAATCTTTGAATGAAATTACATCATTCAATGGACCTATTATGTCAGTAGACCTTTTTAATGTATAAAGATTGAATCTTTGAAAGAAAATGAGAACTTTGAGTTTAACTTATTCGAGTTCCCGATAAGGTTGAGAAGAGTGTTTTTTAGTGAGTAAAGATTGTATCTTTGAATGAAACTACCTCAATAAGGGCACCTATTTTGTTACTAGACCATTTTAATATCCAAAGATTTCTTTGACAGAAAATAAGAGTTTTTGAGTTAAACGTATTCGAGTTCCCTTTGACGTCACAAAAGAGTGTTTTAATGAGTAAAGATGGAATCTTCGAATGAAATTACCTTAATCAAGGTTCCTATTATGTCATTAGAACTTTTTAACGTGTAAAAATAGAATCTTTGAAAGAAAATAAGAGTTTTGAGATCAACTTATTCGAGTTCCCTATGAAGTCACGGGTCAAGGCACCTATTGTGTCACTAGATCTATTTATTGTATAATGATTGAATCTTTGAAAGAAAATGAAAGTTTTGAGTTCAACTTATTCGAGTTCCCTTTGACATCACGAAAAGTGTTTTAATGAGCAAAGATTGAATCTTTGAATGAAATGACCTCAATCAAGGCACCTATTGTGTCACTGGACCTTTCTAATGTATGAAGATTCAATCTCTGAAAAAAACTGAGAGTTTTAAGTTTAACTTATTCGAGATCACTATGAAGTCACGGAGAGTGTTTTAATGAGTAAAGAATGAATCTTCGAATGAAAATACCTCAATCAAGGTACCTATTATGTCACTAGCCCATTTCAATGTGTAAAGAATAAATCTTTGAAAGAAAATGAGAGTTTTCAGTCAAAATTATTTGAGTTCCCTTTGACGACACGAAGAGTGTTTTAATGAGTAAAGATAGAATCTTTGAAAGAAATTACCCTGATCATGGTACCTATTATGTCACTAGACCGTTTTAACGTATTAAGATTGAATCTTTGAAAGAAAATGAGAGTTTAAAATTTAGCTTATTCGAGTTCCCTTTGAAGTCGCGAAGAGTGTTTTTATGACTAAAGATTGAATCTCTGAAAGAAAATACCTCAATCAAGGTACCTATTTTGTCAGTAGACCATTTTAATTTGCAAAGTTTAAATCTTCGATTGAAAATGCGAGTTTTGAGTTAAACTTATTCGAGTTCCCTTTGTCGTCACGAAGAGTGTTTTAATGAGTAAAGATTGATTCCTTGAATGAAATTACCCCAATCACGGTACCTATTATGTCACTAGACCATTTTAATGTATCAAGATTGGATCTTCGAAAGAAAAGGAGGGTTGTGAGTTAAACTTATTCGAGTTCCCTTTGACGTCCTGAAGAGTGTTTTAATGAGTAAAGATTGAATCTTTGAATGAAAATACCTCAATCAAGGTACCTATTATGTCACTAGACCATTTTGATGTTTAAAGATTAAATCTTTGAAAAAAAATGCGAGTTTTGAGTTAAACTTATTCGAGTTCCCTTTGTCGTCACGAAGAGTGTTTTAATGAGTAAAGATTGATTCCTTGAATGAAATTACCCCAATCACGGTACCTATTATGTCACTAGACCATTTTAATTTATCAAGATTGGATCTTCGAAAGAAAAGGAGGGTTGTGAGTTAAACTTATTCGAGTTCCCTTTGACGTCCTGAAGAGTGTTTTAATGAGTAAAGATTGAATCTTTGAATGAAAATACCTCATTCAAGGTACCTATTATGTCACTAGACCATTTTGATGTTTAAAGATTAAATCTTTGAAAAAAAATGCGAGTTTTGAGTTAAACTTATTCGAGTTCCCTTTGTCGTCACGAAGAGTGTTTTAATGAGCAATGATTGGAATCTTTGAATGAAATTACCTCAATCAAAGTATCTATATGTCAGTAGACCATTTTAATGTATAAAGGTTGAAATATTGAATTACCTCAATCAAGGTACCTATTATGTCACTAGATCTATTTCATGTATAAAGGTTGAATCTTTGAAAGAATGAGAGTTGTGAGTTAAACTTATTCGAGTTCCCCTTAACGACCTGAAGAGTGTTTTAGTGAGTAAGGATTGAATCTTTGGAAGAAAATACCTCAATCAAGGTACCTACTGTGTCACTAACATTCTTAAGGTATAAAGATGAAAACTTTGAAGGAAAATGAGAGTTTTGAGTTAAATCTATTCAAGTTCCCTTTGACGTTCCGATTAGTGTTTTAATGAGTAAGACTGAATCTTTGAAAGAAAATACCTCAATCAAGGTTCCTATTATGTCACCAGACGATTTTAATGTATAAAGATTAAATCTCTGAAAGAAAATGAGAGTTTTCAGTTAAACTTATTCGAGTTCCCTTTGTCGTCACAATGAGTGTTTTAATAACTTAAAAGTGAATCTTTGAATGAAATTACCTCAATCAAGGTACGTATATGTCACTAGACCGTTTTAATGTATAAAGATTGAAATACTGAATCTTTGAAAGAGAGTTAGAGTTTTTGAGTTTAACATATTCGAGGTCCCTTTGAAGTCGCGAAGAGTGGTTTTACTGCTAAAGATAGAATCTTTGTAAGAAAGTGAGAGTTTTGAGTTTAAAATATTCAGGTTCCCGGCGAAGTCGCAAAGAGTGTTTCAATGACTAAAGATTGAATCTCTGAATTAAAATGTCTCAATCAAGGAACCTATTATGTCATTTGACCTTTTTAATGAGAGTTTTGAATTAAGCTTATTAGAGTTCCTTTGACGTCCCGAAGAGTCTTGTAATGATGAAAGATTATATCTTTGAATGAAAATACCTCAATTAAGGTACCTATTATGTCAGTAGACCATTTCAATGTATAAAGATTAAGTCTTTGAAAGAAAATGTGAGTTTTGAGTTAAACTTATTCGAGTTCCCTTTGACATCACGAAGAGTGTTTTAATGAGTAAATACTGAATCTTTGAATGAAATTACATCATTCAATGGACCTATTATGTCAGTAGTCCTTTTTAATGTATAAAGATTGAATCTTTGAAAGAAAATGAGAGCTTTGAGTTTAACTTATTCGAGTTCCCGATAAGGTTGAGAAGAGTGTTTTTTAGTGAGTAAAGATTGTATCTTTGAATGAAACTACCTCAATAAGGGCACCTATTTTGTTACTAGACCATTTTAATGTCCAAAGATTTCTTTGACAGAAAATAAGAGTTTTTGACTTAAACGTATTCGAGTTCCCTTTGACGTCACAAAAGAGTCTTTTAATGAGTAAAGATGGAATCTTCGAATGAAATTACCTTAATCAAGGTTCCTATTATGTTATTAGAACTTTTTAACGTGTAAAAATTGAATCTTTGAAAGAAAATAAGAGTTTTGAGATCAACTTATTCGAGTTCCCTACGAAGTCACGGGTCAAGGCACCTATTGTGTCACTAGATCTATTTTATTGTATAATGATTGAATCTTTGAAAGAAAATGAGAGTTTTGAGTTCAACTTATTCGAGTTCCCTTTGACATCACGAAAAGTGTTTTAATGAGCAAAGATTGAATCTTTGAATGAAATGACCTCAATCAAGGCACCTATTGTGTCACTGGACCTTTCTAATGTATGAAGATTCAATGTCTGAAAAAAACTGAGAGTTTTAAGTTTAACTTATTCGAGATCCCTATGAAGTCACGGAGAGTGTTTTAATGAGTAAAGAATGAATCTTCGAATGAAAATACCTCAATCAAGGTACCTATTATGTCACTAGCCCATTTCAATGTGTAAAGAATAAATCTTTGAAAGAAAATGAGAGTTTTCAGTTAAAATTATTTGAGTTCCCTTTGACGACACGAAGAGTGTTTTAATGAGTAAAGATAGAATCTTTGAAAGAAATTACCCTGATCATGGTACCGATTATGTCACTAGACCGTTTTAACGTATTAAGATTGAATCTTTGAAAGAAAATGAGAGTTTAGAAATTAGCTTATTCGAGTTCCCTTTGAAGTCGCGAAGAGTGTTTTTATGACTAAAGATTGAATCTCTTAATGAAAATACCTCAATCAAGGTACCTATTATGTCCGTAGACCATTTTAATTTGCAAAGTTTAAATCTTCGATTGAAAATGCGAGTTTCGAGTTAAACTTATTCGAGTTCCCTTTGTCATCACGAAGAGTGTTTTAATGAGTAAAGATTGATTCCCTGAATGAAATTACCCCAATCACGGTACCTATTATGTCACTAGACCATTTTAATGTATCAAGATTGGATCTTCGAAAGAAAAGGAGGGTTGTGAGTTAAACTTATTCGAGTTCCTTTTGACGTCCTGAAGAGTGTTTTAATGAGTAAATATTGAATCTTTGAATGAAAATACCTCAATCAAGGTACCTATTATGTCACTAGACCATTTTGATGTTTAAAGATTAAATCTTTGAAAAAAAATGCGAGTTTTGAGTTAAACTTATTCGAGTTCCCTTTGTCGTTACGAAGAGTGTTTTAATGAGCAATGATTGGAATCTTTGAATGAAATTACCTCAATCAAAGTATCTATATGTCAGTAGACCATTTTAATGTATAAAGGTTGAAATATTGAATTACCTCAATCAAGGTACCTATTATGTCACTAGATCTATTTCATGTATAAAGATTGAATCTTTGAAAGAATGGGAGTTGTGAGTTAAACTTATTCGAGTTCCCCTTAACGACCTGAAGAGTGTTTTAGTGAGTAAGGATTGAATCTTTGAAAGAAAATACCTCAATCAAGGTACCTACTGTGTCACTAACATTCTTAAGGTATAAAGATGAAAACTTTGAAGGAAAATGAGAGTTTTGAGTTAAATCTATTCAAGTTCCCTTTGACGTTCCGATTAGTGTTTTAATGAGTAAGACTGAATCTTTGAATGAAAATACCTTAATCAAGGTTCCTATTATGTCACCAGACGATTTTAATGTATAAAGATTAAATCACTGAAAGAAAATGAGAGTTTTCAGTTAAACTTATTCGAGTTCCCTTTGTCGTCACACTGAGTGTTTTAATAACTAAAAAGTGAATCTTTGAAAGAGAATCAAGGTACGTATATGTCACTAGACCATTTTAATGTATAAAGATTGAAATACTGAATCTTTGAAAGAGAGTTAGAGTTTTTGAGTTTAACATATTCGAGGTCCCTTCGAAGTCGCGAAGAGTGGTTTTACTGCTAAAGATAGAATCTTTGTAAGAAAGTGAGAGTTTTGAGTTTAAAATATTCAGGTTCCCTGCGAAGTCGCAAAGAGTGTTTCAATGACTAAAGATTGAATCTCTGAATTAAAATGTCTCAATTAAGGAACCTATTATGTCATTTGACCTTTTTAATGAGAGTTTTGAATTAAGCTTATTAGAGTTCCTTTGACGTCCCGAAGAGTCTTGTAATGATGAAAGATTATATCTTTGAATGAAAATACCTCAATTAAGGTACCTATTATGTCAGTAGACCATTTCAATGTATAAAGATTAAGTCTTTGAAAGAAAATGTGAGTTTTGAGTTAAACTTATTCGAGTTCCCTTTGACATCACGAAGAGTGTTTTAATGAGTAAATACTGAATCTTTGAATGAAGTTACATCATTCAATGGACCTATTATGTCAGTAGACCATTTTAATGTATAAAGATTGAATCTTTGAAAGAAAATGAGCGCTTTGAGTTTAACTTATTCGAGTTCCCGATAAGGTTGAGAAGAGTGTTTTATAGTGAGTAAAGATTGTATCTTTGAATGAAACTACCTCAATAAGGGCACCTATTTTGTTACTAGACCATTTTAATGTCCAAAGATTTCTTTGACAGAAAATAAGAGTTTTTGAGTTAAACGTATTCGAGTTCCCTTTGACGTCACAAAAGAGTGTTTTAATGAGTAAAGATGGAATCTTCGAATGAAATTACCTTAATCAAGGTTCCTATTATGTCATTAGAACTTTTTAACGTGTAAAAATTGAATCTTTGAAAGAAAATAAGAGTTTTGAGATCAACTTATTCGAGTTCCCTATGAAGTCACGGGTCAAGGCACCTATTGTGTCACTAGATCTATTTTATTGTATAATGATTGAATCTTTGAAAGAAAATGAGAGTTTTGAGTTCAACTTATTCGAGTTCCCTTTGACATCACGAAAAGTGTTTTAATGAGCAAAGATTGAATCTTTGAATGAAATGACCTCAATCAAGGCACCTATTGTGTCACTGGACCTTTCTAATGTATGAAGATTCAATCTCTGAAAAAAACTGAGAGTTTTAAGTTTAACTTATTCGAGATCCCTATGAAGTCACGGAGAGTGTTTTAATAAGTAAAGAATGAATCTTCGAATGAAAATACCTCAATCAAGGTACCTATTATGTCACTAGCCCATTTCAATGTGTAAAGAATAAATCTTTGAAAGAAAATGAGAGTTTTCAGTTAAAATTATTTGAGTTCCCTTTGACGACACGAAGAGTGTTTTAATGAGTAAAGATAGAATCTTTGAAAGAAATTACCCTGATCATGGAACCTATTATGTCACTAGACCGTTTTAACGTATTAAGATTGAATCTTTGAAAGAAAATGAGAGTTTAGAATTTAGCTTATTCGAGTTCCCTTTGATGTCGCGAAGAGTGTTTTTATGACTAAAGATTGAATCTCTGAATGAAAATACCTCAATCAAGGTACCTATTATGTCAGTAGACCATTTTAATTTGCAAAGTTTAAATCTTCGATTGAAAATGCGAGTTTCGAGTTAAACTTATTCGAGTTCCCTTTGTCGTCACGAAGAGTGTTTTAATGAGTAAAGATTGATTCCTTGAATGAAATTACCCCAATCACGGTACCTATTATGTCACTAGACCATTTTAATGTATCAAGATTGGATCTTCGAAAGAAAAGGAGGGTTGTGAGTTAAACTTATTCGAGTTTCCTTTGACGTCCTGAAGAGTGTTTTAATGAGTAAAGATTGAATCTTTGAATGAAAATACCTCAATCAAGGTACCTATTATGTCACTAGACCATTTTGATGTTTAAAGATTAAATGTTTGAAAAAAAATGCGAGTTTTGAGTTAAACTTATTCGAGTTCCCTTTGTCGTCACGAAGAGTGTTTTAATGAGCAATGATTGGAATCTTTGAATGAAATTACCTCAATCAAAGTATCTATATGTCAGTAGACCATTTTAATGTATAAAGGTTGAAATATTGAATTACCTCAATCAAGGTACCTATTATGTCACTAGATCTATTTCATGTATAAAGATTGAATCTTTGAAAGAATTAGAGTTGTGAGTTAAACTTATTCGAGTTCCCCTTAACGACCTGAAGAGTGTTTTAGTGAGTAAGGATTGAATCTTTGAAAGAAAATATCTCAATCAAGGTACCTACTGTGTCACTAACATTCTTAAGGTATAAAGATGAAAACTTTGAAGGAAAATGAGAGTTTTGAGTTAAATCTATTCAAGTTCCCTTTGACATTCCGATTAGTGTTTTAATGAGTAAGACTGAATCTTTGAATGAAAATACCTCAATCAAGGTTCCTATTATGTCACCAGACGATTTTAATGTATAAAGATTAAATCTCTGAAAGAAAATGAGAGTTTTCAGTTAAACTTATTCGAGTTCCCTTTGTCGTCACAATGAGTGTTTTAATAACTAAAAAGTGAATCTTTGAAAGAGAATCAAGGTACGTATATGTCACTAGACCATTTTAATGTATAAAGATTGAAATACTGAATCTTTGAAAGAGAGTTAGAGTTTTTGAGTTTAACATATTCGAGGTCCCTTCGAAGTCGCGAAGAGTGGTTTTACTGCTAAAGATAGAATCTTTGTAAGAAAGTGAGAGTTTTGAGTTTAAAATATTCAGGTTCCCTGCGAAGTCGCAAAGAGTGTTTCAATGACTAAAGATTGAATCTCTGAATTAAAATGTCTCAATCAAGGAACCTATTATGTCATTTGACCTTTTTAATGAGAGTTTTGAATTAAGCTTATTAGAGTTCCTTTGACGTCCCGAAGAGTCTTGTAATGATGAAAGATTATATCTTTGAATGAAAATACCTCAATTAAGGTACCTATTATGTCAGTAGACCATTTCAATGTATAAAGATTAAGTCTTTGAAAGAAAATGTGAGTTTTGAGTTAAACTTATTCGAGTTCCCTTTGACATCACGAAGAGTGTTTTAATGAGTAAATACTGAATCTTTGAATGAAATTACATCATTCAATGGACCTATTATGTCAGTAGACCTTTTTAATGTATAAAGATTGAATCTTTGAAAGAAAATGAGAGCTTTGAGTTTAACTTATTCGAGTTCTCGATAAGGTTGAGAAGAGTGTTTTTTAGTGAGTAAAGATTGTATCTTTGAATGAAACTACCTCAATAAGGGCACCTATTTTGTTACTAGACCATTTTAATGTCCAAAGATTTCTTTGACAGAAAATAAGAGTTTTTGAGTTAAACGTATTCGAGTTCCCTTTGACGTCACAAAAGAGTGTTTTAATGAGTAAAGATGGAATCTTCGAATGAAATTACCTTAATCAAGGTTCCTATTATGTCATTAGAAATTTTTAACGTGTAAAAATTGAATCTTTGAAAGAAAATAAGAGTTTTGAGATCAACTTATTCGAGTTCCCTATGAAGTCACGGGTCAAGGCACCTATTGTGTCACTAGATCTATTTTATTGTATAATGATTGAATCTTTGAAAGAAAATGAGAGTTTTGAGTTCAACTTATTCGAGTTCCCTTTGACATCACGAAAAGTGTTTTAATGAGCAAAGATTGAATCTTTGAATGAAATGACCTCAATCAAGGCACCTATTGTGTCACTGGACCTTTCTAATGTATGAAGATTCAATCTCTGAAAAAAACTGAGAGTTTTAAGTTTAACTTATTCGAGATCCCTATGAAGTCACGGAGAGTGTTTTAATGAGTAAAGAATGAATCTTCGAATGAAAATACCTCAATCAAGGTACCTATTATGTCACTAGCCCATTTCAATGTGTAAAGAATAAATCTTTGAAAGAAAATGAGAGTTTTCAGTTAAAATTATTTGAGTTCCCTTTGACGACACGAAGAGTGTTTTAATGAGTAAAGATAGAATCTTTGAAAGAAATTACCCTGATCATGGTACCTATTATGTCACTAGACCGTTTTAACGTATTAAGATTGAATCATTGAAAGAAAATGAGAGTTTACAATTTAGCTTATTTGAGTTCCCTTTGAAGTCGCGAAGAGTGTTTTTATGACTAAAGATTGAATCTCTGAATGAAAATACCTCAATCAAGGTACCTATTATGTCAGTAGACCATTTTAATTTGCAAAGTTTAAATCTTCGATTGAAAATGCGAGTTTCGAGTTAAACTTATTCGAGTTCCCTTTGTCGTCACGAAGAGTGTTTTAATGAGTAAAGATTGATTCCTTGAATGAAATTACCCCAATCACGGTACCTATTATGTCACTAGACCATTTTAATGTATCAAGATTGGATCTTCGAAAGAAAAGGAGGGTTGTGAGTTAAACTTATTCGAGTTCCCTTTGACGTCCTGAAGAGTGTTTTAATGAGTAAAGATTGAATCTTTGAATGAAAATACCTCAATCAAGGTACCTATTATGTCACTAGACCATTTTGATGTTTAAAGATTAAATCTTTGAAAAAAAATGCGAGTTTTGAGTTAAACTTATTCGAGTTCCCTTTGTCGTCACGAAGAGTGTTTTAATGAGCAATGATTGGAATCTTTGAATGAAATTACCTCAATCAAAGTATCTATATGTCAGTAGACCATTTTAATGTATAAAGGTTGAAATATTGAATTACCTCAATCAAGGTACCTATTATGTCACAAGATCTATTTCATGTATAAAGATTGAATCTTTGAAAGAATGAGAGTTGTGAGTTAAACTTATTCGAGTTCCCCTTAACGACCTGAAGAGTGTTTTAGTGAGTAAGGATTGAATCTTTGAAAGAAAATACCTCAATCAAGGTACCTACTGTGTCACTAACATTCTTAAGGTATAAAGATGAAAACTTTGAAGGAAAATGAGAGTTTTGAGTTAAATCTATTCAAGTTCCCTTTGACGTTCCGATTAGTTTTTTAATGAGTAAGACTAAATCTTTGAATGAAAATACCTCAATCAAGGTTCCTATTATGTCACCAGACGATTTTAATGTATAAAGATTAAATCTCTGAAAGAAAATGAGAGTTTTCAGTTAAACTTATTCGAGCTCCCTTTGTCGTCACAATGAGTGTTTTAATAACTAAAAAGTGAATCCTTGAATGAAATTACCTCAATCAGGGTACGTATATGTCACTAGACCATTTTAATGTATAAAGATTGAAATACTGAATCTTTGAAAGAGAGTTAGAGTTTTTGAGTTTAACATATTCGAGGTCCCTTTGAAGTCGCGAAGAGTGGTTTTACTGCTAAAGATAGAATCTTTGTAAGAAAGTGAGAGTTTTGAGTTTAAAATATTCAGGTTCCCTGCGAAGTCGCAAAGAGTGTTTCAATGACTAAAGATTGAATCTCTGAATTAAAATGTCTCAATCAAGGAACCTATTATGTCATTTGACCTTTTTAATGAGAGTTTTGAATTAAGCTTATTAGAGTTCCTTTGACGTCCCGAAGAGTCTTGTAATGATGAAAGATTATATCTTTGAATGAAAATACCTCAATTAAGGTACCTATTATGTCAGTAGACCATTTTAATGTATAAAGATTAAGTCTTTGAAAGAAAATGTGAGTTTTGAGTTAAACTTATTCGAGTTCCCTTTGACATCACGAAGAGTGTTTTAATGAGTAAATACTGAATCTTTGAATGAAATTACATCATTCAATGGACCTATTATGTCAGTAGACCTTTTTAATGTATAAAGATTGAATCTTTGAAAGAAAATGAGAGCTTTGAGTTTAACTTATTCGAGTTCCCGATAAGGTTGAGAAGAGTGTTTTTTAGTGAGTAAAGATTGTATCTTTGAATGAAACTACCTCAATAAGGGCACCTATTTTGTTACTAGACCATTTTAATGTCCAAAGATTTCTTTGACAGAAAATAAGAGTTTTTGAGTTAAACGTATTCGAGTTCCCTTTGACGTCACAAAAGAGTGTTTTAATGAGTAAAGATGGAATCTTCGAATGAAATTACCTTAATCAAGGTTCCTATTATGTCATTAGAACTTTTTAACGTATAAAAATTGAATCTTTGAAAGAAAATAAGAGTTTTGAGATCAACTTATTCGAGTTCCCTATGAAGTCACGGGTCAAGGCACCTATTGTGTCACTAGATCTATTTATTGTATAATAATTGAATCTTTGAAAGAAAATGAGAGTTTTGAGTTCAACTTATTCGAGTTCCCTTTGACATCACGAAAAGTGTTTTAATGAGCAAAGATTGAATCTTTGAATGAAATGACCCCAATCAAGGCACCTATTGTGTCACTGGACCTTTCTAATGTATGAAGATTCAATCTCTGAAAAAAACTGAGAGTTTTAAGTTTAACTTATTCGAGATCCCTATGAAGTCACGGAGAGTGTTTTAATGAGTAAAGAATGAATCTTCGAATGAAAATACCTCAATCAAGGTACCTATTATGTCACTAGCCCATTTCAACGTGTAAAGAATAAATCTTTGAAAGAAAATGAGAGTTTTTAGTTAAAATTATTTGAGTTCCCTTTGACGACACGAAGAGTGTTTTAATGAGTAAAGATAGAATCTTTGAAACAAATAACCCTGATCATGGTACCTATTATGTCACTAGACCGTTTTAACGTATTAAGATTGAATCTTTGAAAGAAAATGAGAGTTTAGAATTTAGCTTATTCGAGTTCCCTTTGAAGTCGCGAAGAGTGTTTTTATGACTAAAGATTGAATCTCTGAATGAAAATACCTCAATCAAGGTACCTATTATGTCAGTAGACCATTTTAATTTGCAAAGTTTAAATCTTCGATTGAAAATGCGAGTTTCGAGTTAAACTTATTCGAGTTCCCTTTGTCGTCACGAAGAGTGTTTTAATGAGTAAAGATTGATTCCTTGAATGAAATTACCCCAATCACGGTACCTATTATGTCACTAGACCATTTTAATGTATCAAGATTGGATCTTCGAAAGAAAAGGAGGGTTGTGAGTTAAACTTATTCGAGTTCCCTTTGACGTCCTGAAGAGTGTTTTAATGAGTAAAGATTGAATCTTTGAATGAAAATACCTCAATCAAGGTACCTATTATGTCACTAGACCATTTTGATGTTTAAAGATTAAATCTTTGAAAAAAAATGCGAGTTTTGAGTTAAACTTATTCGAGTTCCCTTTGTCGTCACGAAGAGTGTTTTAATGAGCAATGATTGGAATCTTTGAATGAAATTACCTCAATCAAAGTATCTATATGTCAGTAGACCATTTGAATGTATAAAGGTTGAAATATTGAATTACCTCAATCAAGGTACCTATTATGTCACTAGATCTATTTCATGTATAAAGATTGAATCTTTGAAAGAATGAGAGTTGTGAGTTAAACTTATTCGAGTTCCCCTTAACGACCTGAAGAGTGTTTTAGTGAGTAAGGATTGAATCTTTGAAAGAAAATACCTCAATCAAGGTACCTACTGTGTCACTAACATTCTTAAGGTATAAAGATGAAAACTTTGAAGGAAAATGAGAGTTTTGAGTTAAATCTATTCAAGTTCCCTTTGACGTTCCGATTAGTGTTTTAATGAGTAAGACTGAATCTTTGAATGAAAATACCTCAATCAAGGTTCCTATTATGTCACCAGACGATTTTAATTTATAAAGATTAAATCTCTGAAAGAAAATGAGAGTTTTCAGTTAAACTTATTCGAGTTCCCTTTGTCGTCACAATGAGTGTTTTAATAACTAAAAAGTGAATCTTTGAAAGAGAATCAAGGTACGTATATGTCACTAGACCATTTTAATGTATAAAGATTGAAATACTGAATCTTTGAAAGAGAGTTAGAGTTTTTGAGTTTAACATATTCGAGGTCCCTTCGAAGTCGCCAAGAGTGGTTTTACTGCTAAAGATAGAATCTTTGTAAGAAAGTGAGAGTTTTGAGTTTAAAATATTCAGGTTCCCTGCGAAGTCACAAAGAGTGTTTCAATGACTAAAGATTGAATCTCTGAATTAAAATGTCTCAATCAAGGAACCTATTATGTCATTTGACCTTTTTAATGAGAGTTTTGAATTAAGCTTATTAGAGTTCCTTTGACGTCCCGAAGAGTCTTGTAATGATGAAAGATTATATCTTTGAATGAAAATACCTCAATTAAGGTACCTATTATGTCAGTAGACCATTTTAATGTATAAAGATTACATCTTTGAAAGAAAATGTGAGTTTTGAGTTAAATTTGTTCAAGTTCCCTTGACGTCCCAAAGAGTCTTGTAATGATGAAAGATTATATCTTTGAATGAAAATACCTCAATTAAGGTACCTATTATGTCAGTAGACCATTTTAATGTATAAAGATTAAGTCTTTGAAAGAAAATGTGAGTTTTGAGTTAAACTTATTCGAGTTCCCTTTGACATCACGAAGAGTGTTTTAATGAGTAAATACTGAATCTTTGAATGAAATTACATCATTCAATGGACCTATTATGTCAGTAGACCTTTTTAATGTATAAAGATTGAATCTTTGAAAGAAAATGAGAGCTTTGAGTTTAACTTATTCGAGTTCCCGATATGGTTGAGAAGAGTGTTTTTTAGTGAGTAAAGATTGTATCTTTGAATGAAACTACCTCAATAAAGGCACCTATTTTGTTACTAGACCATTTTAATGTCCAAAGATTTCTTTGACAGAAAATAAGAGTTTTTGAGTTAAACGTATTCGAGTTCCCTTTGCCGTCACAAAAGAGTGTTTTAATGAGTAAAGATGGAATCTTCGAATGAAATTACCTTAATCAAGGTTCCTATTATGTCATTAGAACTTTTTAACGTGTAAAAATTGAATCTTTGAAAGAAAATAAGAGTTTTGAGATCAACTTATTCGAGTTCCCTATGAAGTCACGGGTCAAGGCACCTATTGTGTCACTAGATCTATTTATTGTATAATGATTGAATCTTTGAAAGAAAATGAGAGTTTTGAGTTCAACTTATTCGAGTTCCCTTTGACATCACGAAAAGTGTTTTAATGAGCAAAGATTGAATCTTTGAATGAAATGACCTCAATCAAGGCACCTATTGTGTCACTGGACCTTTCTAATGTATGAAGATTCAATCTCTGAAAAAAACTGAGAGTTTTAAGTTTAACTTATTCGAGATCCCTATGAAGTCACGGAGAGTGTTTTAATGAGTAAAGAATGAATCTTCGGATGAAAATACCTCAATCAAGGTACCTATTATGTCACTAGCCCATTTCAATGTGTAAAGAATAAATCTTTGAAAGAAAATGAGAGTTTTCAGTTAAAATTATTTGAGTTCCCTTTGACGACACGAAGAGTGTTTTAATGAGTAAAGATAGAATCTTTGAAAGAAATTACCCTGATCATGGTACCTATTATGTCACTAGACCGTTTTAACGTATTAAGATTGAATCTTTGAAAGAAAATGAGAGTTTAGAATTTATCTTATTCGAGTTCCCTTTGAAGTCGCGAAGAGTGTTTTTATGACTAAAGATTGAATCTCTGAATGAAAATACCTCAATCAAGGTACCTATTATGTCAGTAGACCATTTTAATTTGCAAAGTTTAAATCTTCGATGAAAATGCGAGTTTCGAGTTAAACTTATTCGAGTTCCCTTTGTCGTCACGAAGAGTGTTTTAATGAGTAAAGATTGATTCCTTGAATGAAATTACCCCAATCACGGTGCCTATTATGTCACTAGACCATTTTAATGTATCAAGATTGGATCTTCGAAAGAAAAGGAGGGTTGTGAGTTAAACTTATTCGAGTTCCCTTTGACGTCCTGAAGAGTGTTTTAATGAGTAAAGATTGAATTTTTGAATGAAAATACCTCAATCAAGGTACCTATTATGTCACTAGACCATTTTGATGTTTAAAGATTAAATCTTTGAAAAAAAATGCGAGTTTTGAGTTAAACTTATTCGAGTTCCCTTTGTCGTCACGAAGAGTGTTTTAATGAGCAATGATTGGAATCTTTGAATGAAATTACCTCAATCAAAGTATCTATATGTCAGTAGACCATTTTAATGTATAAAGGTTGAAATATTGAATTACCTCAATCAAGGTACCTATTATGTCACTAGATCTATTTCATGTATAAAGATTGAATCTTTGAAAGAATGAGAGTTGTGAGTTAAACTTATTCGAGTTCCCCTTAACGACCTGAAGAGTGTTTTAGTGAGTAAGGATTGAATCTTTGGAAGAAAATACCTCAATCAAGGTACCTACTGTGTCACTAACATTCTTAAGGTATAAAGATGAAAAGTTTGAAGGAAAATGAGAGTTTTGAGTTAAATCTATTCAAGTTCCCTTTGACGTTCCGATTAGTGTTTTAATGAGTAAGACTGAATCTTTGAATGAAAATACCTCAATCAAGGTTCCTATTATGTCACCAGACGATTTTAATGTATAAAGATTAAATCTCTGAAAGAAAATGAGAGTTTTCAGTTAAACTTATTCGAGTTCCCTTTGTCGTCACAATGAGTGTTTTAATAACTAAAAAGTGAATCTTTGAATGAAATTACCTCAATCAAGGTACGTATATGTCACTAGACCATTTTAATGTATAAAGATTGAAATACTGAATCTTTGAAAGAGAGTTAGAGTTTTTGAGTTTAACATATTCGAGGTCCCTTTGAAGTCGCGAAGAGTGGTTTTACTGCTAAAGATAGAATCTTTGTAAGAAAGTGAGAGTTTTGAGTTTAAAATATTCAGGTTCCCGGCGAAGTCGCAAAGAGTGTTTCAATGACTAAAGATTGAATCTCTGAATTAAAATGTCTCAATCAAGGAACCTATTATGTCATTTAACCTTTTTAATGAGAGTTTTGAATTAAGCTTATTAGAGTTCCTTTGACGTCCCGAAGAGTCTTGTAATGATGAAAGATTATATCTTTGAATGAAAATACCTCAATTAAGGTACCTATTATGTCAGTAGACCATTTCAATGTATAAAGATTAAGTCTTTGAAAGAAAATGTGAGTTTTGAGTTAAACTTATTCGAGTTCCCTTTGACATCACGAAGAGTGTTTTAATGAGTAAATACTGAATCTTTGAATGAAATTACATCATTCAATGGACCTATTATGTCAGTAGTCCTTTTTAATGTATAAAGATTGAATCTTTGAAAGAAAATGAGAGCTTTGAGTTTAACTTATTCGAGTTCCCGATAAGGTTGAGAAGAGTGTTTTTTAGTGAGTAAAGATTGTATCTTTGAATGAAACTACCTCAATAAGGGCACCTATTTTGTTACTAGACCATTTTAATGTCCAAAGATTTCTTTGACAGAAAATAAGAGTTTTTGACTTAAACGTATTCGAGTTCCCTTTGACGTCACAAAAGAGTCTTTTAATGAGTAAAGATGGAATCTTCGAATGAAATTACCTTAATCAAGGTTCCTATTATGTTATTAGAACTTTTTAACGTCTAAAAATTGAATCTTTGAAAGAAAATAAGAGTTTTGAGATCAACTTATTCGAGTTCCCTATGAAGTCACGGGTCAAGGCACCTATTGTGTCACTAGATCTATTTTATTGTATAATGATTGAATCTTTGAAAGAAAATGAGAGTTTTGAGTTCAACTTATTCGAGTTCCCTTTGACATCACGAAAAGTGTTTTAATGAGCAAAGATTGAATCTTTGAATGAAATGACCTCAATCAAGGCACCTATTGTGTCACTGGACCCTTCTAATGTATGAAGATGCAATGTCTGAAAAAAACTGAGAGTTTTAAGTTTAACTTATTCGAGATCCCTATGAAGTCACGGAGAGTGTTTTAATGAGTAAAGAATGAATCTTCGAATGAAAATACCTCAATCAAGGTACCTATTATGTCACTAGCCCATTTCAATGTGTAAAGAATAAATCTTTGAAAGAAAATGAGAGTTTTCAGTTAAAATTATTTGAGTTCCCTTTGACGACACGAAGAGTGTTTTAATGAGTAAAGATAGAATCTTTGAAAGAAATTACCCTGATCATGGTACCGATTATGTCACTAGACCGTTTTAACGTATTAAGATTGAATCTTTGAAAGAAAATGAGAGTTTAGAAATTAGCTTATTCGAGTTCCCTTTGAAGTCGCGAAGAGTGTTTTTATGACTAAAGATTGAATCTCTGAATGAAAATACCTCAATCAAGGTACCTATTATGTCAGTAGACCATTTTAATTTGCAAAGTTTAAATCTTCGATTGAAAATGCGAGTTTCGAGTTAAACTTATTCGAGTTCCCTTTGTCGTCACGAAGAGTGTTTTAATGAGTAAAGATTGATTCCTTGAATGAAATTACCCCAATCACGGTACCTATTATGTCACTAGACCATTTTAATGTATCAAGATTGGATCTTCGAAAGAAAAGGAGGGTTGTGAGTTAAACTTATTCGAGTTCCCTTTGACGTCCTGAAGAGTGTTTTAATGAGTAAAGATTGAATCTTTGAATGAAAATACCTCAATCAAGGTACCTATTATGTCACTAGACCATTTTGATGTTTAAAGATTAAATCTTTGAAAAAAAATGCGAGTTTTGAGTTAAACTTATTCGAGTTCCCTATGTCGTCACGAAGAGTGTTTTAATGAGCAATGATTGGAATCTTTGAATGAAATTACCTCAATCAAAGTATCTATATGTCAGTAGACCATTTTAATGTATAAAGGTTTAAATATTGAATAACCTCAATCAAGGTACCTATTATGTCACTAGATCTATTTCATGTATAAAGATTGAATCTTTGAAAGAATGAGAGTTGTGAGTTAAACTTATTCGAGTTCCCCTTAACGACCTGAAGAGTGTTTTAGTGAGTAAGGATTGAATCTTTGAAAGAAAATACCTCAATCAAGGTACCTACTGTGTCACTAACATTCTTAAGGTATAAAGATGAAAACTTTGAAGGAAAATGAGAGTTTTGAGTTAAATCTATTCAAGTTCCCTTTGACGTTCCGATTAGTTTTTTAATGAGTAAGACTGAATCTTTGAATGAAAATACCTCAATCAAGGTTCCTATTATGTCACCAGACGATTTTAATGTATAAAGATTAAATCTCTGAAAGAAAATGAGAGTTTTCAGTTAAACTTATTCGAGTTCCCTTTGTCGTCACAATGAGTGTTTTAATAACTAAAAAGTGAATCTTTGAATGAAATTACCTCAATCAAGGTACGTATATGTCACTAGACCATTTTAATGTATAAAGATTGAAATACTGAATCTTTGAAAGAGAGTTAGAGTTTTTGAGTTTAACATATTCGAGGTCCCTTTGAAGTCGCGAAGAGTGGTTTTACTGCTAAAGATAGAATCTTTGTAAGAAAGTGAGAGTTTTGAGTTTAAAATATTCAGGTTCCCTGCGAAGTCGCAAAGAGTGTTTCAATGACTAAAGATTGAATCTCTGAATTAAAATGTCTCAATCAAGGAACCTATTATGTCATTTGACCTTTTTAATGAGAGTTTTGAATTAAGCTTATTAGAGTTCCTTTGACGTCCCGAAGAGTCTTGTAATGATGAAAGATTATATCTTTGAATGAAAATACCTCAATTAAGGTACCTATTATGTCAGTAGACCATTTCAATGTATAAACATTAAGTCTTTGAAAGAAAATGTGAGTTTTGAGTTAAACTTATTCGAGTTCCCTTTGACATCACGAAGAGTGTTTTAATGAGTAAATACTGAATCTTTGAATGAAATTACATCATTCAATGGACCTATTATGTCAGTTGACCTTTTTAATGTATAAAGATTGAATCTTTGAAAGAAAATGAGAGCTTTGAGTTTAACTTATTCGAGTTCCCGATAAGGTTGAGAAGAGTGTTTTTTAGTGAGTAAAGATTGTATCTTTGAATGAAACTACCTCAATAAGGGCACCTATTTTGTTACTAGACCATTTTAATGTCCAAAGATTTCTTTGACAGAAAATAAGAGTTTTTGAGTTAAACGTATTCGAGTTCCCTTTGACGTCACAAAAGAGTGTTTTAATGAGTAAAGATGGAATCTTCGAATGAAATTACCTTAATCAAGGTTCCTATTATGTCATTAGAACTTTTTAACGTGTAAAAATTGAATCTTTGAAAGAAAATAAGAGTTTTGAGATCAACTTATTCGAGTTCCCTATGAAGTCACGGGTCAAGGCACCTATTGTGTCACTAGATCTATTTTATTGTATAATGATTGAATCTTTGAAAGAAAATGAGAGTTTTGAATTCAACTTATTCGAGTTCCCTTTGATATCACGAAAAGTGTTTTAATGAGCAAAGATTAAATCTCTGAAAGAAAATGAGAGTTTTCAGTTAAACTTATTCGAGTTCCCTTTGTCGTCACAATGAGTGTTTTAATAACTAAAAAGTGAATCTTTGAATGAAATTACCTCAATCAAGGTACGTATATGTCACTAGACCATTTTAATGTATAAAGATTGAAATACTGAATCTTTGAAAGAGAGTTAGAGTTTTTGAGTTTAACATATTCGAGGTCCCTTTGAAGTCGCGAAGAGTGGTTTTACTGCTAAAGATAGAATCTTTGTAAGAAAGTGAGAGTTTTGAGTTTAAAATATTCAGGTTCCCTGCGAAGTCGCAAAGAGTGTTTCAATGACTAAAGATTGAATCTCTGAATTAAAATGTCTCAATCAAGGAACCTATTATGTCATTTGACCTTTTTAATGAGAGTTTTGAATTAAGCTTGTTAAAGTTCCTTTGACGTCCCGAAGAGTCTTGTAATGATGAAAGATTATATCTTTGAATGAAAATACCTCAATTAAGGTACCTATTATGTCAGTAGAACATTTCAATGTATAAAGATTAAGTCTTTGAAAGAAAATGTGAGTTTTGAGTTAAACTTATTCGAGTTCCCTTTGACATCACGAAGAGTGTTTTAATGAGTAAATACTGAATCTTTGAATGAAATTACATCATTCAATGGACCTATTATGTCAGTAGACCTTTTTAATGTATAAAGATTGAATCTTTGAAAGAAAATGAGAGCTTTGAGTTTAACTTATTCGAGTTCCCGATAAGGTTGAGAAGAGTGTTTTTTAGTGAGTAAAGATTGTATCTTTGAATGAAACTACCTCAATAAGGGCACCTATTTTGTTACTAGACCATTTTAATGTCCAAAGATTTCTTTGATAGAAAATAAGAGTTTTTGAGTTAAACGTATTCGAGTTCCCTTTGACGTCACAAAAGAGTGTTTTAAATAGTAAAGATGGAATCTTCGAATGAAATTACCTTAATCAAGGTTCCTATTATGTCATTAGAACTTTTCAACGTGTAAAAATTGAATCTTTAAAAGAAAATAAGAGTTTTGAGATCGATTTATTCGAGTTCCCTATGAAGTCACGGGTCAAGGCACCTATTGTGTCACTAGATCTATTTATTGTATAATGATTGAATCTTTGAAAGAAAATGAGAGTTTTGAGTTCAACTTATTCGAGTTCCCTTTGACATCATGAAAAGTGTTTTAATGAGCAAAGATTGAATCTTTGAATGAAATGACCTCAATCAAGGCACCTGTTGTGTCACTGGACCTTTCTAATGTATGAAGATTCAATCTCTGAAAAAAACTGAGAGTTTTAAGTTTAACTTATTCGAGATCCCTATGAAGTCACGGAGAGTGTTTTAGTGAGTAAAGAATGAATCTTCGAATGAAAATACCTCAATCAAGGTACCTATTATGTCACTAGCCCATTTCAATGTGTAAAGAATAAATCTTTGAAAGAAAATGAGAGTTTTCAGTTAAAATTATTTGAGTTCCCTTTGACGACACGAAGAGTGTTTTAATGAGTAAAGATAGAATCTTTGAAAGAAATTACCCTGATCATGGTACCTATTATGTCACAAGACCGTTTTAATGTATTAAGATTGAATCTTTAAAGGAAAATGAGAGTTTAGAATTTAGCTTATTCGAGTTCCCTTTGAAGTCGCGAAGAGTGTTTTTATGACTAAAGATTGAATCTCTGAATGAAAATACCTCAAGCAAGGTACCTATTATGTCAGTAGACCATTTTAATTTGCAAAGTTTAAATCTTCGATTGAAAATGCGAGTTTTGAGTTAAACTTATTCGAGTTCCCTTTGTCGTCACGAAGAGTGTTTTAATGAGTAAAGATTGATTCCTTGAATGAAATTACCCTAATCACGGTACCTATTTTGTCACTAGACCATTTTAATGTATCAAGATTGGATCTTCGAAAGAAAAGGAGGGTTGTGAGTTAAACTTATTCGAGTTCCCTTTGACGTCCTGAAGAGTGTTTTAATGAGTAAAGATTGAATCTTTGAATGAAAATACCTCAATCAAGGTACCTATTATGTCACTAGACTATTTTGATGTTTAAAGATTAAATCTTTGAAAAAAAATGCGAGTTTTGAGTTAAACTTATTCGAGTTCCCTTTGTCGTCACGAAGAGTGTTTTAATGAGCAATGATTAAATCTTTGAATGAAATTTCCTCAATCAAAGTATCTGTATGTCAGTAGACCATTTTAATGTATAAAGGTTGAAATATTGAATTACCTCAATCAAGGTACCTATTATGTCACTAGATCTATTTCATGTATAAAGATTGAATCTTTGAAAGAATGAGAGTTGTGAGTTAAACTTATTCGAGTTCCCCTTAACGACCTGAAGAGTGTTTTAGTGAGTAAGGATTGAATCTTTGAAAGAAAATACCTCAATCAAGGTACCTACTGTGTCACTAACATTCTTAAGGTATAAAGATGAAAACTCTGAAGGAAAATGAGAGTTTTGAGTTAAATCTATTCAAGTTCCCTTTGACGTTCCGATTAGTGTTTTAATGAGTAAGACTGATTCTTTGAATGAAAATACCTTAATCAAGGTTCCTATTATGTCACCAGACGATTTTAATGTATAAAGATTAAATCTTTGAAAGAAAATGAGAGTTTTCAGTTATACTTATTCGAGTTCCCTTTGTCGTCACAATGAGTGTTTTAATAACTAAAAAGTGAATCTTTGAATGAAATTACCTCAATCATGGTACGTATATGTCACTAGACCATTTTAATGTATAAAGATTGAAATACTGAATCTTTGAAAGAGAGTTAGAGATTTTGAGTTTAACATATTCGAGGTCCCTTTGAAGTCGCGAACAGTGGTTTTACTGTTAAAGATAGAATCTTTGTAAGAAAGTGAGAGTTTTGAGTTTAAAATATTCAGGTTCCCTGCGAAGTCGCAAAGAGTGTTTCAATGACTAAAGATTGAATCTTTGAATTAAAACGTCTCAATCAAGGAACCTATTCTGTCATTTTACCTTTTTAATGAGAGTTTTGAATTAAGCTTATTAGAGTTCCTTTGACGTCCCGAAGAGTCTTGTAATGATGAAAGATTATATCTTTGAATGAAAATACCTCAATTAAGGTACCTATTATGTCAGTAGACCATTTTAATGTATAAAGATTAAGTCTTTGAAAGAAAATGTGAGTTTTGAGTTAAACTTATTCGAGTTCCCTTTGACATCACGAAGAGTGTTTTAATGAGTAAATACTGAATCTTTGAATGAAATTACATCATTCAATGGACCTATTATGTCCGTAGACCTTTTTAATGTATAAAGATTGAATCTTTGAAAGAAAATGAGAGCTTTGAGTTTAACTTATTCGAGTTCCCGATAAGGTTGAGAAGAGTGTTTTTTAGTGAGTAAAGATTGTATCTTTGAATGAAACTACCTCAATAAGGGCACCTATTTTGTTACTAGACCATTTTAATGTGCAAAGATTTCTTTGACAGAAAATAAGAGTTTTTGAGTTAAATGTATTCGAGTTCCCTTTGACGTCACAAAGAGTGTTTTAATGAGTAAAGATGGAATCTTCGAATGAAATTACCTTAATCAAGGTTCCTATTATGTCATTAGAGCTTTTTAACGTGTAAAAATTGAATCTTTGAAAGAAAATAAGAGTTTTGAGATCAACTTATTCGAGTTCCCTATGAAGTCACGGGTCAAGGCACCTATTATGTCACTAGATCTATTTATTGTATAATGATTGAATCTTTGAAAGAAAATGAGAGTTTTGAGTTCAACTTATTCGAGTTCCCTTTGACATCACGAAAAGTGTTTTAATGAGCAAAGATTGAATCTTTGAATGAAATGACCTCAATCAAGGCACCTATTGTGTCACTGGACCTTTCTAATGTATGAAGATTCAATCTCTGAAAAAAACTGAGAGTTTTAAGTTTAACTTATTCGAGATCCCGATGAAGTCACGGAGAGTGTTTTAATGAGTAAAGAATGAATCTTCGAATGAAAATACCTCAATCAAGGTACCTATTATGTCACTAGCCCATTTCAATGTGTAAAGAATAAATCTTTGAAAGAAAATGAGAGTTTTCAGTTAAAATTATTTGAGTTCCCTTTGACGACACGAAGAGTGTTTTAATGAGTAAAGATAGAATCTTTGAAAGAAATTACCCTGATCATGGTACCTATTATATCACTAGACCGTTTTAACGTATTAAGATTGAATCTTTGAAAGAAAATGAGAGTTTAGAATTTAGCTTATTCGAGTTACCTTTGAAGTCGCGAAGAGTGTTTTTATGACTAAAGATTGAATCTCTGAATGAAAATACCTCAATCAAGGTACCTATTATGTCAGTAGACCATTTTAATTTGCAAAGTTTAAATCTTCGATTGAAAATGCGAGTTTTGAGTTAAACTTATTCGAGTTCCCTTTGTCGTCACGAAGAGTGTTTTAATGAAGAATGATTGATTCCTTGAATGAAATTACCCCAATCACGGTACCTATGATGTCACTAGACCATTTTAGTGTATCAAGATAGGATCTTCGAAAGAAAAGGAGGGTTGTGAGTTAAATTTATTCGAGTTCCCTTTGACGTCCTGAAGAGTGTTTTAATGAGTAAAGATTGAATCTTTGAATGAAAATACTTCAATCAAGGTACCTATTATGTCACTAGACCATTTTGATGTTTAAAGATTAAATCTTTGAAAAAAAATGCGAGTTTTGAGTTAAACTTATTCGAGTTCCATTTGTCGTCACGAAGAGTGTTTTAATGAGCAATGATTGGAATCTTTGAATGAAATTACCTCAATCAAAGTATCTATATGTCAGTAAACCATTTTAATGTATAAAGATTGAAATATTGAATTACCTCAATCAAGGTACCTATTATGTCACTAGATCTATTTCATGTATAAAGATTGAATCTTTGAAAGAATGAGAGTTGTGAGTTAAACTTATTCGAGTCCCCCTTAACGACCTGAAGAGTGTTTTAGTGAGTAAGGATTGAATCTTTGAAAGAAAATACCTCAATCAAGGTACCTACTGTGTCACTAACATTCTTAAGGTATAAAGATGAAAACTCTGAAGGAAAACGAGAGTTTTGAGTTAAATCTATTCAAGTTCCCTTTTGACGTTCCGATTGTTGTTTTAATGAGTAAGACTGATTCTTTGAATGAAAATACCTCAATCAAGGTTCCTATTATGTCACCAGACGATTTTAATGTATAAAGATTAAATCTTTGAAAGAAAATGAGAGTTTTCAGTTAAATTTATTCGAGTTCCCTTTGTCGTCACAATGAGTGTTTTCATAACTAAAAAGTGAATCTTTGAATGAAATTACCTCAGTCAAGGTACGTATATGTCACTAGACCATTTTAATGTATAAAGATTGAAATACTGAATCTTTGAAAGAGAGTTAGAGTTTTTGAGTTTAACATATTCGAGGTCCCTTTGATGTCGCGAAGAGTGGTTTTACTGCTAAAGATAGAATCTTTGTAAGAAAGTGAGAGTCTTGAGTTTAAAATATTCAGGTTCCCTGCGAAGTCGCAAAGAGTGTTTCAATGACTAAATATTGAATCTTTAAATTAAAATGTCTCAATCAAGGAACCAATTATGTCATTTGACCTTTTTATTGAGAGTTTTGAATTAAGCTTATTAGAGTTCCTTTGCCGTCCCGAAGAGTCTTGTAATGATGAAAGATTATATCTTTGAATGAAAATACCTCAATTAAGGTACCTATTATGTCAGTAGACCATTTTAATGTATAAAGATTAAGTCTTTGAAAGAAAATGTGAGTTTTGAGTTAAACTTATTCGAGTTCCCTTTGACATCACGAAGAGTGTTTTAATGAGTAAATACTGAATCTTTGAATGAAATTACATCATTCAATGGACCTATTATGTCAGTAGACCTTTTTAATGTATAAAGATTGAATCTTTGAAAGAAAATGAGAGCTTTGAGTTTAACTTATTCGAGTTCCCGATAAGGTTGAGAAGAGTGTTTTTTAGTGAGTAAAGATTGTATCTTTGAATGAAACTACCTCAATAAGGGCACCTATTTTGTTACTAGACCATTTTAATGTCCAAAGATTTCTTTGATAGAAAATAAGAGTTTTTGAGTTAAACGTATTCGAGTTCCCTTTGACGTCACAAAGAGTGTTTTAATGAGTAAAGATGGAATCTTCGAATGAAATTACCTTAATCAAGGTTCCTATTATGTCATTAGAACTTTTTAACGTGTAAAAATTGAATCTTTGAAAGAAAATAAGAGTTTTGAGATCAACTTATTCAAGTTCCCTATGAAGTCACGGGTCAAGGCACCTATTGTGTCACTAGATCTATTTATTGTATAATGATTGAATCTTTGAAAGAAAATGAGAGTTTTGAGTTCAACTTATTCGAGTTCCCTTTGACATCACGAAAAATGTTTTCATGAGCAAAGATTGAATCTTTGAATGAAATGACCTCGATCAAGGCACCTATTGTGTCACTGGACCTTTCTAATGTATGAAGATTCAATCTCTGAAAAAAACTGAGAGTTTTAAGTTTAACTTATTCGAGATCCCTATGAAGTCACGAAGAGTGTTTTAATGAGTAAAGAATGAATCTTCGAATGAAATACCTCAATCAGGGTACCTATTATGTCACTAGCCCATTTCAATGTGTAAAGAATAAATCTTTGAAAGAAAATGAGAGTTTTCAGTTAAAATTATTTGGGTTCCCTTTGACGACACGAAGAGTGTTTTAATGAGTAAAGATAGAATCTTTGAAAGAAATTACCCTGATCATGGTACCTATTATTTCACTAGACCGTTTTAACGTATTAAGATTGAATCTTTGAAAGAAAATGAGAGTTTAGAATTTAGCTTATTCGAGTTCCCTTTGAAGTCGCGAAGAGTGTTTTTATGACTAAAGATTGAATCTCTGAATGAAAATACCTCAATCAAGGTACCTATTATGTCAGTAGACCATTTTAATTTGCAAAGTTTAAATCTTCGATTGAAAATGCGAGTTTTGAGTTAAACTTATTCGAGTTCCCTTTGTCGTCACGAAGAGTGTTTTAATGAGTAATAATTGATTCCTTGAATGAAATTACCCCAATCACGGTACCTATTATGTCACTAGACCATTTTAATGTATCAAGATTGGATCTTCGAAAGAAAAGGAGGGTTATGAGTTAAACTTATTCGAGTTCCCTTTGACGTCCTGAAGAGTGTTTTAATGAGTAAAGATTGAATCTTTGAATGAAAATACCTCAATCAAAGTACCTACTATGTCACTAGACCATTTTGATGTTTAAAGATTAAATCTTTGAAAAAAAATGCGAGTTTTGAGTTAAACTTATTCGAGTTCCCTTTGTCGTCACGAAGAGTGTTTTAATGAGCAATGATTGAATCTTTGAATGAAATTACCTCAATCAAAGTATCTATATGTCAGTAAACCATTTTAATGTATAAAGGTTGAAATATTGAATTACCTCAATCAAGGTACCTATTATGTCACTAGATCTATTTCATGTATAAAGATTGAATCTTTGAAAGAATGAGAGTTGTGAGTTAAACTTATTCGAGTCCCCCTTAACGACCTGAAGAGTGTTTTAGTGAGTAAGGATTGAATCTTTGAAAGAAAATACCTCAATCAAGGTACCTACTGTGTCACTAACATTCTTAAGGTATAAAGATGAAAACTCTGAAGGAAAACGAGAGTTTTGAGTTAAATCTATTCAAGTTCCCTTTTGACGTTCCGATTAGTGTTTTAATGAGTAAGACAGATTCTTTGAATGAAAATACCTCAATCAAGGTTCCTATTATGTCACCAGACGATTTTAATGTATAAAGATTAAATCTTTGAAAGAAAATGAGAGTTTTCAGTTAAACTTATTCGAGTTCCCTTTGTCGTCACAATGAGTGTTTTAATAACTAAAAAGTGAATCTTTGAATGAAATTACCTCAATCAAGGTACGTATATGTCACTAGAACATTTTAATGTATAAGGATTGAAATACTGAATCTTTGAAAGAGAGTTAGAGTTTTTGAGTTTAACATATTCGAGGTCCCTTTGAAGTCGCGAAGAGTGGTTTTACTGCTAAAGATAGAATCTTTGTAAGAAAGTGAGAGTCTTGAGTTTAAAATATTCAGGTTCCCTGCGAAGTCGGAAAGAGTGTTTCAATGACTAAAGATTGAATCTTTAAATTAAAATGTCTCAATCAAGGAACCAATTATGTCATTTGACCTTTTTATTGAGAGTTTTGAATTAAGCTTATTAGAGTTCCTTTGCCGTCCCGAAGAGTCTTGTAATGATGAAAGATTATATCTTTGAATGAAAATACCTCAATTAAGGTACCTATTATGTCAGTAGACCATTTTAATGTATAAAGATTAAGTCTTTGAAAGAAAATGTGAGTTTTGAGTTAAACTTATTCGAGTTCCCTTTGACATCACGAAGAGTGTTTTAATGAGTAAATACTGAACTTTGAATGAAATTACATCATTCAATGGACCTATTATGTCAGTAGACCTTTTTAATGTATAAAGATTGAATCTTTGAAAGAAAATGAGAGCTTTGAGTTTAACTTATTCGAGTTCCCGATAAGGTTGAGAAGAGTGTTTTTTAGTGAGTAAAGATTGTATCTTTGAATGAAACTACCTCAATAAGGGCACCTATTTTGTTACTAGACCATTTTAATGTCCAAAGATTTCTTTGACAGAAAATAAGAGTTTTTGAGTTAAACGTATTCGAGTTCCCTTTGACGTCACAAAGAGTGTTTTAATGAGTAAAGATGGAATCTTCGAATGAAATTACCTTAATCAAGGTTCCTATTATGTCATTAGAGCTTTTTAACGTGTAAAAATTGAATCTTTGAAAGAAAATAAGAGTTTTGAGATCAACTTATTCGAGTTCCCTATGAAGTCACGGTTCAAGGCACCTATTATGTCACTAGATCTATTTATTGTATAGTGATTGAATCTTTGAAAGAAAATGAGAGTTTTGAGTTCAACTTATTCGAGTTCCCTTTGACATCACGAAAAGTGTTTTAATGAGCAAAGATTGAATCTTTGAATGAAATGACCTCAATCAAGGCACCTATTGTGTCACTGGACCTTTCTAATGTATGAAGATTCAATCTCTGAAAAAAACTGAGAGTTTTAAGTTTAACTTATTCGAGATCCCGATGAAGTCACGGAGAGTGTTTTAATGAGTAAAGAATGAATCTTCGAATGAAAATACCTCAATCAAGGTACCTATTATGTCACTAGCCCATTTCAATGTGTAAAGAATAAATCTTTGAAAGAAAATGAGAGTTTTCAGTTAAAATTATTTGAGTTCCCTTTGACGACACGAAGAGTGTTTTAATGAGTAAAGATAGAATCTTTGAAAGAAATTACCCTGATCATGGTACCTATTATATCACTAGACCGTTTTAACGTATTAAGATTGAATCTTTGAAAGAAAATGAGAGTTTAGAATTTAGCTTATTCGAGTTCCCTTTGAAGTCGCGAAGAGTGTTTTTATGACTAAAGATTGAATCTCTGAATGAAAATACCTCAATCAAGGTACCTATTATGTCAGTAGACCATTTTAATTTGCAAAGTTTAAATCTTCGATTGAAAATGCGAGTTTTGAGTTAAACTTATTCGAGTTCCCTTTGTCGTCACGAAGAGTGTTTTAATGAAGAATGATTGATTCCTTGAATGAAATTACCCCAATCACGGTACCTATTATGTCACTAGACCATTTTAGTGTATCAAGATAGGATCTTCGAAAGAAAAGGAGGGTTGTGAGTTAAACTTATTCGAGTTCCCTTTGACGTCCTGAAGAGTGTTTTAATGAGTAAAGATTGAATCTTTGAATGAAAATACTTCAATCAAGGTACCTATTATGTCACTAGACCATTTTCATGTTTAAAGAATAAATCTTTGAAAAAAAATGCGAGTTTTGAGTTAAACTTATTCGAGTTCCCTCTGTCGTCACGAAGAGTGTTTTAATGAGCAATGATTGAATCTTTGAATGAAATTACCTCAATCAAAGTATCTATATGTCAGTAGACCATTTTAATGTATAAAGGTTGAAATATTGAATTACCTCAATCAAGGTACCTATTATGTCACTAGATCTATTTCATGTATAAAGATTGAATCTTTGAAAGAATGAGAGTTGTGAGTTAAACTTATTCGAGTTCCCCGTAATGACCTGAAGAGTGTTTTAGTGAGTAAGGATTGAATCTTTGAAAGAAAATACCTCAATCAATGTACCTACTGTGTCACTAACATTCTTAAGGAATAAAGATGAAAACTCTGAAGGAAAATGAGAGTTTTGAGTTAAATCTATTCAAGTTCCCTTTGACGTTCCGATTAGTGTTTTAATGAGTAAGACTGATTCTTTGAATGAAAATACCTCAATCAAGGTTCCTATTATGTCACCAGATGATTTTAATGTATAAAGATTAAATCTTTGAAAGAAAATGAGAGTTTTCAGTTAAACTTATTCGAGTTCCCTTTGTCGTCACAATGAGTGTTTTCATAACTAAAAAGTGAATCTTTGAATGAAATTACCTCAATCAAGGTACGTATATGTCACTAGACCATTTTAATGTATAAGGATTGAAATACTGAATCTTTGAAAGAGAGTTAGAGTTTTTGAGTTTAACATATTCGAGGTCCCTTTGAAGTCGCGAAGAGTGGTTTTACTGCTAAAGATAGAATCTTTGTAAGAAAGTGAGAGTTTTGAGTTTAAAATTTTCAGGTTCCCTGCGAAGTCGCAAAGAGTGTTTCAATGACTAAAGATTGAATCTTCGAATTAAAATGTCTCAATCAAGGAACCAATTATGTCATTTAACCTTTTTAATGAGAGTTTTGAATTAAGCTTATTAGAGTTCCTTTGACGTCCCGAAGAGTCTTGTAATGATGAAAGATTATATCTTTGAATGAAAATACCTCAATTAAGGTACCTATTATGTCAGTAGACCATTTTAATGTATAAAGATTAAGTCTTTGAAAGAAAATGTGAGTTTTGAGTTAAACTTATTCGAGTTCCCTTTGACATCACGAAGAGTGTTTTAATGAGTAAATACTGAATCTTTGAATGAAATTACATCATTCAATGGACCTATTATGACTGTAGACCTTTTTAATGTATAAAGATTTAATCTTTGAAAGAAAATGAGAGCTTTGAGTTTAACTTATTCGAGTTCCCGATAAGGTTGAGAAGAGTGTTTTTTCGTGAGTAAAGATTGTATCTTTGAATGAAGCTACCTCAATAAGGGCACCTATTTTGTTACTAGACCATTTTAATGTCCAAAGATTTCTTTGACAGAAAATAAGAGTTTCTGAGTTAAACGTATTCGAGTTCCCTTTGACGTCACAAAGAGTGTTTTAATGAGTAAAGATGGAATCTTCGAATGAAATTACCTTAATCAAGGTTCCTATTATGTCATTAGAACTTTTTAACGTGTAAAAATTAAATCTTTGAAAGAAAATAAGAGTTTTGAGATCAACTTATTCGAGTTCCCTATGAAGTCACGGGTCAAGGCACCTATTATGTCAGTAGATCTATTTATTGTATAATGATTGAATCTTTGAAAGAAAATGAGAGTTTTGAGTTCAACTTATTCGAGTTCCCTTTGACATCACGAAAAGTGTTTTAATGAGCAAAGATTGAATCTTTGAATGAAATGACCTCAATCAAGGCACCTATTGTGTCACTGGACCTTTCTAATGTATGAAGATTCAATCTCTGAAAAAAACTGAGAGTTTTAAGTTTAACTTATTCGAGATCCCGATGAAGTCACGGAGAGTGTTTTAATGAGTAAAGAATGAATCTTCGAATGAAAATACCTCAATCAAGGTACCTATTATGTCACTAGCCCATTTCAATGTGTAAAGAATAAATCTTTGAAAGAAAATGAGAGTTTTCAGTTAAAATTATTTGAGTTCCCTTTGACGACACGAAGAGTGTTTTAATGAGTAAAGATAGATTCTTTGAAAGAAATTACCCTGATCATGGTACCTATTATGTCACGAGACCGTTTTAACGTATTAAGATTGAATCTTTGAAAGAAAATGAGAGTTTAGAATTTAGCTTATTCGAGTTCCCTTTGAAGTCGCGAAGAGTGTTTTTATGACTAAAGATTGAATCTCTGAATGAAAATACCTCAATCAAGGTACCTATTATGTCATTAGACCATTTTAATTTGCAAAGTTTAAATCTTCGATTGAAAATGCGAGTTTTGAGTTAAACTTATTCGAGTTCCCTTTGTCGTCACGAAGAGTGTTTTAATGAGTAATAATTGATTCCTTGAATGAAATTACCCCAATCACGGTACCTATTATGTCACTAGACCATTTTAATGTATCAAGATTGGATCTTCGAAAGAAAAGGAGGGTTATGAGTTAAACTTATTCAAGTTCCCTTTGACGTCCTGAAGAGTGTTTTAATGAGTAAAGATTGAATTTTTGAATGAAAATACCTCAATCAAGGTACCTATTATGTCACTAGACCATTTTGATGTTTAAAGATTAAATCTCTGAAAAAAAATGCGAGTTTTGAGTTAAACTTATTCGAGTTCCCTTTGTCGTCACGAAGAGTGTTTTAATGAGCAATGATTGAATCTTTGAATGAAATTACCTCAATCAAAGTATCTATATGTCAGTAAACCATTTTAATGTATAAAGGTTGAAATATTGAATTACCTCAATCAAGGTACCTATTATGTCACTAGATCTATTTCATGTATAAAGATTGAATCTTTGAAAGAATGAGAGTTGTGAGTTAAACTTATTCGAGTCCCCCTTAACGACCTGAAGAGTGTTTTAGTGAGTAAGGATTGAATCTTTGAAAGAAAATACCTCAATCAAGGTACCTACTGTGTCACTAACATTCTTAAGGTGTAAAGATGAAAACTCTGAAGGAAAATGAGAGTTTTGAGTTAAATCTATTCAAGTTCCCTTTGACGTTCCGATTAGTGTTTTAATGAGTAAGACTGATTCTTCGAATGAAAATACCTCAATCAAGGTTCCTATTATGTCACCAGACGATTTTAATGTATAAAGATTAAATCTTTGAAAGAAAATGAGAGTTTTCAGTTAAACTTATTCGAGTTCCTAATGAGTAAGACTGAATCTTTGAATGAAAATACCTCAATCAAGGTTCCTATTATGTCACCAGACGATTTTAATGTATAAAGATTAAATCTCTGAAAGAAAATGAGAGTTTTCAGTTAAACTTATTCGAGTTCCCTTTGTCGTCACAATGAGTGTTTTAATAACTAAAAAGTGAATCTTTGAAAGATAATCAAGGTACGTATATGTCACTAGACCATTTTAATGTATAAAGATTGAAATACTGAATCTTTGAAAGAGAGTTAGAGTTTTTGAGTTTAACATATTCGAGGTCCCTTTGAAGTCGCGAAGAGTGGTTTTACTGCTAAAGATAGAATCTTTGTAAGAAAGTGAGAGTTTTGAGTCTAAAATATTCAGGTTCCCTGCGAAGTCGCAAAGAGTGTTTCAATGACTAAAGATTGAATCTCTGAATTAAAATGTCTCAATCAAGGAACCTATTATGTCATTTGACCTTTTTAATGAGAGTTTTGAATTAAGCTTATTAGAGTTCCTTTGACGTCCCGAAGAGTCTTGTAATGATGAAAGATTATATCTTTGAATGAAAATACCTCAATTAAGGTACCTATTATGTCAGTAGACCATTTCAATGTATAAAGATTAAGTCTTTGAAAGAAAATGTGAGTTTTGAGTTAAACTTATTCGAGTTCCCTTTGACATCACGAAGAGTGTTTTAATGAGTAAATACTGAATCTTTGAATGAAATTACATCATTCAATGGACCTATTATGTCAGTAGACCTTTTTAATGTATAAAGATTGAATCTTTGAAAGAAAATGAGAGCTTTGAGTTTAACTTATTCGAGTTCCCGATAAGGTTGAGAAGAGTGTTTTTTAGTGAGTAAAGATTGTATCTTTGAATGAAACTACCTCAATAAGGGCACCTATTTTGTTACTAGACCATTTTAATGTCCAAAGATTTCTTTGACAGAAAATAAGAGTTTTTGAGTTAAACGTATTCGAGTTCCCTTTGACGTCACAAAAGAGTGTTTTAATGAGTAAAGATGGAATCTTCGAATGAAATTACCTTAATCAAGGTTCCTATTATGTCATTAGAACTTTTTAACGTGTAAAAATTGAATCTTTGAAAGAAAATAAGAGTTTTGAGATCAACTTATTCGAGTTCCCTATGAAGTCACGGGTCAAGGCACCTATTGTGTCACTAGATCTATTTTATTGTATAATGATTGAATCTTTGAAAGAAAATGAGAGTTTTGAGTTCAAATTATTCGAGTTCCCTTTGACATCACGAAAAGTGTTTTAATGAGCAAAGATTGAATCTTTGAATGAAATGACCTCAATCAAGGCACCTATTGTGTCACTGGACCTTTCTAATGTATGAAGATTCAATCTCTGAAAAAAACTGAGAGTTTTAAGTTTAACTTATTCGAGATCCCTATGAAGTCACGGAGAGTGTTTTAATGAGTAAAGAATGAATCTTCGAATGAAAATACCTCAATCAAGGTACCTATTATGTCACTAGCCCATTTCAATGTGTAAAGAATAAATCTTTGAAAGAAAATGAGAGTTTTCAGTTAAAATTATTTGAGTTCCCTTTGACGACACGAAGAGTGTTTTAATGAGTAAAGATAGAATCTTTGAAAGAAATTACCCTGATCATGGTACCTATTATGTCACGAGACCGTTTTAACGTATTAAGATTGAATCTTTGAAAGAAAATGAGAGTTTAGAATTTAGCTTATTCGAGTTCCCTTTGAAGTCGCGAAGAGTGTTTTTATGACTAAAGATTGAATCTCTGAATGAAAATACCTCAATCAAGGTACCTATTATGTCAGTAGACCATTTTAATTTTCAAAGTTTAAATCTTCGATTGAAAATGAGAGTTTCGAGTTAAACTTATTCGAGTTCCCTTTGTCGTCACGAAGAGTGTTTTAATGAGTAAAGATTGATTCCTTGAATGAAATTACCCCAATCACGGTACCTATTATGTCACTAGACCATTTTAATGTATCAAGATTGGATCTTCGAAAGAAAAGGAGGGTTGTGAGTTAAACTTATTCGAGTTCCCTTTGACGTCCTGAAGAGTGTTTTAATGAGTAAAGATTGAATCTTTGAATGAAAATACCTCAATCAAGGTACCTATTATGTCACTACACCATTTTGATGTTTAAAGATTAAATCTTTGAAAAAAAATGCGAGTTTTGAGTTAAACTTATTCGAGTTCCCTTTGTCGTCACGAAGAGTGTTTTAATGAGCAATGATTGGAATCTTTGAATGAAATTACCTCAATCAAAGTATCTATATGTCAGTAGACCATTTGAATGTATAAAGGTTGAAATATTGAATTACCTCAATCAAGGTACCTATTATGTCACTAGATCTATTTCATGTATAAAGATTGAATCTTTGAAAGAATGAGAGTTGTGAGTTAAACTTATTCGAGTTCCCCTTAACGACCTGAAGAGTGTTTTAGTGAGTAAGGATTCAATCTTTGAAAGAAAATACCTCAATCAAGGTACCTACTGTGTCACTAACATTCTTAAGGTATAAAGATGAAAACTTTGAAGGAAAATGAGAGTTTTGAGTTAAATCTATTCAAGTTCCCTTTGACGTTCCGATTAGTGTTTTAATGAGTAAGACTGAATCTTTGAATGAAAATACCTCAATCAAGGTTCCTATTATGTCACCAGACGATTTTAATGTATAAAGATTAAATCTCTGAAAGAAAATGAGAGTTTTCAGTTAAACTTATTCGAGTTCCCTTTGTCGTCACAATGAGTGTTTTAATAACTAAAAAGTGAATCTTTGAAAGAGAATCAAGGTACGTATATGTCACTAGACCATTTTAATGTATAAAGATTGAAATACTGAATCTTTGAAAGAGAGTTAGAGTTTTTGAGTTTAACATATTCGAGGTCCCTTCGAAGTCGCGAATAGTGGTTTTACTGCTAAAGATAGAATCTTTGTAAGAAAGTGAGAGTTTTGAGTTTAAAATATTCTGGTTCCCTGCGAAGTCGCAAAGAGTGTTTCAATGACTAAAGATTGAATCTCTGAATTAAAATGTCTCAATCAAGGAACCTATTATGTCATTTGACCTTTTTAATGAGAGTTTTGAATTAAGCTTATTAGAGTTCCTTTGACGTCCCGAAGAGTCTTGTAATGATGAAAGATTATATCTTTGAATGAAAATACCTCAATTAAGGTACCTATTATGTCAGTAGACCATTTCAATGTATAAAGATTAAGTCTTTGAAAGAAAATGTTAGTTTTGAGTTAAACTTATTCGAGTTCCCTTTGACATCACGAAGAGTGTTTTAATGAGTAAATACTGAATCTTTGAATGAAATTACATCATTCAATGGACCTATTATGTCAGTAGACCTTTTAAATGTATAAAGATTGAATCTTTGAAAGAAAATGAGAGCTTTGAGTTTAACTTATTCGAGTTCCCGATAAGGTTGAGAAGAGTGTTTTTTAGTGAGTAAAGATTGTATCTTTGAATGAAACTACCTCAATAAGGGCACCTATTTTGTTACTAGACCATTTTAATGTCCAAAGATTTCTTTGACAGAAAATAAGAGTTTTTGAGTTAAACGTATTCGAGTTCCCATTGACGTCACAAAAGAGTGTTTTAATGAGTAAAGATGAAATCTTCGAATGAAATTACCTTAATCAAGGTTCCTATTATGTCATTAGAACTTTTTAACGTGTAAAAATTGAATCTTTGAAAGAAAATAAGAGTTTTGAGATCAACTTATTCGAGTTCCCTATGAAGTCACGGGTCAAGGCACCTATTGTGTAACTAGATCTATTTTATTGTATACTGATTGAATCTTTGAAAGAAAATGAGAGTTTTGAGTTCAACTTATTCGAGTTCCCTTTGACATCACGAAAAGTGTTTTAATGAGCAAAGATTGAATCTTTGAATGAAATGACCTCAATCAAGGCACCTATTGTGTCACTGGACCTTTCTAATGTATGAAGATTCAATCTCTGAAAAAAACTGAGAGTTTTAAGTTTAACTTATTCGATAAGGGCACCTATTTTGTTACTAGACCATTTTAATGTCCAAAGATTTCTTTGACAGGAAATAAGAGTTTTTGAGTTAAACGTATTCGAGTTCCCTTTGACGTCACAAAAGAGTGTTTTAATGTGTAAAGATGGAATCTTCGAATGAAATTACCTTAATCAAGGTTCCTATTATGTCATTAGAACTTTTTAACGTGTAAAAATTGAATCTTTGAAAGAAAATAAGAGTTTTGAGATCAACTTATTCGAGTTCCCTATGAAGTCACGGGTCAAGGCACCTATTGTGTCACTAGATCTATTTATTGTATAATGATTGAATCTTTGAAAGAAAATGAGAGTTTTGAGTTCAACTTATTCGAGTTCCCTTTGACATCACGAAAAGTGTTTTAATGAGCAAAGATTGAATCTTTGAATGAAATGACCTCAATCAAGGCACCTATTGTGTCACTGGACCTTTCTAATGTATGAAGATTCAATCTCTGAAAAAAACTGAGAGTTTTAAGTTTAACTTATTCGAGATCCCTATGAAGTCACGGAGAGTGTTTTAATGAGTAAAGAATGAATCTTCGAATGAAAATACCTCAATCAAGGTACCTATTATGTCACTAGCCCATTTCAATGTGTAAAGAATAAATCTTTGAAAGAAAATGAGAGTTTTCAGTTAAAATTATTTGAGTTCCCTTTGACGACACGAAGAGTGTTTTAATGAGTAAAGATAGAATCTTTGAAAGAAATTACCCTGATCATGGTACCTATTATGTCACTAGACCGTTTTAACGTATTAAGATTGAATCTTTGAAAGAAAATGAGAGTTTAGAATTTAGCTTATTCGAGTTCCCTTTGAAGTCGCGAAGAGTGTTTTTATGACTAAAGATTGAATCTCTGAATGAAAATACCTCAATCAAGGTACCTATTATGTCAGTAGACCATTTTAATTTGCAAAGTTTAAATCTTCGATTGAAAATGCGAGTTTCGAGTTAAACTTATTCGAGTTCCCTTTGTCGTCACGAAGAGTGTTTTAATGAGTAAAGATTGATTCCTTGAATGAAATTACCCCAATCACGGTACCTATTATGTCACTAGACCATTTTAATGTATCAAGATTGGATCTTCGAAAGAAAAGGAGGGTTGTGAGTTAAACTTATTCGAGTTCCCTTTGACGTCCTGAAGAGTGTTTTAATGAGTAAAGATTGAATCTTTGAATGAAAATACCTCAATCAAGGTACCTATTATGTCACTAGACCATTTTGATGTTTAAAGATTAAATCTTTGAAAAAAAATGCGAGTTTTAAGTTAAACTTATTCGAGTTCCCTTTGTCGTCACGAAGAGTGTTTTAATGAGCAATGATTGGAATCTTTGAATGAAATTACCTCAATCAAAGTATCTATATGTCAGTAGACCATTTTAATGTATAAAGGTTGAAATATTGAATTACCTCAATCAAGGTACCTATTATGTCACTAGATCTATTTCATGTATAAAGATTGAATCTTTGAAAGAATAAGAGTTGTGAGTTAAACTTATTCGAGTTCCCCTTAACGACCTAAAGAGTGTTTTAGTGAGTAAGGATTGAATCTTTGAAAGAAAATACCTCAATCAAGGTACCTACTGTGTCACTAACATTCTTAAGGTATAAAGATGAAAACTTTGAAGGAAAATGAGAGTTTTGAGTTAAATCTATTCAAGTTCCCTTTGACGTTCCGATTAGTGTTTTAATGAGTAAGACTGAATCTTTGAATGAAAATACCTCAATCAAGGTTCCTATTATGTCACCAGACGATTTTAATGTATAAAGATTAAATCTCTGAAAGAAAATGAGAGTTTTCAGTTAAACTTATTCGAGTTCCCTTTGTCGTCACAATGAGTGTTTTAATAACTAAAAAGTGAATCTTTGAAAGAGAATCAAGGTACGTATATGTCACTAGACCATTTTAATGTATAAAGATTGAAATACTGAATCTTTGAAAGAGAGTTAGAGTTTTTGAGTTTAACATATTCGACGTCCCTTCGAAGTCGCGAATAGTGGTTTTACTGCTAAAGATAGAATCTTTGTAAGAAAGTGAGAGTTTTGAGTTTAAAATATTCAGGTTCCCTGCGAAGTCGCAAAGAGTGTTTCAATGACTTAAGATTGAATCTCTGAATTAAAATGTCTCAATCAAGGAACCTATTATGTCATTTGACCTTTTTAATGAGAGTTTTGAATTAAGCTTATTAGAGTTCCTTTGACGTCCCGAAGAGTCTTGTAATGATGAAAGATTATATCTTTGAATGAAAATACCTCAATTAAGGTACCTATTATGTCAGTAGACCATTTCAATGTATAAAGATTAAGTCTTTGAAAGAAAATGTGAGTTTTGAGTTAAACTTATTCGAGTTCCCTTTGACATCACGAAGAGTGTTTTGATGAGTAAATACTGAATCTTTGAATGAAATTACATCATTCAATGGACCTATTATGTCAGTAGACCTTTTTAATGTATAAAGATTGAATCTTTGAAAGAAAATGAGAGCTTTGAGTTTAACTTATTCGAGTTCCCGATATGGTTGAGAAGAGTGTTTTTTAGTGAGTAAAGATTGTATATTTGAATGAAACTACCTCAATAAGGGCACCTATTTTGTTACTAGACCATTTTAATGTCCAAAGATTTCTTTGACAGAAAATAAGAGTTTTTGAGTTAAACGTATTCGAGTTCCCTTTGACGTCACAAAAGAGTGTTTTAATGAGTAAAGATGGAATCTTCGAATGAAATTACCTTAATCAAGGTTCCTATTATGTCATTAGAACTTTTTAACGTGTAAAAATTGAATCTTTGAAAGAAAATAAGAGTTTTGAGATCAACTTATTCGAGTTCCCTATGAAGTCACGGGTCAAGGCACCTATTGTGTCACTAGATCTATTTATTGTATAATGATTGAATCTTTGAAAGAAAATGAGAGTTTTGAGTTCAACTTATTCGAGTTCCCTTTGACATCACGAAAAGTGTTTTAATGAGCAAAGATTGAATCTTTGAATGAAATGACCTCAATCAAGGCACCTATTGTGTCACTGGACCTTTCTAATCTATGAAGATTCAATCTCTGAAAAAAACTTAGAGTTTTAAGTTTAACTTATTCGAGATCCCTATGAAGTCACGGAGAGTGTTTTAATGAGTAAAGAATGAATCTTCGAATGAAAATACCTCAATGAAGGTACCTATTATGTCACTAGCCCATTTCAATGTGTAAAGAATAAATCTTTGAAAGAAAATGAGAGTTTTCAGTTAAAATTATTTGAGTTCCCTTTGACGACACGAAGAGTGTTTTAATGAGTAAAGATAGATTCTTTGAAAGAAATTACCCTGATCATGGTACCTATTATGTCACTAGACCGTTTTAACGTATTAAGATTGAATCTTTGAAAGAAAATGAGAGTTTAGAATTTATCTTATTCGAGTTCCCTTTGAAGTCGCGAAGAGTGTTTTTATGACTAAAGATTGAATCTCTGAATGAAAATACCTCAATCAAGGTACCTATTATGTCAGTAGACCATTTTAATTTGCAAAGTTTAAATCTTCAATTGAAAATGCGAGTTTCGAGTTAAACTTATTCGAGTTCCCTTTGTCGTCACGAAGAGTGTTTTAATGAGTAAAGATTGATTCCTTGAATGAAATTACCCCAATCACGGTGCCTATTATGTCACTAGACCATTTTAATGTATCAAGATTGGATCTTCGAAAGAAAAGGAGGGTTGTGAGTTAAACTTATTCGAGTTCCCTTTGACGTCCTGAAGAGTGTTTTAATGAGTAAAGATTGAATCTTTGAATGAAAATACCTCAATCAAGGTACCTATTATGTCACTAGACCATTTTGATGTTTAAAGATTAAATCTTTGAAAAAAAATGCGAGTTTTGAGTTAAACTTATTCGAGTTCCCTTTGTCGTCACGAAGAGTGTTTTAATGAGCAATGATTGGAATCTTTGAATGAAATTACCTCAATCAAAGTATCTATATGTCAGTAGACCATTTTAATGTATAAAGGTTGAAATATTGAATTACCTCAATCAAGGTACCAATTATGTCACTAGATCTATTTCATGTATAAAGATTGAATCTTTGAAAGAATGAGAGTTATGAGTTAAACTTATTCGAGTTCCCCTTAACGACCTGAAGAGTGTTTTAGTGAGTAAGGATTGAATCTTTGAAAGAAAATACCTCAATCAAGGTACCTACTGTGTCACTAACATTCTTAAGGTATAAAGATGAAAACTTTGAAGGAAAATGAGAGTTTTGAGTTAAATCTATTCAAGTTCCCTTTGACGTTCCGATTAGTGTTTTAATGAGTAAGACTGAATCTTTGAATGAAAATACGTCAATCAAGGTTCCTATTATGTCACCAGATGATTTTAATGTATAAAGATTAAATCTCTGAAAGAAAATGAGAGTTTTCAGTTAAACTTATTCGAGTTCCCTTTGTCGTCACAATGAGTGTTTTAATAACTAAAAAGTGAATCTTTGAAAGAGAATCAAGGTACGTATATGTCACTAGACCATTTTAATGTATAAAGATTGAAATACTGAATCTTTGAAAGAGAGTTAGAGTTTTTGAGTTTAACATATTCGAGGTCCCTTCGAAGTCGCGAAGAGTGGTTTTACTGCTAAAGATAGAATCTTTGTAAGAAAGTGAGAGTTTTGAGTTTAAAATATTCAGGTTCCCTGCGAAGTCGCAAAGAGTGTTTCAATGACTAAAGATTGAATCTCTGAATTAAAATGTCTCAATCAAGGAACCTATTATGTCATTTGACCTTTTTAATGAGAGTTTTGAATTAAGCTTATTAGAGTTCCTTTGACGTCCCGAAGAGTCTTGTAATGATGAAAGATTATATCTTTGAATGAAAAAACCTCAATTAAGGTACCTATTATGTCAGTAGACCATTTCAATGTATAAAGATTAAGTCTTTGTAAGAAAATGTGAGTTTTGAGTTAAACTTATTCGAGTTCCCTTTGACATAACGAAGAGTGTTTTAATGAGTAAATACTGAATCTTTGAATGAAATTACATCATTCAATGGACCTATTATGTCAGTAGACCTTTTTAATGTATAAAGATTGAATCTTTGAAAGAAAATGAGAGCTTTGAGTTTAACTTATTCGAGTTCCCGATAAGGTTAAGAAGAGTGTTTTTTAGTGAGTATAGATTGTATCTTTGAATGAAACTACGTCAATAAGGGTACCTATTTTGTTACTAGACCATTTTAATGTCCAAAGATTTCTTTGACAGAAAATAAGAGTTTTTGAGTTAAACGTATTCGAGTTCCCTTTGACGTCACAAAAGAGTATTTTAATGAGTAAAGATGGAATCTTCGAATGAAATTACCTTAATCAAGGTTCCTATTATGTCATTAGAACTTTTTAACGTGTAAAAATTGAATCTTTAAAAGAAAATAAGAGTTTTGAGATCAACTTATTCGAGTTCCCTATGAAGTCACGGGTCAAGGCACCTATTGTGTCACTAGATCTATTTATTATATAATGATTGAATCTTTGAAAGAAAATGAGAGTTTTGAGTTCAACTTATTCGAGTTCCCTTTGACATCATGAAAAGTGTTTTAATGAGCAAAGATTGAATCTTTGAATGAAATGACCTCAATCAAGGCACCTGTTGTGTCACTGGACCTTTCTAATGTATGAAGATTCAACCTCTGAAAAAAACTGAGAGTTTTAAGTTTAACTTATTCGAGATCCCTATGAAGTCACGGAGAGTGTTTTAGTGAGTAAAGAATGAATCTTCGAATGAATATACCTCAATCAAGGTACCTATTATGTCACTAGCCCATTTCAATGTGTAAAGAATAAATCTTTGAAAGAAAATGAGAGTTTTCAGTTAAAATTATTTTAGTTCCCTTTGACGACACGAAGAGTGTTTTAATGAGTAAAGATAGAATCTTTGAAAGAAATTACCCTGATCATGGTACCTATTATGTCACTAGACCGTTTTAATGTATTAAGATTGAATCTTTAAAGGAAAATGAGAGTTTAGAATTTAGCTTATTCGAGTTCCCTTTGAAGTCGCGAAGAGTGTTTTTATGACTAAAGATTGAATCTCTGAATGAAAATACCTCAATCAAGGTACCTATTATGTCAGTAGACCATTTTAATTTGCAAAGTTTAAATCTTCGATTGAAAATGCGAGTTTTGAGTTAAACTTATTCGAGTTCCCTTTGTCGTCACGAAGAGTGTTTTAATGAGTAAAGATTGATTCCTTGAATGAAATTACCCTAATCACGGTACCTATTTTGTCACTAGACCATTTTAATGTTTCAAGATTGGATCTTCGAAAGAAAGGGAGGGTTGTGAGTTAAACTTATTCGAGTTCCCTTTGACGTCCTGAAGAGTGTTTTAATGAGTAAAGATTGAATCTTTGAATGAAAATACCTCAATCAAGGTACCTATTATGTCACTAGACCATTTTGATGTTTAAAGATTAAATCTTTGAAAAAAAATGCGAGTTTTGAGTTAAACTTATTCGAGTTCCCTTTGTCGTCACGAAGAGTGTTTTAATGAGCAATGATTGAATCTTTGAATGAAATTTCCTCAATCAAAGTATCTGTATGTCAGTAGACCATTTTAATGTATAAAGGTTGAAATATTGAATTACCTTAATCAAGGTACCTATTATGTCACTAGATCTATTTCATGTATAAAGATTGAATCTTTGAAAGAATGAGAGTTGTGAGTTAAACTTATTCGAGTTCCCCTTAACGACCTGAAGAGTGTTTTAGTGATTAAGGATTGAATCTTTGAAAGAAAATACCTCAATCAAGGTACCTACTGTGTCACTAACATTCTTAAGGTATAAAGATGAAAACTCTGAAGGAAAATGAGAGTTTTGAGTTAAATCTATTCAAGTTCCCTTTGACGTTCCGATTTGTGTTTTAATGAGTAAGACTGATTCTTTGAATGAAAATACCTCAATCAAGGTTCCTATTATGTCACCAGACGATTTTAATGTATAAAGATTAAATCTTTGAAACAAAATGAGAGTTTTCAGTTAAACTTATTCGAGTTCCCTTTGTCGTTACAATGAGTGTTTCATAACTAAAAAGTGAATCTTTGAATGAAATTACCTCAATCAAGGTACGTATATGTCACTAGACCATTTTAATGTATAAAGATTGAAATACTGAATCTTTGAAAGAGAGTTAGAGTTTTTGAGTTTAACATATTCGAGGTCCCTTTGAAGTCGCGAAGAGTGGTTTTACTGCTAAAGATAGAATCTTTGTAAGAAAGTGAGAGTTTTGAGTTTAAAATTTTCAGGTTCCCTGCGAAGTCGCAAAGAGTGTTTCAATGACTAAAGATTGAATCTTTGAATTAAAATGTCTCAATCAAGGAACCAATTATGTCATTTAACCTTTTTAATGAGAGTTTTGAATTAAGCTTATTAGAGTTCCTTTGACGTCCCGAAGAGTCTTGTAATGATGAAAGATTATATCTTTGAATGAAAATTCCTCAATTAAGGTACCTATTATGTCAGTAGACCATTTTAAAGTATAAAGATTAAGTCTTTGAAAGAAAATGTGAGTTTTGAGTTAAACTTATTCGAGTTCCCTTTGACATCACGAAGAGTTTTTTAATGAGTAAATACTGAATCTTTGAATGAAATTACATCATTCAATGGACTTATTATGACTGTAGACCTTTTTAATGTATAAAGATTGAATCTTTGAAAGAAAATGAGAGCTTTGAGTTTAACTTATTCGAGTTCCCGATAAGGTTGAGAAGAGTGTTTTTTCGTGAGTAAAGATTGTATCTTTGAATGAAACTACCTCAATAAGGGCACCTATTTTGTTACTAGACCATTTTAATGTCCAAAGATTTCTTTGACAGAAAATAAGAGTTTCTGAGTTAAACGTATTCGAGTTCCCTTTGACGTCACAAAGAGTGTTTTAATGAGTAAAGATGGAATCTTCGAATGAAATTACCTTAATCAAGGTTCCTATTATGTCATTAGAACTTTTTAACGTGTAAAAATTGAATCTTTGAAAGAAAATAAGAGTTTTGAGATCAATTTATTCGAGTTCCCTATGAAGTCACGGGTCAAGGCACCTATTGTGTCACTAGATCTATTTATTGTATAATGATTGAATCTTTGAAAGAAAATGAGAGTTTTGAGTTCAACTTATTCGAGTTCCCTTTGACATCACGAAAAGTGTTTTAATGAGCAAAGATTGAATCTTTGAATGAAATGACCTCGATCAAGGCACCTATTGTGTCACTGGACCTTTCTAATGTATGAAGATTCAATCTCTGAAAAAAACTGAGAGTTTTAAGTTTAACTTATTCGAGATCCCTATGAAGTCACGGAGAGTGTTTTAATGAGTAAAGAACGAATCTTCGAATGAAAATACCTCAATCAAGGTACCTATTATGTCACTAGCCCATTTCAATGTGTAAAGAATAAATCTTTGAAAGAAAATGAGAGTTTTCAGTTAAAATTATTTGGGTTCCCTTTGACGACACGAAGAATGTTTTAATGAGTAAAGATAGAATCTTTGAAAGAAATTACCCTGATCATGGTACCTATTATTTCACTAGACCGTTTTAACGTATTAAGATTGAATCTTTGAAAGAAAATGAGAGTTTAGAATTTAGCTTATTCGAGTTCCCTTTGAAGTCGCGAAGAGTGTTTTTATGACTAAAGATTGAATCTCTGAATGAAAATACCTCAATCAAGGTACCTATTATGTCAGTAGACCATTTTAATTTGCAAAGTTTAAATCTTCGATTGAAAATGCGAGTTTTGAGTTAAACTTATTCGAGTTCCCTTTGTCGTCACGAAGGGTGTTTTAATAAGTAATGATTGATTCCTTGATTGAAATTACCCCAATCACGGTACCTATTATGTCACTAGACCATTTTAATGTATCAAGATTGGATCTTCGAAAGAAAAGGAGGGTTGTGAGTTAAACTTATTCGAGTTCCCTTTGACGTCCTGAAGAGTGTTTTAATGAGTAAAGATTGAATCTTTGAATGAAAATACCTCAATCAAGGTACCTATTATGTCACTAGACCATTTTGATGTTTAAAGATTAAATCTTTGAAAAAAAATGCGAGTTTTGAGTTAAACTTATTCGAGTTCCCTTTGTCGTCACGAAGAGTGTTTTAATGAGCAATGATTGAATCTTTGAATGAAATTACCTCAATCAAAGTATCTATATGTCAGTAGACCATTTTAATGTATAAAGGTTGAAATATTGAATTACCTCAATCAAGGTACCTATTATGTCACTAGATCTATTTCATGTATAAAGATTGAATCTTTGAAAGAATGAGAGTTGTGAGTTAAACTTATTCGAGTTCTCCTTAACGACCTGAAGAGTGTTTTAGTGAGTAAGGATTGAATCTTTGAAAGAAAATACCTCAATCAAGGTACCTACTGTGTCACTAACATTCTTAAGGTATAAAGATGAAAACTCTGAAGGAAAAACAGAGTTTTGAGTTAAATCTATTCAAGTTCCCTTTGACGTTCCGATTAGTGTTTTAATGAGTAAGACTGATTCTTTGAATGAAAATACCTCAATCAAGGATCCTATTATGTCACTAGACGATTTTAATGTATAAAGATAAAATCTTTGAAAGAAAATGAGAGTTTTCAGTTAAACTTATTCGAGTTCCCTTTGTCGTCACAATGAGTGTTTTAATAACTAAAAAGTGAATCTTTGAATGAAATTACCTCAATCAAGGTATGTATATGTCACTAGACCATTTTAATGTATAAAGATTGAAATACTGAATCTTTGAAAGAGAGTTAGAGTTTTTGAGTTTAACATATTCAAGGTCCCTTTGAAGTCGCGAAGAGTGGTTTTACTGCTAAAGATAGAATCTTTGTAAGAAAGTGAGAGTTTTGAGTTTAAAATATTCAGGTTCCCTGCGAAGTCGCAAAGAGTGTTTCATTGACTAAAGATTGAATCTTTGAATTAAAATGTCTCAATCAAGGAACCAATTATGTCATTTGACCTTTTTAATGAGAGTTTTGAATTAAGCTTATTAGAGTTCCTTTGACGTCCCGAAGAGTCTTGTAATGATGAAAGATTATATCTTTGAATGAAAATACCTCAATTAAGGTACCTATTATGTCAGTAGACCATTTTAATATATAAAGATTAAGTCTTTGAAAGAAAACGTGAGTTTTGAGTTAAACTTATTCGAGTTCCCTTTGACATCACGAAGAGTGTTTTAAGGAGTAAATACTGAATCTTTGAATGAAATTACATCATTCAATGGACCTATTATGTCAGTAGACCTTTTTAATGTATAAAGATTGAATCTTTGAAAGAAAATGAGAGCTTTGAGTTTAACTTATTCTAGTTCCCGATAAGGTTGAGAAGAGTGTTTTTTAGTGAGTAAAGATTGTATCTTTGAATGAAACTACCTCAATAAGGGCACCTATTTTGTTACTAGACCATTTTAATGTCCAAAGATTTCTTTGACAGAAAATAATAGTTTTTGAGTTAAACGTATTCGAGTTCCCTTTGACGTCACAAAAGAGTGTTTTAATGAGTAAAGATGGAATCTTCGAATGAAATTACCTTAATCAAGGTTCCTATTATGTCATTAGAACTTTTTAACGTGTAAAAATTGAATCTTTGAAAGAAAATAAGAGTTTTGAGATCAACTTATTCGAGTTCCCTATGAAGTCACGGGTCAAGGCACCTATTGTGTCACTAGATCTATTTATTGTATAATGATTGAATCTTTGAAAGAAAATGAGAGTTTTGAGTTCAAGTTATTCGAGTTCCCTTTGACATCACGAAAAGTGTTTTAATGAGCAAAGATTGAATCTTTGAATGAAATGACCTCAATCAAGGCACCTATTGTGTCACTGGACCTTTCTAATGTATGAAGATTCAATCTCTGAAAAAAACTGAGAGTTTTAAGTTTAACTTATTCGAGATCCCGATGAAGTCACGGAGAGTGTTTTAATGAGTAAAGAATGAATCTTCGAATGAAAATACCTCAATCAAGGTACCTATTATGTCCCTAGCCCAATTCAATGTGTAAAGAATAAATCTTTGAAAGAAAATGAGAGTTTTCAGTTAAAATTATTTGAGTTCCCTTTGACGACACGAAGAGTGTTTTAATGAGTAAAGATAGAATCTTTGAAAGAAATTACCCTGATCATGGTACCTGTTATTCACTAGACCGTTTTAACGTATTAAGATTGAATCTTTGAAAGAAAATGAGAGTTTAGAATTTAGCTTATTCAAGTTCCCTTTGAAGTCGCGAAGAGTGTTTTTATGACTAAAGATTGAATCTCTGAATGAAAATACCTCAATCAAGGTACCTATTATGTCAGTAGACCATTTTAATTTTCAAAGTTTAAATCTTCGATTGAAAATGCGAGTTTTGAGTTAAACTTATTCGAGTTCCCTTTGTCGTCACGAAAATTGTTTTAATGAGTAATAATTGATTCCTTGAATGAAATTACCCCAATCACGGTACCTATTATGTCACTAGACCATTTTAATGTATCAAGATTGGATCTTCGAAAGAAAAGGAGGGTTGTGAGTTAAACTTATTAGAGTTCCCTTTGACGTCCTGAAGAGTGTTTTAATGAGTAAAGATTGAATCTTTGAATGAAAATACCTCAATCAAGGTACCTATTATGTCACTAGACCATTTTGATGTTTAAAGATTAAATCTTTGAAAAAAAATGCGAGTTTTGAGTTAAACTTATTCGAGTTCCCTTTGTCGTCACGAAGAGTGTTTTAATGAGCAATGATTGAATCTTTGAATGAAATTACCTCAATCAAAGTATCTATATGTCAGTAAACCATTTTAATGTATAAAGGTTGAAATATTGAATTACCTCAATCAAGGTACCTATTATGTCACTAGATCTATTTCATGTATAAAGATTGAATCTTTGAAAGAATGAGAGTTGTGAGTTAAACTTATTCGAGTTCCCCTTAACGACCTGAAGAGTGTTTTAGTGAGTAAGGATTGAATCTTTGAAAGAAAATACCTCAATTAAGGTACCTACTGTGTCACTAACATTCTTAAGGTATAAAGATGAAAACTCTGAAGGAAAATGAAAGTTTTGAGTTAAATCTATTCAAGTTCCCTTTGACGTTCCGATTAGTGTTTTAATGAGTAAGACTGATTCTTTGAATGAAAATACCTCAATCAAGGTTCCTATTATGTCACCAGATGATTTTAATGTATAAAGATTATATCTTTGAAAGAAAATGAGAGTTTTCAGTTAAACTTATTCGAGTTCCCTTTGTCGTCACAATGAGTGTTTTAATAACTAAAAAGTGAATCTTTGAATGAAATTACCTCAATCAAGGTATGTATATGTCACTAGACCATTTTAATGTGTAAAGATTGAAATACTGAATCTTTGAAAGAGAGTTAGAGTTTTTGAGTTTAACATATTCGAGGTCCCATTGAAGTCGCGAAGAGTAGTTTTACTGCTAAAGATAGAATCTTTGAAAGAAAGTGAGAGTGTTAAGTTTAAAATATTCAGGTTCCCTGCGAAGTCGCAAAGCGTGTTTCAATGACTAAAGATTGAATCTTTGAATTAAAATGTCTCAATCAAGGAACCTATTATGTCATTTGACCTTTTTAATGAGAGTTTTGAATTAAGCTTATTAGAGTTCCTTTGCCGTCCCGAAGAGTCTTGTAATGATGAAAGATTATATCTTTGAATGAAAATACCTCAATTAAGGTACCTATTATGTCAGTAGACCATTTTAATGTATAAAGATTAAGTCTTTGAAAGAAAATGTGAGTTTTGAGTTAAACTTATTCGAGTTCCCTTTGACATCACGAAGAGTGTTTTAATAAGTAAATACTGAATCTTTGAATGAAATTACATCATTCAATGGACCTATTATGTCTGTAGACCTTCTTAATGTATAAAGATTGAATCTTTGAAAGAAAATGAGAGCTTTGAGTTTAACTTATTCGAGTTCCCGATAAGGTTGAGAAGAGTGTTTTTTAGTGAGTAAAGATTGTATCTTTTAATGAAACTACCTCAATAAGGGCACCTATTTTGTTACTAGACCATTTCAATGTCCAAAGATTTCTTTGAGAGAAAATAAGAGTTTTTGAGTTAAACGTATTCGAGTTCCCTTTGACGTCACAAAGAGTGTTTTAATGAGTAAAGAAGGAATCTTCGAATGAAATTACCTTAATCAAGGTTCCTATTATGTCATTAGAACTTTTTAACGTATAAAATTGAATCTTTGAAAGAAAATAAGAGTTTTGAGATCAACTTATTCGAGTTCCCTATGAAGTCACGGGTCAAGGCACCTATTAAGTCACTAAATCTATTTATTGTATAATGATTGAATCTTTGAAAGAAAATGAGAGTTTTGAGTTCAACTTATTCGAGTTCCCTTTGACATCACGGAAAGTGTTTTAATGAGCAAAGATTGAATCTTTGAATGAAATGACCTCAATCAAGGCTCCTATTGTGTCACTGGACCTTTCTAATGTATGAAGATTCAATCTCTGAAAAAAACTGAGAGTTTTAAGTTTAACTTATTCGAGATCCCTACGAAATCACGGAGAGTGTTTTAATGAGGAAAGAATGAATCTTCGAATGAAAATACCTCAATCAAGGTACCTATTATGTCACTAGCCCATTTCATTGTGTAAAGAATAAATCTTTGAAAGAAAATGAGAGTTTTCAGCTAAAATTATTTGAGTTCCCTTTGACGACACGAAGAGTGTTTTAATGAGTAAAGATAGAATCTTTGAAAGAAATTACCCTGATCATGGTACTTATTATATCACTAGACCGTTTTAACGTATTAAGATTGAATCTTTGAAAGAAAATGAGAGTTTAGAATTTAGCTTATTCGAGTTCCCTTTGAAGTCGCGAAGAGTGTTTTTATGACTAAAGATTGAATCTCTGAATGAAAATACCTCAATCAAGGTACCTATTATGTCAGTAGACCATTTTAATTTGCAAAGTTTAAATCTTCGATTGAAAATGCGAGTTTTGAGTTAAACTTATTCAAGTTCCCTTTGTCGTCACGAAGAGTGTTTTAATGAGTAATGATTGATTCCTTGAATGAAATTACCCCAATCACGGTACCTATTATGTCACTAGACCATTTTAATGTATCAAGATTGGATCGTCGAAAGAAAAGGAGGGTAGTGAGTTAAACTTATTCGAGTTCCCTTTGACGTCCTGAAGAGTGTTTTAATGAGTAAAGATTGAATCTTTGAATGAAAATACCTCAATCAAGGTACCTATTATGTCACAAGACCATTTTGATGTTTAAAGATTAAATCTTTGAAAAAAAATGCGAGTTTTGAGTTAAACTTATTCGAGTTCCCTTTGTCTTCACGAAGAGTGTTTTAATGAGCAATGATTGGAATCTTTGAATGAAATTACCTCAATCAAAGTATCTATATGTCAGTAGACCATTTTAATGTATAAAGGTTGAAATATTGAATTACCTCAATCAAGGTACCTATTATGTCACTAGATCTATTTCATGCATAAAGATTGAATCTTTGAAAGAATGAGAGTTGTGAGTTAAACTTATTCGAGTTCCCCTTGGCGACCTGAAGAGTGTTTTAGTGAGTAAGGATTGAATCTTTGAAAGAAAATACCTCAATCAAGGTACCTACTGTGTCACTAACATTCTTAAGGTATAAAGATGAAAACTCTGAAGGAAATTGAGAGTTTTGAGTTAAATCTATTCAAGTTCCCTTTGACGTTCCGATTAGTGTTTTAATGAGTAAGACTGATTCTTTGAATCAAAATACCTCAATCAAGGTTCCTATTATATCACCAGACGATTTTATTGTATAAAGATTAAATCTTTGAAAGAATATGAGAGTTTTCAGTTAAACTTATTCGAGTTCCCTTTGTCGTCACAATGAGTGTTTTAATAACTAAAAAGTGAATCTTTGAATGAAATTACCTCCATCAAGGTACGTATATGTCACTAGACCATTTTAATGTATAAAGATTGAAATACTGAATCTTTGAAAGAGAGTTACAGTTTTTGACTTTAACATATTCGAGGTCCCTTTGAAGTCGCGAAGAGTGGTTTTACTGCTAAAGATAGAATCTTTCTAAGAAAGTGAGAGTTTTGAGTTTAAAATATTCAGGTTCCCTGCGAAGTCGCAAAGAGTGTTTCAATGACTAAAGATTGAATCTTTGAATTAAAATGTCTCAATCAAGGAACCAATTATGTAATTTGACCTTTTTAATGAGAGTTTTTAAATAAGCTTATTAGAGTTCCTTTGACGTCCCGAAGAGTCTTGTAATGATGAAAGATTATATCTTTGAATGAAAATACCTCAATTAAGGTACCTATTATGTCAGTAGACCATTTTAATGTATAAAGATTAAGTCTTTGAAAGAAAATGTGAGTTTTGAGTTAAACTTATTCGAGTTCCCTTTGACATCACGAAGAGTATTTTAATGAGTAAATACTGAATCTTTGAATGAAATTACATCATTCAATGGACCTATTATGTCAGTAGACCTTTTTAATGTATAAAGATTGAATCTTTGAAAGAAAATGAGAGCTTTGAGTTTAACTTATTCGAGTTCCCGATAAGGTTGAGAAGAGTGTTTTTTAGTGAGTAAATATTGTATCTTTGAATGAAACTACCTCAATAAGGGCACCTATTTTGTTACTAGACCATTTTAATGTCCAAAGATTTCTTTGACAGAAAATAAGAGTTTTTGAGTTAAACGTATTCGAGTTCCCTTTGACGTCACAAAGAGTGTTTTAATGAGTAAAGATGGAATCTTCGAATGAAATTACCTTAATCAAGGTTCCTATTATGTCATTAGAACTTTTTAACGTGTAAAAATTGAATCTTTGAAAGAAAATAAGAGTTTTGAGATCAACTTATTCGAGTTCCCTATGAAGTCACGGGTCAAGGCACCTATTGTGTCACTAGATCTATTTATTGTATAATGATTGAATCTTTGAAAGAAAATGAGAGTTTTGAGTTCAACTTATTCGAGTTCCCTTTGACATCACGAAAAGTGTTTTAATGAGCAAAGATTGAATCTTTGAATGAAAAGACCTCGATCAAGGCACCTATTGTGTCACTGGACCTTTCTAATGCATGAAGATTCAATCTCTGAAAAAAACTGAGAGTTTTAAGTTTAACTTATTCGAGATCCCTATGAAGTCACGGAGAGTGTTTTAATGAGTAAAGAATGAATCTTCGAATGAAAATACCTCAATCAAGGTACCTATTATGTCACTAGCCCATTTCAATGTGTAAAGAATAAATCTTTGAAAGAAAATGAGAGTTTTCAGTTAAAATTATTTGGGTTCCCTTTGACGACACCAAGAGTGTTTTAATGAGTAAAGATAGAATCTTTGAAAGAAATTACCCTGATCATGGTACCTATTATATCACTAGACCGTTTTAAGGTATTAAGATTGAATCTTTGAAAGAAAATGAGAGTTTAGAATTTAGCTTATTCGAGTTCCCTTTGAAGTCGCGAAGAGTGTTTTTATGACTAAAGATTGAATCTCTGAATGAAAATACCTCAATCAAGGTACCTATTATGTCAGTAGACCATTTTAATTTTCAAAGTTTAAATCTTCGATTGAAAATGCGAGTTTTGAGTTAAACTTATTCGAGTTCCCTTTGTCGTCACGAAGAGTGTTTTAATGAGTAATAATTGATTCCTTGAATGAAATTACCCCAATCACGGTACCTATTATGTCACTAGACCATTTTAATGTATCAAGATTGGATCTTCGAAAGAAAAGAAGGGTTGTGAGTTAAACTTATTCGAGTTCCCTTTGACGTCCTGAAGAGTGTTTTAATGAGTAAAGATTGAATCTTTGAATGAAAATACCTCAATCAAGGTACCTATTATGTCACTAGACCATTTTGATGTTTAAAGATTAAATCTTTGAAAAAAAATGCGAGTTTTGAGTTAAACTTATTCGAGTTCCCTTTGTCGTCACGAAGAGTGTTTTAATGAGCAATGATTGGAATCTTTGAATGAAATTACCTCAATCAAAGTATCTATATGTCAGTAGACCATTTTAATGTATAAAGGTTGAAATATTGAATTACCTCAATCAAGGTACCTATTATGTCACTAGATCTATTTCATGCATAAAGATTGAATCTTTGAAAGAATGAGAGTTGTGAGTTAAACTTATTCGAGTTCCCCTTGACGACCTGAAGAGTGTTTTAGTGAGTAAGGATTGAATATTTGAAAGAAAATACCTCAATCAAGGTACCTACTGTGTCACTAACATTCTTAAGGTATAAAGATGAAAACTTTGAAGGAAATTGAGAGTTTGGAGTTAAATCTATTCAAGTTCCCTTTGACGTTCTGATTAGTGTTTTAATGAGTAAGACTGAATCTTTGAATGAAAATACCTCAATCAAGGTTCCTATTATGTCACCGGACGATTTTAATGTATACAGATTAAATCTTTGAAAGAAAATGAGAGTTTTCAGTTAAACTTATTCGAGTTCCCTTTGTCGTCACAATGAGTGTTTTAATAACTAAAAAGTGAATCTTTGAATGAAATTACCTCCATCAAGGTTCGTATATGTCACTAGACCATTTTAATGTATAAAGATTGAAATACTGAATCTTTGAAAGAGAGTTAGAGTTTTTGAGTTTAACATATTCGAGGTCCCTTTGAAGTCGCGAAGAGTGGTTTTACTGCTAAAGATAGAATCTTTGTAAGAAAGTGAGAGTTTTGAGTTTAAAATATTCAGGATCCCTGCGAAGTCGCAAAGAGTGTTTCAATGACTAAAGATTGAATCTTTGAATTAAAATGTCTCAATCAAGGAACCAATTATGTAATTTGACCTTTTTAATGAGAGTTTTGAATTAAGCTTATTAGAGTTCCTTTGACGTCCCGAAGAGTCTTGTAATGATGAAAGATTATATCTTTGAATGAAAATACCTCAATTAAGGTACCTATTATGTCAGTAGACCATTTTAATGTATAAAGATTAAGTCTTTGAAAGAAAACGTGAGTTTTGAGTTAAACTTATTCGAGTTCCCTTTGACATCCCGAAGAGTGTTTTAATGAGTAAATACTGAATCTTTGAATGAAATTACATCATTCAATGGACCTATTATGTCAGTAGACCTATTTAATTTATAAAGATTGAATCTTTGAAAGAAAATGAGAGCTTTGAGTTTAACTTATTCGAGTTCCCGATAAGGTTGAGAAGAGTGTTTTTTAGTGAGTAAAGATTGTATCTTTGAATGAAACTACCTCAATAAGGGCACCTATTTTGTTACTAGACCATTTTAATGTCCAAAGATTTCTTTGACAGAAAATAAGAGTTTTTGAGTTAAACGTATTCGAGTTCCCTTTGACGTCACAAAGAGTATTTTAATGAGTAAAGATGGAATCTTCGAATGAAATTACCTTAATCAAGGTTCCTATTATGTCATTAGAACTTTTTAACGTGTAAAAATTGAATCTTTGAAAGAAAATAAGAGTTTTGAGATCAACTTATTCGAGTTCGCTATGAAGTCACGGGTCAAGGCACCTATTGTGTCACTAGATCTATTTATTGTATAATGATTGAATCTTTGAAAGAAAATGAGAGTTTTGAGTTCAACTTATTCGAGTTCCCTTTGACATCACGAAAAGTGTTTTAATGAGCAAAGATTGAATCTTTGAATGAAATGACCTCGATCAAGGCACCTATTGTGTCACTGGACCTTTCTAATGTATGAAGATTCAATCTCTGAAAAAAACTGAGAGTTTTAAGTTTAACTTATTCGAGATCCCTATGAAGTCACGGAGAGTGTTTTAATGAGTAAAGAATGAATCTTCGAATGAAAATACCTCAATCAAGGTACCTATTATGTCACTAGCCCATTTCAATGTGTAAAGAATAAATCTTTGAAAGAAAATGAGAGTTTTCAGTTAAAATTATTTGGGTTCCCTTTGACGACACGAAGAGTGTTTTAATGAGTAAAGACAGAATCTTTGAAAGAAATTACCCTGATCATGGTACCTATTATATCACTAGACCGTTTTAACGTATTAAAATTGAATCTTTGAAAGAAAATGAGAGTTTAGAATTTAGCTTATTCGAGTTCCCTTTGAAGTCGCGAAGAGTGTTTTTATGACTAAAGATTGAATCTCTGAATGAAAATACCTCAATCAAGGTACCTATTATGTCAGTAGACCATTTTAATTTTCAAAGTTTAAATCTTCGATTGAAAATGCGAGTTTTGAGTTAAACTTATTCGAGTTCCTTTGTCGTCACGAAGAGTGTTTTAATGAGTAATAATTGATTCCTTGAATGAAATTACCCCAATCACGGTACCTATTATGTCACTAGACCATTTTAATGTATCAAGATTGGATCTTCGAAAGAAAAGAAGGGTTGTGAGTTAAACTTATTAGAGTTCCCTTTGACGTCCTGAAGAGTGTTTTAATGAGTAAAGATTGAATCTTTGAATGAAAATACCTCAATCAAGGTACCTATTATGTCACTAGACCATTTTGATGTTTAAAGATTAAATCTTTGAAAAAAAATGCGAGTTTTGAGTTAAACTTATTCGAGTTCCCTTTGTCGTCACGAAGAGTGTTTTAATGAGCAATGATTGGAATCTTTGAATGAAATTACCTCAATCAAAGTATCTATATGTCAGTAGAACATTTTAATGTATAAAGGTTGAAATATTGAATTACCTCAATCAAGGTACCTATTATGTCACTAGATCTATTTCATGTATAAAGATTGAATCTTTGAAAGAATGAGAGTTGTGAGTTAAACTTATTCGAGTTCCCCTTGACACCCTGAAGAGTGTTTTAGTGAGTAAGGATTGAATCTTTGAAAGAAAATACCTCAATCAAGGTACATACTGTGTCACTAACATTCTTAAGGTATAAAGATGAAAACTTTGAAGGAAATTGAGAGTTTTGAGTTAAATCTATTCAAGTTCCCTTTGACGTTCTGATTAGTGTTTTAATGAGTAAGACTGAATCTTTGAATGAAAATACCTCAATCAAGGTTCCTATTATGTCACCGGATGATTTTAATGTATACAGATTAAATCTTTGAAAGAAAATGAGAGTTTTTAGTTAAACTTATTCGAGTTCCCTTTGTCGTCACAATGAGTGTTTTAATAACTAAAAAGTGAATCTTTGAATGAAATTACCTCCATCAAGGTACGTATATGTCACTAGACCATTTTAATGTATAAAGATTGAAATACTGAATCTTTGAAAGAGAGTTAGAGTTTTTGAGTTTAACATATTCGAGGTCCCTTTGAAGTCGCGAAGAGTGGTTTTACTGCTAAAGATAGAATCTTTGTAAGAAAGTGAGAGTTTTGAGTTTAAAATATTCAGGTTCCCTGCGAAGTCGCAAAGAGTGTTTCAATGACTAAAGATTGAATCTCTGAATTAAAATGTGTCAATCAAGGAACCTATTATGTCATTTGACCTTTTTAATGAGAGTTTTGAATTAAGCTTATTAGAGTTCCTTTGACGTCCCGAAGAGTCTTGTAATGATGAAAGATTATATCTTTGAATGAAAATACCTCAATTAAGGTACCTATTATGTCAGTAGACCATTTTAATGTATAAAGATTAAGTCTTTGAAAGAAAATGTGAGTTTTGAGTTAAACTTATTCGAGTTCCCTTTGACATCACGAAGAGTGTTTCAATGAGTAAATACTGAATCTTCGAATGAAATTACATCATTCAATGGACCTATTATGTCTGTAGACCTTTTTAATGTATAAAGATTAAATCTTTGAAAGAAAATGAGAGCTTTGAGTTTAACTTATTCGAGTTCCCGATAAGGTTGAGAAGAGTGTTTTTTAGTGAGTAAAGATTGTATCTTTGAATGAAACTACCTCAATAAGGGCACCTATTTTGTTACTAGACCATTTCAATGTCCAAAGATTTCTTTGAGTGAAAATAAGAGTTTTTGAGTTAAACGTATTCGAGTTCCCTTTGACGTCACAAAGAGTGTTTTAATGAGTAAAGATGGAATCTTCGAATGAAATTACCTTAATCAAGGTTCCTATTATGTCATTAGAACTTTTTAACGTGTAAAAATTGAATCTTTGAAAGAAAATAAGAGTTTTGAGATCAACTTATTCGAGTTCCCTATGAAGTCACGGGTCAAGGCACCTATTAAGTCACTAGATCTATTTATTGTATAATGATTGAATCTTTGAAAGAAAATGAGAGTTTTGAGTTCAACTTATTCGAGTTCCCTTTGACATCACGAAAAGTGTTTTAATGAGCAAAGATTGAATCTTTGAATGAAATGACCTCAATCAAGGCACCTATTGTGTCACTGGACCTTTCTAATGTATGAAGATTCAATCTCTGAAAAAAACTGAGAGTTTTAAGTTTAACTTATTCGAGATCCCTATGAAGTCACGGAGAGTGTTTTAATGAGTAAAGAATGAATCTTCGAACGAAAATACCTAAATCAAAGTACCTATTATGTCACTAGCCCATTTCAATGTGTAAAGAATAAATCTTTGAAAGAAAATGAGAGTTTTCAGTTAAAATTATTTGAGTTCCCTTTGACGACACGAAGAGTGTTTTAATGAGTAAAGATAGAATCTTTGAAAGAAATTACCCTGATCATGGTACCTATTATGTCACTAGACCGTTTTAACGTATTAAGATTGAATCTTTGAAAGAAAATGAGAGTTTAGAATTTACCTTATTCGAGTTCCCTTTGAAGTCGCGAAGAGTGTTTTTATGACTAAAGATTGAATCTCTGAATGAAAATACCTCAATCAAGGTACCTATTATGTCAGTAGACCATTTTAATTTGCAAAATTTAAATCTTCGATTGCAAATGCGAGTTTTGAGTTAAACTTATTCGAGTTCCCTTTGTCGTCACGAAGAGTGTTTTATTGAGTAAAGATTGATTCCTTGAATGAAATTACCCCAATCACGGTACCTATTATGTCACTAGACCATTTTAATGTATCAAGATTGGATCTTCGAAAGAAAAGGAGGGTTGTGAGTTAAACTTATTCGAGTTCCCTTTGACGTCCTGAAGAGTGTTTTAATGAGTAAAGATTGAATCTTTGAATGAAAATACCTCAATCAAGGTACCTATTATGTCACTAGACCATTTTGATGTTTAAAGATTAAATCTTTGAAAAAAAATGCGAGTTTTGAGTTCGAGTTCCCTTTGTCGTCACGAAGAGTGTTTTAATGAGCAATGATTGGAATCTTTGAATGAAATTACCTCAATCAAAGTATCTATATGTCAGTAGACCATTTTAATGTATAAAGGTTGAAATATTGAATTACCTCAATCAAGGTACCTATTATGTCACTAGATCTATTTCATGTATAAAGATTGAATCTTTGAAAGAATGAGAGTTGTGAGTTAAACTTATTCGAGTTCCCCTTAACGACCTGAAGAATGTTTTAGTAAGTAAGGATTGAATCTTTGAAAGAAAATATCTCAATCAAGGTACCTACTGTGTCACTAACATTCTTAAGGTATAAAGATGAAAACTTTGAAGGAAAATGAGAGTTTTGAGTTAAATCTATTCAAGTTCCCTTTGACGTTCCGATTAGTGTTTTAATGAGTAAGACTGAATCTTTCAATGAAAATACCTCAATCAAGGTTCCTATTATGTCACCAGACGATTTTAATGTGTAAAGATTAAATCTCTGAAAGAAAATGAGAGTTTTCAGTTAAACTTATTCGAGTTCCTTTTGTCGTCACAACGAGTGTTTTAATAACTAAAAAGTGAATCTTTGAATTAAATTACCTCAATCAAGCTACGTATATGTCACTAAACCATTTTAATGTATAAGGATTGAAATACTGAATCTTTGAAAGAGAGTTAGAGTTTCTGAGTTTAACATATTCGAGGTCCCTTTGAAGTCGCGAAGAGTGGTTTTACTGCTAAAGATAGAATCTTTGTAAGAAAGTGAGAGTTTTGAGTTTAAAATATTCAGGTTCCCTGCGATGTCGCAAAGCGTGTTTCAATGACTAAAGATTGAATCTCTGAATTAAAATGTCTCAATCAAGGAACCTATTATGTCATTTGACCTTTTTAATGAGAGTTTTGAATTAAGCTTATTAGAGTTCCTTTGACGTCACGATGAGTCTTGTAATGATGAAAGATTATATCTTTGAATGAAAATACCTCAATTAAGGTACCTATTATGTCAGTAGACCATTTTAATGTATAAAGATTAAGTCTTTGAAAGAAAATGTGAGTTTTGTGTTAAACTTATTCGAGTTCCCTTTGACATCACGAAGAGTGTTTTAATGAGTAAATACTGAATCTTTGAATGAAATTACATCATTCAATGGACCTATTATGTCAGTAGACCTTTTTAATGTATAAAGATTGAATCTTTGAAAGAAAATGAGAGCTTTGAGTTTAACTTATTCGAGTTCCCGATAAGGTTGAGAAGAGTGTTTTTTAGTGAGTAAAGATTGTATCTTTGAATGAAACTACCTCAATAAGGGCACCTATTTTGTTACTAGACCATTTTAATGTCCAAAGATTCTTTTGACAGAAAATAAGAGTTTTTGATTTAAACGTATTCGAGTTCCCTTTGACGTCACAAAAGAGTGTTTTAATGAGTAAAGATGGAATCTTCGAATGAAATTACCTTAATCAAGGTTCCTATTATGTCATTAGAACTTTTTAACGTGTAAAAATTGAATCTTTGAAAGAAAATAAGAGTTTTGAGATCAACTTATTCGAGTTCCCTATGAAGTCACGGGTCAAGGCACCTATTGTGTCACTAGATCTATTTATTGTATAATGATTGAATCTTTGAAAGAAAATGAGAGTTTTGAGTTCAACTTATTCGAGTTCCCTTTGACATCACGGAAAGTGTTTTAATGAGCAAAGATTGAATCTTTGAATGAAATGACCTCAATCAAGGCACCTATTGTGTCACTGGACCTTTCTAATGTATGAAGATTCAATCTCTGAAAAAAACTGAGAGTTTTAAGTTTAACTTATTCGAGATCCCTATGAAATCACGGAGAGTGTTTTAATGAGGAAAGAATGAATCTTCGAATGAAAATACCTCAATCAAGGTACCTATTATGTCACTAGCCCATTTCATTGTGTAAAGAATAAATCTTTGAAAGAAAATGAGAGTTTTCAGTTAAAATTATTTGAGTTCCCTTTGACGACACGAAGAGTGTTTTAATGAGTAAAGATAGAATCTTTGAAAGAAATTACCCTGATCATGGTACTTATTATATCACTAGACCGTTTTAACGTATTAAGATTGAATCTTTGAAAGAAAATGAGAGTTTAGAATTTAGCTTATTCGAGTTCCCTTTGAAGTCGCGAAGAGTGTTTTTATGACTAAAGATTTAATCTCAGAATGAAAATACCTCAATTAAGGTACCTATTATGTCAGTAGACCATTTTAATTTGCAAAGTTTAAATCTTCGATTGAAAATGCGAGTTTTGAGTTAAACTTATTCGAGTTCCCTTTGTCGTCACGAAGAGTGTTTTAATGAGTAATGATTGATTCCTTGAATGAAATTACCCCAATCACGGTACCTATTATGTCACTAGACCATTTTAATGTATCAAGCTTGGATCTTCGAAAGAAAAGGAGGGTAGTGAGTAAAACTTATTCGAGTTCCCTTTGACGTCCTGAAGAGTGTTTTAATGAGTAAAGATTGAATCTTTGAATGAAAATACCTCAATCAAGGTACCTATTATGTCACTAGACCATTTTGATGTTTAAAGATTAAATCTTTGAAAAAAAATGCGAGTTTTGGGTTAAACTTATTCGAGTTACCTTTGTCGTCACGAAGAGTGTTTTAATGAGCAATGATTGGAATCTTTGAATGAAATTACCTCAATCAAAGTATCTATATGTCAGTAGACCATTTTAATGTATAAAGGTTGAAATATTGAATTACCTCAATCAAGGTACCTATTATGTCACTAGATCTATTTCATGTATAAAGATTGAATCTTTGAAAGAATGAGAGTTGTGAGTTAAACTTATTCGAGTTCCCCTTGACGACCTGAAGAGTGTTTTAGTGAGTAAGGATTGAATCTTTGAAAGAAAATACCTCAATCAAGGTACCTACTGTGTCACTAACATTCTTAAGGTATAAAGATGAAAACTTTGAAGGAAATTAAGAGTTTTGAGTTAAATCTATTCAAGTTCCCTTTGACGTTCCGATTAGTGTTTTAATGAGTAAGACTGAATCTTTGAATGAAAATACCTCAATCAAGGTTCCTATTACGTCACCAGACGATTTTAATGTATAAAGATAAATCTTTGAAAGAAAATGAGAGTTTTCAGTTAAACTTATTCGAGTTCCCTTTGTCGTCACAATGAGTATTTTAATAACTAAAAAGTGAATCTTTGAATGAAATTACCTCAATCAAGGTACGTATATGTCACTAGACCATTTTAATGTATAAAGATTGAAATACTGAATCTTTGAAAGAGAGTTAGAGTTTTTGAGTTTAACATATTCGAGGTCCCTTTGAAGTCGCGAAGAGTGGTTTTACTGCTAAAGATAGAATCTTTCTAAGAAAGTGAGAGTTTTGAGTTTAAAATATTCAGGTTCCCTGCAAAGTCGCAAAGAGTGTTTAAATGACTAAAGATTGAATCTTTGAATTAAAATGTCTCAATCAAGGAACCAATTATGTAATTTGACCTTTTTAATGAGAGTTTTGAATTAAGCTTATTAGAGTTCCTTTGACGTCCCGAAGAGTCTTGTAATGATGAAAGATTATATCTTTGAATGAAAATACCTCAATTAAGGTACCTATTATGTCAGTAGACCATTTTAATGTATAAAGATTAAGTCTTTGAAAGAAAATGTGAGTTTTGAGTTAAACTTATTCGAGTTCCCTTTGACATCCCGAAGAGTGTTTTAATGAGTAAATACTGAATCTTTGAATGAAATTACATCATTCAATGGACCTATTATGTCAGTAGACCTTTTTAATGTATAAAGATTGAATCTTTGAAAGAAAATGAGAGCTTTGAGTTTAACTTATTCGAGTTCCCGATAAGGTTGAGAAGAGTGTTTTTTAGTGAGTAAAGATTGTATCTTTGAATGAAACTACCTCAATAAGGGCACCTATTTTGTTACTAGACCATTTTAATGTCCAAAGATTTCTTTGACAGAAAATAAGAGTTTTTGAGTTAAACGTATTCGAGTTCCCTTTGACGTCACAAAGAGTATTTTAATGAGTAAAGATGGAATCTTCGAATGAAATTACCTTAATCAAGGTTCCTATTATGTCATTAGAACTTTTTAACGTGTAAAAATTGAATCTTTGAAAGAAAATAAGAGTTTTGAGATCAACTTATTCGAGTTCCCTATGAAGTCACGGGTCAAGGCACCTATTGTGTCACTAGATCTATTTATTGTATAATGATTGAATCTTTGAAAGAAAATGAGAGTTTTGAGTTCAACTTATTCGAGTTCCCTTTGACATCACGAAAAGTGTTTTAATGAGCAAAGATTGAATCTTTGAATGAAATGACCTCAATCAAGGCACCTATTGTGTCACTGGACCTTTCTAATGTATGAAGATTCAATCTCTGAAAAAAACTGAGAGTTTTAAGTTTAACTTATTCGAGATCCCTATGAAGTCACGGAGAGTGTTTTAATGAGTAAAGAATGAATCTTCGAACGAAAATACCTAAATCAAGGTACCTATTATGTCACTAGCCCATTTCAATGTGTAAAGAATAAATCTTTGAAAGAAAATGAGAGTTTTCAGTTAAAATTATTTGAGTTCCCTTTGACGACACGAAGAGTGTTTTAATGAGTAAAGATAGAATCTTTGAAAGAAATTATCCTGATCATGGTACCTATTATGTCACTAGACCGTTTTAACATATTAAGATTGAATCTTTGAAAGAAAATGAGAGTTTAGAATTTAGCTTATTCGAGTTCCCTTTGAAGTCGCGAAGAGTGTTTTTATGACTAAAGATTGAATCTCTGAATGAAAATACCTCAATCAAGGTACCTATTATGTCAGTAGACCATTTTAATTTGCAAAATTTAAATCTTCGATTGAAAATGCGAGTTTTGAGTTAAACTTATTCGAGTTCCCTTTGTCGTCACGAAGAGTGTTTTAATGAGTAAAGATTGATTCCTTGAATGAAATTGCCCCAATCACGGTACCTATTATGTCACTAGACCATTTTAATGTATCAAGATTGGATCTTCGAAAGAAAAGGAGGGTTGTGAGTTAAACTTATTCGAGTTCCCTTTGATGTCCTGAAGAGTGTTTTAATGAGTAAAGATTGAATCTTTGAATGAAAATACCTCAATCAAGGTACCTATTATGTCACTAGACCATTTTGATGTTTAAAGATTAAATCTTTGAAAAAAAATGCGAGTTTTGAGTTAAACTTATTCGAGTTCCCTTTGTCGTCACGAAGAGTGTTTTAATGAGCAATGATTGGAATCTTTGAATGAAATTACCTCAATCAAAGTATCTATATGTCAGTAGACCATTTTAATGTATAAAGGTTGAAATATTGAATTACCTCAATCAAGGTACCTATTATGTCACTAGATCTATTTCATGTATAAAGATTGAATCTTTGAAAGAATGAGAGTTGTGAGTTAAACTTATTCGAGTTCCCCTTAACGACCTGAAGAGTGTTTTAGTAAGTTAGGATTGAATCTTTGAAAGAAAATACCTCAATCAAGGTACCTACTGTGTCACTAACATTCTTAAGGTATAAAGATGAAAACTTTGAAGGAAAATGAGAGTTTTGAGTTAAATCTATTCAAGTTCCCTTTGACGTTCCGATTAGTGTTTTAATGAGTAAGACTGAATCTTTCAATGAAAATACCTCAATCAAGGTTCCTATTATGTCACCAGACGATTTTAATGTGTAAAGATTAAATCTCTGAAAGAAAATGAGAGTTTTCAGTTAAACTTATTCGAGTTCCTTTTGTCGTCACAATGAGTGTTTTAATAACTAAAAAGTGAATCTTTGAATGAAATTACCTCAATCAAGCTACGTATATGTCACTAAACCATTTTAATGTATAAAGATTGAAATACTGAATCTTTGAAAGAGAGTTAGAGTTTCTGAGTTTAACATATTCGAGGTCCCTTTGAAGTCGCGAAGAGTGGTTTTACTGCTAAAGATAGAATCTTTGTAAGAAAGTGAGAGTTTTGAGTTTAAAATATTCAGGTTCCCTGCGAAGTCGCAAAGCGTGTTTCAATGACTAAAGATTGAATCTTTGAATTAAAATGTCTCAATCAAGGAACCTATTATGTCATTTGACCTTTTTAATGAGAGTTTTGAATTAAGCTTATTAGAGTTCCTTTGACGTCCCGAAGAGTCTTGTAATGATGAAAGATTATATCTTTGAATGAAAATACCTCAATTAAGGTACCTATTATGTCAGTAGAACATTTTAATGTATAAAGATTAAGGCTTTGAAAGAAAATGTGAGTTTTGTGTTAAACTTATTCGAGTTCCCTTTGACATCACGAAGAGTGTTTTAATGAGTAAATATTGAATCTTTGAATGAAATTACATCATTCAATGGACCTATTATGTTAGTAGACCTTTTTAATGTATAAAGATTGAATCTTTGAAAGAAAATGAGAGCTTTGAGTTTAACTTATTCGAGTTCCCGATAAGGTTGAGAAGAGTGTTTTTTAGTGAGTAAAGATTGTATCTTTGAATGAAACTACCTCAATAAGGGCACCTATTTTGTTACTAGACCATTTTAATGTCCAAAGATTCTTTTGACAGAAAATAAGAGTTTTTGAGTTAAACGTATTCGAGTTCCCTTTGACGTCACAAAAGAGTGTTTTAATGAGTAAAGATGGAATCTTCGAATGAAATTACCTTAATCAAGGTTCCTATTATGTCATTAGAACTTTTTAACGTGTAAAAATTGAATCTTTGAAAGAAAATAAGAGTTTTGAGATCAACTTATTCGAGTTCCCTATGAAGTCACGGGTCAAGGCACCTATTGTGTCACTAGATCTATTTATTGTATAATGATTGAATCTTTGAAAGAAAATGAGAGTTTTGAGTTCAACTTATTCGAGTTCCCTTTGACATCACGAAAAGTGTTTTAATGAGCAAAGATTGAATCTTTGAATGAAATGACCTCAATCAAGGAACCTATTGTGTCACTGGACCTTTCTAATGTATGAAGATTCAATCTCTGAAAAAAACTGAGAGTTTTAAGTTTAACTTATTCGAGATCCCTATGAAGTCACGGAGAGTGTTTTAATGACTAAAGAATGAATCTTCGAACGAAAATACCTCAATCAAGGTACCTATTATGTCACTAGCCCATTTCAATGTGTAAAGAATAAATCTTTGAAAGAAAATGAGAGTTTTCAGTTAAAATTATTTGAGTTCCCTTTGACGACACGAAGAATGTTTTAATGAGTAAAGATAGAATCTTTGAAAGAAATTACCCTGATCATGGTACCTATTATGTCACTAGACCGTTTTAACGTATTAAGATTGAATCTTTGAAAGAAAATGAGAGTTTAGAATTTAACTTATTCGAGTTCCCTTTGAAGTCGCGAAGAGTGTTTTTATGACTAAAGATTGAATCTCTGAATGAAAATACCTCAATCAAGGTACCTATTATGTCAGTAGACCATTTTAATTTGCAAAGTTTAAATCTTCGATTGAAAATGCGAGTTTTGAGTTAAACTTATTCGAGTTCCCTTTGTCGTCACGAAGAGTGTTTTAATGAGTAAAGATTGATTCCTTGAATGAAATTGCCCCAATCACGGTACCTATTATGTCACTAGACCATTTTAATGTATCAAGATTGGATCTTCGAAAGAAAAGGAGGGTTGTGAGTTAAACTTATTCGAATTCCCTTTGACGTCCTGAAGAGTGTTTTAATGAGTAAAGATTGAATCATTGAATGAAAATACCTCAATCAAGGTACCTATTATGTCACTAGACCATTTTGATGTTTAAAGATTAAATCTTTGAAAAAAAATGCGAGTTTTGAGTTAAACTTATTCGAGTTCCCTTTGTCGTCACGAAGAGTGTTTTAATGAGCAATGATTGGAATCTTTGAATGAAATTACCTCAATCAAAGTATCTATATGTCAGTAGACCATTTTAATGTATAAAGGTTGAAATATTGAATTACCTCAATCAAGGTACCTATTATGTCACTAGATCTATTTCATGTATAAAGATTGAATCTTTGAAAGAATGAGAGTTGTGAGTTAAACTTATTCGAGTTCCCCTTAACGACCTGAAGAGTGTTTTAGTGAGTAAGGATTGAATCTTTGAAAGAAAATACCTCAATCAAGGTACCTACAGTGTCACTAACATTCTTAAGGTATAAAGATGAAAACTTTGAAGGAAAATGAGAGTTTTGAGTTAAATCTATTCAAGTTCCCTTTGACGTTCCGATTAGTGTTTTAATGAGTAAGACTGAATCTTTGAATGAAAATACCTCAATAAAGGTTCCTATTATGTCACCAGACGATTTTAATATGTAAAGATTAAATCTCTGAAAGAAAATGAGAGTTTTCAGTTAAACTTATTCGAGTTCCCTTTGTCGTCACAATGAGTGTTTTAATAACTAAAAAGTGAATCTTTGAATGAAATTACCTCAATCAAGCTACGTATATGTCACTAGACCATTTTAATGTATAAAGATTGAAATACTGAATCTTTGAAAGAGAGTTAGAGTTTTTGAGTTTAACATATTCGAGGTCCCTTTGAAGTCGCGAAGAGTGGTTTTACTGCTAAAGATAGAATCTTTGTAAGAAAGTGAGAGTTTTGAGTTTAAAATATTCAGGTTCCCTGCGAAGTCGCAAAGAGTGTTTCAATGACTAAAGATTGAATCTCTGAATTAAAATGTCTCAATCAAGGAACCTATTATGTCATTTGACCTTTTTAATGAGAGTTTTGAATTAAGCTTATTAGAGTTCCTTTGACATCCCGAAGAGTCTTGTAATGATGAAAGATTATATCCTTGAATGAAAATACCTCAATTAAGGTACCTATTATGTCAGTAGACCATTTTAATGTATAAAGATTAAGTCTTTGAAAGAAAATGTGAGTTTTGAGTTAAACTTATTCGAGTTCCCTTTGACATCACGAAGAGTGTTTTAATGAGTAAATACTGAATCTTTGAATGAAATTACATCATTCAATGGACCTATTATGTCAGTAGACCTTTTCAATGTATAAAGATTGAATCTTTGAAAGAAAATGAGAGCTTTGAGTTTAACTTATTCGAGTTCCCGATAAGGTGGAGAAGAGTGTTTTTTAGTGAGTAAAGATTGTATCTTTGAATGAAACTACCTCAATAAGGGCACCTATTTTGTTACTAGACCATTTTAATGTCCAAAGATTCTTTTGACAGAAAATAAGAGTTTTTGAGTTAAACGTATTCGAGTTCCCTTTGACGTCACAAAAGAGTGTTTTAATGAGTAAAGATGGAATCTTCGAATGAAATTACCTTAATCAAGGTTCCTATTATGTCATTAGAACTTTTTAACGTGTAAAAATTGAATCTTTGAAAGAAAATAAGAGTTTTGAGATCAACTTATTCGAGTTCCCTATGAAGTCACGGGTCAAGGCACCTATTGTGTCACTAGATCTATTTATTGTATAATGATTGAATCTTTGAAAGAAAATGAGAGTTTTGAGTTCAACTTATTCGAGTTCCCTTTGACATCACGAAAAGTGTTTTAATGAGCAAAGATTGAATCTTTGAATGAAATGACCTCAATCAAGGCACCTATTGTGTCACTGGACCTTTCTAATGTATGAAGATTCAATCTCTGAAAAAAACTGAGAGTTTTAAGTTTAACTTATTCGAGATCCCTATGAAGTCACGGAGAGTGTTTTAATGAGTAAAGAATGAATCTTCGAACGAAAATACCTCAATCAAGGTACCTATTATGTCACTAGCCCATTTCAATGGTTAAAGAATTAATCTTTGAAAGAAAATGAGAGTTTTCAGTTAAAATTATTTGAGTTCCCTTTGACGACACGAAGAGTGTTTTAATGAGTAAAGATAGAATCTTTGAAAGAAATTACCCTGATCATGGTACCTATTATGTCACTAGACCGTTTTAACGTATTAAGATTGAATCTTTGAAAGAAAATGAGAGTTTAGAATTTAGCTTATTCGAGTTCCCTTTGAAGTCGCGAAGAGTGTTTTTATGACTAAAGATTGAATCTCTGAATGAAAATACCTCAATCAAGGTACCTATTATGTCAGTAGACCATTTTAATTTGCAACGTTTAAATCTTCGATTGAAAATGCGAGTTTTGAGTTAAACTTATTCGAGTTCCCTTTGTCGTCACGAAGAGTGTTTTAATGAGTAAAGATTGATTCCTTGAATGAAATTGCCCCAATCACGGTACCTATTATGTCACTAGACCATTTTAATGTATCAAGATTGGATCTTCGAAAGAAAAGGAGGGTTGTGAGTTAAACTTATTCGAGTTCCCTTTGATGTCCTGAAGAGTGTTTTAATGAGTAAAGATTGAATCTTTGAATGAAAATACCTCAATCAAGGTACCTATTATGTCACTAGACCATTTTGATGTTTAAAGATTAAATCTTTGAAAAAAAATGCGAGTTTTGAGTTAAACTTATTCGAGTTCCCTTTGTCGTCACGAAGAGTGTTTTAATGAGCAATGATTGGAAACTTTGAATGAAATTACCTCAATCAAAGTATCTATATGTCCGTAGACCATTTTAATGTATAAAGGTTGAAATATTGAATTACCTCAATCAAGGTACCTATTATGTCACTAGATCTATTTCATGTATAAAGATTGAATCTTTGAAAGAATGAGAGTTGTGAGTTAAACTTATTCGAGTTCCCCTTAACGACCTGAAGAGTGTTTTAGTGAGTAAGGATTGAATCTTTGAAAGAAAATACCTCAATCAAGGTACCTACTGTGTCACTAACATTCTTAAGGTATAAAGATGAAAACTTTGAAGGAAAATGAGAGTTTTGAGTTAAATCTATTCAAGTTCCCTTTGACGTTCCGATTAGTGTTTTAATGAGTAAGACTGAATCTTTGAATGAAAATACCTCAATCAAGGTTCCTATTATGTCACCAGACGATTTTAATGTGTAAAGATTAAATCTCTGAAAGAAAATGAGAGTTTTCAGTTAAACTTATTCGAGTTCCCTTTGTCGTCACAATGAGTGTTTTAATAACTAAAAAGTGAATCTTTGAATGAAATTACCTCAATCAAGCTACGTATATGTCACTAGACCATTTTAATGTATAAAGATTGAAATACTGAATCTTTGAAAGAGAGTTAGAGTTTTTGAGTTTAACATATTCGAGGTCCCTTTGAAGTCGCGAAGAGTGGTTTTACTGCTAAAGATAGAATCTTTGTAAGAAAGTGAGAGTTTTGAGTTTAAAATATTCAGGTTCCCTGCGAAGTCGCAAAGAGTGTTTCAATGACTAAAGATTGAATCTCTGAATTAAAATGTCTCAATCAAGGAACCTATTATGTCATTTGACCTTTTTAATGAGAGTTTTGAATTAAGCTTATTAGAGTTCCTTTGACGTCCCGAATAGTCTTGTAATGATGAAAGATTATATCTTTGAATGAAAATACCTCAATTAAGGTACCTATTATGTCAGTAGACCATTTTAAGGTATAAAGATTAAGTCTTTGAAAGAAAATGTGAGTTTTGAGTTAAACTTATTCGAGTTCCCTTTGACATCACGAAGAGTGTTTTAATGAGTAAATACTGAATCTTTGAATGAAATTACATCATTCAATGGACCTATTATGTCAGTAGACCTTTTTAATGTATAAAGATTGAATCTTTGAAAGAAAATGAGAGCTTTGAGTTTAACTTATTCGAGTTCCCGATAAGGTTGAGAAGAGTGTTTTTTAGTGAGTAAAGATTGTATCTTTGAATGAAACTACCTCAATAAGGGCACCTATTTTGTTACTAGACCATTTTAATGTCCAAAGATTCTTTTGACAGAAAATAAGAGTTTTTGAGTTAAACGTATTCGAGTTCCCTTTGACGTCACAAAAGAGTGTTTTAATGAGTAAAGATGAAATCTTCGAATGAAATTACCTTAATCAAGGTTCCTATTATGTCATTAGAACTTTTTAACGTGTAAAAATTGAATCTTTGAAAGAAAATAAGAGTTTTGAGATCAACTTATTCGAGTTCCCTATGAAGTCACGGGTCAAGGCACCTATTGTGTCACTAGATCTATTTATTGTATAATGATTGAATCTTTGAAAGAAAATGAGAGTTTTGAGTTCAACTTATTCAAGTTCCCTTTGACATCACGAAAAGTGTTTTAATGAGCAAAGATTGAATCTTTGAATGAAATGACCTCAATCAAGGCACCTATTGTGTCACTGGACCTTTCTAATGTATGAAGATTCAATCTCTGAAAAAAACTGAGAGTTTTAAGTTTAACTTATTCGAGATCCCTATGAAGTCACGGAGAGTGTTTTAATGAGTAAAGAATGAATCTTCGAACGAAAATACCTCAATCAAGGTACCTATTATGTCACTAGCCCATTTCAATGTGTAAAGAATTAATCTTTGAAAGAAAATGAGAGTTTTCAGTTAAAATTATTTGAGTTCCCTTTGACGACACGAAGAGTGTTTTAATGAGTAAAGATAGAATCTTTGAAAGAAATTACCCTGATCATGGTACCTATTATGTCACTAGACCGTTTTAACGTATTAAGATTGAATCTTTGAAAGAAAATGAGAGTTTAGAATTTAGCTTATTCGAGTTCCCTTTGAAGTCGCGAAGAGTGTTTTTATGACTAAAGATTGAATCTCTGAATGAAAATACCTCAATCAAGGTACCTATTATGTCAGTAGACCATTTTAATTTGCAAAGTTTAAATCTTCGATTGAAAATGCGAGTTTTGAGTTAAACTTATTCGAGTTCCCTTTGTCGTCACGAAGAGTGTTTTAATGAGTAAAGATTGATTCCTTGAATGAAATTGCCCCAATCACGGTACCTATTATGTCACTAGACCATTTTAATGTATCAAGATTGGATCTTCGAAAGAAAAGGAGGGTTGTGAGTTAAACTTATTCGAGTTCCCTTTGACGTCCTGAAGAGTGTTTTAATGAGTAAAGATTGAATCTTTGAATGAAAATACCTCAATCAAGGTACCTATTATGTCACTAGACCATTTTGATGTTTAAAGATTAAATCTTTGACAAAAAATGCGAGTTTTGAGTTAAACTTATTCGAGTTCCCTTTGTCGTCACGAAGAGTGTTCTAATGAGCAATGATTGGAATCTTTGAATGAAATTACCTCAATCAAAGTATCTATATGTCAGTAGACAATTTTAATGTATAAAGGTTGAAATATTGAATTACCTCAATCAAGGTACCTATTATGTCACTAGATCTATTTCATGTATAAAGATTGAATCTTTGAAAGAATGAGAGTTGTGAGTTAAACTTATTCGAGTTCCCCTTAACAACCTGAAGAGTGTTTTAGTGAGTAAGGATTGAATCTTTGAAAGAAAATACCTCAATCAAGGTACCTACTGTGTCACTAACATTCTTAAGGTATAAAGATGAAAACTTTGAAGGAAAATGAGAGTTTTGAGTTAAATCTATTCAAGTTCCCTTTGACGTTCCGATTAGTGTTTTAATGAGTAAGACTGAATCTTTGAATGAAAATACCTCAATCAAGGTTCCTATTATGTCACCAGACGATTTTAATGTGTAAAGATTAAATCTCTGAAAGAAAATGAGAGTTTTCAGTTAAACTTATTCGAGTTCCCTTTGTCGTCACAATGAGTGTTTTAATAACTAAAAAGTGAATCTTTGTATGAAATTACCTCAATCAAGCTACGTATATGTCACTAGACCATTTTAATGTATAAAGATTGAAATACTGAATCTTTGAAAGAGAGTTAGAGTTTTTGAGTTTAACATATTCGAGGTCCCTTTGAAGTCGCGAAGAGTGGTTTTACTGCTAAAGATAGAATCTTTGTAAGAAAGTGAGAGTTTTGAGTTTAAAATATTCAGGTTCCCTGCGAAGTCGCAAAGAGTGTTTCAATGACTAAAGATTGAATCTCTGAATTAAAATGGCTCAATCAAGGAACCTATTATGTCATTTGACCTTTTTAATGAGAGTTTGAATTAAGCTTATTAGAGTTCCTTTGACGTCCCGAAGAGTCTTGTAATGATGAAAGATTATATCTTTGAATGAAAATACCTCAATTAAGGTACCTATTATGTCAGTAGACCATTTTAATGTATATCGATTAAGTCTTTGAAGAAAATGTGAGTTTTGAGTTAAACTTATTCGAGTTCCCTTTGACATCACGAAGAGTGTTTTAATGAGTAAATACTGAATCTTTGAATGAAATTACATCATTCAATGGACCTATTATGTCAGTAGACCTTTTTAATGTATAAAGATTGAATCTTTGAAAGAAAATGAGAGCTTTGAGTTTAACTTATTCGAGTTCCCGATAAGGTTGAGAAGAGTGTTTTTTAGTAAGTAAAGATTGTATCTTTGAATGAAACTACCTCAATAAGGGCACCTATTTTGTTACTAGACCATTTTAATGTCCAAAGATTTCTTTGACAGAAAATAAGAGTTTTTGAGTTAAACGTGTTCGAGTTCCCTTTGACGTCACAAAAGAGTGTTTTAATGAGTAAAGATGGAATCTTCGAATGAAATTACCTTAATCAAGGTTCCTATTATGTCATTAGAACTTTTTAACGTGTAAAAATTGAATCTTTGAAAGAAAATAAGAGTTTTGAGATCAACTTATTCGAGTTCCCTATGAAGTCACGGGTCAAGGCACCTATTGTGTCACTAGATCTATTTATTGTATAATGATTGAATCTTTGAAAGAAAATGAGAGTTTTGAGTTCAACTTATTCGAGTTCCCTTTGACATCACGGAAAGTGTTTTAAAGAGCAAAGATTGAATCTTTGAATGAAATGACCTCAATCAAGGCACCTATTGTGTCACTGGACCTTTCTAATGTATGAAGATTCAATCTCTGAAAAAAACTGAGAGTTTTAAGTTTAACTTATTCGAGATCCCTATGGAGTCACGGAGAGTGTTTTAATGAGTAAAGAATGAATCTTCGAACGAAAATACCTCAATCAAGGTACCTATTATGTCACTAGCCCATTTCAATGTGTAAAGAATAAATCTTTGAAAGAAAATGAGAGTTTTCAGTTAAAATTATTTGAGTTCCCTTTGACGACACGAAGAGTGTTTTAATGAGTAAAGATAGAATCTTTGAAAGAAATTACCCTGATCATGGTACCTATTATGTCACTAGACCGTTTTAATGTATTAAGATTGAATCTTTGAAAGAAAATGAGAGTTTAGAATTTAGCTTATTCGAGTTCCCTTTGAAGTCGCGAAGAGTGTTTTTATGACTAAAGATTGAATCTCTGAATGAAAATACCTCAATCAAGGTACCTATTATGTCAGTAGACCATTTTAATTTGCAAAGTTTAAATCTTCGATTGAAAATGCGAGTTTTGAGTTAAACTTATTCGAGTTCCCTTTGTCGTCACGAAGAGTGTTTTAATGAGTAAAGATTGATTCCTTGAATGAAATTGCCCCAATCACGGTACCTATTATGTCACTAGACCATTTTAATGTATCAAGATTGGATCTTCGAAAGAAAAGGAGGGTTGTGAGTTAAACTTATTCGAGTTCCCTTTGACGTCCTGAAGAGTGTTTTAATGAGTAAAGATTGAATCTTTGAATGAAAATACCTCAATCAAGGTACCTATTATGTCACTAGACCATTTTGATGTTTAAAGATTAAATCTTTGAAAAAAAATGCGAGTTTTGAGTTAAACTTATTCGAGTTCCCTTTGTCGTCACGAAGAGTGTTCTAATGAGCAATGATTGGAATCTTTGAATGAAATTACCTTTATCAAAGTATCTATATGTCAGTAGACCATTTTAATGTATAAAGGTTGAAATATTGAATTACCTCAATCAAGGTACCTATTATGTCACTAGATCTATTTCATGTATAAAGATTGAATCTTTGAAAGAATGAGAGTTGTGAGTTAAACTTATTCGAGTTCCCCTTAACGACCTGAAGAGTGTTTTAGTGAGTAAGGATTGAATCTTTGAAAGAAAATACCTCAATCAAGGTACCTACTGTGTCACTAACATTCTTAAGGTATAAAGATGAAAACTTTGAAGGAAAATGAGAGTTTTGAGTTAAATCTATTCAAGTTCCCTTTGACGTTCCGATTAGTGTTTTAATGAGTAAGACTGAATCTTTGAATGAAAATACCTCAATCAAGGTTCCTATTATGTCACCAGACGATTTTAATGTGTAAAGATTAAATCTCTGAAGGAAAATGAGAGTTTTCAGTTAAACTTATTCGAGTTCCCTTTGTCGTCACAATGAGTGTTTTAATAACTAAAAAGTGAATCTTTGAATGAAATTACCTCAATCAAGCTACGTATATGTCACTAGACCATTTTAATGTATAAAGATTGAAATACTGAATCTTTGAAAGAGAGTTAGAGTTTTTGAGTTTAACATATTCGAGGTCCCTTTGAAGTCGCGAAGAGTGGTTTTACTGCTAAAGATAGAATCTTTGTAAGAAAGTGAGAGTTTTGAGTTTAAAATATTCAGGTTCCCTGCGAAGTCGCAAAGACTGTTTCAATGACTAAAGATTGAATCTCTGAATTAAAATGTCTCAATCAAGGAACCTATTATGTCATTTGACCTTTTTAATGAGAGTTTTGAATTAAGCTTATTAGAGTTCCTTTGACGTCCCGAAGAGTTTTGTAATGATGAAAGATTATATCTTTGAATGAAAATACCTCAATTAAGGTACCTATTATGTCAGTAGACCATTTTAATGTATAAAGATTAAGTCTTTGAAAGAAAATGTGAGTTTTGAGTTAAACTTATTCGAGTTCCCTTTGACATCACGAAGAGTGTTTTAATGAGTAAATACTGAATCTTTGAATGAAATTACATCATTCAATGGACCTATTATGTCAGTAGACCTTTTTAATGTATAAAGATTGAATCTTTGAAAGAAAATGAGAGCTTTGAGTTTAACTTATTCGAGTTCCCAATAAGGTTGAGAAGAGTGTTTTTTAGTGAGTAAAGATTGTATCTTTGAATGAAACTACCTCAATAAGGGCACCTATTTTGTTACTAGACCATTTGAATGTCCAAAGATTTCTTTGACAGAAAATAAGAGTTTTGAGTTAAACGTATTCGAGTTCCCTTTGACGTCACAAAAGAGTGTTTTAATGAGTAAAGATGGAATCTTCGAATGAAATTACCTTAATCAAGGTTCCTATTATGTCATTAGAACTTTTTAACGTGTAAAAATCGAATCTTTGAAAGAAAATAAGAGTTTTGAGATCAACTTATTCGAGTTCCCTATGAAGTCACGGGTCAAGGCACCTATTGTGTCACTAGATCTATTTATTGTATAATGATTGAATCTTTGAAAGAAAATGAGAGTTTTGAGTTCAACTTATTCGAGTTCCCTTTGACATCACGGAAAGTGTTTTAATGAGCAAAGATTGAATCTTTGAATGAAATGACCTCAATCAAGGCACCTATTGTGTCACTGGACCTTTCTAATGTATGAAGATTCAGTCTCTGAAAAAAACTGAGAGTTTTAAGTTTAACTTATTCGAGATCCCTATGAAGTCACGGAGAGTGTTTTAATGAGTAAAGAATGAATCTTCGAACGAAAATACCTAAATCAAGGTACCTATTATGTCACTAGCCCATTTCAATGTGTAAAGAATAAATCTTTGAAAGAAAATGAGAGTTTTCAGTTAAAATTATTTGAGTTCCCTTTGACGACACGAAGAGTGTTTTAATGAGTAAAGATAGAATCTTTGAAAGAAATTACCCTGATCATGGTACCTATTATGTCACTAGACCGTTTTAACGTATTAAGATTGAATCTTTGAAAGAAAATGAGAGTTTAGAATTTAGCTTATTCGAGTTCCCTTTGAAGTCGCGAAGAGTGTTTTTATGACTAAAGATTGAATCTCTGAATGAAAATACCTCAATCAAGGTACCTATTATGTCAGTAGACCATTTTAATTTGCAAAGTTTAAATCTTCGATTGAAAATGCGAGTTTTGAGTTAAACTTATTCGAGTTCCCTTTGTCGTCACGAAGAGTGTTTTAATGAGTAAAGATTGATTCCTTGAATGAAATTGCCCCAATCACGGTACCTATTATGTCACTAGACCATTTTAATGTATCAAGATTGGATCTTCGAAAGAAAAGGAGGGTTGTGAGTTAAACTTATTCGAGTTCCCTTTGACGTCCTAAAGAGTGTTTTAATGAGTAAAGATTGAATCTTTGAATGAAAATACCTCAATCAAGGTACCTATTATGTCACTAGACCATTTTGATGTTTAAAGATTAAATCTTTGAAAAAAAATGCGAGTTTTGAGTTAAACTTATTCGAGTTCCCTTTGTCGTCACGAAGAGTGTTCTAATGAGCAATGATTGGAATCTTTGAATGAAATTACCTTTATCAAAGTATCTATATGTCAGTAGACCATTTTAATGTATAAAGGTTGAAATATTGAATTACCTCAATCAAGGTACCTATTATGTCACTAGATCTATTTAATGTATAAAGATTGAATCTTTGAAAGAATGAGAGTTGTGAGTTAAACTTATTCGAGTTCCCCTTAACGACCTGAAGAGTGTTTTAGTGAGTAAGGATTGAATCTTTGAAAGAAAATACCTCAATCAAGGTACCTACTGTGTCACTAACATTCTTAAGGTATAAAGATGAAAACTTTGAAGGAAAATGAGAGTTTTGAGTTAAATCTATTCAAGTTCCCTTTGACGTTCCGATTAGTGTTTTAATGAGTAAGACTGAATCTTTGAATGAAAATACCTCAATCAAGGTTCCTATTATGTCACCAGACGATTTTAATGTGTAAAGATTAAATCTCTGAAAGAAAATGAGAGTTTTCAGTTAAACTTATTCGAGTTCCCTTTGTCGTCACAATGAGTGTTTTAATAACTAAAAAGTGAATCTTTGAATGAAATTACCTCAATCAAGCTACGTATATGTCACTAGACCATTTTAATGTATAAAGATTGAAATACTGAATCTTTGAAAGAGAGTTAGAGTTTTTGAGTTTAACATATTCGAGGTCCCTTTGAAGTCGCGAAGAGTGGTTTTACTGCTAAAGATAGAATCTTTGTAAGAAAGTGAGAGTTTTTAGTTTAAAATATTCAGGTTCCCTGCGAAGTCGCAAAGACTGTTTCAATGACTAAAGATTGAATCTCTGAATTAAAATGTCTCAATCAAGGAACCTATTATGTCATTTGACCTTTTTAATGAGAGTTTTGAATTAAGCTTATTAGAGTTCCTTTGACGTCCCGAAGAGTCTTGTAATGATGAAAGATTATATCTTTGAATGAAAATACCTCAATTAAGGTACCTATTATGTCAGTAGACCATTTTAATGTATAAAGATTAAGTCTTTGAAAGAAAATGTGAGTTTTGAGTTAAAATTATTCGAGTTCTCTTTGACATCACGAAGAGTGTTTTAATGAGTAAATACTGAATCTTTGAATGAAATTACATCATTCAATGGACCTATTATGTCAGTAGACCTTTTTAATGTATAAAGATTGAATCTTTGAAAGAAAATGAGAGCTTTGAGTTTAACTTATTCGAGTTCCCAATAAGGTTGAGAAGAGTGTTTTTTAGTGAGTAAAGATTGTATCTTTGAATGAAACTACCTCAATAAGGGCACCTATTTTGTTACTAGACCATTTGAATGTCCAAAGATTTCTTTGACAGAAAATAAGAGTTTTTGAGTTAAACGTATTCGAGTTCCCTTTGACGTCACAAAAGAGTGTTTTAATGAGTAAAGATGGAATCTTCGAATGAAATTACCTTAATCAAGGTTCCTATTATGTCATTAGAACTTTTTAACGTGTAAAAATTGAATCTTTGAAAGAAAATAAGAGTTTTGAGATCAACTTATTCGAGTTCCCTATGAAGTCACGGGTCAAGGCACCTATTGTGTCACTAGATCTATTTATTGTATAATGATTGAATCTTTGAAAGAAAATGAGAGTTTTGAGTTCAACTTATTCGAGTTCCCTTTGACATCACGGAAAGTGTTTTAATGAGCAAAGATTGAATCTTTGAATGAAATGACCTCAATCAAGGCACCTATTGTGTCACTGGACCTTTCTAATGTATGAAGATTCAGTCTCTGAAAAAAACTGAGAGTTTTAAGTTTAACTTATTCGAGATCCCTATGAAGTCACGGAGAGTGTTTTAATGAGTAAAGAATGAATCTTCGAACGAAAATACCTAAATCAAGGTACCTATTATGTCACTAGCCCATTTCAATGTGTAAAGAATAAATCTTTGAAAGAAAATGAGAGTTTTCAGTTAAAATTATTTGAGTTCCCTTTGACGACACGAAGAGTGTTTTAATGAGTAAAGATAGAATCTTTGAAAGAAATTACCCTGATCATGGTACCTATTATGTCACTAGACCGTTTTAACGTATTAAGATTGAATCTTTGAAAGAAAATGAGAGTTTAGAATTTAGCTTATTCGAGTTCCCTTTGAAGTCGCGAAGAGTGTTTTTATGACTAAAGATTGAATCTCTGAATGAAAATACCTCAATCAAGGTACCTATTATGTCAGTAGACCATTTTAATTTGCAAAGTTTAAATCTTCGATTGAAAATGCGAGTTTTGAGTTAAACTTATTCGAGTTCCCTTTGTCGTCACGAAGAGTGTTTTAATGAGTAAAGATTGATTCCTTGAATGAAATTGCCCCAATCACGGTACCTATTATGTCACTAGACCATTTTAATGTATCAAGATTGGATCTTCGAAAGAAAAGGAGGGTTGTGAGTTAAACTTATTCGAGTTCCCTTTGACGTCCTGAAGAGTGTTTTAATGAGTAAAGATTGAATCTTTGAATGAAAATACCTCAATCAAGGTACCTATTATGTCACTAGACCATTTTGATGTTTAAAGATTAAATCTTTGAAAAAAAATGCGAGTTTTGAGTTAAACTTATTCGAGTTCCCTTTGTCGTCACGAAGAGTGTTTTAATGAGCAATGATTGGAATCTTTGAATGAAATTACCTTTATCAAAGTATCTATATGTCAGTAGACCATTTTAATGTATAAAGGTTGAAATATTGAATTACCTCAATCAAGGTACCTATTATGTCACTAGATCTATTTCATGTATAAAGATTGAATCTTTGAAAGAATGAGAGTTGTGAGTTAAACTTATTCGAGTTCCCCTTAACGACCTGAAGAGTGTTTTAGTGAGTAAGGATTGAATCTTTGAAAGAAAATACCTCAATCAAGGTACCTACTGTGTCACTAACATTCTTAAGGTATAAAGATGAAAACTTTGAAGGAAAATGAGAGTTTTGAGTTAAATCTATTCAAGTTCCCTTTGACGTTCCGATTAGTGTTTTAATGAGTAAGACTGAATCTTTGAATGAAAATACCTCAATCAAGGTTCCTATTATGTCACCAGACGATTTTAATGTGTAAAGATTAAATCTCTGAAAGAAAATGAGAGTTTTCAGTTAAACTTATTCGAGTTCCCTTTGTCGTCACAATGAGTGTTTTAATAACTAAAAAGTGAATCTTTGAATGAAATTACCTCAATCAAGCTACGTATATGTCACTAGACCATTTTAATGTATAAAGATTGAAATACTGAATCTTTGAAAGAGAGTTAGAGTTTTTGAGTTTAACATATTCGAGGTCCCTTTGAAGTCGCGAAGAGTGGTTTTACTGCTAAAGATAGAATCTTTGTAAGAAAGTGAGAGTTTTTAGTTTAAAATATTCAGGTTCCCTGCGAAGTCGCAAAGACTGTTTCAATGACTAAAGATTGAATCTCTGAATTAAAATGTCTCAATCAAGGAACCTATTATGTCATTTGACCTTTTTAATGAGAGTTTTGAATTAAGCTTATTAGAGTTCCTTTGACGTCCCGAAGAGTCTTGTAATGATGAAAGATTATATCTTTGAATGAAAATACCTCAATTAAGGTACCTATTATGTCAGTAGACCATTTTAATGTATAAAGATTAAGTCTTTGAAAGAAAATGTGAGTTTTGAGTTAAAATTATTCGAGTTCTCTTTGACATCACGAAGAGTGTTTTAATGAGTAAATACTGAATCTTTGAATGAAATTACATCATTCAATGGACCTATTATGTCAGTAGACCTTTTTAATGTATAAAGATTGAATCTTTGAAAGAAAATGAGAGCTTTGAGTTTAACTTATTCGAGTTCCCAATAAGGTTGAGAAGAGTGTTTTTTAGTGAGTAAAGATTGTATCTTTGAATGAAACTACCTCAATAAGGGCACCTATTTTGTTACTAGACCATTTGAATGTCCAAAGATTTCTTTGACAGAAAATAAGAGTTTTTGAGTTAAACGTATTCGAGTTCCCTTTGACGTCACAAAAGAGTGTTTTAATGAGTAAAGATGGAATCTTCGAATGAAATTACCTTAATCAAGGTTCCTATTATGTCATTAGAACTTTTTAACGTGTAAAAATTGAATCTTTGAAAGAAAATAAGAGTTTTGAGATCAACTTATTCGAGTTCCCTATGAAGTCACGGGTCAAGGCACCTATTGTGTCACTAGATCTATTTATTGTATAATGATTGAATCTTTGAAAGAAAATGAGAGTTTTGAGTTCAACTTATTCGAGTTCCCTTTGACATCACGGAAAGTGTTTTAATGAGCAAAGATTGAATCTTTGAATGAAATGACCTCAATCAAGGCACCTATTGTGTCACTGGACCTTTCTAATGTATGAAGATTCAGTCTCTGAAAAAAACTGAGAGTTTTAAGTTTAACTTATTCGAGATCCCTATGAAGTCACGGAGAGTGTTTTAATGAGTAAAGAATGAATCTTCGAACGAAAATACCTAAATCAAGGTACCTATTATGTCACTAGCCCATTTCAATGTGTAAAGAATAAATCTTTGAAAGAAAATGAGAGTTTTCAGTTAAAATTATTTGAGTTCCCTTTGACGACACGAAGAGTGTTTTAATGAGTAAAGATAGAATCTTTGAAAGAAATTACCCTGATCATGGTACCTATTATGTCACTAGACCGTTTTAACGTATTAAGATTGAATCTTTGAAAGAAAATGAGAGTTTAGAATTTAGCTTATTCGAGTTCCCTTTGAAGTCGCGAAGAGTGTTTTTATGACTAAAGATTGAATCTCTGAATGAAAATACCTCAATCAAGGTACCTATTATGTCAGTAGACCATTTTAATTTGCAAAGTTTAAATCTTCGATTGAAAATGCGAGTTTTGAGTTAAACTTATTCGAGTTCCCTTTGTCGTCACGAAGAGTGTTTTAATGAGTAAAGATTGATTCCTTGAATGAAATTGCCCCAATCACGGTACCTATTATGTCACTAGACCATTTTAATGTATCAAGATTGGATCTTCGAAAGAAAAGGAGGGTTGTGAGTTAAACTTATTCGAGTTCCCTTTGACGTCCTGAAGAGTGTTTTAATGAGTAAAGATTGAATCTTTGAATGAAAATACCTCAATCAAGGTACCTATTATGTCACTAGACCATTTTGATGTTTAAAGATTAAATCTTTGAAAAAAAATGCGAGTTTTGAGTTAAACTTATTCGAGTTCCCTTTGTCGTCACGAAGAGTGTTTTAATGAGCAATGATTGGAATCTTTGAATGAAATTACCTTTATCAAAGTATCTATATGTCAGTAGACCATTTTAATGTATAAAGGTTGAAATATTGAATTACCTCAATCAAGGTACCTATTATGTCACTAGATCTATTTCATGTATAAAGATTGAATCTTTGAAAGAATGAGAGTTGTGAGTTAAACTTATTCGAGTTCCCCTTAACGACCTGAAGAGTGTTTTAGTGAGTAAGGATTGAATCTTTGAAAGAAAATACCTCAATCAAGGTACCTACTGTGTCACTAACATTCTTAAGGTATAAAGATGAAAACTTTGAAGGAAAATGAGAGTTTTGAGTTAAATCTATTCAAGTTCCCTTTGACGTTCCGATTAGTGTTTTAATGAGTAAGACTGAATCTTTGAATGAAAATACCTCAATCAAGGTTCCTATTATGTCACCAGACGATTTTAATGTGTAAAGATTAAATCTCTGAAAGAAAATGAGAGTTTTCAGTTAAACTTATTCGAGTTCCCTTTGTCGTCACAATGAGTGTTTTAATAACTAAAAAGTGAATCTTTGAATGAAATTACCTCAATCAAGCTACGTATATGTCACTAGACCATTTTAATGTATAAAGATTGAAATACTGAATCTTTGAAAGAGAGTTAGAGTTTTTGAGTTTAACATATTCGAGGTCCCTTTGAAGTCGCGAAGAGTGGTTTTACTGCTAAAGATAGAATCTTTGTAAGAAAGTGAGAGTTTTTAGTTTAAAATATTCAGGTTCCCTGCGAAGTCGCAAAGACTGTTTCAATGACTAAAGATTGAATCTCTGAATTAAAATGTCTCAATCAAGGAACCTATTATGTCATTTGACCTTTTTAATGAGAGTTTTGAATTAAGCTTATTAGAGTTCCTTTGACGTCCCGAAGAGTCTTGTAATGATGAAAGATTATATCTTTGAATGAAAATACCTCAATTAAGGTACCTATTATGTCAGTAGACCATTTTAATGTATAAAGATTAAGTCTTTGAAAGAAAATGTGAGTTTTGAGTTAAAATTATTCGAGTTCTCTTTGACATCACGAAGAGTGTTTTAATGAGTAAATACTGAATCTTTGAATGAAATTACATCATTCAATGGACCTATTATGTCAGTAGACCTTTTTAATGTATAAAGATTGAATCTTTGAAAGAAAATGAGAGCTTTGAGTTTAACTTATTCGAGTTCCCAATAAGGTTGAGAAGAGTGTTTTTTAGTGAGTAAAGATTGTATCTTTGAATGAAACTACCTCAATAAGGGCACCTATTTTGTTACTAGACCATTTGAATGTCCAAAGATTTCTTTGACAGAAAATAAGAGTTTTTGAGTTAAACGTATTCGAGTTCCCTTTGACGTCACAAAAGAGTGTTTTAATGAGTAAAGATGGAATCTTCGAATGAAATTACCTTAATCAAGGTTCCTATTATGTCATTAGAACTTTTTAACGTGTAAAAATTGAATCTTTGAAAGAAAATAAGAGTTTTGAGATCAACTTATTCGAGTTCCCTATGAAGTCACGGGTCAAGGCACCTATTGTGTCACTAGATCTATTTATTGTATAATGATTGAATCTTTGAAAGAAAATGAGAGTTTTGAGTTCAACTTATTCGAGTTCCCTTTGACATCACGGAAAGTGTTTTAATGAGCAAAGATTGAATCTTTGAATGAAATGACCTCAATCAAGGCACCTATTGTGTCACTGGACCTTTCTAATGTATGAAGATTCAGTCTCTGAAAAAAACTGAGAGTTTTAAGTTTAACTTATTCGAGATCCCTATGAAGTCACGGAGAGTGTTTTAATGAGTAAAGAATGAATCTTCGAACGAAAATACCTAAATCAAGGTACCTATTATGTCACTAGCCCATTTCAATGTGTAAAGAATAAATCTTTGAAAGAAAATGAGAGTTTTCAGTTAAAATTATTTGAGTTCCCTTTGACGACACGAAGAGTGTTTTAATGAGTAAAGATAGAATCTTTGAAAGAAATTACCCTGATCATGGTACCTATTATGTCACTAGACCGTTTTAACGTATTAAGATTGAATCTTTGAAAGAAAATGAGAGTTTAGAATTTAGCTTATTCGAGTTCCCTTTGAAGTCGCGAAGAGTGTTTTTATGACTAAAGATTGAATCTCTGAATGAAAATACCTCAATCAAGGTACCTATTATGTCAGTAGACCATTTTAATTTGCAAAGTTTAAATCTTCGATTGAAAATGCGAGTTTTGAGTTAAACTTATTCGAGTTCCCTTTGTCGTCACGAAGAGTGTTTTAATGAGTAAAGATTGATTCCTTGAATGAAATTGCCCCAATCACGGTACCTATTATGTCACTAGACCATTTTAATGTATCAAGATTGGATCTTCGAAAGAAAAGGAGGGTTGTGAGTTAAACTTATTCGAGTTCCCTTTGACGTCCTGAAGAGTGTTTTAATGAGTAAAGATTGAATCTTTGAATGAAAATACCTCAATCAAGGTACCTATTATGTCACTAGACCATTTTGATGTTTAAAGATTAAATCTTTGAAAAAAAATGCGAGTTTTGAGTTAAACTTATTCGAGTTCCCTTTGTCGTCACGAAGAGTGTTTTAATGAGCAATGATTGGAATCTTTGAATGAAATTACCTTTATCAAAGTATCTATATGTCAGTAGACCATTTTAATGTATAAAGGTTGAAATATTGAATTACCTCAATCAAGGTACCTATTATGTCACTAGATCTATTTCATGTATAAAGATTGAATCTTTGAAAGAATGAGAGTTGTGAGTTAAACTTATTCGAGTTCCCCTTAACGACCTGAAGAGTGTTTTAGTGAGTAAGGATTGAATCTTTGAAAGAAAATACCTCAATCAAGGTACCTACTGTGTCACTAACATTCTTAAGGTATAAAGATGAAAACTTTGAAGGAAAATGAGAGTTTTGAGTTAAATCTATTCAAGTTCCCTTTGACGTTCCGATTAGTGTTTTAATGAGTAAGACTGAATCTTTGAATGAAAATACCTCAATCAAGGTTCCTATTATGTCACCAGACGATTTTAATGTGTAAAGATTAAATCTCTGAAAGAAAATGAGAGTTTTCAGTTAAACTTATTCGAGTTCCCTTTGTCGTCACAATGAGTGTTTTAATAACTAAAAAGTGAATCTTTGAATGAAATTACCTCAATCAAGCTACGTATATGTCACTAGACCATTTTAATGTATAAAGATTGAAATACTGAATCTTTGAAAGAGAGTTAGAGTTTTTGAGTTTAACATATTCGAGGTCCCTTTGAAGTCGCGAAGAGTGGTTTTACTGCTAAAGATAGAATCTTTGTAAGAAAGTGAGAGTTTTGAGTTTAAAATATTCAGGTTCCCTGCGAAGTCGCAAAGACTGTTTCAATGACTAAAGATTGAATCTCTGAATTAAAATGTCTCAATCAAGGAACCTATTATGTCATTTGACCTTTTTAATGAGAGTTTTGAATTAAGCTTATTAGAGTTCCTTTGACGTCCCGAAGAGTCTTGTAATGATGAAAGATTATATCTTTGAATGAAAATACCTCAATTAAGGTACCTATTATGTCAGTAGACCATTTTAATGTATAAAGATTAAGTCTTTGAAAGAAAATGTGAGTTTTGAGTTAAACTTATTCGAGTTCCCTTTGACATCACGAAGAGTGTTTTAATGAGTAAATACTGAATCTTTGAATGAAATTACATCATTCAATGGACCTATTATGTCAGTAGACCTTTTTAATGTATAAAGATTGAATCTTTGAAAGAAAATGAGAGCTTTGAGTTTAACTTATTCGAGTTCCCAATAAGGTTGAGAAGAGTGTTTTTTAGTGAGTAAAGATTGTATCTTTGAATGAAACTACCTCAATAAGGGCACCTATTTTGTTACTAGACCATTTGAATGTCCAAAGATTTCTTTGACAGAAAATAAGAGTTTTGATTTAAACGTATTCGAGTTCCCTTTGACGTCACAAAAGAGTGTTTTAATGAGTAAAGATGGAATCTTCGAATGAAATTACCTTAATCAAGGTTCCTATTATGTCATTAGAACTTTTTAACGTGTAAAAATTGAATCTTTGAAAGAAAAAAAGAGTTTTGAGATCAACTTATTCGAGTTCCCTATGAAGTCACGGGTCAAGGCACCTATTGTGTCACTAGATCTATTTATTGTATAATGATTGAATCTTTGAAAGAAAATGAGAGTTTTGAGTTCAACTTATTCGAGTTCCCTTTGACATCACGGAAAGTGTTTTAATGAGCAAAGATTGAATCTTTGAATGAAATGACCTCAATCAAGGCACCTATTGTGTCACTGGACCTTTCTAATGTATGAAGATTCAGTCTCTGAAAAAAACTGAGAGTTTTAAGTTTAACTTATTCGAGATCCCTATGAAGTCACGGAGAGTGTTTTAATGAGTAAAGAATGAATCTTCGAACGAAAATACCTAAATCAAGGTACCTATTATGTCACTAGCCCATTTCAATGTGTAAAGAATAAATCTTTGAAAGAAAATGAGAGTTTTCAGTTAAAATTATTTGAGTTCCCTTTGACGACACGAAGAGTGTTTTAATGAGTAAAGATAGAATCTTTGAAAGAAATTACCCTGATCATGGTACCTATTATGTCACTAGACCGTTTTAACGTATTAAGATTGAATCTTTGAAAGAAAATGAGAGTTTAGAATTTAGCTTATTCGAGTTCCCTTTGAAGTCGCGAAGAGTGTTTTTATGACTAAAGATTGAATCTCTGAATGAAAATACCTCAATCAAGGTACCTATTATGTCAGTAGACCATTTTAATTTGTAAAGTTTAAATCTTCGATTGAAAATGCGAGTTTTGAGTTAAACTTATTCGAGTTCCCTTTGTCGTCACGAAGAGTGTTTTAATGAGTAAAGATTGATTCCTTGAATGAAATTGCCCCAATCACGGTACCTATTATGTCACTAGACCATTTTAATGTATCAAGATTGGATCTTCGAAAGAAAAGGAGGGTTGTGAGTTAAACTTATTCGAGTTCCCTTTGACGTCCTGAAGAGTGTTTTAATGAGTAAAGATTGAATCTTTGAAAGAAAATACCTCAATCAAGGTACCTATTATGTCACTAGACCATTTTGATGTTTAAAGATTAAATCTTTGAAAAAAAATGCGAGTTTTGAGTTAAACTTATTCGAGTTCCCTTTGTCGTCACGAAGAGTGTTTTAATGAGCAATGATTGGAATCTTTGAATGAAATTACCTCAATCAAAGTATCTATATGTCAGTAGACCATTTTAATGTATAAAGGTTGAAATATTGAATTACCTCAATCAAGGTACCTATTATGTCACTAGATCTATTTCATGTATAAAGATTGAATCTTTGAAAGAATGAGAGTTGTGAGTTAAACTTATTCGAGTTCCCCTTAACGACCTGAAGAGTGTTTTAGTGAGTAAGGATTGAATCTTTGAAAGAAAATACCTCAATCAAGGTACCTACTGTGTCACTAACATTCTTAAGGTATAAAGATGAAAACTTTGAAGGAAAATGAGAGTTTTGAGTTAAATCTATTCAAGTTCCCTTTGACGTTCCGATTAGTGTTTTAATGAGTAAGACTGAATCTTTGAATGAAAATACCTCAATCAAGGTTCCTATTATGTCACCAGATGATTTTAATGTGTAAAGATTAAATCTCTGAAAGAAAATGAGAGTTTTCAGTTAAACTTATTCGAGTTCCCTTTGTCGTCACAATGAGTGTTTTAATAACTAAAAAGTGAATCTTTGAATGAAATTACCTCAATCAAGCTACGTATATGTCACTAGACCATTTTAATGTATAAAGATTGAAATATTGAATCTTTGAAAGAGAGTTAGAGTTTTTGAGTTTAACATATTCGAGGTCCCTTTGAAGTCGCGAAGAGTGGTTTTACTGCTAAAGATAGAATCTTTGTAAGAAAGTGAGAGTTTTGAGTTTAAAATATTCAGGTTCCCTGCGAAGTCGCAAAGACTGTTTCAATGACTAAAGATTGAATCTCTGAATTAAAATGTCTCAATCAAGGAACCTATTATGTCATTTGACCTTTTTAATGAGAGTTTTGAATTAAGCTTATTAGAGTTCCTTTGACGTCCCGAAGAGTCTTGTAATGATGAAAGATTATATCTTTGAATGAAAATACCTCAATTAAGGTACCTATTATGTCAGTAGACCATTTTAATGTATAAAGATTAAGTCTTTGAAAGAAAATGTGAGTTTTGAGTTAAACTTATTCGAGTTCCCTTTGACATCACGAAGAGTGTTTTAATGAGTAAATACTGAATCTTTGAATGAAATTACATCATTCAATGGACCTATTATGTCAGTAGACCTTTTTAATGTATAAAAATTGAATCTTTGAAAGAAAATGAGAGCTTTGAGTTTAACTTATTCGAGTTCCCAATAAGGTTGAGAAGAGTGTTTTTTAGTGAGTAAAGATTGTATCTTTGAATGAAACTACCTCAATAAGGGCACCTATTTTGTTACTAGACCATTTGAATGTCCAAAGATTTCTTTGACAGAAAATAAGAGTTTTTGAGTTAAACGTATTCGAGCTCCCTTTGACGTCACAAAAGAGTGTTTTAATGAGTAAAGATGGAATCTTCGAATGAAATTACCTTAATCAAGGTTCCTATTATGTCATTAGAACTTTTTAACGTGTAAAAATTGAATCTTTGAAAGAAAATAAGAGTTTTGAGATCAACTTATTCGAGTTCCCTATGAAGTCACGGGTCAAGGCACCTATTGTGTCACTAGATCTATTTATTGTATAATGATTGAATCTTTGAAAGAAAATGAGAGTTTTGAGTTCAACTTATTCGAGTTCCCTTTGACATCACGGAAAGTGTTTTAATGAGCAAAGATTGAATCTTTGAATGAAATGACCTCAATCAAGGCACCTATTGTGTCACTGGACCTTTCTAATGTATGAAGATTCAATCTCTGAAAAAAACTGAGAGTTTTAAGTTTAACTTATTCGAGATCCCTATGAAGTCACGGAGAGTGTTTTAATGAGTAAAGAATGAATCTTCGAACGAAAATACCTCAATCAAGGTACCTATTATGTCACTAGCCCATTTCAATGTGTAAAGAATAAATCTTTGAAAGAAAATGAGAGTTTTCAGTTAAAATTATTTGAGTTCCCTTTAACGACACGAAGAGTGTTTTAATGAGTAAAGATAGAATCTTTGAAAGAAATTACCCTGATCATGGTACCTATTATGTCACTAGACCGTTTTAACGTATTAAGATTGAATCTTTGAAAGAAAATGAGAGTTTAGAATTTAGCTTATTCGAGTTCCCTTTGAAGTCGCGAAGAGTGTTTTTATGACTAAAGATTGAATCTCTGAATGAAAATACCTCAATCAAGGTACCTATTATGTCAGTAGACCATTTTAATTTGCAAAGTTTAAATCTTCGATTGAAAATGCGAGTTTTGAGTTAAACTTATTCGAGTTCCCTTTGTCGTCACGAAGAGTGTTTTAATGAGTAAAGATTGATTCCTTGAATGAAATTGCCCCAATCACGGTACCTATTATGTCACTAGACCATTTTAATGTATCAAGATTGGATCTTCGAAAGAAAAGGAGGGTTGTGAGTTAAACTTATTCGAGTTCCCTTTGACGTCCTGAAGAGTGTTTTAATGAGTAAAGATTGAATCTTTGAAAGAAAATACCTCAATCAAGGTACCTATTATGTCACTAGACCATTTTGATGTTTAAAGATTAAATCTTTGAAAAAAAATGCGAGTTTTGAGTTAAACTTATTCGAGTTCCCTTTGTCGTCACGAAGAGTGTTTTAATGAGCAATGATTGGAATCTTTGAATGAAATTACCTTTATCAAAGTATCTATATGTCAGTAGACCATTTTAATGTATAAAGGTTGAAATATTGAATTACCTCAATCAAGGTACCTATTATGTCACTAGATCTATTTCATGTATAAAGATTGAATCTTTGAAAGAATGAGAGTTGTGAGTTAAACTTATTCGAGTTCCCCTTAACGACCTGAAGAGTGTTTTAGTGAGTAAGGATTGAATCTTTGAAAGAAAATACCTCAATCAAGGTACCTACTGTGTCACTAACATTCTTAAGGTATAAAGATGAAAACTTTGAAGGAAAATGAGAGTTTTGAGTTAAATCTATTCAAGTTCCCTTTGACGTTCCGATTAGTGTTTTAATGAGTAAGACTGAATCTTTGAATGAAAATACCTCAATCAAGGTTCCTATTATGTCACCAGACGATTTTAATGTGTAAAGATTAAATCTCTGAAAGAAAATGAGAGTTTTCAGTTAAACTTATTCGAGTTCCCTTTGTCGTCACAATGAGTGTTTTAATAACTAAAAAGTGAATCTTTGAATGAAATTACCTCAATCAAGCTACGTATATGTCACTAGACCATTTTAATGTATAAAGATTGAAATACTGAATCTTTGAAAGAGAGTTAGAGTTTTTGAGTTTAACATATTCGAGGTCCCTTTGAAGTCGCGAAGAGTGGTTTTACTGCTAAAGATAGAATCTTTGTAAGAAAGTGAGAGTTTTGAGTTTAAAATATTCAGGTTCCCTGCGAAGTCGCAAAGACTGTTTCAATGACTAAAGATTGAATCTCTGAATTAAAATGTCTCAATCAAGGAACCTATTATGTCATTTGACCTTTTTAATGAGAGTTTTGAATTAAGCTTATTAGAGTTCCTTTGACGTCCCGAAGAGTCTTGTAATGATGAAAGATTATATCTTTGAATGAAAATACCTCAATTAAGGTACCTATTATGTCAGTAGACCATTTTAATGTATAAAGATTAAGTCTTTGAAAGAAAATGTGAGTTTTGAGTTAAACTTATTCGAGTTCCCTTTGACATCACGAAGAGTGTTTTAATGAGTAAATACTGAATCTTTGAATGAAATTACATCATTCAATGGACCTATTATGTCAGTAGACCTTTTTAATGTATAAAGATTGAATCTTTGAAAGAAAATGAGAGCTTTGAGTTTAACTTATTCGAGTTCCCAATAAGGTTGAGAAGAGTGTTTTTTAGTGAGTAAAGATTGTATCTTTGAATGAAACTACCTCAATAAGGGCACCTATTTTGTTACTAGACCATTTTAATGTCCAAAGATTTCTTTGACAGAAAATAAGAGTTTTTGAGTTAAACGTATTCGAGTTCCCTTTGACGTCACAAAAGAGTGTTTTAATGAGTAAAGATGGAATCTTCGAATGAAATTACCTTAATCAAGGTTCCTATTATGTCATTAGAACTTTTTAACGTGTAAAAATTGAATCTTTGAAAGAAAATAAGAGTTTTGAGATCAACTTATTCGAGTTCCCTATGAAGTCACGGGTCAAGGCACCTATTGTGTCACTAGATCTATTTATTGTATAATGATTGAATCTTTGAAAGAAAATGAGAGTTTTGAGTTCAACTTATTCGAGTTCCCTTTGACATCACGGAAAGTGTTTTAATGAGCAAAGATTGAATCTTTGAATGAAATGACCTCAATCAAGGCACCTATTGTGTCACTGGACCTTTCTAATGTATGAAGATTCAATCTCTGAAAAAAACTGAGAGTTTTAAGTTTAACTTATTCGAGATCCCTATGAAGTCACGGAGAGTGTTTTAATGAGTAAAGAATGAATCTTCGAACGAAAATACCTAAATCAAGGTACTTATTATGTCACTAGCCCATTTCAATGTGTAAAGAATAAATCTTTGAAAGAAAATGAGAGTTTTCAGTTAAAATTATTTGAGTTCCCTTTGACGACACGAAGAGTGTTTTAATGAGTAAAGATAGAATCTTTGAAAGAAATTACCCTGATCATGGTACCTATTATGTCACTAGACCGTTTTAACGTATTAAGATTGAATCTTTGAAAGAAAATGGGAGTTTAGAATTTAGCTTATTCGAGTTCCCTTTGAAGTCGCGAAGAGTGTTTTTATGACTAAAGATTGAATCTCTGAATGAAAATACCTCAATCAAGGTACCTATTATGTCAGTAGACCATTTTAATTTGCAAAGTTTAAATCTTCGATTGAAAATGTGAGTTTTGAGTTAAACTTATTCGAGTTCCCTTTGTCGTCACGAAGAGTGTTTTAATGAGTAAAGATTGATTCCTTGAATGAAATTGCCCCAATCACGGTACCTATTATGTCACTAGACCATTTTAATGTATCAAGATTGGATCTTCGAAAGAAAAGGAGGGTTGTGAGTTAAACTTATTCGAGTTCCCTTTGACGTCCTGAAGAGTGTTTTAATGAGTAAGATTGAATCTTTGAATGAAAATACCTCAATCAAGGTACCTACTATGTCACTAGACCATTTTGATGTTTAAAGATTAAATCTTTGAAAAAAAATGCGAGTTTTGAGTTAAACTTATTCGAGTTCCCTTTGTCGTCACGAAGAGTGTTTTAATGAGCAATGATTGGAATCTTTGAATGAAATTACCTCAATCAAAGTATCTATATGTCAGTAGACCATTTTAATGTATAAAGGTTGAAATATTGAATTACCTCAATCAAGGTACCTATTATGTCACTAGATCTATTTCATGTATAAAGATTGAATCTTTGAAAGAATGAGAGTTGTGAGTTAAACTTATTCGAGTTCCCCTTAACGACCTGAAGAGTGTTTTAGTGAGTAAGGATTGAATCTTTGAAAGAAAATAACTCAATCAAGGTACCTACTGTGTCACTAACATTCTTAAGGTATAAAGATGAAAACTTTGAAGGAAAATGAGAGTTTTGAGTTAAATCTATTCAAGTTCCCTTTGACGTTCCGATTAGTGTTTTAATGAGTAAGACTGAATCTTTGAATGAAAATACCTCAATCAAGGTTCCTATTATGTCACCAGACGATTTTAATGTGTAAAGATTAAATCTCTGAAAGAAAATGAGAGTTTTAAGTTAAACTTATTCGAGTTCCCTTTGTCGTCACAATGAGTGTTTTAATAACTAAAAAGTGAATCTTTGAATGAATTTACCTCAATCAAGCTACGTATATGTCACTAGACCATTTTAATGTATAAAGATTGAAATATTGAATCTTTGAAAGAGAGTTAGAGTTTTTGAGTTTAACATATTCGAGGTCCCTTTGAAGTCGCGAAGAGTGGTTTTACTGCTAAAGATAGAATCTTTGTAAGAAAGTGAGAGTTTTGAGTTTAAAATATTCAGGTTCCCTGCGAAGTCGCAAAGACTGTTTCAATGACTAAAGATTGAATCTCTGAATTAAAATGTCTCAATCAAGGAACCTATTATGTCATTTGACCTTTTTAATGAGAGTTTTGAATTAAGCTTATTAGAGTTCCTTTGACGTCCCGAAGAGTCTTGTAATGATGAAAGATTATATCTTTGAATGAAAATACCTCAATTAAGGTACCTATTATGTCAGTAGACCATTTTAATGTATAAAGATTAAGTCTTTGAAAGAAAATGTGAGTTTTGAGTTAAACTTATTCGAGTTCCCTTTGACATCACGAAGAGTGTTTTAATGAGTAAATACTGAATCTTTGAATGAAATTACATCATTCAATGGACCTATTATGTCAGTAGACCTTTTTAATGTATAAAGATTGAATCTTTGAAAGAAAATGAGAGCTTTGAGTTTAACTTATTCGAGTTCCCAATAAGGTTGAGAAGAGTGTTTTTTAGTGAGTAAAGATTGTATCTTTGAATGAAACTACCTCAATAAGGGCACCTATTTTGTTACTAGACCATTTTAATGTCCAAAGATTTCTTTGACAGGAAATAAGAGTTTTTGAGTTAAACGTATTCGAGTTCCCTCTGACGTCACAAAAGAGTGTTTTAATGTGTAAAGATGGAATCTTCGAATGAAATTACCTTAATCAAGGTTCCTATTATGTCATTAGAACTTTTTAACGTGTAAAAATTGAATCTTTGAAAGAAAATAAGAGTTTTGAGATCAACTTATTCGAGTTCCCTATGAAGTCACGGGTCAAGGCACCTATTGTGTCACTAGATCTATTTATTGTATAATGATTGAATCTTTGAAAGAAAATGAGAGTTTTGAGTTCAACTTATTCGAGTTCCCTTTGACATCACGAAAAGTGTTTTAATGAGCAAAGATTGAATCTTTGAATGAAATGACCTCAATCAAGGCACCTATTGTGTCACTGGACCTTTCTAATGTATGAAGATTCAATCTCTGAAAAAAACTGAGAGTTTTAAGTTTAACTTATTCGAGATCCCTATGAAGTCACGGAGAGTGTTTTAATGAGTAAAGAATGAATCTTCGAACGAAAATACCTCAATCAAGGTACCTATTATGTCACTAGCCCATTTCAATGTGTAAAGAATAAATCTTTGAAAGAAAATGAGAGTTTTCAGTTAAAATTATTTGAGTTCCCTTTGACGACACGAAGAGTGTTTTAATGAGTAAAGATAGAATCTTTGAAAGAAATTACCCTGATCATGGTACCTATTATGTCACTAGACCGTTTTAACGTATTAAGATTGAATCTTTGAAAGAAAATGAGAGTTTAGAATTTAGCTTATTCGAGTTCCCTTTGAAGTCGCGAAGAGTGTTTTTATGACTAAAGATTGAATCTCTGAATGAAAATACCTCAATCAAGGTACCTATTATGTCAGTAGACCATTTTAATTTGCAAAGTTTAAATCTTCAATTGAAAATGCGAGTTTTGAGTTAAACTTATTCGAGTTCCCTTTGTCGTCACGAAGAGTGTTTTAATGAGTAAAGATTGATTCCTTGAATGAAATTGCCCCAATCACGGTACCTATTATGTCACTAGACCATTTTAATGTATCACGATTGGATCTTCGAAAGAAAAGGAGGGTTGTGAGTTAAACTTATTCGAGTTCCCTTTGACGTCCTGAAGAGTGTTTTAATGAGTAAAGATTGAATCTTTGAATGAAAATACCTCAATCAAGGTACCTATTTTGTCACTAGACCATTTTGATGTTTAAAGATTAAATCTTTGAAAAAAAATGCGAGTTTTGAGTTAAACTTATTCGAGTTCCCTTTGTCGTCACGAAGAGTGTTTTAATGAGCAATGATTGGAATCTTTGAATGAAATTACCTTTATCAAAGTATCTATATGTCAGTAGACCATTTTAATGTATAAAGGTTGAAATATTGAATTACCTCAATCAAGGTACCTATTATGTCACTAGATCTATTTCATGTATAAAGATTGAATCTTTGAAAGAATGAGAGTTGTGAGTTAAACTTATTCGAGTTCCCCTTAACGACCTGAAGAGTGTTTTAGTGAGTAAGGATTGAATCTTTGAAAGAAAATACCTCAATCAAGGTACCTACTGTGTCACTAACATTCTTAAGGTATAAAGATGAAAACTTTGAAGGAAAATGAGAGTTTTGAGTTAAATCTATTCAAGTTCCCTTTGACGTTCCGATTAGTGTTTTAATGAGTAAGACTGAATCTTTGAATGAAAATACCTCAATCAAGGTTCCTATTATGTCACCAGACGATTTTAATGTGTAAAGATTAAATCTCTGAAAGAAAATGAGAGTTTTCAGTTAAACTTATTCGAGTTCCCTTTGTCGTCACAATGAGTGTTTTAATAACTAAAAAGTGAATCTTTGAATGAAATTACCTCAATCAAGCTACGTATATGTCACTAGACCATTTTAATGTATAAAGATTGAAATATTGAATCTTTGAAAGAGAGTTAGAGTTTTTGAGTTTAACATATTCGAGGTCCCTTTGAAGTCGCGAAGAGTGGTTTTACTGCTAAAGATAGAATCTTTGTAAGAAAGTGAGAGTTTTGAGTTTAAAATATTCAGGTTCCCTGCGAAGTCGCAAAGACTGTTTCAATGACTAAAGATTGAATCTCTGAATTAAAATGTCTCAATCAAGGAACCTATTATGTCATTTGACCTTTTTAATGAGAGTTTTGAATTAAGCTTATTAGAGTTCCTTTGACGTCCCGAAGAGTCTTGTAATGATGAAAGATTATATCTTTGAATGAAAATACCTCAATTAAGGTACCTATTATGTCAGTAGACCATTTTAATGTATAAAGATTAAGTCTTTGAAAGAAAATGTGAGTTTTGAGTTAAACTTATTCGAGTTCCCTTTGACATCACGAAGAGTGTTTTAATGAGTAAATACTGAATCTTTGAATGACATTACATCATTCAATGGACCTATTATGTCAGTAGACCTTTTTAATGTATAAAGATTGAATCTTTGAAAGAAAATGAGAGCTTTGAGTTTAACTTATTCGAGTTCCCAATAAGGTTGAGAAGAGTGTTTTTTAGTGAGTAAAGATTGTATCTTTGAATGAAACTACCTCAATAAGGGCACCTATTTTGTTACTAGACCATTTGAATGTCCAAAGATTTCTTTGACAGAAAATAAGAGTTTTTGAGTTAAACGTATTCGAGTTCCCTTTGACGTCACAAAAGAGTGTTTTAATGAGTAAAGATGGAATCTTCGAATGAAATTACCTTAATCAAGGTTCCTATTATGTCATTAGAACTTTTTGACGTGTAAAAATTGAATCTTTGAAAGAAAATAAGAGTTTTGAGATCAACTTATTCGAGTTCCCTATGAAGTCACGGGTCAAGGCACCTATTGTGTCACTAGATCTATTTATTGTATAATGATTGAATCTTTGAAAGAAAATGAGAGTTTTGAGTTCAACTTATTCGAGTTCCCTTTGACATCACGGAAAGTGTTTTAATGAGCAAAGATTGAATCTTTGAATGAAATGACCTCAATCAAGGCACCTATTGTGTCACTGGACCTTTCTAATGTATGAAGATTCAATCTCTGAAAAAAACTGAGAGTTTTAAGTTTAACTTATTCGAGATCCCTATGAAGTCACGGAGAGTGTTTTAATGAGTAAAGAATGAATCTTCGAACGAAAATACCTCAATCAAGGTACCTATTATGTCACTAGCCCATTTCAATGTGTAAAGAATAAATCTTTGAAAGAAAATGAGAGTTTTCAGTTAAAATTATTTGAGTTCCCTTTGACGACACGAAGAGTGTTTTAATGAGTAAAGATAGAATCTTTGAAAGAAATTACCCTGATCATGGTACCTATTATGTCACTAGACCGTTTTAACGTATTAAGATTGAATCTTTGAAAGAAAATGAGAGTTTAGAATTTAGCTTATTCGAGTTCCCTTTGAAGTCGCGAAGAATGTTTTTATGACTAAAGATTGAATCTCTGAATGAAAATACCTCAATCAAGGTACCTATTATGTCAGTAGACCATTTTAATTTGCAAAGTTTAAATCTTCGATTGAAAATGCGAGTTTTGAGTTAAACTTATTCGAGTTCCCTTTGTCGTCACGAAGAGTGTTTTAATGAGTAAAGATTGATTCCTTGAATGAAATTGCCCCAATCACGGTACCTATTATGTCACTAGACCATTTTAATGTATCAAGATTGGATCTTCGAAAGAAAAGGAGGGTTGTGAGTTAAACTTATTCGAGTTCCCTTTGACGTCCTGAAGAGTGTTTTAATGAGTAAAGATTGAATCTTTGAATGAAAATACCTCAATCAAGGTACCTATTATGTCACTAGACCATTTTGATGTTTAAAGATTAAATCTTTGAAAAAAAATGCGAGTTTTGAGTTAAACTTATTCGAGTTCCCTTTGTCGTCACGAAGAGTGTTTTAATGAGCAATGATTGGAATCTTTGAATGAAATTACCTTTATCAAAGTATCTATATGTCAGTAGACCATTTTAATGTATAAAGGTTGAAATATTGAATTACCTCAATCAAGGTACCTATTATGTCACTAGATCTATTTCATGTATAAAGATTGAATCTTTGAAAGAATGAGAGTTGTGAGTTAAACTTATTCGAGTTCCCCTTAACGACCTGAAGAGTGTTTTAGTGAGTAAGAATTGAATCTTTGAAAGAAAATACCTCAATCAAGGTACCTACTGTGTCACTAACATTCTTAAGGTATAAAGATGAAAACTTTGAAGGAAAATGAGAGTTTTGAGTTAAATCTATTCAAGTTCCCTTTGACGTTCCGATTAGTGTTTTAATGAGTAAGACTGAATCTTTGAATGAAAATACCTCAATCAAGGTTCCTATTATGTCACCAGACGATTTTAATGTGTAAAGATTAAATCTCTGAAAGAAAATGAGAGTTTTCAGTTAAACTTATTCGAGTTCCCTTTGTCGTCACAATGAGTGTTTTAATAACTAAAAAGTGAATCTTTGAATGAAATTACCTCAATCAAGCTACGTATATGTCACTAGACCATTTTAATGTATAAAGATTGAAATACTGAATCTTTGAAAGAGAGTTAGAGTTTTTGAGTTTAACATATTCGAGGTCCCTTTGAAGTCGCGAAGAGTGGTTTTACTGCTAAAGATAGAATCTTTGTAAGAAAGTGAGAGTTTTGAGTTTAAAATATTCAGGTTCCCTGCGAAGTCGCAAAGACTGTTTCAATGACTAAAGATTGAATCTCTGAATTAAAATGTCTCAATCAAGGAACCTATTATGTCATTTGACCTTTTTAATGAGAGTTTTGAATTAAGCTTATTAGAGTTCCTTTGACGTCCCGAAGAGTCTTGTAATGATGAAAGATTATATCTTTGAATGAAAATACCTCAATTAAGGTACCTATTATGTCAGTAGACCATTTTAATGTATAAAGATTAAGTCTTTGAAAGAAAATGTGAGTTTTGAGTTAAACTTATTCGAGTTCCCTTTGACATCACGAAGAGTGTTTTAATGAGTAAATACTGAATCTTTGAATGAAATTACATCATTCAATGGACCTATTATGTCAGTAGACCTTTTTAATGTATAAAGATTGAATCTTCGAAAGAAAATGAGAGGTTTGAGTTTAACTTATTCGAGTTCCCAATAAGGTTGAGAAGAGTGTTTTTTAGTGAGTAAAGATTGTATCTTTGAATGAAACTACCTCAATAAGGGCACCTATTTTGTTAGTAGACCATTTTAATGTCCAAAGATTTCTTTGACAGAAAATAAGAGTTTTTGAGTTAAACGTATTCGAGTTCCCTTTGACGTCACAAAAGAGTGTTTTAATGAGTAAAGATGGAATCTTCGAATGAAATTACCTTAATCAAGGTTCCTATTATGTCATTAGAACTTTTGAACGTGTAAAAATTGAATCTTTGAAAGAAAATAAGAGTTTTGAGATCAACTTATTCGAGTTCCCTATGAAGTCACGGGTCAAGGCACCTATTGTGTCACTAGATCTATTTATTGTATAATGATTGAATCTTTGAAAGAAAATGAGAGTTTTGAGTTCAACTTATTCGAGTTCCCTTTGACATCACGGAAAGTGTTTTAATGAGCAAAGATTGAATCTTTGAATGAAATGACCTCAATCAAGGCACCTATTGTGTCACTGGACCTTTCTAATGTATGAAGATTCAATCTCTGAAAAAAACTGAGAGTTTTAAGTTTAACTTATTCGAGATCCCTATGAAGTCACGGAGAGTGTTTTAATGAGTAAAGAATGAATCTTCGAACGAAAATACCTAAATCAAGGTACTTATTATGTCACTAGCCCATTTCAATGTGTAAAGAATAAATCTTTGAAAGAAAATGAGAGTTTTCAGTTAAAATTATTTGAGTTCCCTTTGACGACACGAAGAGTGTTTTAATGAGTAAAGATAGAATCTTTGAAAGAAATTACCCTGATCATGGTACCTATTATGTCACTAGACCGTTTTAACGTATTAAGATTGAATCTTTGAAAGAAAATGAAAGTTTAGAATTTAGCTTATTCGAGTTCCCTTTGAAGTCGCGAAGAGTGTTTTTATGACTAAAGATTGAATCTCTGAATGAAAATACCTCAATCAAGGTACCTATTATGTCAGTAGACCATTTTAATTTGCAAAGTTTAAATCTTCGATTGAAAATGTGAGTTTTGAGTTAAACTTATTCGAGTTCCCTTTGTCGTCACGAAGAGTGTTTTAATGAGTAAAGATTGATTCCTTGAATGAAATTGCCCCAATCACGGTACCTATTATATCACTAGACCATTTTAATGTATCAAGATTGGATCTTCGAAAGAAAAGGAGGGTTGTGAGTTAAACTTATTCGAGTTCCCTTTGACGTCCTGAAGAGTGTTTTAATGAGTAAAGATTGAATCTTTGAATGAAAATACCTCAATCAAGGTACCTATTATGTCACTAGACCATTTTGATGTTTAAAGATTAAATCTTTGAAAAAAAATGCGAGTTTTGAGTTAAACTTATTCGAGTTCCCTTTGTCGTCACGAAGAGTGTTTTAATGAGCAATGATTGGAATCTTTGAATGAAATTACCTTTATCAAAGTATCTATATGTCAGTAGACCATTTTAATGTATAAAGGTTGAAATATTGAATTACCTCAATCAAGGTACCTATTATGTCACTAGATCTATTTCATGTATAAAGATTGAATCTTTGAAAGAATGAGAGTTGTGAGTTAAACTTATTCGAGTTCCCCTTAACGACCTGAAGAGTGTTTTAGTGAGTAAGGATTGAATCTTTGAAAGAAAATACCTCAATCAAGGTACCTACTATGTCACTAACATTCTTAAGGTATAAAGATGAAAACTTTGAACGAAAAATGAGAGTTTTGAGTTAAATCTATTCAAGTTCCCTTTGACGTTCCGATTAGTGTTTTAATGAGTAAGACTGAATCTTTGAATGAAAATACCTCAATCAAGGTTCCTATTATGTCACCAGACGATTTTAATGTATAAAGATTAAATCTCTGAAAGAAAATGAGAGTTTTCAGTTAAACTTATTCGAGTTCCCTTTGTCGTCACAATGAGTGTTTTAATAACTAAAAAGTGAATCTTTGAATGAAATTACCTCAATCAAGGTACGTATATGTCACTAGACCATTTTAATGTATAAAGATTGAAATACTGAATCTTTGAAAGAGAGTTAGAGTTTTTGAGTTTAACATATTCGAGGTCCCTTTGAAGTCGCGAAGAGTGGTTTTACTGCTAAAGATAGAATCTTTGTAAGAAAGTGAGAGTTTTGAGTTTAAAATATTCAGGTTCCCTGCAAAGTGGCAAAGAGTGTTTCAATGACTAAAGATTGAATCTCTGAATTAAAATGTCTCAATCAAGGAACCTATTATGTCATTTGACCTTTTTAATGAGAGTTTTGAATTAAGCTTATTAGAGTTCCTTTGACGCCCCGAAGAGTCTCGTAATGATGAAAGATTATATCTTTGAATGAAAATACCTCAATTAAGGTACCTATTATGTCAGTAGACCATTTTAATGTATAAAGATTAAGTCTTTGAAAGAAAATGTGAGTTTTGAGTTAAACTTATTCGAGTTCCCTTTGACATCACGAAGAGTGTTTTAATGAGTAAATACTGAATCTTTGAATGAAATTACATCATTCAATGGACCTATTATGTCAGTTGACCTTTTTAATGTATAAAGATTGAATCTTTGAAAGAAAATGAGAGCTTTGAGTTTAACTTATTCGAGTTCCCGATAAGGTTGAGAAGAGTGTTTTTTAGTGAGTAAAGATTGTATCTTTGAATGAAACTACCTCAATAAGGGCACCTATTTTGTTACTAGACCATTTTAATGTCCAAAGATTTCTTTGACAGGAAATAAGAGTTTTTGAGTTAAACGTATTCGAGTTCCCTCTGACGTCACAAAAGAGTGTTTTAATGTGTAAAGATGGAATCTTCGAATGAAATTACCTTAATCAAGGTTCCTATTATGTCATTAGAACTTTTTAACGTGTAAAAATTGAATCTTTGAAAGAAAATAAGAGTTTTGAGATCAACTTATTCGAGTTCCCTATGAAGTCACGGGTCAAGGCACCTATTGTGTCACTAGATCTATTTATTGTATAATGATTGAATCTTTGAAAGAAAATGAGAGTTTTGAGTTCAACTTATTCGAGTTCCCTTTGACATCACGAAAAGTGTTTTAATGAGCAAAGATTGAATCTTTGAATGAAATGACCTCAATCAAGGCACCTATTGTGTCACTGGACCTTTCTAATGTATGAAGATTCAATCTCTGAAAAAAACTGAGAGTTTTAAGTTTAACTTATTCGAGATCCCTATGAAGTCACGGAGAGTGTTTTAATGAGTAAAGAATGAATCTTCGAACGAAAATACCTCAATCAAGGTACCTATTATGTCACTAGCCCATTTCAATGTGTAAAGAATAAATCTTTGAAAGAAAATGAGAGTTTTCAGTTAAAATTATTTGAGTTCCCTTTGACGACACGAAGAGTGTTTTAATGAGTAAAGATAGAATCTTTGAAAGAAATTACCCTGATCATGGTACCTATTATGTCACTAGACCGTTTTAACGTATTAAGATTGAATCTTTGAAAGAAAATGAGAGTTTAGAATTTAGCTTATTCGAGTTCCCTTTGAAGTCGCGAAGAGTGTTTTTATGACTAAAGATTGAATCTCTGAATGAAAATACCTCAATCAAGGTACCTATTATGTCAGTAGACCATTTTAATTTGCAAAGTTTAAATCTTCAATTGAAAATGCGAGTTTTGAGTTAAACTTATTCGAGTTCCCTTTGTCGTCACGAAGAGTGTTTTAATGAGTAAAGATTGATTCCTTGAATGAAATTGCCCCAATCACGGTACCTATTATGTCACTAGACCATTTTAATGTATCAAGATTGGATCTTCGAAAGAAAAGGAGGGTTGTGAGTTAAACTTATTCGAGTTCCCTTTGACGTCCTGAAGAGTGTTTTAATGAGTAAAGATTGAATCTTTGAATGAAAATACCTCAATCAAGGTACCTATTATGTCACTAGACCATTTTGATGTTTAAAGATTAAATCTTTGAAAAAAAATGCGAGTTTTGAGTTAAACTTATTCGAGTTCCCTTTGTCGTCACGAAGAGTGTTTTAATGAGCAATGATTGGAATCTTTGAATGAAATTACCTTTATCAAAGTATCTATATGTCAGTAGACCATTTTAATGTATAAAGGTTGAAATATTGAATTACCTCAATCAAGGTACCTATTATGTCACTAGATCTATTTCATGTATAAAGATTGAATCTTTGAAAGAATGAGAGTTGTGAGTTAAACTTATTCGAGTTCCCCTTAACGACCTGAAGAGTGTTTTAGTGAGTAAGGATTGAATCTTTGAAAGAAAATACCTCAATCAAGGTACCTACTGTGTCACTAACATTCTTAAGGTATAAAGATGAAAACTTTGAAGGAAAATGAGAGTTTTGAGTTAAATCTATTCAAGTTCCCTTTGACGTTCCGATTAGTGTTTTAATGAGTAAGACTGAATCTTTGAATGAAAATACCTCAATCAAGGTTCCTATTATGTCACCAGACGATTTTAATGTGTAAAGATTAAATCTCTGAAAGAAAATGAGAGTTTTCAATTAAACTTATTCGAGTTCCCTTTGTCGTCACAATGAGTGTTTTAATAACTAAAAAGTGAATCTTTGAATGAAATTACCTCAATCAAGCTACGTATATGTCACTAGACCATTTTAATGTATAAAGATTGAAATACTGAATCTTTGAAAGAGAGTTAGAGTTTTTGAGTTTAACATATTCGAGGTCCCTTTGAAGTCGCGAAGAGTGGTTTTACTGCTAAAGATAGAATCTTTGTAAGAAAGTGAGAGTTTTGAGTTTAAAATATTCAGGTTCCCTGCGAAGTCGCAAAGACTGTTTCAATGACTAAAGATTGAATCTCTGAATTAAAATGTCTCAATCAAGGAACCTATTATGTCATTTGACCTTTTTAATGAGAGTTTTGAATTAAGCTTATTAGAGTTCCTTTGACGTCCCGAAGAGTCTTGTAATGATGAAAGATTATATCTTTGAATGAAAATACCTCAATTAAGGTACCTATTATGTCAGTAGACCATTTTAATGTATAAAGATTAAGTCTTTGAAAGAAAATGTGAGTTTTGAGTTAAACTTATTCGAGTTCCCTTTGACATCACGAAGAGTGTTTTAATGAGTAAATACTGAATCTTTGAATGAAATTACATCATTCAATGGACCTATTATGTCAGTAGACCTTTTTAATGTATAAAGATTGAATCTTTGAAAGAAAATGAGAGCTTTGAGTTTAACTTATTCGAGTTCCCAATAAGGTTGAGAAGAGTGTTTTTTAGTGAGTAAAGATTGTATCTTTGAATGAAACTACCTCAATAAGGGCACCTATTTTGTTACTAGACCATTTTAATGTCCAAAGATTTCTTTGACAGAAAATAAGAGTTTTTGAGTTAAACGTATTCGAGTTCCCTTTGACGTCACAAAAGAGTGTTTTAATGAGTAAAGATGGAATCTTCGAATGAAATTACCTTAATCAAGGTTCCTATTATGTCATTAGAACTTTTGAACGTGTAAAAATTGAATCTTTGAAAGAAAATAAGAGTTTTGAGATCAACTTATTCGAGTTCCCTATGAAGTCACGGGTCAAGGCACCTATTGTGTCACTAGATCTATTTATTGTATAATGATTGAATCTTTGAAAGAAAATGAGAGTTTTGAGTTCAACTTATTCGAGTTCCCTTTGACATCACGGAAAGTGTTTTAATGAGCAAAGATTGAATCTTTGAATGAAATGACCTCAATCAAGGCACCTATTGTGTCACTGGACCTTTCTAATGTATGAAGATTCAATCTCTGAAAAAAACTGAGAGTTTTAAGTTTAACTTATTCGAGATCCCTATGAAGTCACGGAGAGTGTTTTAATGAGTAAAGAATGAATCTTCGAACGAAAATACCTAAATCAAGGTACTTATTATGTCACTAGCCCATTTCAATGTGTAAAGAATAAATCTTTGAAAGAAAATGAGAGTTTTCAGTTAAAATTATTTGAGTTCCCTTTGACGACACGAAGAGTGTTTTAATGAGTAAAGATAGAATCTTTGAAAGAAATTACCCTGATCATGGTACCTATTATGTCACTAGACCGTTTTAACGTATTAAGATTGAATCTTTGAAAGAAAATGGGAGTTTAGAATTTAGCTTATTCGAGTTCCCTTTGAAGTCGCGAAGAGTGTTTTTATGACTAAAGATTGAATCTCTGAATGAAAATACCTCAATCAAGGTACCTATTATGTCAGTAGACCATTTTAATTTGCAAAGTTTAAATCTTCGATTGAAAATGTGAGTTTTGAGTTAAACTTATTCGAGTTCCCTTTGTCGTCACGAAGAGTGTTTTAATGAGTAAAGATTGATTCCTTGAATGAAATTGCCCCAATCACGGTACCTATTATGTCACTAGACCATTTTAATGTATCAAGATTGGATCTTCGAAAGAAAAGGAGGGTTGTGAGTTAAACTTATTCGAGTTCCCTTTGACGTCCTGAAGAGTGTTTTAATGAGTAAAGATTGAATCTTTGAATGAAAATACCTCAATCAAGGTACCTACTATGTCACTAGACCATTTTGATGTTTAAAGATTAAATCTTTGAAAAAAAATGCGAGTTTTGAGTTAAACTTATTCGAATTCCCTTTGTCGTCACGAAGAGTGTTTTAATGAGCAATGATTGGAATCTTTGAATGAAATTACCTCAATCAAAGTATCTATATGTCAGTAGACCATTTTAATGTATAAAGGTTGAAATATTGAATTACCTCAATCAAGGTACCTATTATGTCACTAGATCTATTTCATGTATAAAGATTGAATCTTTGAAAGAATGAGAGTTGTGAGTTAAACTTATTCGAGTTCCCCTTAACGACCTGAAGAGTGTTTTAGTGAGTAAGGATTGAATCTTTGAAAGAAAATAACTCAATCAAGGTACCTACTGTGTCACTAACATTCTTAAGGTATAAAGATGAAAACTTTGAAGGAAAATGAGAGTTTTGAGTTAAATCTATTCAAGTTCCCTTTGACGTTCCGATTAGTGTTTTAATGAGTAAGACTGAATCTTTGAATGAAAATACCTCAATCAAGGTTCCTATTATGTCACCAGACGATTTTAATGTGTAAAGATTAAATCTCTGAAAGAAAATGAGAGTTTTCAGTTAAACTTATTCGAGTTCCCTTTGTCGTCACAATGAGTGTTTTAATAACTAAAAAGTGAATCTTTGAATGAATTTACCTCAATCAAGCTACGTATATGTCACTAGACCATTTTAATGTATAAAGATTGAAATATTGAATCTTTGAAAGAGAGTTAGAGTTTTTGAGTTTAACATATTCGAGGTCCCTTTGAAGTCGCGAAGAGTGGTTTTACTGCTAAAGATAGAATCTTTGTAAGAAAGTGAGAGTTTTGAGTTTAAAATATTCAGGTTCCCTGCGAAGTCGCAAAGACTGTTTCAATGACTAAAGATTGAATCTCTGAATTAAAATGTCTCAATCAAGGAACCTATTATGTCATTTGACCTTTTTAATGAGAGTTTTGAATTAAGCTTATTAGAGTTCCTTTGACGTCCCGAAGAGTCTTGTAATGATGAAAGATTATATCTTTGAATGAAAATACCTCAATTAAGGTACCTATTATGTCAGTAGACCATTTTAATGTATAAAGATTAAGTCTTTGAAAGAAAATGTGAGTTTTGAGTTAAACTTATTCGAGTTCCCTTTGACATCACGAAGAGTGTTTTAATGAGTAAATACTGAATCTTTGAATGAAATTACATCATTCAATGGACCTATTATGTCAGTAGACCTTTTTAATGTATAAAGATTGAATCTTTGAAAGAAAATGAGAGCTTTGAGTTTAACTTATTCGAGTTCCCAATAAGGTTGAGAAGAGTGTTTTTTAGTGAGTAAAGATTGTATCTTTAAATGAAACTACCTCAATAAGGGTACCTATTTTGTTACTAGACCATTTGAATGTCCAAAGATTTCTTTGACAGAAAATAAGAGTTTTTGAGTTAAACGTATTCGAGTTCCCTTTGACGTCACAAAAGAGTGTTTTAATGAGTAAAGATGGAATCTTCGAATGAAATTACCTTAATCAAGGTTCCTATTATGTCATTAGAACTTTTTGACGTGTAAAAATTGAATCTTTGAAAGAAAATAAGAGTTTTGAGATCAACTTATTCGAGTTCCCTATGAAGTCACGGGTCAAGGCACCTATTGTGTCACTAGATCTATTTATTGTATAATGATTGAATCTTTGAAAGAAAATGAGAGTTTTGAGTTCAACTTATTCGAGTTCCCTTTGACATCACGGAAAGTGTTTTAATGAGCAAAGATTGAATCTTTGAATGAAATGACCTCAATCAAGGCACCTATTGTGTCACTGGACCTTTCTAATGTATGAAGATTCAATCTCTGAAAAAAACTGAGAGTTTTAAGTTTAACTTATTCGAGATCCCTATGAAGTCACGGAGAGTGTTTTAATGAGTAAAGAATGAATCTTCGAACGAAAATACCTCAATCAAGGTACCTATTATGTCACTAGCCCATTTCAATGTGTAAAGAATAAATCTTTGAAAGAAAATGAGAGTTTTCAGTTAAAATTATTTGAGTTCCCTTTGACGACACGAAGAGTGTTTTAATGAGTAAAGATAGAATCTTTGAAAGAAATTACCCTGATCATGGTACCTATTATGTCAGTAGACCGTTTTAACGTATTAAGATTGAATCTTTGAAAGAAAATGAGAGTTTAGAATTTAGCTTATTCGAGTTCCCTTTGAAGTCGCGAAGAATGTTTTTATGACTAAAGATTGAATCTCTGAATGAAAATACCTCAATCAAGGTACCTATTATGTCAGTAGACCATTTTAATTTGCAAAGTTTAAATCTTCGATTGAAAATGCGAGTTTTGAGTTAAACTTATTCGAGTTCCCTTTGTCGTCACGAAGAGTGTTTTAATGAGTAAAGATTGATTCCTTGAATGAAATTGCCCCAATCACGGTACCTATTATGTCACTAGACCATTTTAATGTATCAAGATTGGATCTTCGAAAGAAAAGGAGGGTTGTGAGTTAAACTTATTCGAGTTCCCTTTGACGTCCTGAAGAGTGTTTTAATGAGTAAAGATTGAATCTTTGAATGAAAATACCTCAATCAAGGTACCTATTATGTCACTAGACCATTTTGATGTTTAAAGATTAAATCTTTGAAAAAAAATGCGAGTTTTGAGTTAAACTTATTCGAGTTCCCTTTGTCGTCACGAAGAGTGTTTTAATGAGCAATGATTGGAATCTTTGAATGAAATTACCTTTATCAAAGTATCTATATGTCAGTAGACCATTTTAATGTATAAAGGTTGAAATATTGAATTACCTCAATCAAGGTACCTATTATGTCACTAGATCTATTTCATGTATAAAGATTGAATCTTTGAAAGAATGAGAGTTGTGAGTTAAACTTATTCGAGTTCCCCTTAACGACCTGAAGAGTGTTTTAGTGAGTAAGAATTGAATCTTTGAAAGAAAATACCTCAATCAAGGTACCTACTGTGTCACTAACATTCTTAAGGTATAAAGATGAAAACTTTGAAGGAAAATGAGAGTTTTGAGTTAAATCTATTCAAGTTCCCTTTGACGTTCCGATTAGTGTTTTAATGAGTAAGACTGAATCTTTGAATGAAAATACCTCAATCAAGGTTCCTATTATGTCACCAGACGATTTTAATGTGTAAAGATTAAATCTCTGAAAGAAAATGAGAGTTTTCAGTTAAACTTATTCGAGTTCCCTTTGTCGTCACAATGAGTGTTTTAATAACTAAAAAGTGAATCTTTGAATGAAATTACCTCAATCAAGCTACGTATATGTCACTAGACCATTTTAATGTATAAAGATTGAAATACTGAATCTTTGAAAGAGAGTTAGAGTTTTTGAGTTTAACATATTCGAGGTCCCTTTGAAGTCGCGAAGAGTGGTTTTACTGCTAAAGATAGAATCTTTGTAAGAAAGTGAGAGTTTTGAGTTTAAAATATTCAGGTTCCCTGCGAAGTCGCAAAGACTGTTTCAATGACTAAAGATTGAATCTCTGAATTAAAATGTCTCAATCAAGGAACCTATTATGTCATTTGACCTTTTTAATGAGAGTTTTGAATTAAGCTTATTAGAGTTCCTTTGATGTCCCGAAGAGTCTTGTAATGATGAAAGATTATATCTTTGAATGAAAATACCTCAATTAAGGTACCTATTATGTCAGTAGACCATTTTAATGTATAAAGATTAAGTCTTTGAAAGAAAATGTGAGTTTTGAGTTAAACTTATTCGAGTTCCCTTTGACATCACGAAGAGTGTTTTAATGAGTAAATACTGAATCTTTGAATGAAATTACATCATTCAATGGACCTATTATGTCAGTAGACCTTTTTAATGTATAAAGATTGAATCTTCGAAAGAAAATGAGAGCTTTGAGTTTAACTTATTCGAGTTCCCAATAAGGTTGAGAAGAGTGTTTTTTAGTGAGTAAAGATTGTATCTTTGAATGAAACTACCTCAATAAGGGCACCTATTTTGTTACTAGACCATTTTAATGTCCAAAGATTTCTTTGACAGAAAATAAGAGTTTTTGAGTTAAACGTATTCGAGTTCCCTTTGACGTCACAAAAGAGTGTTTTAATGAGTAAAGATGGAATCTTCGAATGAAATTACCTTAATCAAGGTTCCTATTATGTCATTAGAACTTTTTAACGTGTAAAAATTGAATCTTTGAAAGAAAATAAGAGTTTTGAGATCAACTTATTCGAGTTCCCTATGAAGTCACGGGTCAAGGCACCTATTGTGTCACTAGATCTATTTATTGTATAATGATTGAATCTTTGAAAGAAAATGAGAGTTTTGAGTTCAACTTATTCGAGTTCCCTTTGACATCACGGAAAGTGTTTTAATGAGCAAAGATTGAATCTTTGAATGAAATGACCTCAATCAAGGCACCTATTGTGTCACTGGACCTTTCTAATGTATGAAGATTCAATCTCTGAAAAAAACTGAGAGTTTTAAGTTTAACTTATTCGAGATCCCTATGAAGTCACGGAGAGTGTTTTAATGAGTAAAGAATGAATCTTCGAACGAAAATACCTAAATCAAGGTACTTATTATGTCACTAGCCCATTTCAATGTGTAAAGAATAAATCTTTGAAAGAAAATGAGAGTTTTCAGTTAAAATTATTTGAGTTCCCTTTGACGACACGAAGAGTGTTTTAATGAGTAAAGATAGAATCTTTGAAAGAAATTACCCTGATCATGGTACCTATTATGTCACTAGACCGTTTTAACGTATTAAGATTGAATCTTTGAAAGAAAATGGGAGTTTAGAATTTAGCTTATTCGAGTTCCCTTTGAAGTCGCGAAGAGTGTTTTTATGACTAAAGATTGAATCTCTGAATGAAAATACCTCAATCAAGGTACCTATTATGTCAGTAGACCATTTTAATTTGCAAAGTTTAAATCTTCGATTGAAAATGTGAGTTTTGAGTTAAACTTATTTGAGTTCCCTTTGTCGTCACGAAGAGTGTTTTAATGAGTAAAGATTGATTCCTTGAATGAAATTGCCCCAATCACGGTACCTATTATGTCACTAGACCATTTTAATGTATCAAGATTGGATCTTCGAAAGAAAAGGAGGGTTGTGAGTTAAACTTATTCGAGTTCCCTTTGACGTCCTGAAGAGTGTTTTAATGAGTAAAGATTGAATCTTTGAATGAAAATACCTCAATCAAGGTACCTACTATGTCACTAGACCATTTTGATGTTTAAAGATTAAATCTTTGAAAAAAAATGCGAGTTTTGAGTTAAACTTATTCGAGTTTCCTTTGTCGTCACGAAGAGTGTTTTAATGAGCAATGATTGGAATCTTTGAATGAAATTACCTCAATCAAAGTATCTATATGTCAGTAGACCATTTTAATGTATAAAGGTTGAAATATTGAATTACCTCAATCAAGGTACCTATTATGTCACTAGATCTATTTCATGTATAAAGATTGAATCTTTGAAAGAATGAGAGTTGTGAGTTAAACTTATTCGAGTTCCCCTTAACGACCTGAAGAGTGTTTTAGTGAGTAAGGATTGAATCTTTGAAAGAAAATAACTCAATCAAGGTACCTACTGTGTCACTAACATTCTTAAGGTATAAAGATGAAAACTTTGAAGGAAAATGAGAGTTTTGAGTTAAATCTATTCAAGTTCCCTTTGACGTTCCGATTAGTGTTTTAATGAGTAAGACTGAATCTTTGAATGAAAATACCTCAATCAAGGTTCCTATTATGTCACCAGACGATTTTAATGTGTAAAGATTAAATCTCTGAAAGAAAATGAGAGTTTTCAGTTAAACTTATTCGAGTTCCCTTTGTCGTCACAATGAGTGTTTTAATAACTAAAAAGTGAATCTTTGAATGAATTTACCTCAATCAAGCTACGTATATGTCACTAGACCATTTTAATGTATAAAGATTGAAATATTGAATCTTTGAAAGAGAGTTAGAGTTTTTGAGTTTAACATATTCGAGGTCCCTTTGAAGTCGCGAAGAGTGGTTTTACTGCTAAAGATAGAATCTTTGTAAGAAAGTGAGAGTTTTGAGTTTAAAATATTCAGGTTCCCTGCGAAGTCGCAAAGACTGTTTCAATGACTAAAGATTGAATCTCTGAATTAAAATGTCTCAATCAAGGAACCTATTATGTCATTTGACCTTTTTAATGAGAGTTTTGAATTAAGCTTATTAGAGTTCCTTTGACGTCCCGAAGAGTCTTGTAATGATGAAAGATTATATCTTTGAATGAAAATACCTCAATTAAGGTACCTATTATGTCAGTAGACCATTTTAATGTATAAAGATTAAGTCTTTGAAAGAAAATGTGAGTTTTGAGTTAAACTTATTCGAGTTCCCTTTGACATCACGAAGAGTGTTTTAATGAGTAAATACTGAATCTTTGAATGAAATTACATCATTCAATGGACCTATTATGTCAGTAGACCTTTTTAATGTATAAAGATTGAATCTTTGAAAGAAAATGAGAGCTTTGAGTTTAACTTATTCGAGTTCCCAATAATGTTGAGAAGAGTGTTTTTTAGTGAGTAAAGATTGTATCTTTGAATGAAACTACCTCAATAAGGGTACCTATTTTGTTACTAGACCATTTGAATGTCCAAAGATTTCTTTGACAGAAAATAAGAGTTTTTGAGTTAAACGTATTCGAGTTCCCTTTGACGTCACAAAAGAGTGTTTTAATGAGTAAAGATGGAATCTTCTTATGAAATTACCTTAATCAAGGTTCCTATTATGTCATTAGAACTTTTTGACGTGTAAAAATTGAATCTTTGAAAGAAAATAAGAGTTTTGAGATCAACTTATTCGAGTTCCCTATGAAGTCACGGGTCAAGGCACCTATTGTGTCACTAGATCTATTTATTGTATAATGATTGAATCTTTGAAAGAAAATGAGAGTTTTGAGTTCAACTTATTCGAGTTCCCTTTGACATCACGGAAAGTGTTTTAATGAGCAAAGATTGAATCTTTGAATGAAATGACCTCAATCAAGGCACCTATTGTGTCACTGGACCTTTCTAATGTATGAAGATTCAATCTCTGAAAAAAACTGAGAGTTTTAAGTTTAACTTATTCGAGATCCCTATGAAGTCACGGAGAGTGTTTTAATGAGTAAAGAATGAATCTTCGAACGAAAATACCTCAATCAAGGTACCTATTATGTCACTAGCCCATTTCAATGTGTAAAGAATAAATCTTTGAAAGAAAATGAGAGTTTTCAGTTAAAATTATTTGAGTTCCCTTTGACGACACGAAGAGTGTTTTAATGAGTAAAGATAGAATCTTTGAAAGAAATTACCCTGATCATGGTACCTATTATGTCACTAGACCGTTTTAACGTATTAAGATTGAATCTTTGAAAGAAAATGAGAGTTTAGAATTTAGCTTATTCGAGTTCCCTTTGAAGTCGCGAAGAATGTTTTTATGACTAAAGATTGAATCTCTGAATGAAAATACCTCAATCAAGGTACCTATTATGTCAGTAGACCATTTTAATTTGCAAAGTTTAAATCTTCGATTGAAAATGCGAGTTTTGAGTTAAACTTATTCGAGTTCCCTTTGTCGTCACGAAGAGTGTTTTAATGAGTAAAGATTGATTCCTTGAATGAAATTGCCCCAATCACGGTACCTATTATGTCACTAGACCATTTTAATGTATCAAGATTGGATCTTCGAAAGAAAAGGAGGGTTGTGAGTTAAACTTATTCGAGTTCCCTTTGACGTCCTGAAGAGTGTTTTAATGAGTAAAGATTGAATCTTTGAATGAAAATACCTCAATCAAGGTACCTATTATGTCACTAGACCATTTTGATGTTTAAAGATTAAATCTTTGAAAAAAAATGCGAGTTTTGAGTTAAACTTATTCGAGTTCCCTTTGTCGTCACGAAGAGTGTTTTAATGAGCAATGATTGGAATCTTTGAATGAAATTACCTTTATCAAAGTATCTATATGTCAGTAGACCATTTTAATGTATAAAGGTTGAAATATTGAATTACCTCAATCAAGGTACCTATTATGTCACTAGATCTATTTCATGTATAAAGATTGAATCTTTGAAAGAATGAGAGTTGTGAGTTAAACTTATTCGAGTTCCCCTTAACGACCTGAAGAGTGTTTTAGTGAGTAAGAATTGAATCTTTGAAAGAAAATACCTCAATCAAGGTACCTACTGTGTCACTAACATTCTTAAGGTATAAAGATGAAAACTTTGAAGGAAAATGAGAGTTTTGAGTTAAATCTATTCAAGTTCCCTTTGACGTTCCGATTAGTGTTTTAATGAGTAAGACTGAATCTTTGAATGAAAATACCTCAATCAAGGTTCCTATTATGTCACCAGACGATTTTAATGTGTAAAGATTAAATCTCTGAAAGAAAATGAGAGTTTTCAGTTAAACTTATTCGAGTTCCCTTTGTCGTCACAATGAGTGTTTTAATAACTAAAAAGTGAATCTTTGAATGAAATTACCTCAATCAAGCTACGTATATGTCACTAGATCATTTTAATGTATAAAGATTGAATTACTGAATCTTTGAAAGAGAGTTAGAGTTTTTGAGTTTAACATATTCGAGGTCCCTTTGAAGTCGCGAAGAGTGGTTTTACTGCTAAAGATAGAATCTTTGTAAGAAAGTGAGAGTTTTGAGTTTAAAATATTCAGGTTCCCTGCGAAGTCGCAAAGACTGTTTCAATGACTAAAGATTGAATCTCTGAATTAAAATGTCTCAATCAAGGAACCTATTATGTCATTTGACCTTTTTAATGAGAGTTTTGAATTAAGCTTATTAGAGTTCCTTTGACGTCCCGAAGAGTCTTGTAATGATGAAAGATTATATCTTTGAATGAAAATACCTCAATTAAGGTACCTATTATGTCAGTAGACCATTTTAATGTATAAAGATTAAGTCTTTGAAAGAAAATGTGAGTTTTGAGTTAAACTTATTCGAGTTCCCTTTGACATCACGAAGAGTGTTTTAATGAGTAAATACTGAATCTTTGAATGAAATTACATCATTCAATGGACCTATTATGTCAGTAGACCTTTTTAATGTATAAAGATTGAATCTTTGAAAGAAAATGAGAGCTTTGAGTTTAACTTATTCGAGTTCCCAATAAGGTTGAGAAGAGTGTTTTTTAGTGAGTAAAGATTGTATCTTTGAATGAAACTACCTCAATAAGGGCACCTATTTTGTTACTAGACCATTTTAATGTCCAAAGATTTCTTTGACAGAAAATAAGAGTTTTTGAGTTAAACGTATTCGAGTTCCCTTTGACGTCACAAAAGAGTGTTTTAATGAGTAAAGATGGAATCTTCGAATGAAATTACCTTAATCAAGGTTCCTATTATGTCATTAGAACTTTTGAACGTGTAAAAATTGAATCTTTGAAAGAAAATAAGAGTTTTGAGATCAACTTATTCGAGTTCCCTATGAAGTCACGGGTCAAGGCACCTATTGTGTCACTAGATCTATTTATTGTATAATGATTGAATCTTTGAAAGAAAATGAGAGTTTTGAGTTCAACTTATTCGAGTTCCCTTTGACATCACGGAAAGTGTTTTAATGAGCAAAGATTGAATCTTTGAATGAAATGACCTCAATCAAGGCACCTATTGTGTCACTGGACCTTTCTAATGTATGAAGATTCAATCTCTGAAAAAAACTGAGAGTTTTAAGTTTAACTTATTCGAGATCCCTATGAAGTCACGGAGAGTGTTTTAATGAGTAAAGAATGAATCTTCGAACGAAAATACCTAAATCAAGGTACTTATTATGTCACTAGCCCATTTCAATGTGTAAAGAATAAATCTTTGAAAGAAAATGAGAGTTTTCAGTTAAAATTATTTGAGTTCCCTTTGACGACACGAAGAGTGTTTTAATGAGTAAAGATAGAATCTTTGAAAGAAATTACCCTGATCATGGTACCTATTATGTCACTAGACCGTTTTAACGTATTAAGATTGAATCTTTGAAAGAAAATGGAAGTTTAGAATTTAGCTTATTCGAGTTCCCTTTGAAGTCGCGAAGAGTGTTTTTATGACTAAAGATTGAATCTCTGAATGATAATACCTCAATCAAGGTACCTATTATGTCAGTAGACCATTTTAATTTGCAAAGTTTAAATCTTCGATTGAAAATGCGAGTTTTGAGTTAAACTTATTCGAGTTCCCTTTGTCGTCACGAAGAGTGTTTTAATGAGTAAAGATTGATTCCTTGAATGAAATTGACCCAATCACGGTACCTATTATGTCACTAGACCATTTTAATGTATCAAGATTGGATCTTCGAAAGAAAAGGAGGGTTGTGAGTTAAACTTATTCGAGTTCCTTTTGACGTCCTGAAGAGTGTTTTAATGAGTAAAGATTGAATCTTTGAAAGAAAATACCTCAATCAAGGTACCTATTCTGTCACTAGACCATTTTGATGTTTAAAGATTAAATCTTTGAAAAAAAATGCGAGTTTTGAGTTAAACTTATTCGAGTTCCCTTTGTCGTCACGAAGAGTGTTTTAATGAGCAATGATTGGAATCTTTGAATGAAATTACCTCAATCAAAGTATCTATATGTCAGTAGACCATTTTAATGTATAAAGGTTGAAATATTGAATTACCTCAATCAAGGTACCTATTATGTCACTAGATCTATTTCATGTATAAAGATTGAATCTTTGAAAGAATGAGAGTTGTGAGTTAAACTTATTCGAGTTCCCCTTAATGACCTGAAGAGTGTTTTAGTGAGTAAGGATTGAATCTTTGAAAGAAAATACCTCAATCAAGGTACCTACTGTGTCACTAACATTCTTAAGGTATAAAGATGAAAACTTTGAAGGAAAATGAGAGTTTTGAGTTAAATCTATTCAAGTTCCCTTTGACGTTCCGATTAGTGTTTTAATGAGTAAGACTGAATCTTTGAATGAAAATACCTCAATCAAGGTTCCTATTATGTCACCAGATGATTTTAATGTGTAAAGATTAAATCTCTGAAAGAAAATGAGAGTTTTCAGTTAAACTTATTCGAGTTCCCTTTGTCGTCACAATGAGTGTTTTAATAACTAAAAAGTGAATCTTTGAATGAAATTACCTCAATCAAGCTACGTATATGTCACTAGACCATTTTAATGTATAAAGATTGAAATACTGAATCTTTGAAAGAGAGTTAGAGTTTTTGAGTTTAACATATTCGAGGTCCCTTTGAAGTCGCGAAGAGTGGTTTTACTGCTAAAGATAGAATCTTTGTAAGAAAGTGAGAGTTTTGAGTTTAAAATATTCAGGTTCCCTGCGAAGTCGCAAAGACTGTTTCAATGACTAAAGATTGAATCTCTGAATTAAAATGTCTCAATCAAGGAACCTATTATGTCATTTGACCTTTGTAATGAGAGTTTTGAATTAAGCTTATTAGAGTTCCTTTGACGTCCCGAAGAGTCTTGTAATGATGAAAGATTATATCTTTGAATGAAAATACCTCAATTAGGGTACCTATTATGTCAGTAGACCATTTTAATGTATAAAGATTAAGTCTTTGAAAGAAAATGTGAGTTTTGAGTTAAACTTATTCGAGTTCCCTTTGACATCACGAAGAGTGTTTTAATGAGTAAATACTGAATCTTTGAATGAAATTACATCATTCAATGGACCTATTATGTCAGTAGACCTTTTTAATGTATAAAGATTGAATCTTCGAAAGAAAATGAGAGCTTTGAGTTTAACTTATTCGAGTTCCCAATAAGGTTGAGAAGAGTGTTTTTTAGTGAGTAAAGATTGTATCTTTGAATGAAACTACCTCAATAAGGGCACCTATTTTGTTACTAGACCATTTTAATGTCCAAAGATTTCTTTGACAGAAAATAAGAGTTTTTGAGTTAAACGTATTCGAGTTCCCTTTGACGTCACAAAAGAGTGTTTTAATGAGTAAAGATGGAATCTTCGAATGAAATTACCTTAATCAAGGTTCCTATTATGTCATTAGAACTTTTTAACGTGTAAAAATTGAATCTTTGAAAGAAAATAAGAGTTTTGAGATCAACTTATTCGAGTTCCCTATGAAGTCACGGGTCAAGGCACCTATTGTGTCACTAGATCTATTTATTGTATAATGATTGAATCTTTGAAAGAAAATGAGAGTTTTGAGTTCAACTTATTCGAGTTCCCTTTGACATCACGGAAAGTGTTTTAATGAGCAAAGATTGAATCTTTGAATGAAATGACCTCAATCAAGGCACCTATTGTGTCACTGGACCTTTCTAATGTATGAAGATTCAATCTCTGAAAAAAACTGAGAGTTTTAAGTTTAACTTATTCGAGATCCCTATGAAGTCACGGAGAGTGTTTTAATGAGTAAAGAATGAATCTTCGAATGAAAATACCTCAATCAAGGTACCTATTATGTCACTAGCCCATTTCAATGTGTAAAGAATAAATTTTTGAAAGAAAATGAGAGTTTTCAGTTAAAATTATTTGAGTTCCCTTTGACGACACGAAGAGTGTTTTAATGAGTAAAGATAGAATCTTTGAAAGAAATTACCCTGATCATGGTACCTATTATGTCACTAGACCGTTTTAACGTATTAAGATTGAATCTTTGAAAGAAAATGAGAGTTTAGAATTTAGCTTATTCGAGTTCCCTTTGAAGTCGCGAAGAGTGTTTTTATGACTAAAGATTGAATCTCTGAATGAAAATACCTCAATCAAGGTACCTATTATGTCAGTAGACCATTTTAATTTGCAAAGTTTAAATCTTCGATTGGAAATGCGAGTTTTGAGTTAAACTTATTCGAGTTCCCTTTGTCGTCACGAAGAGTGTTTTAATGAGTAAAGATTGATTCCTTGAATGAAATTACCCCAATCATGGTACCTAGCATGTCACTAGACCATTTTAATGTATCAAGATTGGATCTTCGAAAGAAAAGGAGGGTTGTGAGTTAAACTTATTCGAGTTCCCTTTGACGTCCTGAAGAGTGTTTTAATGAGTAAAGATTGAATCTTTGAATGAAAATACCTCAATCAAGGTACCTATTATGTCACTAGACCATTTTGATGTTTAAAGATTAAATCTTTGAAAAAAAATGGGTGTTTTGAGTTAAACTTATTCGAGTTCCCTTTGTCGTCACGAAGAGTGTTTTAATGAGCAATGATTGGAATCTTTGAATGAAATTACCTCAATCGAAGTATCTATATGTCAGTAGACCATTTTAATGTATAAAGGTTGAAATATTGAATTACCTCAATCAAGGTACCTATTATGTCACTAGATCTATTTCATGTATAAAGATTGAATCTTCGAAAGAATGAGAGTTGTGAGTTAAACTTATTCGAGTTCGCCTTTAACGACCTGAAGAGTGTTTTAGTGAGTAAGGATTGAATCTTTGAAAGAAAATACCTCAATCAAGGTACCTACTGTGTCACTAACATTCTTAAGGTATAAAGATGAAAACTTTGAAGGAAAATGAGAGTTTTGAGTTAAATCTATTCAAGTTCCCTTTGACGTTCCGATTAGTGTTTTAATGAGTAAGACTGAATCTTTGAATGAAAATACCTCAATCAAGGTTCCTATTATGTTAGCAGACGATTTTAATGTATAAAGATTAAATCTCTGAAAGAAAATGAGAGTTTTCAGTTAAACTTATTCGAGTACCCTTTGTCGTCACAATGAGTTTTTTAATAACTAAAAAGTGAATCTTTGAATGAAATTACCTCAATCAAGGTACGTATATGTCACTAGACCATTTTAATGTATAAAGATTGAAATACTGAATCTTTGAAAGAGAGTTAGAGTTTTTGAGTTTAACATATTCGAGGTCCCTTTGAAGTCGCGAAGAGTGGTTTTACTGCTAAAGATAGAATCTTTGTAAGAAAGTGAGAGTTTTGAGTTTAAAATATTCAGGTTCCCTTCAAAGTGGCAAAGAGTGTTTCAATGACTAAAGATTGAATCTCTGAATTAAAATGTCTCAATCAAGGAACCTATTATGTCATTTGACCTTTTTAATGAGAGTTTTGAATTAAGCTTATTAGAGTTCCTTTGACGCCCCGAAGAGTCTCGTAATGATGAAAGATTATATCTTTGAATGAAAATACCTCAATTAAGGTACCTATTATGTCAGTAGACCATTTTAATGTATAAAGATTAAGTCTTTGAAAGAAAATGTGAGTTTTGAGTTAAACTTATTCGAGTTCCCTTTGACATCACGAAGAGTGTTTTAATGAGTAAATACTGAATCTTTGAATGAAATTACATCATTCAATGGACCTATTATGTCAGTTGACCTTTTTAATGTATAAAGATTGAATCTTTGAAAGAAAATGAGAGCTTTGAGTTTAACTTATTCGAGTTCCCGATAAGGTTGAGAAGAGTGTTTTTTAGTGAGTAAAGATTGTATCTTTGAATGAAACTACCTCAATAAGGGCACCTATTTTGTTACTAGACCATTTTAATGTCCAAAGATTTCTTTGACAGGAAATAAGAGTTTTTGAGTTAAACGTATTCGAGTTCCCTCTGACGTCACAAAAGAGTGTTTTAATGTGTAAAGATGGAATCTTCGAATGAAATTACCTTAATCAAGGTTCCTATTATGTCATTAGAACTTTTTAACGTGTAAAAATTGAATCTTTGAAAGAAAATAAGAGTTTTGAGATCAACTTATTCGAGTTCCCTATGAAGTCACGGGTCAAGGCACCTATTGTGTCACTAGATCTATTTATTGTATAATGATTGAATCTTTGAAAGAAAATGAGAGTTTTGAGTTCAACTTATTCGAGTTCCCTTTGACATCACGAAAAGTGTTTTAATGAGCAAAGATTGAATCTTTGAATGAAATGACCTCAATCAAGGCACCTATTGTGTCACTGGACCTTTCTAATGTATGAAGATTCAATCTCTGAAAAAAACTGAGAGTTTTAAGTTTAACTTATTCGAGATCCCTATGAAGTCACGGAGAGTGTTTTAATGAGTGAAGAATGAATCTTCGAATGAAAATACCTCAATCAAGGTACCTATTATGTCACTAGCCCATTTCAATGTGTAAAGAATAAATCTTTGAAAGAAAATGAGAGTTTTCAGTTAAAATTATTTGAGTTCCCTTTGACGACACGAAGAGTGTTTTAATGAGTAAAGATAGAATCTTTGAAAGAAATTACCCTGATCATTGTACCTATTATGTCACTAGACCGTTTTAACGTATTAAGATTGAATCTTTGAAAGAAAATGAGAGTTTAGAATTTAGCTTTTTCGAGTTCCCTTTGAAGTCGCGAAGAGTGTTTTTATGACTAAAGATTGAATCTCTGAATGAAAATACCTCAATCAAGGTACCTATTATGTCAGTAGACCATTTTAATTTGCAAAGTTTAAATCTTCGATTGAAAATGTGAGTTTTGAGTTAAACTTATTCGAGTTCCCTTTGTCGTCACGAAGAGTGTTTTAATGAGTAAAGATTGATTCCTTGAATGAAATTACCCCAATCACGGTACCTATTATGTCACTAGACCATTTTAATGTTTCAAGATTGGATCTTCGAAAGAAAAGGAGGGTTGTGAGTTAAACTTATTCGAGTTCCCTTTGACGTCCTGAAGAGTGTTTTAATGAGTAAAGATTGAGTCTTTGAATGAAAATACCTCAATCAAGGTACCTATTATGTCACTAGACCATTTTGATGTTTAAAGATTAAATCTTTGAAAAAAAATGCGAGTTTTGAGTTAAACTTATGCGAGTTCCCTTTGTCGTCACGAAGAGTGTTTTAATGAGCAATGATTGGAATCTTTGAATGAAATTACCTCAATCAAAGTATCTATATGTCAGTAGACCATTTTAATGTATAAAGGTTGAAATATTGAATTACCTCAATCAAGGTACCTATTATGTCACTAGATCTATTTCATGTATAAAGATTGAATCTTTGAAAGAATGAGAGTTGTGAGTTAAAGTTATTCGAGTTCCCCTTAACGACCTGAAGAGTGTTTTAGTGAGTAAGGATTGAATCTTTGAAAGAAAATACCTCAATCAAGGTACCTACTGTGTCACTAACATTCTTAAGGTATAAAGATGAAAACTTTGAAGGAAAATGAGAGTTTTGAGTTAAATCTATTCAAGTTCCCTTTGACGTTCCGATTAGTGTTTTAATGAGTAAGACTGAATCTTTGAATGAAAATACCTCAATCAAGGTTCCTATTATGTCACCAGATGATTTTAATGTATAAAGATTAAATCTCTGAAAGAAAATGAGAGTTTTCAGTTAAACTTATTCGAGTTCCCTTTGTCGTCACAATGAGTGTTGTAAGAAACCCCCCACAAAATTGAGTTTTCTATGTGACTCCCGCGAGAATTCAAAAAAAAAAAAACAATGTAAAATCCCCAAAATGCCCTCCCAAGAAATCTGGTCCAGAGGGTCGAAAAAGCAGCTAAATAGAAAACTGAAAGCTGAACTTTGCGATCGATTTCCGGCACCAAGACGACATTTTCTGGAAAAACATTAAAAAGAAACCCTAAACTTATTCGAGTTCCCTTTGACGTCCTGAAGAGTGTTTTAATGAGTAAAGATTAAATCTTTGAATGAAAATACCTCAATCAAGGTACCTATTATGTCACTAGACCATTTTGATGTTTAAAGATTTAATCTTTGAAAAAAAATACGAGTTTTGAGTTAAACTTATTCGAGTTCCCTTTGTCGTCACGAAGAGTGTTTTAATGTGCAATGATTGGAATCTTTGATTGAAATTACCTCAATCAAAGTATCTATATGTCAGTAGACCATTTTAATGTATAAAGGTTGAAATATTGAATTACCTCAATCAAGGTACCTATTATGTCACTAGATCTATTTCATGTATAAAGATTGAATCTTTGAAAGAATGAGAGTTGTGAGTTAAACTTATTCGAGTTCCCCTTAACGACCTGAAGAGTGTTTTAGTGAGTAAGGATTGAATCTTTGAAAGAAAATACCTCAATCAAGGTACCTACTGTGTCACTAACATTCTTATGGTATAAAGATGAAAACTTTGAAGGAAAATGAGAGTTTTGAGTTAAATCTATTCAAGTTCCCTTTGACGTTCCGATTAGTGTTTTAATGAGTAAGACTGAATCTTTGAACGAAAATACCTCAATCAAGGTTCCTATTATGTCACCAGACGATTTTAATGTATAAAGATTAAATCTCTGAAAGAAAATGAGAGTTTTCAGTTAAACTTATTCGAGTTCCCTTTGTCGTCACAATGAGTGTTTTAAGAAACCCCCCTCAAAATTGAGTTTTCCATGTGACTCCCGCGAGAATTCAAAAAAAAAAAACAATGTAAAATGCCCAAAATGCCCTCCCAAGAAATCTGGTCCAGAGGGTCGAAAAAGCAGCTAAATAGAAAACTGAAAGCTGAACTTTGCGATCGATTTCCGGCACCAAGACGACATTTTCTGGAAAAACATTAAAAAGAAACCCTAAACTTATTCGAGTTCCCTTTGACGTCCTGAAGAGTGTTTTAATGAGTAAAGATTAAATCTTTGAATGAAAATACCTCAATCAAGGTACCTATTATGTCACTAGACCATTTTGATGTTTAAAGATTAAATCTTTGAAAAAAAATGCGAGTTTTGAGTTAAACTTATTCGAGTTCCCTTTGTCGTCACGAAGAGTGTTTTAATGTGTAATGATTGGAATCTTTGATTGAAATTACCTCAATCAAAGTATCTATATGTTAGTAGACCATTTTAATGTATAAAGGTTGAAATATTGAATTACCTCAATCAAGGTACCTATTATGTCACTAGATCTATTTCATGTATAAAGATTGAATCTTTGAAAGAATGAGAGTTGTGAGTTAAACTTATTCGAGTTCCCCTTAACGACCTGAAGAGTGTTTTAGTGAGTAAGGATTGAATCTTTGAAAGAAAAAACCTCAATCAAGGTACCTACTGTGTCACTAACATTCTTAAGGTATAAAGATGAAAACTTTGAAGGAAAATGAGAGTTTTGAGTTAAATCTATTCAAGTTCCCTTTGACGTTCCGATTAGTGTTTTAATGAGTAAGACTGAATATTTGAATGAAAATACCTCAATCAAGGGTCCTATTATGTCACCAGACGATTTTAATATATAAAGATTAAATCTCTGAAAGAAAATGAGAGTTTTCAGTTAAACTTATTCGAGTTCCCTTTGTCGTCACAATGAGTGTTTTAATAGCTAAAAAGTGAATCTTTGAATGAAATTACCTCAATCAAGGTACGTATATGTCACTATACCATTTTAATGTATAAAGATTGAAATACTGAATCTTTGAAAGAGAGTTAGAGTTTTTGAGTTTAACATATTCGAGGTCCCTTTGAAGTCGCGAAGAGTGGTTTTACTGCTAAAGATAGAATCTTTGTAAGAAAGTGAGAGTTTTGAGTTTAAAATATTCAAGTTCCCTGCGAAGTCGCAAAGAGTGTTTCAATGACTAAAGATTGAATCTCTGAATTAAAATGTCTCAATCAAGGAACCTATTATGTCATTTGACCTTTTTAATGAGAGTTTTGAATTAAGCTTATTAGAGTTCCTTTGACGTCCCGAAGAGTCATGTAATGATGAAAGATTATATCTTTGAATGAAAATACCTCAATTAAGGTACCTATTATGTCAGTAGACCATTTTAATGTATAAAGATTAAGTCTTTGAAAGAAAATGTGAGTTTTGAGTTAAACTTATTCGAGTTCCCTTTGACATCACGAAGAGTGTTTTAATGAGTAAATACTGAATCTTTGAATGAAATTACATCATTCAATGGACCTATTATGTCAGTAGACCTTTTTAATGTATAAAGATTGAATCTTTGAAAGAAAATGAGAGCTTTGAGTTTAACTCATTCGAGTTCCCGATAAGGTTGCGAAGAGTGTTTTTTAGTGAGTAAAGATTGTATCTTTGAATGAAACTACCTCAATAAGGGCACCTATTTTGTTACTAGACCATTTTAATGTCCAAAGATTTCTTTGACAGAAAATAAGAGTTTTTGAGTTAAACGTATTCGAGTTTCCTTTGACGTCACAAAAGAGTGTTTTAATGAGTAAAGATGGAATCTTCGAATGAAATTACCTTAATCAAGGTTCCTATTATGTCATTAGAACTTTTTAACGTGTAAAAATTGAATCTTTGAAAGAAAATAAGAGTTTTGAGATCAACTTATTCGAGTTCCCTATGAAGTCACGGGTCAAGGCACCTATTGTGTCACTAGATCTATTTATTGTATAATGATTGATTCTTTGAAAGAAAATGAGAGTTTTGAGTTCAACTTATTCAAGTTCCCTTTGACATCACGAAAAGTGTTTTAATGAGCAAAGATTGAATCTTTGAATGAAATGACCTCAATCAAGGCACCTATTGTGTCACTGGACCTTTCTAATGTATGAAGATTCAATCTCTGAAAAAAACTGAGAGTTTTAAGTTTAACTTATCCGAGATCCCTATGAAGTCACGGAGAGTGTTTTAATGAGTAAAGAATGAATCTTCGAATGAAAATACCTCAATCAAGGTACCTATTATGTCACTTGCCCATTTCAATGTGTAAAGAATAAATCTTTGAAAGAAAATGAGAGTTTTCAGTTAAAATTATTTGAGTTCCCTTTGACGACACGAAGAGTGTTTTAATGAGTAAAGATAGAATCTTTGAAAGAAATTACCCTGATCATGGTACCTATTATGTCACTAGACCGTTTTAACGTATTAAGATTGAATCTTTGAAAGAAAATGAGAGTTTAGAATTTAGCTTATTCGAGTTCCCTTTGAAGTCGCGAAGAGTGTTTTTATGGCTAAAGATTGAATCTCTGAATGAAAATACCTCAATCAAGGTACCTATTATGTCAGTAGACCATTTTAATTTGCAAAGTTTAAATTTTCGATTGAAAATGCGAGTTTCGAGTTAAACTTATTCGAGTTCCCTTTGTCGTCATGAAGAGTGTTTTAATGAGTAAAGATTGATTCCTTGAATGAAATTACCCCAATCACGGTACCTATTATGTCACTAGACCATTTTAATGTATCAAGATTGGATCTTCGAAAGAAAAGGAGGGTTGTGAGTTAAACTTATTCGAGTTCCCTTTGACGTCCTGAAGAGTGTTTTAATGAGTAAAGATTGAATCTTTGAATGAAAATACCTCAATCAAGGTACCTATTATGTCACTAGACCATTTGATGTTTAAAGATTAAATCTTTGAAAAAAAATGCGAGTTTTGAGTTAAACTTATTCGAGTTCCCTTTGTCGTCACGAAGAGTGTTTTAATGAGCAATGATTGGAATCTTTGAATGAAATTACCTCAATCAAAGTATCTATATGTCAGTAGACCATTTTAATGTATAAAGGTTGAAATATTGAATTACCTCAATCAAGGTACCTATTATGTCACTAGATATATTTCATGTATAAAGATTGAATCTTTGAAAGAATGAGAGTTGTGAGTTAAACTTATTCGAGTTCCCCTTAACGACCTGAAGAGTGTTTTAGTGAGTAAGGATTGAATCTTTGAAAGAAAATACCTCAATCAAGGTACCTACTGTGTCACTAACATTCTTAAGGAATAAAGATGAAAACTTTGAAGGAAAATGAGAGTTTTGAGTTAAATCTATTCAAGTTCCCTTTGACGTTCCGATTAGTGTTTTAATGAGTAAGACTGAATCTTTGAATGAAAATACCTCAATCAAGGTTCCTATTATGTCACCAGACGATTTTAATGTATAAAGATTAAATCTCTGAAAGAAAATGAGCGTTTTCAGTTAAACTTATTCGAGTTCCCTTTGTCGTCACAATGAGTGTTTTAATAACTAAAAAGTGAATCTTTGAATGAAATTACCTCAATCAAGGTACGTATATGTCACTAGACCATTTTAATGTATAAAGATTGAAATACTGAATCTTTGAAAGAGAGTTAGAGTTTTTGAGTTTAACATATTCGAGGTCCCTTTGAAGTCGCGAAGAGTGGTTTTACTGCTAAAGATAGAATCTTTGTAAGAAAGTGAGAGTTTTGAGTTTAAAATATTCAGGTTCCCTGCGAAGTCGCAAAGAGTATTTCAATGACTAAAGATTGAATCTCTGAATTAAAATGTCTCAATCAAGGAACCTATTATGTCATTTGACCTTTTTAATGAGAGTTTTGAATTAAGCTTATTAGAGTTCCTTTGACGTCCCGAAGAGTCTTGTAATGATGAAAGATTATATCTTTGAATGAAAATACCTCAATTAAGGTACCTATTATGTCAGTAGACCATTTTAATGTATAAAGATTAAGTCTTTGAAAGAAAATGTGAGTTTTGAGTTAAACTTATTCGAGTTCCCTTTGACATCACGAAGAGTGTTTTAATGAGTAAATACTGAATCTTTGAATGAAATTACATCATTCAATGGACCTATTATGTCAGTAGACCTTTTTAATGTATAAAGATTGAATCTTTGAAAGAAAATGAGAGCTTTGAGTTTAACTCATTCGAGTTCCCGATAAGGTTGAGAAGAGTGTTTTTTAGTGAGTAAAGATTGTATCTTTGAATGAAACTACCTCAATAAGGGCACCTATTTTGTTACTAGACCATTTTAATGTCCAAAGATTTCTTTGACAGAAAATAAGAGTTTTTGAGTTAAACGTATTCGAGTTCCCTTTGACGTCACAAAAGAGTTTTTTAATGAGTAAAGATGGAATCTTCGAATGAAATTACCTTAATCAAGGTTCCTATTATGTCATTAGAACTTTTTAACGTGTAAAAATTGAATCTTTGAAAGAAAATAAGAGTTTTGAGATCAACTTATTCGAGTTCCCTATGAAGTCACGGGTCAGGGCACCTATTGTGTCACTAGATCTATTTATTGTATAATGATTGAATCTTTGAAAGAAAATAAGAGTTTTGAGTTCAACTTATTCGAGTTCCCTTTGACATCACGAAAAGTGTTTTAATGAGCAAAGATTGAATCTTTGAATGAAATGACCTCAATCAAGGCACCTATTGTGTCACTGGACCTTTCTAATGTATGAAGATTCAATCTCTGAAAAAAACTGAGAGTTTTAAGTTTAACTTATTCGAGATCCCTATGAAGTCACGGAGAGTGTTTTAATGAGTAAAGAATGAATCTTCGAATGAAAATACCTCAATCAAGGTACCTATTATGTCACTAGCCCATTTCAATGTGTAAAGAATAAATCTTTGAAAGAAAATGAGAGTTTTCAGTTAAAATTATTTGAGTTCCCTTTGACGACACGAAGAGTGTTTTAATGAGTAAAGATAGAATCTTTGAAAGAAATTACCCTGATCATGGTACCTATTATGTCACTAGACCGTTTTAACGTATTAAGATTGAATCTTTGAAAGAAAATGAGAGTTTAGAATTTAGCTTATTCGAGTTCCCTTTGAAGTCGCGAAGAGTGTTTTTATGACTAAAGATTGAATCTCTGAATGAAAATACCTCAATCAAGGTACCTATTATGTCAGTAGACCATTTTAATTTGCAAAGTTTAAATTTTTGATTGAAAATGCGAGTTTCGAGTTAAACTTATTCGAGTTCCCTTTGTCGTCACGAAGAGTGTTTTAATGAGTAAAGATTGATTCCTTGAATGAAATTACCCCAATCACGGTACCTATTATGTCACTAGACCATTTTAATGTATCAAGATTGGATCTTCGAAAGAAAAGGAGGGTTGTGAGTTAAACTTATTCGAGTTCCCTTTGACGTCCTGAAGAGTGTTTTAATGAGTAAAGATTGAATCTTTGAATGAAAATACCTCAATCAAGGTACCTATTATGTCACTAGACCATTTTGATGTTTAAAGATTAAATCTTTGAAAAAAAATGCGAGTTTTGAGTTAAACTTATTCGAGTTCCCTTTGTCGTCACGAAGAGTGTTTTAATGAGCAATGATTGGAATCTTTGAATGAAATTACCTCAATCAAAGTATCTATATGTCAGTAGACCATTTTAATGTATAAAGGTTGAAATATTGAATTACCTCAATCAAGGTACCTATTATGTCACTAGATCTATTTCATGTATAAAGATTGAATCTTTGAAAGAATGAGAGTTGTGAGTTAAACTTATTCGAGTTCCCCTTAACGACCTGAAGAGTGTTTTAGTGAGTAAGGATTGAATCTTTGAAAGAAAATACCTCAATCAAGGTACCTACTGTGTCACTAACATTCTTAAGGTATAAAGATGAAAACTTTGAAGGAAAATGAGAGTTTTGAGTTAAATCTATTCAAGTTCCCTTTGACGTTCCGATTAGTGTTTTAATGAGTAAGACTGAATCTTTGAATGAAAATACCTCAATCAAGGTTCCTATTATGTCACCAGACGATTTTAATGTTTAAAGATTAAATCTCTGAAAGAAAATGAGCGTTTTCAGTTAAACTTATTCGAGTTCCCTTTGTCGTCACAATGAGTGTTTTAATAACTAAAAAGTGAATCTTTGAATGAAATTACCTCAATCAAGGTACGTATATGTCACTAGACCATTTTAATGTATAAAGATTGAAATACTGAATCTTTGAAAGAGAGTTAGAGTTTTTGAGTTTAACATATTCGAGGTCCCTTTGAAGTCGCGAAGAGTGGTTTTACTGCTAAAGATAGAATCTTTGTAAGAAAGTGAGAGTTTTGAGTTTAAAATATTCAGGTTCCCTGCGAAGTCGCAAAGAGTGTTTCAATGACTAAAGATTGAATCTCTGAATTAAAATGTCTCAATCAAGGAACCTATTATGTCATTTGACCTTTTTAATGAGAGTTTTGAATTAAGCTTATTAGAGTTCCTTTGACGTCCCGAAGAGTCTTGTAATGATGAAAGATTATATCTTTGAATGAAAATACCTCAATTAAGGTACCTATTATGTCAGTAGACCATTTTAATGTATAAAGATTAAGTCTTTGAAAGAAAATGTGAGTTTTGAGTTAAACTTATTCGAGTTCCCTTTGACATCACGAAGAGTGTTTTAATGAGTAAATACTGAATCTTTGAATCAAATTACATCATTCAATGGACCTATTATGTCAGTAGACCTTTTTAATGTATAAAGATTGAATCTTTGAAAGAAAATGAGAGCTTTGAGTTTAACTCATTCGAGTTCCCGATAAGGTTGAGAAGAGTGTTTTTTAGTGAGTAAAGATTGTATCTTTGAATGAAACTACCTCAATAAGGGCACCTATTTTGTTACTAGACCATTTTAATGTCCAAAGATTTCTTTGACAGAAAATAAGAGTTTTTGAGTTAAACGTATTCGAGTTCCCTTTGACGTCACAAAAGAGTGTTTTAATGAGTAAAGATGGAATCTTCGAATGAAATTACCTTAATCAAGGTTCCTATTATGTCATTAGAACTTTTTAACGTGTAAAAATTGAATCTTTGAAAGAAAATAAGAGTTTTGAGATCAACTTATTCGAGTTCCCTATGAAGTCACGGGTCAGGGCACCTATTGTGTCACTAGATCTATTTATTGTATAATGATTGAATCTTTGAAAGAAAATGGGAGTTTTGAGTTCAACTTATTCGAGTTCCCTTTGACATCACGAAAAGTGTTTTAATGAGCAAAGATTGAATCTTTGAATGAAATGACCTCAATCAAGGCACCTATTGTGTCACTGGACCTTTCTAATGTATGAAGATTCAATCTCTGAAAAAAACTGAGAGTTTTAAGTTTAACTTATTCGAGATCCCTATGAAGTCACGGAGAGTGTTTTAATGAGTAAAGAATGAATCTTCGAATGAAAATACCTCAATCAAGGTACCTATTATGTCACTAGCCCATTTCAATGTGTAAAGAATAAATCTTTGAAAGAAAATGAGAGTTTTCAGTTAAAATTATTTGAGTTCCCTTTGACGACACGAAGAGTGTTTTAATGAGTAAAGATAGAATCTTTGAAAGAAATTACCCTGATCATGGTACCTATTATGTCACTAGACCGTTTTAACGTATTAAGATTGAATCTTTGAAAGAAAATGAGAGTTTGGAATTTAGCTTATTCGAGTTCCCTTTGAAGTCGCGAAGAGTGTTTTTATGACTAAAGATTGAATCTCTGAATGAAAATACCTCAATCAAGGTACCTATTATGTCAGCAGACCATTTTAATTTGCAAAGTTTAAATTTTCGATTGAAAATGCGAGTTTCGAGTTAAACTTATTCGAGTTCCCTTTGTCGTCACCAAGAGTGTTTTAATGAGTAAAGATTGATTCCTTGAATGAAATTACCCCAATCACGGTACCTATTATGTCACTAGACCATTTTAATGTATCAAGATTGGATCTTCGAAAGAAAAGGAGGGTTGTGAGTTAAACTTATTCGAGTTCCCTTTGACGTCCTGAAGAGTGTTTTAATGAGTACAGATTGAATCTTTGAATGAAAATAACTCAATCAAGGTACCTATTATGTCACTAGACCATTTTGATGTTTAAAGATTAAATCTTTGAAAAAAAATGCGAGTTTTGAGTTAAACTTATTCGAGTTCCCTTTGTCGTCACGAAGAGTGTTTTAATGAGCAATGATTGGAATCTTTGAATGAAATTACCTCAATCAAAGTATCTATATGTCAGTAGACCATTTTAATGTATAAAGGTTGAAATATTGAATTACCTCAATCAAGGTACCTATTATGTCACTAGATCTATTTCATGTATAAAGATTGAATCTTTGAAAGAATGAGAGTTGTGAGTTAAACTTATTCGAGTTCCCCTTAACGACCTGAAGAGTGTTTTAGTGAGTAAGGATTGAATCTTTGAAAGAAAATACCTCAATCAAGGTACCTACTGTGTCACTAACATTCTTAAGGTATAAAGATGAAAACTTTGAAGGAAAATGAGAGTTTTGAGTTAAATTTATTCAAGTTCCCTTTGACGTTCCGATTAGTGTTTTAATGAGTAAGACTGAATCTTTGAATGAAAATACCTCAATCAAGGTTCCTATTATGTCACCAGACGATTTTAATGTATAAAGATTAAATCTCTGAAAGAAAATGAGAGTTTTCAGTTAAACTTATTCGAGTTCCCTTTGTCGTCACAATGAGTGTTTTAATAACTAAAAAGTGAATCTTTGAATGAAATTACCTCGATCAAGGTACGTATATGTCACTAGACCATTATAATGTATAAAGATTGAAATACTGAATCTTTGAAAGAGAGTTAGAGTTTTTGAGTTTAACATATTCGAGGTCCCTTTGAAGTCGCGAAGAGTGGTTTTACTGCTAAAGATAGAATCTTTGTAAGAAAGTGAGAGTTTTGAGTTTAAAATATTCAGGTTCCCTGCGAAGTCGCAAAGAGTGTTTCAATGACTAAAGATTGAATCTCTGAATTAAAATGTCTCAATCAAGGAACCTATTATGTCATTTGACCTTTTTAATGAGAGTTTTGAATTAAGCTTATTAGAGTTCCTTTGACGTCCCGAAGAGTCTTGTAATGATGAAAGATTATATCTTTGAATGAAAATACCTCAATTAAGGTACCTATTATGTCAGTAGACCATTTTAATTTATAAAGATTAAGTCTTTGAAAGAAAATGTGAGTTTTGAGTTAAACTTATTCGAGTTCCCTTTGACATCACGAAGAGTGTTTTAATGAGTAAATACTGAATCTTTGAATGAAATTACATCATTCAATGGACCTATTATGTCAGTAGACCTTTTTAATGTATAAAGATTGAATCTTTGAAAGAAAATGAGAGCTTTGAGTTTAACTCATTCGAGTTCCCGATAAGGTTGAGAAGAGTGTTTTTTAGTGAGTAAAGATTGTATCTTTGAATGAAACTACCTCAATAAGGGCACTTATTTTGTTACTAGACCATTTTAATGTCCAAAGATTTCTTTGACAGAAAATAAGAGTTTTTGAGTTAAACGTATTCGAGTTCCCTTTGACGTCACAAAAGAGTGTTTTAATGAGTAAAGATGGAATCTTCGAATGAAATTACCTTAATCAAGGTTCCTATTATATCATTAGAACTTTTTAACGTGTAAAAATTGAATCTTTGAAAGAAAATAAGAGTTTTGAGATCAACTTATTCGAGTTCCCTATGAAGTCACGGGTCAGGGCACCTATTGTGTCACTAGATCTATTTATTGTATAATGATTGAATCTTTGAAAGAAAATGAGAGTTTTGAGTTCAACTTATTCGAGTTCCCTTTGACATCACGAAAAGTGTTTTAATGAGCAAAGATTGAATCTTTGAATGAAATGACCTCAATCAAGGCACCTATTGTGTCACTGGACCTTTCTAATGTATGAAGATTCAATCTCTGAAAAAAACTGAGAGTTTTAAGTTTAACTTATTCGAGATCCCTATGAAGTCACGGAGAGTGTTTTAATGAGTAAAGAATGAATCTTCGAATGAAAATACCTCAATCAAGGTACCTATTATGTCACTAGCCCATTTCAATGTGTAAAGAATAAATCTTTGAAAGAAAATGAGAGTTTTCAGTTAAAATTATTTGAGTTCCCTTTGACGACACGAAGAGTGTTTTAATGAGTAAAGATAGAATCTTTGAAAGAAATTACCCTGATCATGGTACCTATTATGTCACTAGACCATTTTAACGTATTAAGATTGAATCTTTGAAAGAAAATGAGAGTTTAGAATTTAGCTTATTCGAGTTCCCTTTGAAGTCGCGAAGAGTGTTTTTATGACTAAAGATTGAATCTCTGAATGAAAATACCTCAATCAAGGTACCTATTATGTCAGTAGACCATTTTAATTTGCAAAGTTTAAATTTTCGATTGAAAATGCGAGTTTCGAGTTAAACTTATTCGAGTTCCCTTTGTCGTCACGAAGAGTGTTTTAATGAGTAAAGATTGATTCCTTGAATGAAATTACCCCAATCACGGTACCTATTATGTCACTAGACCATTTTAATGTATCAAGATTGGATCTTCGAAAGAAAAGGAGGGTTGTGAGTTAAACTTATTCGAGTTCCCTTTGACGTCCTGAAGAGTGTTTTAATGAGTAAAGATTGAATCTTTGAATGAAAATACCTCAATCAAGGTACCTATTATGTCACTAGACCATTTTGATGTTTAAAGATTAAATCTTTGAAAAAAAATGCGAGTTTTGAGTTAAACTTATTCGAGTTCCCTTTGTCGTCACGAAGAGTGTTTTAATGAGCAATGATTGGAATCTTTGAATGAAATTACCTCAATCAAAGTATCTATATGTCAGTAGACCATTTTAATGTATAAAGGTTGAAATATTGAATTACCTCAATCAAGGTACCTATTATGTCACTAGATCTATTTCATGTATAAAGATTGAATCTTTGAAAGAATGAGAGTTGTGAGTTAAACTTATTCGAGTTCCCCTTAACGACCTGAAGAGTGTTTTAGTGAGTAAGGATTGAATCTTTGAAAGAAAATACCTCAATCAAGGTACCTACTGTGTCACTAACATTCTTAAGGTATAAAGATGAAAACTTTGAAGGAAAATGAGAGTTTTGAGTTAAATCTATTCAAGTTCCCTTTGACGTTCCGATTAGTGTTTTAATGAGTAAGACTGAATCTTTGAATGAAAATACCTCAATCAAGGTTCCTATTATGTCACCAGACGATTTTAATGTATAAAGATTAAATCTCTGAAAGAAAATGAGAGTTTTCAGTTAAACTTATTCGAGTTCCCTTTGTCGTCACAATGAGTGTTTTAATAACTAAAAAGTGAATCTTTGAATGAAATTACCTCAATCAAGGTACGTATATGTCACTAGACCATTTTAATGTATAAAGATTGAAATACTGAATCTTTGAAAGAGAGTTAGAGTTTTTGAGTTTAACATATTCGAGGTCCCTTTGAAGTCGCGAAGAGTGGTTTTACTGCTAAAGATAGAATCTTTGTATGAAAGTGAGAGTTTTGAGTTTAAAATATTCAGGTTCCCTGCGAAGTCGCAAAGAGTGTTTCAATGACTAAAGATTGAATCTCTGAATTAAAATGTCTCAATCAAGGAACCTATTATGTCATTTGACCTTTTTAATGAGAGTTTTGAATTAAGCTTATTAGAGTTCCTTTGACATCCCGAAGAGTCTTGTAATGATGAAAGATTATATCTTTGAATGAAAATACCTCAATTAAGGTACCTATTATGTCAGTAGACCATTTTAATGTATAAAGATTAAGTCTTTGAAAGAAAATGTGAGTTTTGAGTTAAACTTATTCGAGTTCCCTTTGACATCACGAAGAGTGTTTTAATGAGTAAATACTGAATCTTTGAATGAAATTACATCATTCAATGGACCTATTATGTCAGTAGACCTTTTTAATGTACAAAGATTGAATCTTTGAAAGAAAATGAGAGCTTTGAGTTTAACTCATTCGAGTTCTCGATAAGGTTGAGAAGAGTGTTTTTTAGTGAGTAAAGATTGTATCTTTGAATGAAACTACCTCAATAAGGGCACCTATTTTGTTACTAGACCATTTTAATGTCCAAAGATTTCTTTGACAGAAAATAAGAGTTTTTGAGTTAAACGTATTCGAGTTCCGTTTGACGTCACAAAAGAGTGTTTTAATGAGTAAAGATGGAATCTTCGAATGAAATTACCTTAATCAAGGTTCCTATTATGTCATTAGAACTTTTTAACGTGTAAAAATTGAATCTTTGAAAGAAAATAAGAGTTTTGAGATCAACTTATTCGAGTTCCCTATGAAGTCACGGGTCAAGGCACCTATTGTGTCACTAGATCTATTTATTGTATAATGATTGAATCTTTGAAAGAAAATGAGAGTTTTGAGTTCAACTTATTCGAGTTCCCTTTGACATCACGAAAAGTGTTTTAATGAGCAAAGATTGAATCTTTGAATGAAATGACCTCAATCAAGGCACCTATTGTGTCACTGGACCTTTCTAATGTATGAAGATTCAATCTCTGAAAAAAACTGAGAGTTTTAAGTTTAACTTATTCGAGATCCCTATGAAGTCACGGAGAGTGTTTTAATGAGTAAAGAATGAATCTTCGAATGAAAATACCTCAATCAAGGTACCTATTATGTCACTAGCCCATTTCAATGTGTAAAGAATAAATCTTTGAAAGAAAATGAGAGTTTTCAGTTAAAATTATTTGAGTTCCCTTTGACGACACGAAGAGTGTTTTAATGAGTAAAGATAGAATCTTTGAAAGAAATTACCCTGATCATGGTACCTATTATGTCACTAGACCATTTTAACGTATTAAGATTGAATCTTTGAAAGAAAATGAGAGTTTAGAATTTAGCTTATTCGAGTTCCCTTTGAAGTCGCGAAGAGTGTTTTTATGACTAAAGATTGAATCTCTGAATGAAAATACCTCAATCAAGGTACCTATTATGTCACTAGACCATTTTAATTTGCAAAGTTTAAATTTTCGATTGAAAATGCGAGTTTCGAGTTAAACTTATTCGAGTTCCCTTTGTCGTCACGAAGAGTGTTTTAATGAGTAAAGATTGATTCCTTGAATGAAATTACCCCAATCACGGTACCTATTATGTCACTAGACCATTTTAATGTATCAAGATTGGATCTTCGAAAGAAAAGGAGGGTCGTGAGTTAAACTTATTCGAGTTCCCTTTGACATCCTGAAGAGTGTTTTAATGAGTAAAGATTGAATCTTTGAATGAAAATACCTCAATCAAGGTACCTATTATGTCACTAGACCATTTTGATGTTTAAAGATTAAATCTTTGAAAAAAAATGCGAGTTTTGAGTTAAACTTATTCGAGTTCCCTTTGTCGTCACGAGGAGTGTTTTAATGAGCAATGATTGGAATCTTTGAATGAAATTACCTCAATCAAAGTATCTATATGTCAGTAGACCATTTTAATGTATAAAGGTTGAAATATTGAATTACCTCAATCAAGGTACCTATTATGTCACTAGATCTATTTCATGTATAAAGATTGAATCTTTGAAAGAATGAGAGTTGTGAGTTAAACTTATTCGAGTTCCCCTTAACGACCTGAAGAGTGTTTTAGTGAGTAAGGATTGAATCTTTGAAAGAAAATACCTCAATCAAGGTACCTACTGTGTCACTAACATTCTTAAGGTATAAAGATGAAAACTTTGAAGGAAAATGAGAGTTTTGAGTTAAATCTATTCAAGTTCCCTTTGACGTTCCGATTAGTGTTTTAATGAGTAAGACTGAATCTTTGAATGAAAATACCTCAATCAAGGTTCCTATTATGTCACCAGACGATTTTAATGTATAAAGATTAAATCTCTGAAAGAAAATGAGAGTTTTCAGTTAAACTTATTCGAGTTCCCTTTGTCGTCACAATGAGTGTTTTAATAACTAAAAAGTGAATCTTTGAATGAAATTACCTCAATCAAGGTACGTATATGTCACTAGACCATTTTAATGTATAAAGATTGAAATACTGAATCTTTGAAAGAGAGTTAGAGTTTTTGAGTTTAACATATTCGAGGTCCCTTTGAAGTCGCGAAGAGTGGTTTTACTGCTAAAGATAGAATCTTTGTAAGAAAGTGAGAGTTTTGAGCTTAAAATATTCAGGTTCCCTGCGAAGTCGCAAAGAGTGTTTCAATGACTAAAGATTGAATCTCTGAATTAAAATGTCTCAATCAAGGAACCTATTATGTCATTTGACCTTTTTAATGAGAGTTTTGAATTAAGCTTATTAGAGTTCCTTTGACGTCCCGAAGAGTCTTGTAATGATGAAAGATTATATCTTTGAATGAAAATACCTCAATTAAGGTACCTATTATGTCAGTAGACCATTTTAATGTATAAAGATTAAGTCTTTGAAAGAATATGTGAGTTTTGAGTTAAACTTATTCGAGTTCCCTTTGACATCACGAAGAGTGTTTTAATGAGTAGATACTGAATCTTTGAATGAAATTACATCATTCAATGGACCTATTATGTCAGTAGACCTTTTTAATGTATAAAGATTGAATCTTTGAAAGAAAATGAGAGCTTTGAGTTTAACTCATTCGAGTTCCCGATAAGGTTGAGAAGAGTGTTTTTTAGTGAGTAAAGATTGTATCTTTGAATGAAACTACCTCAATAAGGGCACCTATTTTGTTACTAGACCATTTTAATGTCCAAAGATTTCTTTGACAGAAAATAAGAGTTTTTGAGTTAAACGTATTCGAGTTCCCTTTGACGTCCCAAAAGAGTGTTTTAATGAGTAAAGATGGAATCTTCGAATGAAATTACCTTAATCAAGGTTCCTATTATGTCATTAGAACTTTTTAACGTGTAAAAATTGAATCTTTGAAAGAAAATAAGAGTTTTGAGATCAACTTATTCGAGTTCCCTATGAAGTCACGGGTCAAGGCACCTATTGTGTCACTAGATCTATTTATTGTATAATGATTGAATCTTTGAAAGAAAATGAGAGTTTTGAGTTCAACTTATTCGAGTTCCCTTTGACATCACGAAAAGTGTTTTAATGAGCAAAGATTGAATCGTTGAATGAAATGACCTCAATCAAGGCACCTATTATGTCACTGGACCTTTCTAATGTATGAAGATTCAATCTCTGAAAATAACTGAGAGTTTTAAGTTTAACTTATTCGAGATCCCTATGAAGTCACGGAGAGTGTTTTAATGAGTAAAGAATGAATCTTCGAATGAAAATACCTCAATCAAGGTACCTATTATGTCACTAGCCCATTTCAATGTGTAAAGAATAAATCTTTGAAAGAAAATGAGAGTTTTCAGTTAAAATTATTTGAGTTCCCTTTGACGACACGAAGAGTGTTTTAATGAGTAAAGATAGAATCTTTGAAAGAAATTACCCTGATCATGGTACTTATTATGTCACTAGACCGTTTTAACGTATTAAGATTGAATCTTTGAAAGAAAATGAGAGTTTAGAATTTAGCTTATTCGAGTTCCCTTTGAAGTCGCGAAGAGTGTTTTTATGACTAAAGATTGAATCTCTGAATGAAAATACCTCAATCAAGGTACCTATTATGTCAGTAGACCATTTTAATTTGCAAAGTTTAAATTTTCGATTGAAAATGCGAGTTTCGAGTTAAACTTATTCGAGTTCCCTTTGTCGTCACGAAGAGTGTTTTAATGAGTAAAGATTGATTCCTTGAATGAAATTACCCCAATCACGGTACCTATTATGTCACTAGACCATTTTAATGTATCAAGATTGGATCTTCGAAAGAAAAGGAGGGTCGTGAGTTAAACTTATTCGAGTTCCCTTTGACATCCTGAAGAGTGTTTTAATGAGTAAAGATTGAATCTTTGAATGAAAATACCTCAATCAAGGTACCTATTATGTCACTAGACCATTTTGATGTTTAAAGATTAAATCTTTGAAAAAAAATGCGAGTTTTGAGTTAAACTTATTCGAGTTCCCTTTGTCGTCACGAGGAGTGTTTTAATGAGCAATGATTGGAATCTTTGAATGAAATTACCTCAATCAAAGTATCTATATGTCAGTAGACCATTTTAATGTATAAAGGTTGAAATATTGAATTACCTCAATCAAGGTACCTATTATGTCACTAGATCTATTTCATGTATAAAGATTGAATCTTTGAAAGAATGAGAGTTGTGAGTTAAACTTATTCGAGTTCCCCTTAACGACCTGAAGAGTGTTTTAGTGAGTAAGGATTGAATCTTTGAAAGAAAATACCTCAATCAAGGTACCTACTGTGTCACTAACATTCTTAAGGTATAAAGATGAAAACTTTGAAGGAAAATGAGAGTTTTGAGTTAAATCTATTCAAGTTCCCTTTGACGTTCCGATTAGTGTTTTAATGAGTAAGACTGAATCTTTGAATGAAAATACCTCAATCAAGGTTCCTATTATGTCACCAGACGATTTTAATGTATAAAGATTAAATCTCTGAAAGAAAATGAGAGTTTTCAGTTAAACTTATTCGAGTTCCCTTTGTCGTCACAATGAGTGTTTTAATAACTAAAAAGTGAATCTTTGAATGAAATTACCTCAATCAAGGTACGTATATGTCACTAGACCATTTTAATGTATAAAGATTGAAATACTGAATCTTTGAAAGAGAGTTAGAGTTTTTGAGTTTAACATATTCGAGGTCCCTTTGAAGTCGCGAAGAGTGGTTTTACTGCTAAAGATAGAATCTTTGTAAGAAAGTGAGAGTTTTGAGCTTAAAATATTCAGGTTCCCTGCGAAGTCGCAAAGAGTGTTTCAATGACTAAAGATTGAATCTCTGAATTAAAATGTCTCAATCAAGGAACCTATTATGTCATTTGACCTTTTTAATGAGAGTTTTGAATTAAGCTTATTAGAGTTCCTTTGACGTCCCGAAGAGTCTTGTAATGATGAAAGATTATATCTTTGAATGAAAATACCTCAATTAAGGTACCTATTATGTCAGTAGACCATTTTAATGTATAAAGATTAAGTCTTTGAAAGAAAATGTGAGTTTTGAGTTAAACTTATTCGAGTTCCCTTTGACATCACGAAGAGTGTTTTAATGAGTAAATACTGAATCTTTGAATGAAATTACATCATTCAATGGACCTATTATGTCAGTAGACCTTTTTAATGTATAAAGATTGAATCTTTGAAAGAAAATGAGAGCTTTGAGTTTAACTCATTCGAGTTCCCGATAAGGTTGAGAAGAGTGTTTTTTAGTGAGTAAAGATTGTATCTTTGAATGAAACTACCTCAATAAGGGCACCTATTTTGTTACTAGACCATTTTAATGTCCAAAGATTTCTTTGACAGAGAATAAGAGTTTTTGAGTTAAACGTATTCGAGTTCCCTTTGACGTCACAATAGAGTGTTTTAATGAGTAAAGATGGAATCTTCGAATGAAATTACCTTAATCAAGGTTCCTATTATGTCATTAGAACTTTTTAACGTGTAAAAATTGAATCTTTGAAAGAAAATAAGAGTTTTGAGATCAACTTATTCGAGTTCCCTATGAAGTCACGGGTCAAGGCACCTATTGTGTCACTAGATCTATTTATTGTATAATGATTGAATCTTTGAAAGAAAATGAGAGTTTTGAGTTCAACTTATTCGAGTTCACTTTGACATCACGAAAAGTGTTTTAATGAGCAAAGATTGAATCTTTGAATGAAATGACCTCAATCAAGGCACCTATTGTGTCACTGGACCTTTTTAATGTATGAAGATTCAATCTCTGAAAAAAACTGAGAGTTTTAAGTTTAACTTATTCGAGATCCCTATGAAGTCACGGAGAGTGTTTTAATGAGTAAAGAATGAATCTTCGAATGAAAATACCTCAATCAAGGTACCTATTATGTCACTAGCCCATTTCAATGTGTAAAGAATAAATCTTTGAAAGAAAATGAGAGTTTTCAGTTAAAATTATTTGAGTTCCCTTTGACGACACGAAGAGTGTTTTAATGAGTAAAGATAGAATCTTTGAAAGAAATTACCCTGATCATGGTACTTATTATGTCACTAGACCGTTTTAACGTATTAAGATTGAATCTTTGAAAGAAAATGAGAGTTTAGAATTTAGCTTATTCGAGTTCCCTTTGAAGTCGCGAAGAGTGTTTTTATGACTAAAGATTGAATCTCTGAATGAAAATACCTCAATCAAGGTACCTATTATGTCAGTAGACCATTTTAATTTGCAAAGTTTAAATTTTCGATTGAAAATGCGAGTTTCGAGTTAAACTTATTCGAGTTCCCTTTGTCGTCACGAAGAGTGTTTTAATGAGTAAAGATTGATTCCTTGAATGAAATTACCCCAATCACGGTACCTATTATGTCACTAGACCATTTTAATGTATCAAGATTGGATCTTCGAAAGAAAAGGAGGGTCGTGAGTTAAACTTATTCGAGTTCCCTTTGACATCCTGAAGAGTGTTTTAATGAGTAAAGATTGAATCTTTGAATGAAAATACCTCAATCAAGGTACCTATTATGTCACTAGACCATTTTGATGTTTAAAGATTAAATCTTTGAAAAAAAATGCGAGTTTTGAGTTAAACTTATTCGAGTTCCCTTTGTCGTCACGAGGAGTGTTTTAATGAGCAATGATTGGAATCTTTGAATGAAATTACCTCAATCAAAGTATCTATATGTCAGTAGACCATTTTAATGTATAAAGGTTGAAATATTGAATTACCTCAATCAAGGTACCTATTATGTCACTAGATCTATTTCATGTATAAAGATTGAATCTTTGAAAGAATGAGAGTTGTGAGTTAAACTTATTCGAGTTCCCCTTAACGACCTGAAGAGTGTTTTAGTGAGTAAGGATTGAATCTTTGAAAGAAAATACCTCAATCAAGGTACCTACTGTGTCACTAACATTCTTAAGGTATAAAGATGAAAACTTTGAAGGAAAATGAGAGTTTTGAGTTAAATCTATTCAAGTTCCCTTTGACGTTCCGATTAGTGTTTTAATGAGTAAGACTGAATCTTTGAATGAAAATACCTCAATCAAGGTTCCTATTATGTCACCAGACGATTTTAATGTATAAAGATTAAATCTCTGAAAGAAAATGAGAGTTTTCAGTTAAACTTATTCGAGTTCCCTTTGTCGTCACAATGAGTGTTTTAATAACTAAAAAGTGAATCTTTGAATGAAATTACCTCAATCAAGGTACGTATATGTCACTAGACCATTTTAATGTATAAAGATTGAAATACTGAATCTTTGAAAGAGAGTTAGAGTTTTTGAGTTTAACATATTCGAGGTCCCTTTGAAGTCGCGAAGAGTGGTTTTACTGCTAAAGATAGAATCTTTGTAAGAAAGTGAGAGTTTTGAGCTTAAAATATTCAGGTTCCCTGCGAAGTCGCAAAGAGTGTTTCAATGACTAAAGATTGAATCTCTGAATTAAAATGTCTCAATCAAGGAACCTATTATGTCATTTGACCTTTTTAATGAGAGTTTTGAATTAAGCTTATTAGAGTTCCTTTGACGTCCCGAAGAGTCTTGTAATGATGAAAGATTATATCTTTGAATGAAAATACCTCAATTAAGGTACCTATTATGTCAGTAGACCATTTTAATGTATAAAGATTAAGTCTTTGAAAGAAAATGTGAGTTTTGAGTTAAACTTATTCGAGTTCCCTTTGACATCACGAAGAGTGTTTTAATGAGTAAATACTGAATCTTTGAATGAAATTACATCATTCAATGGACCTATTATGTCAGTAGACCTTTTTAATGTATAAAGATTGAATCTTTGAAAGAAAATGAGAGCTTTGAGTTTAACTCATTCGAGTTCCCGATAAGGTTGAGAAGAGTGTTTTTTAGTGAGTAAAGATTGTATCTTTGAATGAAACTACCTCAATAAGGGCACCTATTTTGTTACTAGACCATTTTAATGTCCAAAGATTTCTTTGACAGAGAATAAGAGTTTTTGAGTTAAACGTATTCGAGTTCCCTTTGACGTCACAATAGAGTGTTTTAATGAGTAAAGATGGAATCTTCGAATGAAATTACCTTAATCAAGGTTCCTATTATGTCATTAGAACTTTTTAACGTGTAAAAATTGAATCTTTGAAAGAAAATAAGAGTTTTGAGATCAACTTATTCGAGTTCCCTATGAAGTCACGGGTCAAGGCACCTATTGTGTCACTAGATCTATTTATTGTATAATGATTGAATCTTTGAAAGAAAATGAGAGTTTTGAGTTCAACTTATTCGAGTTCACTTTGACATCACGAAAAGTGTTTTAATGAGCAAAGATTGAATCTTTGAATGAAATGACCTCAATCAAGGCACCTATTGTGTCACTGGACCTTTTTAATGTATGAAGATTCAATCTCTGAAAAAAACTGAGAGTTTTAAGTTTAACTTATTCGAGATCCCTATGAAGTCACGGAGAGTGTTTTAATGAGTAAAGAATGAATCTTCGAATGAAAATACCTCAATCAAGGTACCTATTATGTCACTAGCCCATTTCAATGTGTAAAGAATAAATCTTTGAAAGAAAATGAGAGTTTTCAGTTAAAATTATTTGAGTTCCCTTTGACGACACGAAGAGTGTTTTAATGAGTAAAGATAGAATCTTTAAAAGAAATTACCCTGATCATGGTACCTATTATGTCACTAGACCGTTTTAACGTATTAAGATTGAATCTTTGAAAGAAAATGAGAGTTTAGAATTTAGCTTATTCGAGTTCCCTTTGAAGTCGCGAAGAGTGTTTTTATGACTAAAGATTGAATCTCTGAATGAAAATACCTCAATCAAGGTACCTATTATGTCAGTAGACCATTTTAATTTGCAAAGTTTAAATTTTTGATTGAAAATGCGAGTTTCGAGTTAAACTTATTCGAGTTCCCTTTGTCGTCACGAAGAGTGTTTTAATGAGTAAAGATTGATTCCTTGAATGAAATTACCCCAATCACGGTACCTATTATGTCACTAGACCATTTTAATGTATCAAGATTGGATCTTCGAAAGAAAAGGAGGGTTGTGAGTTAAACTTATTCGAGTTCCCTTTGACGTCCTGAAGAGTGTTTTAATGAGTAAAGATTGAATCTTTGAATGAAAATACCTCAATCAAGGTACCTATTATGTCACTAGACCATTTTGATGTTTAAAGATTAAATCTTTGAAAAAAAATGCGAGTTTTGAGTTAAACTTATTCGAGTTCCCTTTGTCGTCACGAAGAGTGTTTTAATGAGCAATGATTGGAATCTTTGAATGAAATTACCTCAATCAAAGTATCTATATGTCAGTAGACCATTTTAATGTATAAAAGTTGAAATATTGAATTACCTCAATCAAGGTACCTATTATGTCACTAGATCTATTTCATGTATAAAGATTGAATCTTTGAAAGAATGAGAGTTGTGAGTTAAACTTATTCGAGTTCCCCTTAACGACCTGAAGAGTGTTTTAGTGAGTAAGGATTGAATCTTTGAAAGAAAATACCTCAATCAAGGTACCTACTGTGTCACTAACATTCTTAAGGTATAAAGATGAAAACTTTGAAGGAAAATGAGAGTTTTGAGTTAAATCTATTCAAGTTCCCTTTGACGTTCCGATTAGTGTTTTAATGAGTAAGACTGAATCTTTGAATGAAAATACCTCAATCAAGGTTCCTATTATGTCACCAGACGATTTTAATGTATAAAGATTAAATCTCTGAAAGAAAATGAGAGTTTTCAGTTAAACTTATTCGAGTTCCCTTTGTCGTCACAATGAGTGTTTTAATAACTAAAAAGTGAATCTCTGAATGAAATTACCTCAATCAAGGTACGTATATGTCACTAGACCATTTTAATGTATAAAGATTGAAATACTGAATCTTTGAAAGAGAGTTAGAGTTTTTGAGTTTAACATATTCGAGGTCCCTTTGAAGTCGCGAAGAGTGGTTTTACTGCTAAAGATAGAATCTTTGTAAGAAAGTGAGAGTTTTGAGTGTAAAATATTCAGGTTCCCTGCGAAGTCGCAAAGAGTGTTTCAATGACTAAAGATTGAATCTCTGAATTAAAATGTCTCAATCAAGTAACCTATTATGTCATTTGACCTTTTTAATGAGAGTTTTGAATTAAGCTTATTAGAGTTCCTTTGACGTCCCGAAGAGTCTTGTAATGATGAAAGATTATATCTTTGAATGAAAATACCTCAATTAAGGTACCTATTATGTCAGTAGACCATTTTAATGTATAAAGATTAAGTCTTTGAAAGAATATGTGAGTTTTGAGTTAAACTTATTCGAGTTCCCTTTGACATCACGAAGAGTGTTTTAATGAGTAGATACTGAATCTTTGAATGAAATTACATCATTCAATGGACCTATTATGTCAGTAGACCTTTTTAATGTATAAAGATTGAATCTTTGAAAGAAAATGAGAGCTTTGAGTTTAACTCATTCGAGTTCCCGATAAGGTTGAGAAGAGTGTTTTTTAGTGAGTAAAGATTGTATCTTTGAATGAAACTACCTCAATAAGGGCACCTATTTTGTTACTAGACCATTTTAATGTCCAAAGATTTCTTTGACAGAAAATAAGAGTTTTTGAGTTAAACGTATTCGAGTTCCCTTTGACGTCACAAAAGAGTGTTTTAATGAGTAAAGATGGAATCTTCGAATGAAATTACCTTAATCAAGGTTCCTATTATGTCATTAGAACTTTTTAACGTGTAAAAATTGAATCTTTGAAAGAAAATAAGAGTTTTGAGATCAACTTATTCGAGTTCCCTATGAAGTCACGGGTCAAGGCACCTATTGTGTCACTAGATCTATTTATTGTATAATGATTGAATCTTTGAAAGAAAATGAGAGTTTTGAGTTCAACTTATTCGAGTTCCCTTTGACATCACGAAAAGTGTTTTAATGAGCAAAGATTGAATCTTTGAATGAAATGACCTCAATCAAGGCACCTATTATGTCACTGGACCTTTCTAATGTATGAAGATTCAATCTCTGAAAAAAACTGAGAGTTTTAAGTTTAACTTATTCGAGATCCCTATGAAGTCACGGAGAGTGTTTTAATGAGTAAAGAATGAATCTTCGAATGAAAATACCTCAATCAAGGTACCTATTATGTCACTAGCCCATTTCAATGTGTAAAGAATAAATCTTTGAAAGAAAATGAGAGTTTTCAGTTAAAATTATTTGAGTTCCCTTTGACGACACGAAGAGTGTTTTAATGAGTAAAGATAGAATCTTTGAAAGAAATTACCCTGATCATGGTACTTATTTTGTCACTAGACCGTTTTAACGTATTAAGATTGAATCTTTGAAAGAAAATGAGAGTTTAGAATTTAGCTTATTCGAGTTCCCTTTGAAGTCGCGAAGAGTGTTTTTATGACTAAAGATTGAATCTCTGAATGAAAATACCTCAATCAAGGTACCTATTATGTCAGTAGACCATTTTGATTTGCAAAGTTTAAATTTTCGATTGAAAATGCGAGTTTCGAGTTAAACTTATTCGAGTTCCCTTTGTCGTCACGAAGAGTGTTTTAATGAGTAAAGATTGATTCCTTGAATGAAATTACCCCAATCACGGTACCTATTATGTCACTAGACCATTTTAATGTATCAAGATTGGATCTTCGAAAGAAAAGGAGGGTTGTGAGTTAAACTTATTCGAGTTCCCTTTGACGTCCTGAAGAGTGTTTTAATGAGTAAAGATTGAATCTTTGAATGAAAATACCTCAATCAAGGTACCTATTATGTCACTAGACCATTTTGATATTTAAAGATTAAATCTTTGAAAAAAAATGCGAGTTTTGAGTTAAACTTATTCGAGTTCCCTTTGTCGTCACGAGGAGTGTTTTAATGAGCAATGATTGGAATCTTTGAATGAAATTACCTCAATCAAAGTATCTATATGTCAGTAGACCATTTTAATGTATAAAGGTTGAAATATTGAATTACCTCAATCAAGGTACCTATTATGTCACTAGATCTATTTCATGTATAAAGATTGAATCTTTGAAAGAATGAGAGTTGTGAGTTAAACTTATTCGAGTTCCCCTTAACGACCTGAAGAGTGTTTTAGTGAGTAAGGATTGAATCTTTGAAAGAAAATACCTCAATCAAGGTACCTACTGTGTCACTAACATTCTTAAGGTATAAAGATGAAAACTTTGAAGGAAAATGAGAGTTTTGAGTTAAATCTATTCAAGTTCCCTTTGACGTTCCGATTAGTGTTTTAATGAGTAAGACTGAATCTTTGAATGAAAATACCTCAATCGAGGTTCCTATTATGTCACCAGACAATTTTAATGTATAAAGATTAAATCTCTGAAAGAAAATGAGAGTTTTCAGTTAAACTTATTCGAGTTCCCTTTGTCGTCACAATGAGTGTTTTAATAACTAAAAAGTGAATCTTTGAATGAAATTACCTCAATCAAGGTACGTATATGTCACTAGACCATTTTAATGTATAAAGATTGAAATACTGAATCTTTGAAAGAGAGTTAGAGTTTTTGAGTTTAACATATTCGAGGTCCCTTTGAAGTCGCGAAGAGTGGTTTTACTGCTAAAGATAGAATCTTTGTAAGAAAGTGAGAGTTTTGAGTGTAAAATATTCAGGTTCCCTGCGAAGTCGCAAAGAGTGTTTCAATGACTAAAGATTGAATCTCTGAATTAAAATGTCTCAATCAAGTAACCTATTATGTCATTTGACCTTTTTAATGAGAGTTTTGAATTAAGCTTATTAGAGTTCCTTTGACGTCCCGAAGAGTCTTGTAATGATGAAAGATTATATCTTTGAATGAAAATACCTCAATTAAGGTACCTATTATGTCAGTAGACCATTTTAATGTATAAAGATTAAGTCTTTGAAAGAATATGTGAGTTTTGAGTTAAACTTATTCGAGTTCCCTTTGACATCACGAAGAGTGTTTTAATGAGTAGATACTGAATCTTTGAATGAAATTACATCATTCAATGGACCTATTATGTCAGTAGACCTTTTTAATGTATAAAGATTGAATCTTTGAAAGAAAATGAGAGCTTTGAGTTTAACTCATTCGAGTTCCCGATAAGGTTGAGAAGAGTGTTTTTTAGTGAGTAAAGATTGTATCTTTGAATGAAACTACCTCAATAAGGGCACCTATTTTGTTACTAGACCATTTTAATGTCCAAAGATTTCTTTGACAGAAAATAAGAGTTTTTGAGTTAAACGTATTCGAGTTCCCTTTGACGTCACAAAAGAGTGTTTTAATGAGTAAAGATGGAATCTTCGAATGAAATTACCTTAATCAAGGTTCCTATTATGTCATTAGAACTTTTTAACGTGTAAAAATTGAATCTTTGAAAGAAAATAAGAGTTTTGAGATCAACTTATTCGAGTTCCCTATGAAGTCACGGGTCAGGGCACCTATTGTGTCACTAGATCTATTTATTGTATAATGATTGAATTTTTGAAAGAAAATGAGAGTTTTGAGTTCAACTTATTCGAGTTCCCTTTGACATCACGAAAAGTGTTTTAATGAGCAAAGATTGAATCTTTGAATGAAATGACCTCAATCAAGGCACCTATTGTGTCACTGGACCTTTCTAATGTATGAAGATTCAATCTCTGAAAAAAACTGAGAGTTTTAAGTTTAACTTATTCGAGATCCCTATGAAGTCACGGAGAGTGTTTTAATGAGTAAAGAATGAATCTTCGAATGAAAATACCTCAATCAAGGTACCTATTATGTCACTAGCCCATTTCAATGTGTAAAGAATAAATCTTTGAAAGAAAATGAGAGTTTTCAGTTAAAATTATTTGAGTTCCCTTTGACGACACGAAGAGTGTTTTAATGAGTAAAGATAGAATCTTTGAATGAAATTACCCTGATCATGGTACCTATTATGTCACTAGACCGTTTTAACGTATTAAGATTGAATCTTTGAAAGAAAATGAGAGTTTAGAATTTAGCTTATTCGAGTTCCCTTTGAAGTCGCGAAGAGTGTTTTTATGACTAAAGATTGAATCTCTGAATGAAAATACCTCAATCAAGGTACCTATTATGTCAGTAGACCATTTTAATTTGCAAAGTTTAAATTTTTGATTGAAAATGCGAGTTTCGAGTTAAACTTATTCGAGTTCCCTTTGTCGTCACGAAGAGTGTTTTAATGAGTAAAGATTGATTCCTTGAATGAAATTACCCCAATCACGGTACCTATTATGTCACTAGACCATTTTAATGTATCAAGATTGGATCTTCGAAAGAAAAGGAGGGTTGTGAGTTAAACTTATTCGAGTTCCCTTTGACGTCCTGAAGAGTGTTTTAATGAGTAAAGCTTGAATATTTGAATGAAAATACCTCAATCAAGGTACCTATTATGTCACTAGACCATTTTGATGTTTAAAGATTAAATCTTTGAAAAAAAATGCGAGTTTTGAGTTAAACTTATTCGAGTTCCCTTTGTCGTCACGAAGAGTGTTTTAATGAACAATGATTGGAATCTTTGAATGAAATTACCTCAATCAAAGTATCTATATGTCAGTAGACCATTTTAATGTATAAAGGTTGAAATATTGAATTAACTCAATCAAGGTACCTTTTATGTCACTAGATCTATTTCATGTATAAAGATTGAATCTTTGAAAGAATGAGAGTTGTGAGTTAAACTTATTCGAGTTCCCCTTAACGACCTGAAGAGTGTTTTAGTAAGTAAGGATTGAATCTTTGAAAGAAAATACCTCAATCAAGGTACCTACTGTGTCACTAACATTCTTAAGGTATAAAGATGAAAACTTTGAAGGAAAATGAGAGTTTTGAGTTAAATCTATTCAAGTTCCCTTTGACGTTCCGATTAGTGTTTTAATGAGTAAGACTGAATCTTTGAATGAAAATACCTCAATCAAGGTTCCTATTATGTCACCAGACGATTTTAATGTATAAAGATTAAATCTCTGAAAGAAAATGAGAGTTTTCAGTTAAACTTATTCGAGTTCCCTTTGTCGTCCCAATGAGTGTTTTAATAACTAAAAAGTGAATCTTTGAATGAAATTACCTCAATCAAGGTACGTATATGTCACTAGACCATTTTAATGTATAAAGATTGAAATACTGAATCTTTGAAAGAGAGTTAGAGTTTTTGAGTTTAACATATTCGAGGTCCCTTTGAAGTCGCGAAGAGTGGTTTTACTGCTAAAGATAGAATCTTTGTAAGAAAGTGAGAGTTTTGAGTTTAAAATATTCAGGTTCCCTGCGAAGTCGCAAAGAGTGTTTCAATGACTAAAGATTGAATCTCTGAATTAAAATGTCTCAATCAAGGAACCTATTATGTCATTTGACCTTTTTAATGAGAGTTTTGAATTAAGCTTATTAGAGTTCCTTTGACGTCCCGAAGAGTCTTGTAATGATGAAAGATTATATCTTTGAATGAAAATACCTCAATTAAGGTACCTATTATGTCAGTAGACCATTTTAATGTATAAAGATTTAGTCTTTGAAAGAAAATGTGAGTTTTGAGTTAAACTTATTTGAGTTCCCTTTGACATCACGAAGAGTGTTTTAATGAGTAAATACTGAATCTTGAATGAAATTACATCATTCAATGGACCTATTATGTCAGTAGACCTTTTTAATGTATAAAGATTGAATCTTTGAAAGAGAATGAGAGCTTTGAGTTTAACTCATTCGAGTTCCCGATAAGGTTGAGAAGAGTGTTTTTTAGTGAGTAAAGATTGTATCTTTGAATGAAACTACCTCAATAAGGGCACCTATTTTGTTACTAGACCTTTTTAATGTCCAAAGATTTCTTTGACAGAAAATAAGAGTTTTTGAGTTAAACGTATTCGAGTTCCCTTTGACGTCACAAAAGAGTGTTTTAATGAGTAAAGATGTAATCTTCGAATGAAATTACCTTAATCAAGGTTCCTATTATGTCATTCGAACTTTTTAACGTGTAAAAATTGAATCTTTGAAAGAAAATAAGAGTTTTGAGATCAACTTATTCGAGTTCCCTATGAAGTCACGGGTCAAGGCACCTATTGTGTCACTAGATCTATTTATTGTATAATGATTGAATCTTTGAAAGAAAATGAGAGTTTTGAGTTCAACTTATTCGAGTTCCCTTTGACATCACGAAAAGTGTTTTAATGAGCAAAGATTGAATCTTTGAATGAAATGACCTCAATCAAGGCACCTATTGTGTCACTGGACCTTTCTAATGTATGAAGATTCAATCTCTGAAAAAAACTGAGAGTTTTAAGTTTAACTTATTCGAGATCCCTATTAAGTCACAGAGAGTGTTTTAATGAGTAAAGAATGAATCTTCGAATGAAAATACCTCAATCAAGGTACCTATTATGTCACTAGCCCATTTCAATGTGTAAAGAATAAATCTTTGAAAGAAAATGAGAGTTTTCAGTTAAAATTATTTGAGTTCCCTTTGACGACACGAAGAGTGTTTTAATGAGTAAAGATAGAATCTTTGAAAGAAATTACCCTGATCATGGTACCTATTATGTCACTAGACCGTTTTAACGTATTAAGATTGAATCTTTGAAAGAAAATGAGAGTTTAGAATTTAGTTTATTCGAGTTCCCTTTGAAGTCGCGAAGAGTGTTTTTATGACTAAAGATTGAATCTCTGAATGAAAATACCTCAATCAAGGTACCTATTATGTCAGTAGACCATTTTAATTTCCAAAGTTTAAATTTTTGATTGAAAATGCGAGTTTCGAGTTAAACTTATTCGAGTTCCCTTTGTCGTCACGAAGAGTGTTTTAATGAGTAAAGATTAATTCCTTGAATGAAATTACCCCAATCACGGTACCTATTATGTCACTAGACCATTTTAATGTATCAAGATTGGATCTTCGAAAGAAAAGGAGGGTTGTGAGTTAAACTTATTCGAGTTCCCTTTGACGTCCTGAAGAGTGTTTTAATGAGTAAAGATTGAATCTTTGAATGAAAATACCTCAATCAAGGTACCTATTATGTCACTAGACCATTTTGATGTTTAAAGATTAAATCTTTGAAAAAAAATGCGAGTTTTGAGTTAAACTTATTCGAGTTCCCTTTGTCGTCACGAAGAGTGTTTTAATGAGCAATGATTGGAATCTTTGAATGAAATTACCTCAATCAAAGTATCTATATGTCAGTAGACCATTTTAATGTATAAAAGTTGAAATATTGAATTACCTCAATCAAGGTACCTATTATGTCACTAGATCTATTTCATGTATAAAGATTAAATCTTTGAAAGAATGAGCGTTGTGAGTTAAACTTATTCGAGTTCCCCTTAACGACCTGAAGAGTGTTTTAGTAAGTAAGGATTGAATCTTTGAAAGAAAATACCTCAATCAAGGTACCTACTGTGTCACTAACATTCTTAAGGTATAAAGATGAAAACTTTGAAGGAAAATGAGAGTTTTGAGTTAAATCTATTCAAGTTCCCTTTGACGTTCCGATTAGTGTTTTAATGAGTAAGACTGAATCTTTGAATGAAAATACCTCAATCAAGGTTCCTATTATGTCACCAGACGATTTTAATGTATAAAGATTAAATCTCTGAAAGAAAATGAGAGTTTTCAGTTAAACTTATTCGAGTTCCCTTTGTCGTCACAATGAGTGTTTTAATAACTAAAAAGTGAATCTTTGAATGAAATTACCTCAATCAAGGTACGTATATGTCACTAGACCATTTTAATGTATAAAGATTGAAATACTGAATCTTTGAAAGAGAGTTAGAGTTTTTGAGTTTAACATATTCGAGGTCCCTTTGAAGTCGCGAAGAGTGGTTTTACTGCTAAAGATAGAATCTTTGTAAGAAAGTGAGAGTTTTGAGTTTAAAATATTCAGGTTCCCTGCGAAGTCGCAAAGAGTGTTTCAATGACTAAAGATTGAATCTCTGAATTAAAATGTCTCAATCAAGGAACCTATTATGTCATTTGACCTTTTTAATGAGAGTTTTGAATTAAGCTTATTAGAGTTCCTTTGACGTCCCGAAGAGTCTTGTAATGATGAAAGATTATATCTTTGAATGAAAATACCACAATTAAGGTACCTATTATGTCAGTAGACCATTTTAATGTATAAAGATTAAGTCTTTGAAAGAAAATGTGAGTTTTGAGTTAAACTTATTCGAGTTCCCTTTGACATCACGAAGAGTGTTTTAATGAGTAAATACTGAATCTTTGAATGAAATTACATCATTCAATGGACCTATTATGTCAGTAGACCTTTTTAATGTATAAAGATTGAATCTTTGAAAGAAAATGAGAGCTTTGAGTTTAACTCATTCGAGTTCCCGATAAGGTTGAGAAGAGTGTTTTTTAGTGAGTAAAGATTGTATCTTTGAATGAAACTACCTCAATAAGGGCACCTATTTTGTTACTAGACCATTTTAATGTCCAAAGATTTCTTTGACAGAAAATAAGAGTTTTTGAGTTAAACGTATTCGAGTTCCCTTTGACGTCACAAAAGAGTGTTTTAATGAGTAAAGATGGAATCTTCGAATGAAATTACCTTAATCAAGGTTCCTATTATGTCATTAGAACTTTTTAACATGTAAAAATTGAATCTTTGAAAGAAAATAAGAGTTTTGAGATCAACTTATTCGAGTTCCCTATGAAGTCACGGGTCAAGGCACCTATTGTGTCACTAGATCTATTTATTGTATAATGATTGAATCTTTGAAAGAAAATGAGAGTTTTGAGTTCAACTTATTCGAGTTCCCTTTGACATCACGAAAAGTGTTTTAATGAGCAAAGATTGAATCTTTGAATGAAATGACCTCAATCAAGGCACCTATTGTGTCACTGGACCTTTCTAATGTATGAAGATTCAGTCTCTGAAAAAAACTGAGAGTTTTAAGTTTAACTTATTCGAGATCCCTATGAAGTCACGGAGAGTGTTTTAATGAGTAAAGAATGAATCTTCGAATGAAAATACCTCAATCAAGGTACCTATTATGTCACTAGCCCATTTCAATGTGTAAAGAATAAATCTTTGAAAGAAAATGAGAGTTTTCAGTTAAAATTATTTGAGTTCCCTTTGACGACACGAAGAGTGTTTTAATGAGTAAAGATAGAATCTTTGAAAGAAATTACCCTGATCATGGTACCTATTATGTCACTAGACCGTTTTAACGTATTAAGATTGAATCTTTGAAAGAAAATGAGAGTTTAGAATTTAGCTTATTCGAGTTCCCTTTGAAGTCGCGAAGAGTGTTTTTATGACTAAAGATTGAATCTCTGAATAAAAATACCTCAATCAAGGTACCTATTATGTCAGTAGACCATTTTAATTTGCAAAGTTTAAATTTTTGATTGAAAATGCGAGTTTCGAGTTAAACTTATTCGAGTTCCCTTTGTCGTCACGAAGAGTGTTTTAATGAGTAAAGATTGATTCCTTGAATGAAATTACCCCAATCACGGTACCTATTATGTCACTAGACCATTTTAATGTATCAAGATTGGATCTTCGAAAGAAAAGGAGGGTTGTGAGTTAAACTTATTCGAGTTCCCTTTGACGTCCTGAAGAGTGTTTTAATGAGTAAAGATTGAATATTTGAAAGAAAATACCTCAATCAAGGTACCTATTATGTCACTAGACCATTTTGATGTTTAAAGATTAAATCTTTGAAAAAAAATGCGAGTTTTGAGTTAAACTTATTCGAGTTCCCTTTGTCGTCACGAAGAGTGTTTTAATGAGCAATGATTGGAATCTTTGAATGAAATTACCTCAATCAAAGTATCTATATGTCAGTAGACCATTTTAATGTATAAAGGTTGAAATATTGAATTAACTCAATCAAGGTACCTTTTATGTCACTAGATCTATTTCATGTATAAAGATTGAATCTTTGAAAGAATGAGAGTTGTGAGTTAAACTTATTCGAGTTCCCCTTAACGACCTGAAGAGTGTTTTAGTAAGTAAGGATTGAATCTTTGAAAGAAAATACCTCAATCAAGGTACCTACTGTGTCACTAACATTCTTAAGGTATAAAGATGAAAACTTTGAAGGAAAATGAGAGTTTTGAGTTAAATCTATTCAAGTTCCCTTTGACGTTCCGATTAGTGTTTTAATGAGTAAGACTGAATCTTTGAATGAAAATACCTCAATCAAGGTTCCTATTATGTCACCAGACGATTTTAATGTATAAAGATTAAATCTCTGAAAGAAAATGAGAGTTTTCAGTTAAACTTATTCGAGTTCCCTTTGTCGTCCCAATGAGTGTTTTAATAACTAAAAAGTGAATCTTTGAATGAAATTACCTCAATCAAGGTACGTATATGTCACTAGACCATTTTAATGTATAAAGATTGAAATACTGAATCTTTGAAAGAGAGTTAGAGTTTTTGAGTTTAACATATTCGAGGTCCCTTTGAAGTCGCGAAGAGTGGTTTTACTGCTAAAGATAGAATCTTTGTAAGAAAGTGAGAGTTTTGAGTTTAAAATATTCAGGTTCCCTGTGAAGTCGCAAAGAGTGTTTCAATGACTAAAGATTGAATCTCTGAATTAAAATGTCTCAATCAAGGAACCTATTATGTCAATTGACCTTTTTAATGAGAGTTTTGAATTAAGCTTATTAGAGTTCCTTTGACGTCCCGAAGAGTCTTGTAATGATGAAAGATTATATCTTTGAATGAAAATACCTCAATTAAGGTACCTATTATGTCAGTAGACCATTTTAATGTATAAAGATTAAGTCTTTGAAAGAAAATGTGAGTTTTGAGTTAAACTTATTTGAGTTCCCTTTGACATCACGAAGAGTGTTTTAATGAGTAAATACTGAATCTTGAATGAAATTACATCATTCAATGGACCTATTATGTCAGTAGACCTTTTTAATGTATAAAGATTGAATCTTTGAAAGAGAATGAGAGCTTTGAGTTTAACTCATTCGAGTTCCCGATAAGGTTGAGAAGAGTGTTTTTTAGTGAGTAAAGATTGTTTCTTTGAATGAAACTACCTCAATAAGGGCACCTATTTTGTTACTAGACCTTTTTAATGTCCAAAGATTTCTTTGACAGAAAATAAGAGTTTTTGAGTTAAACGTATTCGAGTTCCCTTTGACGTCACAAAAGAGTGTTTTAATGAGTAAAGATGGAATCTTCGAATGAAATTACCTTAATCAAGGTTCCTATTATGTCATTAGAACTTTTTAACGTGTAAAAATTGAATCTTTGAAAGAAAATAAGAGTTTTGAGATCAACTTATTCGAGTTCCCTATGAAGTCACGGGTCAAGGCACCTATTGTGTCACTAGATCTATTTATTGTATAATGATTGAATCTTTGAAAGAAAATGAGAGTTTTGAGTTCAACTTATTCGAGTTCCCTTTGACATCACGAAAAGTGTTTTAATGAGCAAAGATTGAATCTTTGAATGAAATGACCTCAATCAAGGCACCTATTGTGTCACTGGACCTTTCTAATGTATGAAGATTCAATCTCTGAAAAAAACTGAGAGTTTTAAGTTTAACTTATTCGAGATCCCTATGAAGTCACGGAGAGTGTTTTAATGAGTAAAGAATGAATCTTCGAATGAAAATACCTCAATCAAGGTACCTATTATGTCACTAGCCCATTTCAATGTGTAAAGAATAAATCTTTGAAAGAAAATGAGAGTTTTCAGTTAAAATTATTTGAGTTCCCTTTGACGACACGAAGAGTGTTTTAATGAGTAAAGATAGAATCTTTGAAAGAAATTACCATGATCATGGTACCTATTATGTCACTAGACCGTTTTAACGTATTAAGATTGAATCTTTGAAAGAAAATGAGAGTTTAGAATTTAGTTTATTCGAGTTCCCTTTGAAGTCGCGAAGAGTGTTTTTATGACTAAAGATTGAATCTCTGAATGAAAATACCTCAATCAAGGTACCTATTATGTCAGTAGACCATTTTAATTTGCAAAGTTTAAATTTTTGATTGAAAATGCGAGTTTCGAGTTAAACTTATTCGAGTTCCCTTTGTCGTCACGAAGAGTGTTTTAATGAGTAAAGATTGATTCCTTGAATGAAATTACCCCAATCACGGTACCTATTATGTCACTAGACCATTTTAATGTATCAAGATTGGATCTTCGAAAGGAAAGGAGGGTTGTGAGTTAAACTTATTCGAGTTCCCTTTGACGTCCTGAAGAGTGTTTTAATGAGTAAAGATTGAATCTTTGAATGAAAATACCTCAATCAAGGTACCTATTATGTCACTAGACCATTTTGATGTTTAAAGATTAAATCTTTGAAAAAAAATGCGAGTTTTGAGTTAAACTTATTCGAGTTCCCTTTGTCGTCACGAAGAGTGTTTTAATGAGCAATGATTGGAATCTTTGAATGAAATTACCTCAATCAAAGTATCTATATGTCAGTAGACCATTTTAATGTATAAAGGTTGAAATATTGAATTACCTCAATCAAGGTACCTATTATGTCACTAGATCTATTTCATGTATAAAGATTGAATTTTGAAAGAATGAGAGTTGTGAGTTAAACTTATTCGAGTTCCCCTTAACGACCTGAAGAGTGTTTTAGTAAGTAAGGATTGAATCTTTGAAAGAAAATACCTCAATCAAGGTACCTACTGTGTCACTAACATTCTTAAGGTATAAAGATGAAAACTTTGAAGGAAAATGAGAGTTTTGAGTTAAATCTATTCAAGTTCCCTTTGACGTTCCGATTAGTGTTTTAATGAGTAAGACTGAATCTTTAAATGAAAATACCTCAATCAAGGTTCCTATTATGTCACCAGACGATTTTAATGTATAAAGATTAAATCTCTGAAAGAAAATGAGAGTTTTCAGTTAAACTTATTCGAGTTCCCTTTGTCGTCACAATGAGTGTTTTAATAACTAAAAAGTGAATCTTTGAATGAAATTACCTCAATCAAGGTACGTATATGTCACTAGACCATTTTAATGTATAAAGATTGAAATACTGAATCTTTGAAAGAGAGTTAGAGTTTTTGAGTTTAACATATTCGAGGTCCCTTTGAAGTCGCGAAGACTGGTTTTACTGCTAAAGATAGAATCTTTGTAAGAAAGTGAGAGTTTTGAGTTTAAAATATTCAGGTTCCTTGCGAAGTCGCAAAGAGTGTTTCAATGACTAAAGATTGAATCTCTGAATTAAAATGTCTCAATCAAGGAACCTATTATGTTATTTGACCTTTTTAATGAGAGTTTTGAATTAAGCTTATTAGAGTTCCTTTGACGTCCCGAAGAGTCTTGTAATGATGAAAGATTATATCTTTGAATGAAAATACCTCAATTAAGGTACCTATTATGTCAGTAGACCATTTTAACGTATAAAGATTAAGTCTTTGAAAGAAAATGTGAGTTTTGAGTTAAACTTATTCGAGTTCCCTTTGACATCACGAAGAGTGTTTTAATGAGTAAATACTGAATATTTGAATGAAATTACATCATTCAATGGACCTATTATGTCAGTAGACCTTTTTAATGTATAAAGATTGAATCTTTGAAAGAAAATGAGAGCTTTGAGTTTAACTCATTCGAGTTCCCGATAAGGTTGAGAAGAGTGTTTTTTAGTGAGTAAAGATTGTATCTTTGAATGAAACTACCTCAATAAGGGCACCTATTTTGTTACTAGACCATTTTAATGTCCAAAGATTTCTTTGACAGAAAATAAGAGTTTTTGAGTTAAACGTATTCGAGTTCCCTTTGACGTCACAAAAGAGTGTTTTAATGAGTAAAGATGGAATCTTCGAATGAAATTACCTTAATCAAGGTTCCTATTATGTCATTAGAACTTTTTAACGTGTAAAAATTGAATCTTTGAAAGAAAATAAGAGTTTTGAGATCAACTTATTCGAGTTCCATATGAAGTCACGGGTCAAGGCACCTATTGTGTCACTAGATCTATTTATTGTATAATGATTGAATCTTTGAAAGAAAATGAGAGTTTTGAGTTCAACTTATTCGAGTTCCCTTTGACATCACGAAAAGGGTTTTAATGAGCAAAGATTGAATCTTTGAATGAAATGACCTCAATCAAGGCACCTATTGTGTCACTGGACCTTTCTAATGTATGAAGATTCAATCTCTGAAAAAAACTGAGAGTTTTAAGTTTAACTTATTCGAGATCCCTATGAAGTCACGGAGAGTGTTTTAATGAGTAAAGAATGAATCTTCGAATGAAAATACCTCAATCAAGGAACCTGTTATGTCACTAGCCCATTTCAATGTGTAAAGAATAAATCTTTGGAAGAAAATGAGAGTTTTTAGTTAAAATTATTTGAGTTCCCTTTGACGACACGAAGAGTGTTTTAATGAGTAAAGATAGAATCTTTGAAAGAAATTACCCTGATCATGGTACCTATTATGTCACTAGACCGTTTTAACGTATTAAGATTGAATCTTTGAAAGAAAATGAGAGTTTAGAATTTAGCTTATTCGAGTTCCCTTTGAAGTCGCGAAGAGTGTTTTTATGACTAAAGATTGAATCTCTGAATGAAAATACCTCAATCAAGGTACCTATTATGTCAGTAGACCATTTTAATTTGCAAAGTTTAAATTTTCGATTGAAAATGCGAGTTTCGAGTTAAACTTATTCGAGTTCCCTTTGTCGTCACGAAGAGTGTTTTAATGAGTAAAGATTGATTCCTTGAATGAAATTACCCCAATCACGGTACCTATTATGTCACTAGACCATTTTAATGTATCAAGATTGGATCTTCGAAAGAAAAGGAGGGTTGTGAGTTAAACTTATTCGAGTTCCCTTTGACGTCCTGAAGAGTGTTTTAATGAGTAAAGATTATATCTTTGAATGAAAATACCTCAATCAAGGTACCTATTATGTCACTAGACCATTTTGATGTTTAAAGATTAAATCTTTGAAAAAAAATGCGAGTTTTGAGTTAAACTTATTCGAGTTCCCTTTGTCGTCACGAAGAGTGTTTTAATGAGCAATGATTGGAATCTTTGAATGAAATTACCTCAATCAAAGTATCTATATGTCAGTAGACCATTTTAATGTATAAAGGTTGAAATATTGAATTACCTCAATCAAGGTACCTATTATGTCACTAGATCTATTTCATGTATAAAGATTGAATCTTTGAAAGAATGAGAGTTGTGAGTTAAACTTATTCGAGTTCCCCTTAACGACCTGAAGAGTGTTTTAGTGAGTAAGGATTGAATCTTTGAAAGAAAATACCTCAATCAAGGTACCTACTGTGTCACTAACATTCTTAAGGTATAAAGATGAAAACTTTGAAGGAAAATGAGAGTTTTGAGTTAAATCTATTCAAGTTCCCTTTGACGTTCCGATTAGTGTTTTAATGAGTAAGACTGAATCTTTGAATGAAAATACCTCAATCAAGGTTCCTATTATGTCACCAGACGATTTTAATGTGTAAAGATTAAATCTCTGAAAGAAAATGAGAGTTTTCAGTTAAACTTATTCGAGTTCCCTTTGTCGTCACAATGAGTGTTTTAATAACTAAAAAGTGAATCTTTGAATGAAATTACCTCAATCAAGGTACGTATATGTCACTAGGCCATTTTAAAGTATAAAGATTGAAATACTGAATCTTTGAAAGAGAGTTAGAGTTTTTGAGTTTAACATATTCGAGGTCCCTTTGAAGTCGCGAAGAGTGGTTTTACTACTAAAGATAGAATCTTTGTAAGAAAGCGAGAGTTTTGAGTTTAAAATATTCAGGTTCCCTGCGAAGTCGCAAAGAGTGTTTCAATGACTAAAGATTGAATCTCTGAATTAAAATGTCTCAATCAAGGAACCTATTATGTCATTTGACCTTTTTAATGAGAGTTTTGAATTAAGCTTATTAGAGTTCCTTTGACGTCCCGAAGAGTCTTGTAATGATGAAAGATTATATCTTTGAATGAAAATACCTCAATTAAGGTACCTATTATGTCAGTATACCATTTTAATGTATAAAGATTAAGTCTTTGAAAGAAAATGTGAGTTTTGAGTTAAACTTATTCGAGTTCCCTTTGACATCACGAAGAGTGTTTTAATGAGTAAATACTGAATCTTTGAATGAAATTACATCATTCAATGGACCTATTATGTCAGTAGACCTTTTTAATGTATAAAGATTGAATATTTGAAAGAAAATGAGAGCTTTGAGTTTAACTCATTCGAGTTCCCGATAAGGTTGAGAAGAGTGTTTTTTAGTGAGTAAATATTGTATCTTTGAATGAAACTACCTCAATAAGGGCACCTATTTTGTTACTAGACCATTTTAATGTCCAAAGATTTCTTTGACAGAAAATAAGAGTTTTTGAGTTAAATGTATTCGAGTTCCCTTTGATGTCACAAAAGAGTGTTTTTATGAGTAAAGATGGAATCTTCGAATGAAATTACCTTAATCAAGGTTCCTATTATGTCATTAGAACTTTTTAACGTGTAAAAATTGAATCTTTGAAAGAAAATAAGAGTTTTGAGATCAACTTATTCGAGTTCCCTATGAAGTCACGGGTCAAGGCACCTATTGTGTCACTAGATCTATTTATTGTATAATGATTGAATCTTTGAAAGAAAATGAGAGTTTTGAGTTCAACTTATTCGAGTTCCCTTTGACATCACGAAAAGTGTTTTAATGAGCAAAGATTGAATCTTTGAATGAAATGACCTCAATCAAGGCACCTATTGTGTCACTGGACCTTTCTAATGTATGAAGATTCAATCTCTGAAAAAAACTGAGAGTTTTAAGTTTAACTTATTCGAGATCCCTATGAAGTCACGGAGAGTGTTTTAATGAGTAAAGAATGAATCTTCGAATGAAAATACCTCAATCAAGGTACCTATTATGTCACTAGCCCATTTCAATGTGTAAAGAATAAATCTTTGAAAGAAAATGAGAGTTTTCAGTTAAAATTATTTGAGTTCCCTTTGACGACACGAAGAATGTTTTAATGAGTAAAGATAGAATCTTTGAAAGAAATTACCCTGATCATGGTACCTATTATGTCACTAGACCGTTTTAACGTATTAAGATTGAATCTTTGAAAGAAAATGAGAGTTTAGAATTTAGCTTATTCGAGTTCCCTTTGAAGTCGCGAAGAGTGTTTTTATGACTAAAGATTGAATCTCTGAATGAAAATACCTCAATCAAGGTACCTATTATGTTAGTAGACCATTTTAATTTGCAAAGTTTAAATTATTCGAATAAGTTTAACTCGAAAAAGTTTTAGTTATTAAAACACTCATTGTGACGACATCGGGAACTCGAATGAGTTAAACTCAAAGCTCTCATTTTCTTTCAAAGATTCAATCAAGGGAACTCGAATAAGTTTAACTCGAAACTCGCATTTTCAATCGAAAATTTAAACTTTGCAAATTAAAATGGTCTACTGACATAATAGGTACCTTGATTGAGGTATTTTCATTCAGAGATTCAATCTTTAGTCATAAAAACACTCTTCGCGACTTCAAAGGGAACTCGAATAAGCTAAATTCTAAACTCTCATTTTCTTTCAAAGATTCAATCTTAATACGTTAAAACGGTCTAGTGACATAATAGGTACCATGATCAGGGTAATTTCTTTCAAAGATTCTATCTTTACTCACTAAAACACTCTTCGTGTCGTCAAAGGGAACTCAAATAATTTTAACTGAAAACTCTCATTTTCTTTCAAAGATTTATTCTTTACACATTGAAATGGGCTAGTGACATAATAGGTACCTTGATTGAGGTATTTTCATGTGAAGATTCATTCTTTACTCATTAAAACACTCTCCGTGACTTCATAGGGATCTCGAATAAAGATTATTCGAGTTCCTTTGACGATTAAGGTACCTATTATGTCACCAGACGATTTTAATGTATAAAGATTAAATCTCTGAAAGAAAATGAGAGTTTTCAGTTAAACTTATTCGAGTTCCCTTTGTCGTCACAATGAGTGTTTTAATAACTAAAAAGTGAATCTTTGAATGAAATTACCTCAATCAAGGTACGTATATGTCACTAGGCCATTTTAATGTATAAAGATTGAAATACTGAATCTTTGAAAGAGAGTTAGAGTTTTTGAGTTTAACATATTCGAGGTCCCTTTGAAGTCGCGAAGAGTGGTTTTACTGCTAAAGATAGAATCTTTGTAAGAAAGTGAGAGTTTTGAGTTTAAAATATTCAGGTTCCCTGCGAAGTCGCAAAGAGTGTTTCAATGACTAAAGATTGAATCTCTGAATTAAAATGTCTCAATCAAGGAACCTATTATGTCATTTGACCTTTTTAATGAGAGTTTTGAATTCAGCTTATTAGAGTTCCTTTGACGTCCCGAAGAGTCTTGTAATGATGAAAGATTATATCTTTGAATGAAAATACCTCAATTAAGGTACCTATTATGTCAGTAGACCATTTTAATGTATAAAGATTAAGTCTTTGAAAGAAAATGTGAGTTTTGAGTTAAACTTATTCGAGTTCCCTTTGACATCACGAAGAGTGTTTTAATGAGTAAATACTGAATCTTTGAATGAAATTACATCATTCAATGGACCTATTATGTCAGTAGACCTTTTTAATGTATAAAGATTGAATATTTGAAAGAAAATGAGAGCTTTGAGTTTAACTCATTCGAGTTCCCGATAAGGTTGAGAAGAGTGTTTTTTAGTGAGTAAATATTGTATCTTTGAATGAAACTACCTCAATAAGGGCACCTATTTTGTTACTAGACCATTTTAATGTCCAAAGATTTCTTTGACAGAAAATAAGAGTTTTTGAGTTAAATGTATTCGAGTTCCCTTTGATGTCACAAAAGAGTGTTTTTATGAGTAAAGATGGAATCTTCGAATGAAATTACCTTAATCAAGGTTCCTATTATGTCATTAGAACTTTTTAACGTGTAAAAATTGAATCTTTGAAAGAAAATAAGAGTTTTGAGATCAACTTATTCGAGTTCCCTATGAAGTCACGGGTCAAGGCACCTATTGTGTCACTAGATCTATTTATTGTATAATGATTGAATCTTTGAAAGAAAATGAGAGTTTTGAGTTCAACTTATTCGAGTTCCCTTTGACATCACGAAAAGTGTTTTAATGAGCAAAGATTGAATCTTTGAATGAAATGACCTCAATCAAGGCACCTATTGTGTCACTGGACCTTTCTAATGTATGAAGATTCAATCTCTTAAAAAAACTGAGAGTTTTAAGTTTAACTTATTCGAGATCCCTATGAAGTCACGGAGAGTGTTTTAATGAGTAAAGAATGAATCTTCGAATGAAAATACCTCAATCAAGGTACCTATTATGTCACTAGCCCATTTCAATGTGTAAAGAATAAATCTTTGAAAGAAAATGAGAGTTTTCAGTTAAAATTATTTGAGTTCCCTTTGACGACACGAAGAATGTTTTAATGAGTAAAGATAGAATCTTTGAAAGAAATTACCCTGATCATGGTACCTATTATGTCACTAGACCGTTTTAACGTATTAAGATTGAATCTTTGAAAGAAAATGAGAGTTTAGAATTTAGCTTATTCGAGTTCCCTTTGAAGTCGCGAAGAGTGTTTTTATGACTAAAGATTGAATCTCTGAATGAAAATACCTCAATCAAGGCACCTATTATGTTAGTAGACCATTTTAATTTGCAAAGTTTAAATTATTCGAATAAGTTTAACTCGAAAAAGTTTTAGTTATTAAAACACTCATTGTGACGACATCGGGAACTCGAATGAGTTAAACTCAAAGCTCTCATTTTCTTTCAAAGATTCAATCAAGGGAACTCGAATAAGTTTAACTCGAAACTCGCATTTTCAATCGAAAATTTAAACTTTGCAAATTAAAATGGTCTACTGACATAATAGGTACCTTGATTGAGGTATTTTCATTCAGAGATTCAATCTTTAGTCATAAAAACACTCTTCGCGACTTCAAAGGGAACTCGAATAAGCTAAATTCTAAACTCTCATTTTCTTTCAAAGATTCAATCTTAATACGTTAAAACGGTCTAGTGACATAATAGGTACCATGATCAGGGTAATTTCTTTCAAAGATTCTATCTTTACTCACTAAAACACTCTTCGTGTCGTCAAAGGGAACTCAAATAATTTTAACTGAAAACTCTCATTTTCTTTCAAAGATTTATTCTTTACACATTGAAATGGGCTAGTGACATAATAGGTACCTTGATTGAGGTATTTTCATTCGAAGATTCATTCTTTACTCATTAAAACACTCTCCGTGACTTCATAGGGATCTCGAATAAAGATTATTCGAGTTCCTTTGACGATTAAGGTACCTATTATGTCACCAGACGATTTTAATGTATAAAGATTAAATCTCTGAAAGAAAATGAGAGTTTTCAGTTAAACTTATTCGAGTTCCCTTTGTCGTCACAATGAGTGTTTTAATAACTAAAAAGTGAATCTTTGAATGAAATTACCTCAATCAAGGTACGTATATGTCACTAGGCCATTTTAATGTATAAAGATTGAAATACTGAATCTTTGAAAGAGAGTTAGAGTTTTTGAGTTTAACATATTCGAGGTCCCTTTGAAGTCGCGAAGAGTGGTTTTACTGCTAAAGATAGAATCTTTGTAAGAAAGTGAGAGTTTTGAGTTTAAAATATTCAGGTTCCCTGCGAAGTCGCAAAGAGTGTTTCAATGACTAAAGATTGAATCTCTGAATTAAAATGTCTCAATCAAGGAACCTATTATGTCATTTGACCTTTTTAATGAGAGTTTTGAATTAAGCTTATTAGAGTTCCTTTGACGTCCCGAAGAGTCTTGTAATGATGAAAGATTATATCTTTGAATGAAAATACCTCAATTAAGGTACCTATTATGTCAGTAGACCATTTTAATGTATAAAGATTAAGTCTTTGAAAGAAAATGTGAGTTTTGAGTTAAACTTATTCGAGTTCCCTTTGACATCACGAAGAGTGTTTTAATGAGTAAATACTGAATCTTTGAATGAAATTACATCATTCAATGGACCTATTATGTCAGTAGACCTTTTTAATGTATAAAGATTGAATATTTGAAAGAAAATGAGAGCTTTGAGTTTAACTCATTCGAGTTCCCGATAAGGTTGAGAAGAGTGTTTTTTAGTGAGTAAAGATTGTATCTTTGAATGAAACTACCTCAATAAGGGCACCTATTTTGTTACTAGACCATTTTAATGTCCAAAGATTTCTTTGACAGAAAGTAAGAGTTTTTGAGTCAAACGTATTCGAGTTCCCTTTGACGTCACAAAAGAGTGTTTTAATGAGCAAAGATGGAAACTTCGAATGAAATTACCTTAATCAAGGTTCCTATTATGTCATTAGAACTTTTTAACGTGTAAAAATTGAATCTTTGAAGGAAAATAAGAGTTTTGAGATCAACTTATTCGAGTTCCCTATGAAGTCACGGGTCAAGGCACCTATTGTGTCACTAGATCTATTTATTGTATAATGATTGAATCTTCGAAAGAAAATGAGAGTTTTGAGTTCAACTTATTCGAGTTCCCTTTGACATCACGAAAAGTGTTTTAATGAGCAAAGATTGAATCTTTGAATGAAATGACCTCAATCAAGGCACCTATTGTGTCACTGGACCTTTCTAATGTATAAAGATTCAATATCTGAAAAAAACTGAGAGTTTTAAGTTTAACTTATTCAAGATCCCTATGAAGTCACGGAGAGTGTTTTAATGAGTAAAGATAGAATCTTTGAAAGAAATTACCCTGATCATGGTACATATTATGTCACTAGACCGTTTTAACGTATTAAGATTGAATCTTTAAAAGAAAATGAGAGTTTAGAATTTAGCTTATTCGAGTTCCCTTTGAAGTCGCGAAGAGTGTTTTTATGACTTAAGATTGAATCTCTGAATGAAAATACCTCAATCAAGGTACCTATTATGTCAGTAGACCATTTTAATTTGCAAAGTTTAAATCTTCGATTGAAAATGTGAGTTTTGAGTTAAACTTATTCGAGTTCCCTTTGTCGTCACGAAGAGTGTTTTAATGAGTAAAGATTGATTCCTTGAATGAAATTACCCCAATCACGGTACCTATTATGTCACTAGACCATTTTAATGTATCAAGATTGGATCTTCGAAAGAAAAGGAGGGTTGTGAGCTAAACTTATTCGAGTTCCCTTTGAAGTCCTGAAGAGCGTTTTAATGAGTAAAGATTGAATCTTTGAATGAAAATACCTCAATCAAGGTACCTACTATGTCACTAGACCATTTTGATGTTTAAAGATTAAATCTTTGAAAAAAAATGCGAGTTTTGAGTTAAACTTATTCGAGTTCCCTTTGTCGTCACGAAGAGTGTTTTAATGAGCAATGATTGGAATTTTTGAATGAAATTACCTCAATCAAAGTATCTATATGTCAGTAGACCATTTTAATGTATAAAGGTTGAAATATTGAATTACCTCAATCAAGGTACCTATTATGTCACTAGATCTATTTCATGTATAAAGATTGAATCTTTGAAAGAATGAGAGTTGTGAGTTAAACTTATTCGAGTTCCCCTTAACGACCTGAAGAGTGTTTTAGCGAGTAAGTATTGAATCTTTGAAAGAAAATACCTCAATCAAGGTACCTACGGTGTCACTTAAATTCTTAAGGTATAAAGATGAAAACTTTGAAGGAAAATGAGAGTTTTGAGTTAAATCTATTCAAGTTCCCTTTGATGTTCCGATTAGTGTTTTAATGAGTAAGACGGAATCTTTGAATGAAAATACCTCAATCAAGGTTCCTATTATGACACCAGACGATTTTAATGTATTAAGATTAAATCTCTGAAAGAAAATGAGAGTTTTCAGTTAAACTTATTCGAGTTCCCTTTGTCGTCACAATGAGTGTTTTAATAACTAAAAATTGAATCTTTGAATGAAATTACCTCAATCAAGGTACGTATATGTCACTAGACCATTTTAATGTATAAAGATTGAAATACTGAATCTTTGAAAGAGAGTTAGAGTTTTTGAGTTTAACATATTCGAGGTCCCTTTGAAGTCGCGAAGAGTGGTGTTACTGCTAAAGATAGAATCTTTGTAAGAAAGTGAGAGTTTTGAGTTTAAAATATACAGGTTCCCTGCGAAGTCGCAAAGAGTGTTTCAATGACTAAAGAATGAATCTCTGAATTAAAATGTCTCAATCAAGGAACCTATTATGTCATTTGACCTTTTTAATGAGAGTTTTGAATTAAGCTTATTAGAGTTCCTTTGACGTCCTGAAGAGTCTTGTAATGATGAAAGATTATATCTTTGAATGAAAATACCTCAATTAAGGTACCTATTATGTCAGTAGACCATTTTAATGTATAAAGATTAAGTCTTTGAAAGAAAATGTGAGTTTTGAGTTAAACTTATTCGAGTTCCCTTTGATATCACGAAGAGTGTTTTAATGAGTAAATACTGAATCTTTGCATGAAATTACATCATTCAATGGACCTATTATGTCAGTAGACCTTTTTAATGTATAAAGATTGAATATTTGAAAGAAAATGAGAGCTTTGAGTTTAACTTATTCGAGTTCCCGATAAGGTTGAGAAGAGTGTTTTTTAGTGAGTAAAGATTGTATCTTTGAATGAAACTACCTCAATAAGGGCACCTATTTTGTTACTAGACCATTTTAATGTCCAAAGATTTCTTTGACAGAAAATAAGAGTTTTTGAGTTAAACGTATTCGAGTTCCCTTTGACGTCCCAAAAGAGTGTTTTAATGAGTAAAGATGGAATCTTCGAATGAAATTACCTTAATCAAGGTTCCTATTATGTCATTAGAACTTTTTAACGTGTAAAAATTAAATCTTTGAAAGAAAATAAGAGTTTTGAGATCAACTTATTCGATTTCCTATGAAGTCACGGGTCAAGGCACCTTTTGTGTCACTAGATCTATTTATTGTATAATGATTGAATCTTTGAAAGAAAATGAGAGTTTTGAGTTCAACTTATTCGAGTTCCCTTTGACATCACGAAAAGTGTTTTAATGAGCAAAGATTGAATCTTTGAATGAAATGACCTCAATTAAGGCACCTATTGTGTCACTGGACCTTTCTAACGTATGAAGATTCAATCTCTGAAAAAAACTGAGAGTTTTAAGTTTAACTTATTCGAGATCCCTACGAAGTCACGGAGAGTGTTTTAATGAGTAAAGATAGAATCTTTGAAAGAAATTACCCTGATCATGGTACCTATTATGTCACTAGACCGTTTTAACGTATTAAGATTGAATCTTTGAAAGAAAATGAGAGTTTAGAATTTAGCTTATTCGAATTCCCTTTGAAGTCGCGAAGAGTGTTTTTATGACTAAAGATTGAATCTCTGAATAAAAATACCTCAATCAAGGTACCTATTATGTCAGTAGACCATTTTAATTTGCAAAGTTTAAATCTTCGATTGAAAATGCGAGTTTTGAGTTAAACTTATTCGAGTTCCCTTTGTCGTCACGAAGAGTGTTTTAATGAGTAAAGATTAATTCCTTGAATGAAATTACCCCAATCACGGTACCTATTATGTCACTAGACCATTTTAATGTATCAAGATTGGATCTTCGAAAGAAAAGGAGGGTTGTGAGTTAAACTTATTCGAGTTCCCTTTGACGTCCTAAAGAGTGTTTTAATGAGTAAAGATTGAATCTTTGAATGAAAATACCTCAATCAAGGTACCTAGTATGTCACTAGACCATTTTGATGTTTAAAGATTAAATCTTTGAAAAAAAATGCGAGTTTTGAGTTAAACTTATTCGAGTTCCCTTTGTCGTCACGAAGAGTGTTTTAATGAGCAATGATTGGAATCTTTGAATGAAATTACCTCAATCAAAGTATCTGTATGTCAGTAGACCATTTTAATGTATAAAGGTTGGAATATTGAATTACCTCAATCAAGGTACCTATTATGTCACTAGATCTATTTCATGTATAAAGATTGAATCTTTGAAAGAATGAGAGTTGTGAGTTAAACTTATTCGAGTTCCCCTTAACGACCTGAAGAGTGTTTTAATGAGTAAAGATTGAATCTTTGAATGAAAATACCTCAATCAAGGTACCTAGTATGTCACTTGACCATTTTGATGTTTAAAGATTAAATCTTTGAAAAAAAATGCGAGTTTTGAGTTAAACTTATTCGAGTTCCCTTTGTCGTCACGAAGAGTGTTTTAATGAGCAATGATTGGAATCTTTGAATGAAATTACCTCAATCAAAGTATCTATATGTCAGTAGACCGTTTTAATGCATAAAGGTTGGAATATTGAATTACCTCAATCAAGGTACCTATTATGTCTCTAGATCTATTTCATGTATAAAGATTGAATCTTTGAAAGAATGAGAGTTGTGAGTTAAACTTATTCGAGTTCCCCTTAACGACCTGAAGAGTGTTTTAGTGAGTAAGGATTGAATCTTTGAAAGAAAATACCTCAATCAAGGTACCTACTGTGTCACTAACATTCTTAAGGTATAAAGATGAAAACTTTGAAGGAAAATGAGAGTTTTGAGTTAAATCTATTCAAGTTCCCTTTGACGTTCCGATTAGTGTTTTAATGCGTAAGACTGAATCTTTGAATGAAAATACCTCAATCAAGGTTCCTATTATGTCACCAGACGATTTTAATGTATAAAGATTAAATCTCTGAAAGAAAATGAGAGTTTTCAGTTAAACTTATTCGAGTTCCCTTTGTCGTCACAATGAGTGTTTTAATAACTAAAAAGTGAATCTTTGAATGAAATTACCTCAATCAAGGTACGTATATGTCACTAGACCATTTTAATGTATAAAGATTGAAATACTGAATCTTTGAAAGAGAGTTAGAGTTTTTGAGTTTAACATATTCGAGGTCCCTTTGAAGTCGCGAAGAGTGGTTTTACTGCTAAAGATAGAATCTTTGTAAGAAAGTGAGAGTTTTGAGTTTAAAATATTCAGGTTCCCTGCGAAGTCGCAAAGAGTGTTTCAATGACTAAAGATTGAATCTCTGAATTAAAATGTCTCAATCAAGGAACCTATTATGTCATTTGACCTTTTTAATGAGAGTTTTGAATTAAGCTTATTAGAGTTCCTTTGACGTCCTGAAGAGTCTTGTAATGATGAAAGATTATATCTTTGAATGAAAATACCTCAATTAAGGTACCTATTATGTCAGTAGACCATTTTAATGTATAAAGATTAAGTCTTTGAAAGAAAATGTGAGTTTTGAGTTAAACTTATTCGAGTTCGCTTTGACATCACGAAGAGTGTTTTAATGAGTAAATACTGAATCTTTGAATGAAATTACATCATTCAATGGACCTATTATGTCAGTAGACCTTTTTAATGTATAAAGATTGAATATTTGAAAGAAAATGAGAGGTTTGAGTTTAACTTAATCGAGTTCCCGATAAGGTTGAGAAGAGTGTTTTTTAGTGAGTAAAGATTGTATCTTTGAATGAAACTACCTCAATAAGGGCACCTATTTTGTTACTAGACCATTTTAATGTCCAAAGATTTCTTTGACAGAAAATAAGAGTTTTTGAGTTAAACGTATTCGAGTTCCCTTTGACGTCACAAAAGAGTGTTTTAATGAGTAAAGATGGAATCTTCGAATGAAATTACCTTAATCAAGGTTCCTATTATGTCATTAGAACTTTTTAACGTGTAAAAATTAAATCTTTGAAAGAAAATAAGAGTTTTGAGATCAACTTATTCAAGTTCCCTATGAAGTCACGGGTCAAGGCACCTATTGTGTCACTAGATCTATTTATTGTATAATGATTGAATCTTTGAAAGAAAATGAGAGTTTTGAGTTCAACTTATTCAAGTTCCCTTTGACATCACGAAAAGTGTTTTAATGAGCAAAGATTGAATCTTTGAATGAAATGACCTCAATTAAGGCACCTATTGTGTCACTGGACCTTTCTAATGTATGAAGATTCAATCTCTGAAAAAAACTGAGAGTTTTAAGTTTAACTTATTCGAGATCCCTACGAAGTCACGGAGAGTGTTTTAATGAGTAAAGATAGAATCTTCGGAAGAAATTACCCTGATCATGGTACCTATTATGTCACTAGACCGTTTTAACGTATTAAGATTGAATCTTTGAAAGAAAATGAGAGTTCAGAATTTAGCTTATTCGAGTTCCCTTTGAAGTCGCGAAGAGTGTTTTTATGACTAAAGATTGAATCTCTGAATGAAAATACCTCAATCAAGGTACCTATTATGTCAGTAGACCATTTTAATTTGCAAAGTTTAAATCTTCGATTGAAAATGCGAGTTTTGAGTTAAACTTATTCGAGTTCCCTTTGTCGTCACGAAGAGTGTTTTAATGAGTAAAGATTGATTCCTTGAATGAAATTACCCCAATCACGGTACCTATTATGTCACTAGACCATTTTAATGTATCAAGATTGGATCTTCGAGAGAAAAGGAGGGTTGTGAGTTAAACTTATTCGAGTTCCCTTTGACGTCCTGAAGAGTGTTTTAATGAGTAAAGATTGAATCTTTGAATGAAAATACCTCAATCAAGGTACCTAGTATGTCACTAGACCATTTTGATGTTTAAAGATTAAATCTTTGAAAAAAAATGCGAGTTTTGAGTTAAACTTATTCGAGTTCCCTTTGTCGTCACGAAGAGTGTTTTAATGAGCAATGATTGGAATCTTTGAATGAAATTACCTCAATCAAAGTATCTATATGTCAGTAGACCGTTTTAATGCATAAAGGTTGGAATATTGAATTACCTCAATCAAGGTACCTATTATGTCACTAGATCTATTTCATGTGTAAAGATTGAATCTTTGAAAGAATGAGAGTTGTGAGTTAAACTTATTCGAGTTCCCCTTAACGACCTGAAGAGTGTTTTAGTGAGTAAGGATTGAATCTTTGAAAGAAAATACCTCAATCAAGGTACCTACTGTGTCACTAACATTCTTAAGGTATAAAGATGAAAACTTTGAAGGAAAATGAGAGTTTTGAGTTAAATCTATTCAAGTTCCCTTTGACGTTCCGATTAGTGTTTTAATGAGTAAGACTGAATCTTTGAATGAAAATACCACAATCAAGGTTCCTATTATGTCACCAGACGATTTTAATGTATAAAGATTAAATCTCTGAAAGAAAATGAGAGTTTTCAGTTAAACTTATTCGAGTTCCCTTTGTCGTCACAATGAGTGTTTTAATAACTAAAAAGTGAATCTTTGAATGAAATTACCTCAATCAAGGTACGTATATGTCACTAGACCATTTTAATGTATAAAGATTGAAATACTGAATCTTTGAAAGAGAGTTAGAGTTTTTGAGTTTAACATATTCGAGGTCCCTTTGAAGTCGCGAAGAGTGGTTTTACTGCTAAAGATAGAATCTTTGTAAGAAAGTGAGAGTTTTGAGTTTAAAATATTCAGGTTCCCTGCGAAGTCGCAAAGAGTGTTTCAATGACTAAAGATTAAATCTCTGAATTAAAATGTCTCAATCAAGGAACCTATTATGTCATTTGACCTTTTTAATGAGAGTTTTGAATTAAGCTTATTAGAGTTCCTTTGACGTCCTGAAGAGTCTTGTAATGATGAAAGATTATATCTTTGAATGAAAATACCTCAATTAAGGTACCTATTATGTCAGTAGACCATTTTAATGTATAAAGATTAAGTCTTTGAAAGAAAATGTGAGTTTTGAGTTAAACTTATTCGAGTTCCCTTTGATATCACGAAGAGTGTTTTAATGAGTAAATACTGATTCTTTGAATGAAATTACATCATTCAATGGACCTATTATGTCAGTAGACCTTTTTAATGTATAAAGATTGAATATTTGAAAGAAAATGAGAGCTTTGAGTTTAACTTATTCGAGTTCCCGATAAGGTTGAGAAGAGTGTTTTTTAGTGAGTAAAGATTGTATCTTTGAATGAAACTACCTCAATAAGGGCACCTATTTTGTTACTAGACCATTTTAATGTCCAAAGATTTCTTTGACAGAAAATAAGAGTTTTTGAGTTAAACGTATTCGAGTTCCCTTTGACGTCACAAAAGAGTGTTTTAATGAGTAAAGATGGAATCTTCGAATGAAATTACCTTAATCAAGGTTCTTATTATGTCATTAGAACTTTTTAACGTGTAAAAATTAAATCTTTGAAAGAAAATAAGAGTTTTGAGATCAACTTATTCGAGTTCCCTATGAAGTCACGGGTCAAGGCACCTATTGTGTCACTAGATCTATTTATTGTATAATGATTGAATCTTTGAAAGAAAATGAGAGTTTTGAGTTCAACTTATTCGAGTTCCCTTTGACATCACGAAAAGTGTTTTAATGAGCAAAGATTGAATCTTTGAATGAAATGACCTCAATTAAGGCACCTATCGTGTCACTGGACCTTTCTAATGTATGAAGATTCAATCTTTGAAAAAAACTGAGAGTTTTAAGTTTAACTTATTCGAGATCCCTATAAAGTCACGGAGAGTGTTTTAATGAGTAAAGATAGAGTCTTTGAAAGAAATTACCATGATTATGGTACCTATTATGTCACTAGACCGTTTTAACGTATTAAGATTGAATCTTTGAAAGAAAATGAGCGTTTAGAATTTAGCTTATTCGAGTTCCCTTTGAAGTCGCGAAAAGTGTTTTTATGACTAAAGATTGAATCTCTGAATGAAAATACCTCAATCAAGGTACCTATTATGTCAGTAGACCATTTTAATTTGCAAAGTTTAAATCTTCGATCGAAAATGCGAGTTTTGAGTTAAACTTATTCGAGTTCCCTTTGTCGTCACGAAGAGTGTTTTAATGAGTAAAGATTGATTCCTTGAATGAAATTACCCCAATCACGGTACCTATTATGTCACTAGACCATTTTAATGTATCAAGATTGGATCTTCGAAAGAAAAGGAGGGTTGTGAGTTAAACTTATTCGAGTTCCCTTTGACGTCCTGAAGAGTGTTTTAATGAGTAAAGATTGAATCTTTGAATGAAAATACCTCAATCAAGGTACCTAGTATGTCACTAGACCATTTTGATGTTTAAAGATTAAATCTTTGAAAAAAAATGCGAGTTTTGAGTTAACTTATTCGAGTTCCCTTTGTCGTCACGAAGAGTGTTTTAATGAGCAATGATTGGAATCTTTGAATGAAATTACCTCAATCAAAGTATCTATATGTCAGTAGACCATTTTAATGTATAAAGGTTGGAATATTGAATTACCTCAATCAAGGTACCTATTATGTCAATAGATCTATTTCATGTATAAAGATTGAATCTTTGAAAGAATGAGAGTTGTGAGTTAAACTTATTCGAGTTCCCCTTAACGACCTGAAGAGTGTTTTAGTGAGTAAGGATTGAATCTTTGAAAGAAAATACCTCAATCAAGGTACTTACTGTGTCACTAACATTCTTAAGGTATAAAGATGAAAACTTTGAAGGAAAATGAGAGTTTTGAGTTAAATCTATTCAAGTTCCCTTTGACGTTCCGATTAGTGTTTTAATGAGTAAGACTGAATCTTTGAATGAAAATACCTCAATCAAGGTTCCTATTATGTCACCAGACAATTTTAATGTATAAAGATTAAATCTCTGAAAGAAAATGAGAGTTTTCAGTTAAACTTATTCGAGTTCCCTTTGTCGTCACAATGAGTGTTTTAATAACTAAAAAGTGAATCTTTGAATGAAATTACCTCAATCAAGGTACGTATATGTCACTAGACCATTTTAATGTATAAAGATTGAAATACTGAATCTTTGAAAGAGAGTTAGAGTTTTTGAGTTTAACATATTCGAGGTCCCTTTGAAGTCGCGAAGAGTGGTTTTACTGCTAAAGATAGAATCTTTGTAACAAAGTGAGAGTTTTGAGTTTAAAATATTCAGGTTCCCTGCGAAGTCGCAAAGAGTGTTTCAATGACTAAAGATTGAATCTCTGAATTAAAATGTCTCAATCAAGGAACCTATTATGTCATTTGACATTTTTAATGAGAGTTTTGAATTAAGCTTATTAGAGTTCCTTTGACGTCCTGAAGAGTCTTGTAATGATGAAAGATTATATCTTTGAATGAAAATACCTCAATTAAGGTACCTATTATGTCAGTAGACCTTTTTAATGTATAAAGATTAAGTCTTTGAAAGAAAATGTGAGTTTTGAGTTAAACTTATTCGAGTTCCCTTTGATATCACGAAGAGTGTTTTAATGAGTAAATACTGAATCTTTGGATGAAATTACATCATTCAATGGACCTATTATGTCAGTAGACCTTTTTAATGTATAAAGATTGAATATTTGAAAGAAAATGAGAGCTTTGAGTTTAACTTATTCGAGTTCCCGATAAGGTTGAGAAGAGTGTTTTTTAGTGAGTAAAGATTGTATCTTTGAATGAAACTACCTCAATAAGGGCACCTATTTTGTTACTAGACCATTTTAATGTCCAAAGATTTCTTTAACAGAAAATAAGAGTTTTTGAGTTAAACGTATTCGAGTTCCCTTTGACGTCACAAAAGAGTTTTTTATGAGTAAAGATGGAATCTTCGAATGAAATTACCTTAATCAAGGTTCCTATTATTTCATTAGAACTTTTTAACGTGTAAAAATTGAATCTTTGAAAGAAAATAAGAGTTTTGAGATCAACTTATTCGAGTTCCCTATGAAGTCACGGGTCAAGGCACCTATTGTGTCACTAGATCTATTTATTGTATAATGATTGAATCTTTGAAAGAAAATGAGAGTTTTGAGTTCAACTTATTCGAGTTCCCTTTGACATCACGAAAAGTGTTTTAATGAGCAAAGATTGAATCTTTGAATGAAATGACCTCAATTAAGGCACCTATTGTGTCACTGGACCTTTCTAATGTATGAAGATTCAATCTTTGAAAAAAACTGAGAGTTTTAAGTTTAACTTATTCGAGATCCCTATGAAGTCACGGAGAGTGTTTTATTGAGTAAAGATAGAATCTTTGAAAGAAATTACCCTGATCATGGTACCTATTATGTCACTAGACCGTTTTAACGTATTAAGATTGATCTTTGAAAGAAAATGAGCGTTTAGAATTTAGCTTATTCGAGTTCCCTTTGAAGTCGCGAAAAGTGTTTTTATGACTAAAGATTGAATCTCTGAATGAAAATACCTCAATCAAGGTACCTATTATGTCAGTAGACCATTTTAATTTGCAAAGTTTAAATCTTCGATTGAAAATGCGAGTTTTGAGTTAAACTTATTCGAGTTCCCTTTGTCATCACGAAGAGTGTTTTAATGAGTAAAGATTGATTCCTTGAATGAAATTACCCCAATCACGGTACCTATTATGTCACTAGACCATTTTAATGCATCAAGATTGGATCTTCGAAAGAAAAGGAGGGTTGTGAGTTAAACTTATTCGAGTTCCCTTTGACGTCCTGAAGAGTGTTTTAATGAGTAAAGATTGAATCTTTGAATGAAAATACCTCAATCAAGGTACCTAGTATGTCACTAGACCATTTTGATGTTTAAAGATTAAATCTTTGAAAAAAAATGCGAGTTTTGAGTTAACTTATTCGAGTTCCCTTTGTCGTCACGAAGAGTGTTTTAATGAGAAATGATTGGAATCTTTGAATGAAATTACCTCAATCAAAGTATCTATATGTCAGTAGACCATTTTAATGTATAAAGGTTGAAATATTGAATTACCTCAATCAAGGTACCTATTATGTCACTAGATCTATTTCATGTATAAAGATTGAATCTTTGAAAGAATGAGAGTTGTGAGTTAACCTTATTCGAGTTCCCCTTAACGACCTGAAGAGTGTTTGAGATAGTAAGGATTGAATCTTTGAAAGAAAATACCTCAATCATGGTACCTACTGTGTCACTAACATTCTTAAGGTATAAAGATGAAAACTTTGAAGGAAAATGAGAGTTTTGAGTTAAATCTATTCAAGTTCCCTTTGACGTTCCGATTAGTGTTTTAATGAGTAAGACTGAATCTTTGAATGAAAATACCTCAATCAAGGTTCCTATTATGTCACCAGACGATTTTAATGTATAAAGATTAAATCTCTGAAAGAAAATGAGAGTTTTCAGTTAAACTTATTCGAGTTCCCTTTGTCGTCACAATGAGTGTTTTAATAACTAAAAAGTGAATCTTTGAATGAAATTACCTCAATCAAGGTACGTATATGTCACTAGACCATTTTAATGTATAAAGATTGAAATACTGAATCTTTGAAAGAGAGTTAGAGTTTTTGAGTTTAACATATTCGAGGTCCCTTTGAAGTCGCGAAGAGTGGTTTTACTGCTAAAGATAGAATCTTTGTAAGAAAGTGAGAGTTTTGAGTTTAAAATATTCAGGTTCCCTGCGAAGTCGCAAAGAGTGTTTCAATGACTAAAGATTGAATCTCTGAATTAAAATGTCTCAATCAAGGAACCTATTATGTCATTTGACCTTTTTAATGAGAGTTTTGAATTAAGCTTATTAGAGTTCCTTTGACGTCCTGAAGAGTCTTGTAATGATGAAAGATTATATCTTTGAATGAAAATACCTCAATTAAGGTACCTATTATGTCAGTAGACCATTTTAATGTATAAAGATTAAGTCTTTGGAAGAAAATGTGAGTTTTGAGTTAAACTTATTCGAGTTCCCTTTGACATCACGAAGAGTGTTTTAATGAGTAAATACTGAATCTTTGAATGAAATTACATCATTCAATGGACCTATTATGTCAGTAGACCTTTTTAATGTATAAAGATTGAATATTTGAAAGAAAATGAGAGCTTTGAGTTTAACTTATTCGAGTTCCCGATATGGTTGAGAAGAGTGTTTTTTAGTGAGTAAAGATTGTATCATTGAATGAAACTACCTCAATAAGGGCACCTATTTTGTTACTAGACCATTTTAATGTCCAAAGATTTCTTTGACAGAAAATAAGAGTTTTTGAGTTAAACGTATTCGAGTTCCCTTTGACGTCACAAAAGAGTGTTTTAATGAGTAAAGATGGAATCTTCGAATGAAATTACCTTAATCAAGGTTCCTATTATGTCATTAGAACTTTTTAACGTGTAAAAATTAAATCTTTGAAAGAAAATAAGAGTTTTGAGATCAACTTATTCGAGTTCCCTATGAAGTCACGGGTCAAGGCACCTATTGTGTCACTAGATCTATTTATTGTATAATGATTGAATCTTTGAAAGAAATTGAGAGTTTTGAGTTCAACTTATTCGAGTTCCCTTTGACATCACGAAAAGTGTTTTAATGAGCAAAGATTGAATCTTTGAATGAAATGACCTCAATTAAGGCACCTATTGTGTCATTGGACCTTTCTAATGTATGAAGATTCAATCTTTGACAAAAACTGAGAGTTTTAAGTTTAACTTATTCGAGATCCCTATGAAGTCACGGAGAGTGTTTTAATGAGTAAAGATAGAATCTTTGAAAGAAATTACCCTGATCATGGTACCTATTATGTCACTAGACCGTTTTAACGTATTAAGATTGAATCTTTGAAAGAAAATGAGAGTTTAGAATTTAGCTTATTCGAGTTCCCTTTGAAGTCGCGAAGAGTGTTTTTATGACTAAAGATTGAATCTCTGAATGAAAATACCTCAATCAAGGTACCTATTATGTCAGTAGACCATTTTAATTTTCAAAGTTTAAATCTTCGATTGAAAATGCGAGTTTTGAGTTAAACTTATTCGAGTTCCCTTTGTCGTCGCGAAGAGTGTTTTAATGAGTAAAGATTGATTCCTTGAATGAAATTACGCCAATCACGGTACCTATTATGTCACTAGACCATTTTAATGTATCAAGATTGGATCTTCGAAAGAAAAGGAGGGTTGTGAGTTAAACTTATTCGAGTTCCCTTTGACGTCCTGAAGAGTGTTTTAATGAGTAAAGATTGAATCTTTGAATGAAAATACCTCAATCAAGGTACGTAGTATGTCACTAGACCATTTTGATGTTTAAAGATTAAATCTTTGAAAAAAAATGCGAGTTTTGAGTTAACTTATTCGAGTTCCCTTTGTCGTCACGAAGAGTGTTTTAATGAGCAATGATTGGAATCTTTGAATGAAATTACCTAATCAAAGTATCTATATGTCAGTAGACCATTTTAATGTATAAAGGTTGAAATATTGAATTACCTCAATCAAGGTACCTATTATGTCACTAGATCTATTTCATGTATAAAGATTGAATCTTTGAAAGAATGAGAGTTGTGAGTTAAACTTATTCGAGTTCCCCTTAACGACCTGAAGAGTGTTTTAGTGAGTAAGGATTGAATCTTTGAAAGAAAATACCTCAATCAAGGTACCTACTGTGTCACTAACATTCTTAAGGTATAAAGATGAAAACTTTGAAGGAAAATGAGAGTTTTGAGTTAAATCTATTCAAGTTCCCTTTGACGTTCCGATTAGTGTTTTAATGAGTAAGACTGAATCTTTGAATGAAAATACCTCAATCAAGGTTCCTGTTATGTCACCAGACGATTTTAATGTATAAAGATTAAATCTCTGAAAGAAAATGAGAGGTTTCAGTTAAACTTATTCGAGTTCCCTTTGTCGTCCCAATGAGTGTTTTAATAACTAAAAAGTGAATCTTTGAATGAAATTACCTCAATCAAGGTACGTATATGTCACTAGACCATTTTAATGTACAAAGATTGAAATACTGAATCTTTGAAAGAGAGTTAGAGTTTTTGAGTTTAACATATTCGAGGTCCCTTTGAAGTCGCGAAGAGTGGTTTTACTGCTAAAGATAGAATCTTTGTAAGAAAGTGAGAGTTTTGAGTTTAAAATATTCAGGTTCCCTGCGAAGTCGCAAAGAGTGTTTCAATGACTAAAGATTGAATCTCTGAATTAAAATGTCTCAATTAAGGAACCTATTATGTCATTTGACCTTTTTAATGAAAGCTTATTAGAGTTCCTTTGACGTCCTGAAGAGTCTTGTAATGATGAAAGATTATATCTTTGAATGAAAATACCTCAATTAAGGTACCTATTATGTCAGTAGACCATTTTAATGTATAAAGATTAAGTCTTTGAAAGAAAATGTGAGTTTTGAGTTAAACTTATTCGAGTTCCCTTTGATATCACGAAGAGTGTTTTAATGCGTAAATACAGAATCTTTGAATGAAATTACATCATTCAATGGACCTATTATGTCAGTAGACCTTTTTAATGTATAAAGATTGAATATTTGAAAGAAAATGAGAGCTTTGAGTTTAACTTATTCGAGTTCCCGATAAGGTTGAGAAGAGTGTTTTTTAGTGAGTAAAGATTGTATCTTTGAATGAAACTACCTTAGTAAGGGCACCTATTTTGTTACTAGACCATTTTAATGTCCAAAGATTTCTTTGACAGAAAATAAGAGTTTTTGAGTTAAACGTATTCGAGTTCCCTTTGACGTCACAAAAGAGTGTTTTAATGAGTAAAGATGGAATCTTCGAATGAAATTACCTTAATCAAGGTTCCTATTATGTCATTAGAACTTTTTAACGTGTAAAAATTAAATCTTTGAAAGAAAATAAGAGTTTTGAGATCAAGTTATTCGAGTTCCCTATGAAGTTACGGGTCAAGGCACCTATTGTGTCACTAGATCTATTTATTGTATAATGATTGAATCTTTGAAAGAAAATGAGAGTTTTGAGTTCAACTTATTCGAGATCCCTATGAAGTCACGGAGAGTGTTTTAATGAGTAAAGATAGAATCTTTGAAAGAAATTACCCTGATCATGGTACCTATTATGTCACTAGACCGTTTTAATGTATTAAGATTGAATCTTTGAAAGAAAATGAGAGTTTAAAATTTAGCTTATTCGAGTTCCCTTTGAAGTCGCGAAGACTGTTTTTATGACTAAAGATTGAATCTCTGAATGAAAATACCTCAATCAAGGTACCTATTATGTCAGTAGACCATTTTAATTTGCAAAGTTTAAATCTTCGATTGAAAATGCGAGTTTTGAGTTAAACTTATTCGAGTTCCCTTTGTCGTCACGAAGAGTGTTTTAATGAGTAAAGATTGATTCCTTGAATGAAATTACCCCAATCACGGTACCTATTATGTCACTAGACCATTTTAATGTATCAAGATTGGATCTTCGAAAGAAAAGGAGGGTTGTGAGTTAAACTTATTCGAGTTCCCTTTGACGTCCTGAAGAGTGTTTTAATGAGTAAAGATTGAATCTTTGAATGAAAATACCTCAATCAAGGTACCTAGTATGTCACTAGACCATTTTGATGTTTAAAGATTAAATCTTTGAAAAAAAATGCGAGTTTTGAGTTAAACTTATTCGAGTTCCCTTTGTCGTCACGAAGAGTGTTTTAATGAGCAATGATTGGAATCTTTGAATGAAATTACCTCAATCAAAGTATCTATATGTCAGTAAACCGTTTTAATGCATAAAGGTTGGAATATTGAATTACCTCAATCGAGGTACCTATTATGTCACTAGATCTATTTCATGTATAAAGATTGAATCTTTGAAAGAATGAGAGTTGTGAGTTAAACTTATTCGAGTTCCCCTTAACGACCTGAAGAGTGTTTTAGTGAGTAAGGATTGAATCTTTGAAAGAAAATACCTCAATCAAGGTACCTACTGTGTCACTAACATTCTTAAGGTATAAAGATGAAAACTTTGAAGGAAAATGAGAGTTTTGAGTTAAATCTATTCAAGTTCCCTTTGACGTTCCGATTAGTGTTTTAATGAGTAAGACTGAATCTTTGAATGAAAATACCTCAATCAAGGTTCCTATTATGTCACCAGACGATTTTAATGTATAAAGATTAAATCTCTGAAAGAAAATGAGAGTTTTCAGTTAAACTTATTCGAGTTCCCTTTGTCGTCACAATGAGTGTTTTAATAACTAAAAAGTGAATCTTTGAATGAAATTACCTCAATCAAGGTACGTATATGTCACTAGACCATTTTAATGTATAAAGATTGAAATACTGAATCTTTGAAAGAGAGTTAGAGTTTTTGAGTTTAACATATTCGAGGTCCCTTTGAAGTCGCGAAGAGTGGTTTTACTGCTAAAGATAGAATCTTTGTAAGAAAGTGAGAGTTTTGAGTTTAAAATATTCAGGTTCCCTGCGAAGTCGCAAAGAGTGTTTCAATGACTAAAGATTGAATCTCTGAATTAAAATGTCTCAATCAAGGAACCTATTATGTCATTTGACCTTTTTAATGAGAGTTTTGAATTAAGCTTATTAGAGTTCCTTTGACGTCCTGAAGAGTCTTGTAATGATGAAAGATTATATCTTTGAATGAAAATACCTCAATTAAGGTACCTATTATGTCAGTAGACCATTTTAATGTATAAAGATTAAGTCTTTGAAAGAAAATGTGAGTTTTGAGTTAAACTTATTAGAGTTCCCTTTGATATCACGAAGAGTGTTTTAATGAGTAAATACTGAATCTTTGAGTGAAATTACATCATTCAATGGACCTATTATGTCAGTAGACCTTTTTAATGTATAAAGATTGAATATTTGAAAGAAAATGAGAGCTTTGAGTTTAACTTATTCGAGTTCCCGATAAGGTTGAGAAGAGTGTTTTTTAGTGAGTAAAGATTGTATCTTTGAATGAAACTACCTCAATAAGGGCACCTATTTTGTTACTAGACCATTTTAATGTCCAAAGATTTCTTTGACAGAAAATAAGAGTTTTTGAGTTAAACGTATTCGAGTTCCCTTTGACGTCACAAAAGAGTGTTTTAATGAGTAAAGATGGAATCTTCGAATGAAATTACCTTAATCAAGGTTCCTATTATGTCATTAGAACTTTTTAACGTGTAAAAATTAAATCTTTGAAAGAAAATAAGAGTTTTGAGATCAACTTATTCGAGTTCCCTATGAAGTCACGGGTCAAGGCACCTATTGTGTCACTAGATCTATTTATTGTATAATGATTGAATCTTTGAAAGAAAATGAGAGTTTTGAGTTCAACTTATTCGAGTTCCCTTTGACATCACGAAAAGTGTTTTAATGAGCAAAGATTGAATCTTTGAATGAAATGACCTCAATTAAGGCACCTATCGTGTCACTGGACCTTTCTAATGTATGAAGATTCAATCTTTGAAAAAAACTGAGAGTTTTAAGTTTAACTTATTCGAGATCCCTATAAAGTCACGGAGAGTGTTTTAATGAGTAAAGATAGAGTCTTTGATAGAAATTACCCTGATCATGGTACCTATTATGTCACTAGACCGTTTTAACGTATTAAGATTGAATCTTTGAAAGAAAATGAGCGTTTAGAATTTAGCTTATTCGAGTTCCCTTTAAAGTCGCGAAAAGTGTTTTTATGACTAAAGATTGAATCTCTGAATGAAAATACCTCAATCAAGGTACCTATTATGTCAGTAGACCATTTTAATTTGCAAAGTTTAAATCTTCGATTGAAAATGCGAGTTTTGAGTTAAACTTATTCGAGTTCCCTTTGTCGTCACGAAGAGTGTTTTAATGAGTAAAGATTGATTCCTTGAATGAAATTACCCCAATCACGGTACCTATTATGTCACTAGACCATTTTAATGTATCAAGATTGGATCTTCGAAAGAAAAGGAGGGATAAACTTATTCGAGTTCCCTTTGACGTCCTGAAGAGTGTTTTAATGAGTAAAGATTGAATCTTTGAATGAAAATACCTCAATCAAGGTTCCTAGTATGTCACTAGACCATTTTGATGTTTAAAGATTAAATCTTTGAAAAAAAATGCGAGTTTTGAGTTAACTTATTCGAGTTCCCTTTGTCGTCACGAAGAGTGTTTTAATGAGCAATGATTGGAATCTTTGAATGAAATTACCTCAATCAAAGTATCTATATGTCAGTAGACCATTTTAATGTATAAAGGTTGGAATATTGAATTACCTCAATCAAGGTACCTATTATGTCAATAGATCTATTTCATGTATAAAGATTGAATCTTTGAAAGAATGAGAGTTGTGAGTTAAACTTATTCGAGTTCCCCTTAACGACCTGAAGAGTGTTTTAGTGAGTAAGGATTGAATCTTTGAAAGAAAATACCTCAATCAAGGTACTTACTGTGTCACTAACATTCTTAAGGTATAAAGATGAAAACTTTGAAGGAAAATGAGAGTTTTGAGTTAAATCTATTCAAGTTCCCTTTGACGTTCCGATTAGTGTTTTAATGAGTAAGACTGAATCTTTGAATGAAAATACCTCAATCAAGGTTCCTATTATGTCACCAGACGATTTTAATGTATAAAGATTAAATCTCTGAAAGAAAATGAGAGTTTTCAGTTAAACTTATTCGAGTTCCCTTTGTCGTCACAATGAGTGTTTTAATAACTAAAAAGTGAATCTTTGAATGAAATTACCTCAATCAAGGTACGTATATGTCACTAGACCATTTTAATGTATAAAGATTGAAATACTGAATCTTTGAAAGAGAGTTAGAGTTTTTGAGTTTAACATATTCGAGGTCCCTTTGAAGTCGCGAAGAGTGGTTTTACTGCTAAAGATAGAATCTTTGTAAGAAAGTGAGAGTTTTGAGTTTAAAATATTCAGGTTCCCTGCGAAGTCGCAAAGAGTGTTTCAATGACTAAAGATTGAATCTCTGAATTAAAATGTCTCAATCAAGGAACCTATTATGTCATTTGACCTTTTTAATGAGAGTTTTGAATTAAGCTTATTAGAGTTCCTTTGACGTCCTGAAGAGTCTTGTAATGATGAAAGATTATATCTTTGAATGAAAATACCTCAATTAAGGTACCTATTATGTCAGTAGACCATTTTAATGTATAAAGATTAAGTCTTTGAAAGAAAATGTGAGTTTTGAGTTAAACTTATTAGAGTTCCCTTTGATATCACGAAGAGTGTTTTAATGAGTAAATACTGAATCTTTGAGTGAAATTACATCATTCAATGGACCTATTATGTCAGTAGACCTTTTTAATGTATAAAGATTGAATATTTGAAAGAAAATGAGAGCTTTGAGTTTAACTTATTCGAGTTCCCGATAAGGTTGAGAAGAGTGTTTTTTAGTGAGTAAAGATTGTATCTTTGAATGAAACTACCTCAATAAGGGCACCTATTTTGTTACTAGACCATTTTAATGTCCAAAGATTTCTTTGACAGAAAATAAGAGTTTTTGAGTTAAACGTATTCGAGTTCCCTTTGACGTCACAAAAGAGTGTTTTAATGAGTAAAGATGGAATCTTCGAATGAAATTACCTTAATCAAGGTTCCTATTATGTCATTAGAACTTTTTAACGTGTAAAAATTAAATCTTTGAAAGAAAATAAGAGTTTTGAGATCAACTTATTCGAGTTCCCTATGAAGTCACGGGTCAAGGCACCTATTGTGTCACTAGATCTATTTATTGTATAATGATTGAATCTTTGAAAGAAAATGAGAGTTTTGAGTTCAACTTATTCGAGTTCCCTTTGACATCACGAAAAGTGTTTTAATGAGCAAAGATTGAATCTTTGAATGAAATGACCTCAATTAAGGCACCTATCGTGTCACTGGACCTTTCTAATGTATGAAGATTCAATCTTTGAAAAAAACTGAGAGTTTTAAGTTTAACTTATTCGAGATCCCTATAAAGTCACGGAGAGTGTTTTAATGAGTAAAGATAGAGTCTTTGATAGAAATTACCCTGATCATGGTACCTATTATGTCACTAGACCGTTTTAACGTATTAAGATTGAATCTTTGAAAGAAAATGAGCGTTTAGAATTTAGCTTATTCGAGTTCCCTTTAAAGTCGCGAAAAGTGTTTTTATGACTAAAGATTGAATCTCTGAATGAAAATACCTCAATCAAGGTACCTATTATGTCAGTAGACCATTTTAATTTGCAAAGTTTAAATCTTCGATTGAAAATGCGAGTTTTGAGTTAAACTTATTCGAGTTCCCTTTGTCGTCACGAAGAGTGTTTTAATGAGTAAAGATTGATTCCTTGAATGAAATTACCCCAATCACGGTACCTATTATGTCACTAGACCATTTTAATGTATCAAGATTGGATCTTCGAAAGAAAAGGAGGGATAAACTTATTCGAGTTCCCTTTGACGTCCTGAAGAGTGTTTTAATGAGTAAAGATTGAATCTTTGAATGAAAATACCTCAATCAAGGTTCCTAGTATGTCACTAGACCATTTTGATGTTTAAAGATTAAATCTTTGAAAAAAAATGCGAGTTTTGAGTTAACTTATTCGAGTTCCCTTTGTCGTCACGAAGAGTGTTTTAATGAGCAATGATTGGAATCTTTGAATGAAATTACCTCAATCAAAGTATCTATATGTCAGTAGACCATTTTAATGTATAAAGGTTGGAATATTGAATTACCTCAATCAAGGTACCTATTATGTCAATAGATCTATTTCATGTATAAAGATTGAATCTTTGAAAGAATGAGAGTTGTGAGTTAAACTTATTCGAGTTCCCCTTAACGACCTGAAGAGTGTTTTAGTGAGTAAGGATTGAATCTTTGAAAGAAAATACCTCAATCAAGGTACTTACTGTGTCACTAACATTCTTAAGGTATAAAGATGAAAACTTTGAAGGAAAATGAGAGTTTTGAGTTAAATCTATTCAAGTTCCCTTTGACGTTCCGATTAGTGTTTTAATGAGTAAGACTGAATCTTTGAATGAAAATACCTCAATCAAGGTTCCTATTATGTCACCAGACGATTTTAATGTATAAAGATTAAATCTCTGAAAGAAAATGAGAGTTTTCAGTTAAACTTATTCGAGTTCCCTTTGTCGTCACAATGAGTGTTTTAATAACTAAAAAGTGAATCTTTGAATGAAATTACCTCAATCAAGGTACGTATATGTCACTAGACCATTTTAATGTATAAAGATTGAAATACTGAATCTTTGAAAGAGAGTTAGAGTTTTTGAGTTTAACATATTCGAGGTCCCTTTGAAGTCGCGAAGAGTGGTTTTACTGCTAAAGATAGAATCTTTGTAAGAAAGTGAGAGTTTTGAGTTTAAAATATTCAAGTTCCCTGCGAAGTCGCAAAGAGTGTTTCAATGACTAAAGATTGAATCTCTGAATTAAAATGTCTCAATCAAGGAACCTATTATGTCATTTGACCTTTTTAATGAGAGTTTTGAATTAAGCTTATTAGAGTTCCTTTGACGTCCTGAAGAGTCTTGTAATGATGAAAGATTATATCTTTGAATGAAAATACCTCAATTAAGGTACCTATTATGTCAGTAGACCATTTTAATGTATAAAGATTAAGTCTTTGAAAGAAAATGTGAGTTTTGAGTTAAACTTATTCGAGTTTCCTTTGATATCACGAAGAGTGTTTTAATGAGTAAATACTGAATCTTTGGATGAAATTACATCATTCAATGGACCTATTATGTCAGTAGACCTTTTTAATGTATAAAGATTGAATATTTGAAAGAAAATGAGAGCTTTGAGTTTAACTTATTCGAGTTCCCGATAAGGTTGAGAAGAGTGTTTTTTAGTGAGTAAAGATTGTATCTTTGAATGAAACTACCTCAATAAGGGCACCTATTTTGTTACTAGACCATTTTAATGTCCAAAGATTTCTTTGACAGAAAATAAGAGTTTTTGAGTTAAACGTATTCGAGTTCCCTTTGACGTCACAAAAGAGTGTTTTAATGAGTAAAGATGGAATCTTCGAATGAAATTACCTTAATCAAGGTTCCTATTATGTCATTAGAACTTTTTAACGTGTAAAAATTGAATCTTTGAAAGAAAATAAGAGTTTTGAGATCAACTTATTCGAGTTCCCTATGAAGTCACGGGTCAAGGCACCTATTGTGTCACTAGATCTATTTATTGTATGATGATTGAATCTTTGAAAGAAAATGAGAGTTTTGAGTTGAACTTATTCGAGTTCCCTTTGACATCACGAAAAGTGTTTTAATGAGCAAAGATTGAATCTTTGAATGAAATGACCTCAATTAAGGCACCTATTGTGTCACTGGACCTTTATAATGTATGAAGATTCAATCTTTGAAAAAAACTGAGAGTTTTAAGTTTAACTTATTCGAGATCCCTATGAAGTCACGGAGAGTGTTTTATTGAGTAAAGATAGAATCTTTGAAAGAAATTACCCTAATCATGGTACCTATTATGTCACTAGACCGTTTTAACGTATTAAGATTGTATCTTTGAAAGAAAATGAGCGTTTAGAATTTAGCTTATTCGAGTTCCCTTTGAAGTCGCGAAAAGTGTTTTTATGACTAAAGATTGAATCTCTGAATGAAAATACCTCAATCAAGGTACCTATTATGTCAGTAGACCATTTTAATTTGCAAAGTTTAAATCTTCGATTGAAAATGCGAGTTTTGAGTTAAACTTATTCGAGTTCCCTTTGTCATCACGAAGAGTGTTTTAATGAGTAAAGATTGATTCCTTGAATGAAATTACCCCAATCACGGTACCTATTATGTCACTAGACCATTTTAATGTATCAAGATTGGATCTTCGAAAGAAAAGGAGGGTTGTGAGTTAAACTTATTCGAGTTCCCTTTGACGTCCTGAAGAGTGTTTTAATGAGTAAAGATTGAATCTTTGAATGAAAATACCTCAATCAGGGTACCTAGTATGTCACTAGACCATTTTGATGTTTAAAGATTAAATCTTTGAAAAAAAATGCGAGTTTTGAGTTAACTTATTCGAGTTCCCTTTGTCGTCACGAAGAGTGTTTTAATGAGAAATGATTGGAATCTTTGAATGAAATTACCTCAATCAAAGTATCTATATGTCAGTAGACCATTTTAATGTATAAAGGTTGAAATATTGAATTACCTCAATCAAGGTACCTATTATGTCACTAGATCTATTTCATGTATAAAGATTGAATCTTTGAAAGAATGAGAGTTGTGAGTTAAACTTATTCGAGTTCCCCTTAACGACCTGAAGAGTGTTTGAGTGACTAAGGATTGAATCTTTGAAAGAAAATACCTCAATCAAGGTACCTACTGTGTCACTAACATTCTTAAGGTATAAAGATGAAAACTTTGAAGGAAAATGAGAGTTTTGAGTTAAATCTATTCAAGTTCCCTTTGACGTTCCGATTAGTGTTTTAATGAGTAAGACTGAATCTTTGAATGAAAATACCTCAATCAAGGTTCCTATTATGTCACCAGACGATTTTAATGTTTAAAGATTAAATCTCTGAAAGAAAATGAGAGTTTTCAGTTAAACTTATTCGAGTTCCCTTTGTCGTCACAATGAGTGTTTTAATAACTAAAAAGTGAATCTTTGAATGAAATTACCTCAATCAAGGTACGTATATGTCACTAGACCATTTTAATGTATAAAGATTGAAATACTGAATCTTTGAAAGAGAGTTAGAGTTTTTGAGTTTAACATATTCGAGGTCCCTTTGAAGTCGCGAAGAGTGGTTTTACTGCTAAAGATAGAATCTTTGTAAGAAAGTGAGAGTTTTGAGTTTAAAATATTCAGGTTCCCTGCGAAGTCGCAAAGAGTGTTTCAATGACTAAAGATTGAATCTCTGAATTAAAATGTCTCAATTAAGGAACCTATTATGTCATTTGACCTTTTTAATGAGAGTTTTGAATTAAGCTTATTAGAGTTCCTTTGACGTCCTGAAGAGTCTTGTAATGATGAAAGATTATATCTTTGAATGAAAATACCTCAATTAAGGTACCTATTATGTCAGTAGACCATTCTAATGTATAAAGATTATGTCTTTGAAAGAAAATGTGAGTTTTGAGTTAAACTTATTCGAGTTCCCTTTGACATCACGAAGAGTGTTTTAATGAGTAAATACTGAATCTTTGAATGAAATTACATCATTCAATGGACCTATTATGTCAGTAGACCTTTTTAATGTATAAAGATTGAATATTTGAAAGAAAATGAGAGCTTTGAGTTTAACTTATTCGAGTTCCCGATATGGTTGAGAAGAGTGTTTTTTAGTGAGTAAAGATTGTATCATTGAATGAAACTACCTCAATAAGGGCACCTATTTTGTTACTAGACCATTTTAATGTCCAAAGATTTCTTTGACAGAAAATAAGAGTTTTTGAGTTAAACGTATTCGAGTTCCTTTTGACGTCACAAAAGAGTGTTTTAATGAGTAAAGATGGAATCTTCGAATGAAATTACCTTAATCAAGGTTCCTATTATGTCATTAGAACTTTTTAACGTGTAAAAATTAAATCTTTGAAAGAAAATAAGAGTTTTGAGATCAACTTATTCGAGTTCCCTATGAAGTCACGGGTCAAGGCACCTATTGTGTCACTAGATCTATTTATTGTATAATGATTGAATCTTTGAAAGAAATTGAGAGTTTTGAGTTCAACTTATTCGAGTTCCCTTTGACATCACGAAAAGTGTTTTAATGAGCAAAGATTGAATCTTTGAATGAAATGACCTCAATTAAGGCACCTATTGTGTCATTGGACCTTTCTAATGTATGAAGATTCAATCTTTGACCAAAACTGAGAGTTTTAAGTTTAACTTATTCGAGATCCCTATGAAGTCACGGAGAGTGTTTTAATGAGTAAAGATAGAATCTTTGAAAGAAATTACCCTGATCATGGTACCTATTATGTCACTAGACCGTTTTAACGTATTAAGATTGAATCTTTGAAAGAAAATGAGAGTTTAGAATTTAGCTTATTCGAGTTCCCTTTGAAGTCGCGAAGAGTGTTTTTATGACTAAAGATTGAATCTCTGAATGAAAATACCTCAATCAAGGTACCTATTATGTCAGTAGACCATTTTAATTTGCAAAGTTTAAATCTTCGATTGAAAATGCGAGTTTTGAGTTAAACTTATTCGAGTTCCCTTTGTCGTCGCGAAGAGTGTTTTAATGAGTAAAGATTGATTCCTTGAATGAAATTACGCCAATCACGGTACCTATTATGTCACTAGACCATTTTAATGTATCAAGATTGGATCTTCGAAAGAAAAGGAGGGTTGTGAGTTAAACTTATTCGAGTTCCCTTTGACGTCCTGAAGAGTGTTTTAATGAGTAAAGATTGAATCTTTGAATGAAAATACCTCAGTCAAGGTACCTAGTATGTCACTAGACCATTTTGATGTTTAAAGATTAAATCTTTGAAAAAAAATGCGAGTTTTGAGTTAAACTTATTCGAGTTCCATTTGTCGTCACGAAGAGTGTTTTAATGAGCAATGATTGGAATCTTTGAATGAAATTACCTCAATCAAAGTATCTATATGTCAGTAGACCGTTTTAATGCATAAAGGTTGGAATATTGAATTACCTCAATCAAGGTACCTATTATGTCACTAGATCTATTTCATGTATAAAGATTGAATCTTTGAAAGAATGAGTGTTGTGAGTTAAACTTATTCGAGTTCCCCTTAACGACCTGAAGAGTGTTTTAGTGAGTAAGGATTGAATCTTTGAAAGAAAATACCTCAATCAAGGTACCTACTGTGTCACTAACATTCTTAAGGTATAAAGATGAAAACTTTGAAGGAAAATGAGAGTTTTGAGTTAAATCTATTCAAGTTCCCTTTGACGTTCCGATTAGTGTTTTAATGAGTAAGACTGAATCTTTGAATGAAAATACCTCAATCAAGGTTCCTGTTATGTCACCAGACGATTTTAATATATAAAGATTAAATCTCTGAAAGAAAATGAGAGGTTTCAGTTAAACTTATTCGAGTTCCCTTTGTCGTCCCAATGAGTGTTTTAATAACTAAAAAGTGAATCTTTGAATGAAATTACCTCAATCAAGGTACGTATATGTCACTAGACCATTTTAATGTACAAAGATTGAAATACTGAATCTTTGAAAGAGAGTTAGAGTTTTTGAGTTTAACATATTCGAGGTCCCTTTGAAGTCGCGAAGAGTGGTTTTACTGCTAAAGATAGAATCTTTGTAAGAAAGTGAGAGTTTTGAGTTTAAAATATTCAGGTTCCCTGCGAAGTCGCAAAGAGTGTTTCAATGACTAAAGATTGAATCGCTGAATTAAAATGTCTCAATTAAGGAACCTATTATGTCATTTGACCTTTTTAATGAGAGTTTTGAATTAAGCTTATTAGAGTTCCTTTGACGTCTTGAAGAGTCTTGTAATGATGAAAGATTATATCTTTGAATGAAAATACCTCAATTAAGGTACCTATTATGTCAGTAGACCATTTTAATGTATAAAGATTAAGTCTTTGAAAGAAAATGTGAGTTTTGAGTTAAACTTATTCGAGTTCCCTTTGATATCACGAAGAGTGTTTTAATGCGTAAATACAGAATCTTTGAATGAAATTACATCATTCAATGGACCTATTATGTCAGTAGACCTTTTTAATGTATAAAGATTGAATATTTGAAAGAAAATGAGAGCTTTGAGTTTAACTTATTCGAGTTCCCGATAAGGTTGAGAAGAGTGTTTTTTAGTGAGTAAAGATTGTATCTTTGAATGAAACTACCTCAGTAAGGGCACCTATTTTGTTACTAGACCATTTTAATGTCCAAAGATTTCTTTGACAGAAAATAAGAGTTTTTGACTTAAACGTATTCGAGTTCCCTTTGACGTCACAAAAGAGTGTTTTAATGAGTAAAGATGGAATCTTCGAATGAAATTACCTTAATCAAGGTTCCTATTATGTCATTAGAACTTTTTAACGTGTAAAAATTAAATCTTTGAAAGAAAATAAGAGTTTTGAGATCAACTTATTCGAGTTCCCTATGAAGTTACGGGTCAAGGCACCTATTGTGTCACTAGATCTATTTATTGTATAATGATTGAATCTTTGAAAGAAAATGAGAGTTTTGAGTTCAACTTATTCGAGTTCCCATTGACATCACGAAAAGTGTTTTAATGAGCAAAGATTGAATCTTTGAATGAAATGACCTCAATTAAGGCACCTATTGTGTCACTGGACCTTTCTAATGTATGAAGATTCAATCTTTGAAAAAAACTGAGAGTTTTAAGTTTAACTTATTCGAGATCCCTATGAAGTCACGGAGAGTGTTTTAATGAGTAAAGATAGAATCTTTGAAAGAAATTACCCTGATCATGGTACCTATTATGTCACTAGACCGTTTTAACGTATTAAGATTGAATCTTTGAAAGAAAATGAGAGTTTAGAATTTAGCTTATTCGAGTTCCCTTTGAAGTCGCGAAGACTGTTTTTATGACTAAAGATTGAATCTCTGAATGAAAATACCTCAATCAACGTACCTATTATGTCAGTAGACCATTTTAATTTGCAAAGTTTAAATCTTCGATTGAAAATGCGAGTTTTGAGTTAAACTTATTCGAGTTCCCTTTGTCGTCACGAAGAGTGTTTTAATGAGTAAAGATTGATTCCTTGAATGAAATTACCCCAATCACGGTACCTATTATGTCACTAGACCATTTTAATGTATCAAGATTGGATCTTCGAAAGAAAAGGAGGGTTGTGAGTTAAACTTATTCGAGTTCCCTTTGACGTCCTGAAGAGTGTTTTAATGAGTAAAGATTGAATATTTGAATGAAAATACCTCAATCAAGGTACCTAGTATGTCACTAGACCATTTTGATGTTTAAAGATTAAATCTTTGAAAAAAAATGCGAGTTTTGAGTTAAACTTATTCGAGTTCCCTTTGTCGTCACGAAGAGTGTTTTAATGAGCAATGATTGGAATCTTTGAATGAAATTACCTCAATCAAAGTATCTATATGTCAGTAGACCGTTTTAATGCATAAAGGTTGGAATATTGAATTACCTCAATCAAGGTACCTATTATGTCACTAGATCTATTTCATGTATAAAGATTGAATCTTTGAAAGAATGAGAGTTGTGAGTTAAACTTATTCGAGTTCCCCTTAACGACCTGAAGAGTGTTTTAGTGAGTAAGGATTGAATCTTTGAAAGAAAATAACTCAATCAAGGTACCTACTGTGTCACTAACATTCTTAAGGTATAAAGATGAAAACTTTGAAGGAAAATGAGAGTTTTGAGTTAAATCTATTCAAGTTCCCTTTGACGTTCCGATTAGTGTTTTAATGAGTAAGACTGAATCTTTGAATGAAAATACCTCAATCAAGGTTCCTATTATGTCACCAGACGATTTTAATGTATAAAGATTAAATCTCTGAAAGAAAATGAGAGTTTTCAGTTAAACTTATTCGAGTTCCCTTTGTCGTCACAATGAGTGTTTTAATAACTAAAAAGTGAATCTTTGAATGAAATTACCTCAATCAAGGTACGTATATGTCACTAGACCATTTTAATGTATAAAGATTGAAATACTGAATCTTTGAAAGAGAGTTAGAGTTTTTGAGTTTAACATATTCGAGGTCCCTTTGAAGTCGCGAAGAGTGGTTTTACTGCTAAAGATAGAATCTTTGTAAGAAAGTGAGAGTTTTGAGTTTAAAATATTCAGGTTCCCTGCGAAGTCGCAAAGAGTGTTTCAATGACTAAAGATTGAATCTCTGAATTAGAATGTCTCAATCAAGGAACCTATTATGTCATTTGACCTTTTTAATGAGAGTTTTGAATTAAGCTTATTAGAGTTCCTTTGACGTCCCGAAGAGTCTTGTAATGATGAAAGATTATATCTTTGAATGAAAATACCTCAATTAAGGTACCTATTATGTCAGTAGACCATTTTAATGTATAAAGATTAAGTCTTTGAAAGAAAATGTGAGTTTTGAGTTAAACTTATTCGAGTTCCCTTTGACATCACGAAGAGTGTTTTAATGAGTAAATACTGAATCTTTGAATGAAATTGCATCATTCAATGGACCTATTATGTCAATAGACCTTTTTAATGTATAAAGATTGAATCTTTGAAAGAAAATGAGAGCTTTGAGTTTAACTTATTCGAGTTCCCGATAAGGTTGAGAAGAGTGTTTTTTAGTGAGTAAAGATTGTATCTTTGAATGAAACTACCTCAATAAGGGCACCTATTTTGTTACTGGACCATTTTAATGTCCAAAGATTTCTTTGACAGAAAATAAGAGTTTTTGAGTTAAACGTATTCGAGTTCCCTTTGACGTCACAAAAGAGTGTTTTAATGAGTAAAGATGGAATCTTCGAATGAAATTACCTTAATCAAGGTTCCTATTATGTCATTAGAACTTTTTAACGTGTAAAAATTGAATCTTTGAAAGAAAATAAGAGTTTTGAGATCAACTTATTCGAGTTCCCTATGTAGTCACGGGTCAAGGCACCTATTGTGTCACCTGATCTATTTATTGTATAATGATTGAATCTTTGAAAGAAAATGAGAGTTTTGAGTTCAACTTATTCGAGTTCCCTTTGACATCACGAAAAGTGTTTTAATGAGCAAAGATTGAAATTTTGAATGAAATGACCTCAATCAAGGCACCTATTGTGTCACTGGACCTTTCTAATGTATGAAGATTCAATCTCTGAAAAAAACTGAGAGTTTTAAGTTTAACTTATTCGAGATCCCTATGAAGTAACGGAGAGTGTTTTAATGAGTAAATAATGAATCTTCGAATGAAAATACCTCAATCAAGGTACCTATTATGTCACTAGCCCATTTCAATGTGTAAAGAATAAATCTTTGAAAGAAAATGAGAGTTTTCAGTTAAAATTATTTGTGTTCCCTTTGACGACACGAAGAGTGTTTTAATGAGTAAAGATCGAATTTTTGAAAGAAATTACCCTGATCATGGTACCTATTATGTCACTAGACCGTTTTAATGTATTAAGATTGAATCTTTGAAAGAAAATGAGAGTTTAGAATTTAGCTTATTCGAGTTCCCTTTGAAGTCGCGAAGAGTGTTTTTATGACTAAAGATTGAATCTATGAATGAAAATACCTTAATCAAGGTACCTATTATGTCAGTAGACCATTTTAATTTGCAAAGTTTAAATCTTCGATTGAAAATGCGAGTTTTGAGTTAAACTTATTCGAGTTCCCGTTGTCGTCACGAAGAGTGTTTTAATGAGTAAAGATTGATTCCTTGAATGAAATTACCCCAATCACGGTACCTATTATGTCACTAGACCATTTTAATGTATCAAGATTGGATCTTCAAAAGAAAAGGAGGGTTGTGAGTTAAACTTATTCGAGTTTCCTTTGACGTCCTGAAGAGTGTTTTAATGAGTAAGATTGAATCTTTGAATGAAAATACCTCAATCAAGGTACCTATTATGACACTAGACCATTTTGATATTTAAAGATTAAATCTTCGAAAAAAAATGCGAGTTTTGAGTTAAACTTATTCGAGTTCCCTTTGTCGTCACGAAGAGTGTTTTAATGAGCAATGATTGAATCTTTGAATGAAATTACCTCAATCAAAGTATCTATATGTCAGTAGACCATTTTAATGTATAAATGTTGAAATATTGAATTACCTCAATCAAGGTACCTATTATGTCACTAGATCTATTTCATGTATAAAGATTGAATCTTTGAAAGAATGAGAGTTGTGAGTTAAACTTATTCGAGTTCCCCTTGACGACCTGAAGAGTGTTTTAGTGAGTAAGGATTGAATCTTTGAAAGAAAATACCTCAATCAAGGTACCTACTCTGTCACTAACATTCTTAAGGTATAAAGATGAAAACTTTGAAGGAAAATGAGAGTTTTGAGTTAAATCTATTGAAGTTCCCTTTGACGTTCCGATTAGTGTTTTAATGAGTAAGACTGAATCTTTGAATGAAAATACCTCAATCAAGGTTCCAATTATGTCACCAGACGATTTTAATGTATAAAGATTAAATCTCTGAAAGAAAATGAGAGTTTTCAGTTAAACTTATTCGAGTTCCCTTTGTCGTCACAATGAGTGTTTTAATAACTAAAAAGTGAATCTTTGAATGAAATTACCTCAATCAAGGTACGTATATGTCACTAGACCATTTTAATATATAAAGATTGAAATACTGAATCTTTGAAAGAGAGTTAGAGTTTTTGAGTTTAACATATTCGAGGTCGCTTTGAAGTCGCGAAGAGTGGTTTTACTGCTAAAGATATAATCTTTGTAAGAAAGTGAGAGTTTTGAGTTTAAAATATTCAGGTTCCCTGCGAAGTCGCAAAGAGTGTTTCAATGACTAAAGATTGAATCTCTGAATTAAAATGTCTCAATCAAGGAACCTATTATGTCATTTGACCTTTTTAATGAGAGTTTTGAATTAAGCTTATTAGAGTTCCTTTGACGTCCTGAAGAGTCTTGTAATGATGAAAGATTATATCTTTGAATGAAAATACCTCAATTAAGGTTCCTATTATGTCAGTAGACCATTTTAATGTATAAAGATTAAGTCTTTGAAAGAAAATGTGCGTTTTGAGTTAAACTTATTCGAGTTCCCTTTGATATCACGAATAGTGTTTTAATGAGTAAATACTGAATCTTTGAATGAAATTACATCATTCAATGGACCTATTATGTCAGTAGACCTTTTTAATGTATAAAGATTGAATCTTTGAAAGAAAATGAGAGCTTTGAGTTTAACTTATTCGAGATCCCGATAAGGTTGAGAAGAGTGTTTTTTAGTGAGTAAAGATTGTATCTTTGAATGAAACTACCTCCATAAGGGCACCTATTTTGTTACTAGACCATTTTAATGTCCAAAGATTTCTTTGACAGAAAATTAGAGTTTTTGAGTTAAACGTATTCGAGTTCCCTTTGACGTCACAAAAGAGTGTTTTAATGAGTAAAGATGGAATCTTCGAATGAAATTACCTTAATCAAGGTTCCTATTATGTCATTAGAACTTTTTAACGTGTAAAAATTGAATCTTTGAAAGAAAATAAGAGTTTTGAGATCAACTTATTCGAGTTCCCTATGAAGTCACGGGTCAAGGCACCTATTGTGTCACTAGATCTATTTATTGTATAATGTCACTAGACCATTTTAATGTATCAAGATTGGATCTTCGAAAGAAAAGGAGGGTTGTGAGTTAAACTTATTCGAGTTCCCTTTGACGTCCTGAAGAGTGTTTTAATGAGTAAAGATTGAATCTTTGAATGAAAATACCTCAATCAAGGTACCTATTATGTCACTAGACCATTTTGATGTTTAAAGATTAAATCTTTGAAAAAAAATGCGAGTTTTGAGTTAAACTTATTCGTGTTCCTTTTGTCGTCACGAAGAGTGTTTTAATGAGCAATGATTGGAATCTTTGAATGAAATTACCTCAATCAAAGTATCTATATGTCAGTAGACCATTTTAATGTATAAAGGTTGAAATATTGAATTACCTCAATCAAGGTACCTATTATGTCACTAGATCTATTTCATGTATAAAGATTGAATCTTTGAAAGAATGAGAGTTGTGAGTTAAACTTATTCGAGTTCCCCTTGACGACCTGAAGAGTGTTTTAGTGAGTAAGGATTGAATCTTTGAAAGAAAATACCTCTATCAAGGTACCTACTGTGTCACTAACATTCTTAAGGTATAAAGATGAAAACTTTGAAGGAAAATGAGAGTTTTGAGTTAAATCTATTCAAGTTCCCTTTGACGTTCCGATTAGTGTCTTAATGAGTAAGACAAAATCTTTGAATGAAAATACCTCAATCAAGGTTCCTATTATGTCACCAGACGATTTTAATGTATAAAGATTAAATCTTTGAAAGAAAATGAGAGTTTTCAGTTAAACTTATTCGAGTTCCCTTTGTCATCACAATGAGTGTTTTAATAACTAAAAAGTGAATATTTGAATGAAATTACCTCAATCAAGGTACGTATATGTCACTAGACCATTTTAATGTATAAAGATTGAAATATTGAATCTTTGAAAGAGAGTTAGAGTTTTTGAGTTTAACATATTCGAGGTCCCTTTGAAGTCGCGAACAGTGGCTTTACTGCTAAAGATAGAATCTTTGTAAGAAAGTGAGATTTTTGAGTTTAAAATATTCAGGTTCCCTGCGAATTCGCAAAGAGTGTTTCAATGACTAAAGATTGAATCTTTGAATTAAAATGTCTCAATCAAGGAACCTATTATGTCACTTGACTTTTTTAATGAGAGTTTTGAATTAAGCTTATTAGAGTTCCTTTGACGTCCCGAAGTGTCTTGTAATGATGAAAGATTATATCATTGAATGAAAATACCTCAATTAAGGTACCTATTATGTCAGTAGATCATTTTAATGTATAAAGATTAAGTCTTTGAAAGAAAATGTGAGTTTTGAGTTTAACTTATTCGAGTCCCTTTGACATCACGAAGAGTGTTTTAATGAGTAAATACTGAATCTTTGAATGAAATTGCATCATTCAATGGGCCTATCATGTCAGTAGACCTTTTTAATGTATAAAGATTGAATCTTTGAAAGAAAATGAGAGCTTTGAGTTTAACTTATTCGAGTTCCCGATAAGGTTGAGAAGAGTGTTTTTTAGTGAGTAAAGATTGTATCTTTGAATGAACCTACCTCAATAAGGGCACCTATTTTGTTACTAGACCATTTTAATGTCCAAAGTTTTCTTTGACAGAAAATAAGAGTTTTTGAGTTAAACATATTCGAGTTCCCTTTGACGTCACAAAAGAGTGTTTTAATGAGTAAAGATGGAATCTTCGAATGAAATTACCTTAATCAAGGTTCCTATTATGTCATTAGAACTTTTTAACGTGTAAAAATTGAATCTTTAAAAGAAAATAAGAGTTTTGAGATCAACTTATTCGAGTTCCCTATGAAGTCACGGGTCAAGGCACCTATTGTGTCACTAGATCTATTTATTGTATAAGGATTGAATCTTTGAAAGAAAATGAGAGTTTTGAGTTCGAGTTCCCTTTGACATCACGAAAAGTGTTTTAATGAGCAAAGATTGAATCTTTGAGTGAAATGGCCTCAATCAAGGCACCTGTTGTGTCACTGGACCTTTCTAATGTATGAAGATTCAATCTCTGAAAAAAACTGAGAGTTTTAAGTTTAACTTATTCGAGATCCCTATGAAGTCACGGAGAGTGTTTTAGCGAGTAAAGAATGAATCTTCGAATGAAAATACCTCAATCAAGGTACCTATTATGTCACTAGCCCATTTCAATGTGTAAAGAATAAATCTTTCAAAGAAAATGAGAGTTTTCAGTTAAAATTATTTGGGTTCCCTTTGACGACACGAAGAGTGTTTTAATGAGTAAAGATAGAATCTTTGAAAGAAATTACCCTGATCATGGTACCTATTATGTCACTAGACCGTTTTAATGTATTAAGATTGAATCTTTAAAGGAAAATGAGAGTTTAGAATTTAGCTTATTCGAGTTCCCTTTGAAGTCGCGGAGAGTGTTTTTATGACTAAAGATTGAATCTCTGAATGAAAATACCTCAATCAAGGTACCTATTATGTCAGTAGACCATTTTAATTTGCAAAGTTTAAATCTTCGATTGAAAATGCGAGTTTTGAGTTAAACTAATTCGAGTTCCCTTTGTCGTCACGAAGAGTGTTTTAATGAGTAAAGATTGATTCCTTGAATGAAATTACCCCAATCATGGTACCTATTTTGTCACTAGACCATTTTAATGGATCAAGATTGGATCTTCGAAATAAAAGGAGGGTTGTGAGTTAAACTTATTCGAGTTCCCTTTGACGTCCTGAAGAGTGTTTTAATGAGTAAAGATTGAATCTTTGAATGAAAATACCTCAATCAAGGTACCTATTATGTCACTAGACCATTTTGATGTTTAAAGATTAAATCTTTGAAAAAAATGCGAGTTTTGAGTTAAACTTATTCGAGTTCCCTTTGTCGTCACGAAGAGTGTTTTAATGAGCAATGATTAAATCTTTGAATGAAATTACCTCAATCAAAGTATCTATATGTCAGTAGACCATTTTAATGTATAAAGGTTGAAATATTGAATTACCTCAATCAAGGTACCTATTATGTCACTAGATCTATTTCATGTATAAAGATTAAATCTTTGAAAGAATGAGAGTTGTGAGTTAAACTTATTCGAGTTCCCCTTAACGACCTGAAGAGTGTTTTAGTGAGTAAGGATTGAATCTTTGAAAGAAAATACCTCAATCAAGGTACCAACTGTGTCACTAACATTCTTAAGGTATAAAGATGAAAACTCTGAAGGAAAATGAGAGTTTTGAGTTAAATCTATTCAAGTTCCCTTTGACGTTCCGATTAGTGTTTTAATGAGTAAGACTGATTCTTTGAATGAAAATACCTCAATCAAGGTTCCTATTATGTCACCAGACGATTTTAATGTATAAAGATTAAATCTTTGAAAGAAAATGAGAGTTTTCAGTTAAACTTATTCGAGTTCCCTTTGTCGTCACAATGAGTGTTTTAATAACTAAAAAGTGAATCTTTGAATGAAATTACCTCAATCATGGTACGTATATGTCACTAGACCATTTTAATGTATAAAGATTGAAATACTAAATCTTTGAAAGAGAGTTAGAGTTTTTGAGTTTAACATATTCGAGGTCCCTTTGAAGTCGCGAACAGTGGTTTTACTGTTAAAGATAGAATCTTTGTAAGAAAGTGAGAGTTTTGAGTTTAAAATATTCAGGTTCCCTGCGAAGTCGCAAAGAGTGTTTCAATGACTAAAGATTGAATCTTTGAATTAAAACGTCTCAATCAAGGAACCTATTATGTCATTTTACCTTTTTAATGAGAGTTTTGAATTAAGCTTATTAGAGTTCCTTTGACGTCCCGAAGAGTCTTGTAATGATGAAAGATTATATCTTTGAATGAAAATACCTCAATTAAGGTACCTATTATGTCAGTAGACCATTTTAATGTATAAAGATTAAGTCTTTGAAAGAAAATGTGAGTTTTGAGTTAAACTTATTCGAGTTCCCTTTGACATCACGAAGAGTGTTTTAATGAGTAAATACTGAATCTTTGAATGAAATTACATCATTCAATGGACCTATTATGTCAGTAGACCTTTTTAATGTATAAAGATTGAATCTTTGAAAGAAAATGAGAGCTTTGAGTTTAACTTATTCGAGTTCCCGATAAGGTTGAGAAGAGTGTTTTTTAGTGAGTAAAGATTGTATCTTTGAATGAAACTACCTCAATAAGGGCACCTATTTTGTTACTAGACCATTTTAATGTCCAAAGATTTCTTTGACAGAAAATAAGAGTTTTTGTGTTAAACGTATTCGAGTTCCCTTTGACGTCACAAAGAGTGTTTTAATGAGTAAAGATGGAATCTTCGAATGAAATTACCTTAATCAAGGTTCCTATTATGTCATTAGAGCTTTTTAACGTATAAAAATTGAATCTTTGAAAGAAAATAAGAGTTTTGAGATCAACTTATTCGAGTTCCCTATGAAGTCACGGGTCAAGGCACCTATTATGTCACTAGATCTATTTATTGTATAATGATTGAATCTTTGAAAGAAAATGAGAGTTTTGAGTTCAACTTATTCGAGTTCCCTTTGACATCACGAAAAGTGTTTTAATGAGCAAAGATTGAATCTTTGAATGAAATGACCTCAATCAAGGCACCTATTGTGTCACTGGACCTTTCTAATGTATGAAGATTCAATCTCTAAAAAAACTGAGAGTTTTAAGTTTAACTTATTCGAGATCCCGATGAAGTCACGGAGAGTGTTTTAATGAGTAAAGAATGAATCTTCGAATGAAAATACCTCAATCAAGGTACCTATTATGTCACTAGCCCATTTCAATGTGTAAAGAATAAATCTTTGAAAGAAAATGAGAGTTTTCAGTTAAAATTATTTGAGTTCCCTTTGACGACACGAAGAGTGTCTTAATGAGTAAAGATAGAATCTTTGAAAGAAATTACCTTGATCATGGTACCTATTATATCACTAGACCGTTTTAACGTATTAAGATTGAATCTTTGAAAGAAAATGAGAGTTTAGAATTTAGCTTATTCGAGTTCCCTTTGAAGTCGCGAAGAGTGTTTTTATGACTAAAGATTGAATCTCTGAATGAAAATACCCCAATCAAGGTACCTATTATGTCAGTAGACCATTTTAATTTGCAAAGTTTAAATCATCGATTGAAAATGCGAGTTTTGAGTTAAACTTATTCGAGTTCCCTTTGTCGTCACGAAGAGTGTTTTAATGAAGAATGATTGATTCCTTGAATGAAATTACCCCAATCACAGTACCTATTATGTCACTAGACCATTTTAGTGTATCAAGATAGGATCTTCGAAAGAAAAGGAGGGTTGTGAGTTAAACTTATTCGAGTTCCCTTTGACGTCCTGAAGAGTGTTTTAATGAGTAAAGATTGAATCTTTGAATGAAAATACCTCAATCAAGGTACCTATTATGTCACTAGACCATTTTCATGTTTAAAGATTAAATCTTTGAAAAAAAATGCGAGTTTTGAGTTAAACTTATTCGAGTTCCCTTTGTCGTCACGAAGAGTGTTTTAATGAGCAATGATTGAATCTTTGAATGAAATTACCTCAACCAAAGTTTCTATATGTCAGTAGACCATTTTAATGTATAAAGGTTGAAATATTGAATTACCTCAATCAAGGTACCTATTATGTCACTAGATCTATTTCATGTATAAAGATTGAATCTTTGAAAGAATGAGAGTTGTGAGTTAAACTTATTCGAGTTCCCCTTAACGACCTGAAGAGTGTTTTAGTGAGTAAGGATTGAATCTTTGAAAGTAAATACCTCAATCAAGGTACCTACTGTGTCACTAACATTCTTAAGGTATAAAGATGAAAACTCTGAAGGAAAATGAGAGTTTTGAGTTAAATCTATTCAAGTTCCCTTTGACGTTCCGATTAGTGTTTTAATGAGTAAGACTGATTCTTTGAATGAAAATACCTCAATCAAGGTTCCTATTATGTCACCAGACAATTTTAATGTATAAAGATTAAATCTTTGAAAGAAAATGAGAGTTTTCAGTTAAACTTATTCGAGTTCCCTTTGTCGTCACGAAGAGTGTTTTAATGAAGAATGATTGATTCCTTGAATGAAATTACCCCAATCACGGTACCTATTATGTCACTAGACCATTTTAGTGTATCAAGATAGGATCTTCGAAAGAAAAGGAGGGTTGTGAGTTAAACTTATTCGAGTTCCCTTTGACGTCCTGAAGAGTGTTTTAATGAGTAAAGATTGAATCTTTGAATGAAAATACCTCAATCAAGGTACCTATTATGTCACTAGACCATTTTCATGTTTAAAGATTAAATCTTTGAAAAAAAATGCGAGTTTTGAGTTAAACTTATTCGAGTTCCCTTTGTCGTCACGAAGAGTGTTTTAATGAGCAATGATTGAATCTTTGAATGAAATTACCTCAACCAAAGTTTCTATATGTCAGTAGACCATTTTAATGTATAAAGGTTGAAATATTGAATTACCTCAATCAAGGTACCTATTATGTCACTAGATCTATTTCATGTATAAAGATTGAATCTTTGAAAGAATGAGAGTTGTGAGTTAAACTTATTCGAGTTCCCCTTAACGACCTGAAGAGTGTTTTAGTGAGTAAGGATTGAATCTTTGAAAGAAAATACCTCAATCAAGGTACCTACTGTGTCACTAACATTCTTAAGGTATAAAGATGAAAACTCTGAAGGAAAATGAGAGTTTTGAGTTAAATCTATTCAAGTTCCCTTTGACGTTCCGATTAGTGTTTTAATGAGTAAGACTGATTCTTTGAATGAAAATACCTCAATCAAGGTTCCTATTATGTCACCAGACAATTTTAATGTATAAAGATTAAATCTTTGAAAGAAAATGAGAGTTTTCAGTTAAACTTATTCGAGTTCCCTTTGTCGTCACAATGAGTGTTTTAATAACTAAAAAGTGAATCTTTGAATGAAGTTACCTCAATCAAGGTACGTATATGTCACTAGACCATTTTAATGTATAAGGATTGAAATACTGAATCTTTGAAAGAGAGTTAGAGTTTTTGAGTTTAACATATTCGAGGTCCCTTTGAAGTCGCAAAGAGTGGTTTTACTGCTAAAGATAGAATCTTTGTAAGAAAGTGAGAGTCTTGAGTTTAAAATATTCAGGTTCCCTGCGAAGTCGCAAAGAGTGTTTCAATGACTAAAGATTGAATCTTTGAATTACAATGTCTCAATCAAGGAACCAATTATGTCATTTGACCTTTTTATTGAGAGTTTTGAATTAAGCTTATTAGAGTTCCTTTGCCGTCCCGAAGAGCCTTGTAATGATGAATGATTATATCTTTGAATGAAAATACCTCAATTAAGGTACCTATTATGTCAGTAGACCATTTTAGTGTATAAAGATTAAGTCTTTGAAAGAAAATGTGAGTATTGAGTTAAAATTATTCGAGTTCCCTTTTACATCACGAAGAGTGTTTTAATGAGTAAATACTGAATCTTTGAATGAAATTACATCATTCAATGGACCTATTATGTCAGTAGACCTTTTTAATGTATAAAGATTGAATCTTTGAAAGAAAATGAGAGCTTTTAGTTTAACTTATTCGAGTTCCCGATAAGGTTGAGAAGCGTGTTTTTTAGTGAGTAAAGATTGTTTCTTTGAATGAAACTACCTCAATAAGGGCACCTATTTTGTTACTAGACCATTTTAATGTCCAAAGATTTCTTTGACAGAAAATAAGAGTTTTTGAGTTAAACGTATTCGAGTTCCCTTTGACGTCACAAAGAGTGTTTTAATGAGTAAAGATGGAATCTTCGAATGAAATTACCTTAATCAAGGTTCCTATTATGTCATTAGAACTTTTTAACGTGTAAAAATTGAATCTTTGAAAGAAAATAAGAGTTTTGATATCAACTTATTCGAGTTCCCTATAAAGTCACGTGTCAAGGCACCTATTGTGTCACTAGATCTATTTATTGTATAATGATTGAATCTTTGAAAGAAAATGAGAGTTTTGAGTTCAACTTATTCGAGTTCCTTTTGACATCACGAAAAGTGTTTTAATGAGCAAAGATTGAATCTTTGAATGAAATGACCTCGATCAAGGCACCTATTGTGTCACTGGACCTTTCTAATGTATGAAGATTCAATCTCTGAAAAAAACTGAGAGTTTTAAGTTTAACTTATTCGAGATCCCTATGAAGTCACGGAGAGTGTTTTAATGAGTAAAGAATGAATCTTCGAATGAAAATACCTCAATCAAGGTACCTATTATGTCACTAGCCCATTTCAATGTGTAAAGAATAAATCTTTGAAAGAAAATGAGAGTTTTCAGTTAAAATTATTTGGGTTCCCTTTGACGACACGAAGAGTGTTTTAATGAGTAAAGATAGAATCTTTGAAAGAAATTACCCTGATCATGGTACCTATTATTTCACTAGACCGTTTTAACGTATTAAGATTGAATTTTTGAAAGAAAATGAGAGTTTAGAATTTAGCTTATTCGAGTTCCCTCAGAAGTCGCGAAGAGTGTTTTTATGACTAAAGATTGAATCTCTGAATGAAAATACCTCAATCAAGGTACCTATTATGTCAGTAGACCATTTTAATTTGCAAAGTTTAAATCTTCGATTGAAAATGCGAGTTTTGAGTTAAACTTATTCGAGTTCCCTTTGTCGTCACGAAGAGTGTTTTAATGAGTAATAATTGATTCCTTGAATGAAATTACCCCAATCACGGTACCTATTATGTCACTAGACCATTTTAATGTATCAAGATTGGATCTTCGAAAGAAAAGGAGGGTTGTGAGTTAAACTTATTCGAGTTCCGTTTGACGTCCTGAAGAGTGTTTTAATGAGTAAAATTTGAATCTTTGAATGAAAATACCTCAATCAAGGTACCTATTATGTCACTAGACCATTTTGATGTTTAAAGATTAAATCTTTGAAAAAAAATGCGAGTTTTGAGTTAAACTTATTCGAGTTCCCTTTGTCGTCACGAAGGGTGTTTTAATGAGCAATGATTGAATCTTTGAATGAAATTACCCCAATCAAAGTATCTATATGTCAGTAAACCATTTTAATGTACAAAGGTTGAAATATTGAATTACCTCAATCAAGGTACCTATTATGTCACTAGATCTATTTCATGTATAAAGATTGAATCTTTGAAAGAATGAGAGTTGTGAGTTAAACTTATTCGAGTTCTCCTTAACGACCTAAAGAGTGTTTTAGTGAGTAAGGATTGAATCTTTGAAAGAAAATACCTCAATCAAGGTACCTACTGTGTCACTAACATTCTTAAGGTGTAAAGATGAAAACTCTGAAGGAAAACGAGAGTTTTGAGTTAAATCTATTTAAGTTCCCTTTGATGTTCCGATTAGTGTTTTAATGAGTAAGACTGATTCTTTGAATGAAAATACCTCAATCAAGGTTCCTATTATGTCACCAGACGATTTTAATGTATAAAGATTATGTCTTCGAAAGAAAATGAGAGTTTTCAGTTAAACTTATTCGAGTTCCCTTTGTCGTCACAATGAGTGTTTTAATAACTAAAAAGTGAATCTTTGAATGAAATTACCTCAATCAAGGTACGTATATGTCACTAGACCATTTTAATGTGTAAAGATTGAAATACTGAATCTTTGAAAGAGAGTTAGAGTTTTTGAGTTTAACATATTCGAGGTCCCTTTGAAGTCGCGAAGAGTGGTTTTATTGCTAAAGATAGAATCTTTGTAAGAAAGTGAGAGTTTTGAGTTTAAAATATTCAGGTTCCCTGCGAAGTCGCAAAGAGTGTTTCAATGACTAAAGATTGAATCTTTGAATTAAAATGTCTCAATCAAGGAACCTATTATGTCATTTGACCTTTTTAATGAGAGTTTTGAATTAAGCTTATTAGAGTTCCTTTGACGTCCCGAAGAGTCTTGTAATGATGAAAGATTATATCTTTGAATGAAAATACCTCAATTAAGGTACCGATTATGTCAGTAGACCATTTTAATGTATAAAGATTAAGTCTTTGAAAGAAAATGTGAGTTTTGAGTTAAACTTATTCGAGTTCCCTTTGACATCACGAAGAGTGTTTTAATGAGTAAATACTGAATCTTTGAATGAAATTACATCATTCAATGGACCTATTATGTCAGTAGACCTTTTTAATGTATAAAGATTGAATCTTTGAAAGAAAATGAGAGCTTTGAGTTTAACTTATTCGAGTTCCCGATAAGGTTGAGAAGAGTGTTTTTTAGTGAGTAAAGATTGTATCTTTGAATGAAACTACCTCAATAAGGGCACCTATTTTGTTACTAGACCATTTTAATGTCCAAAGATTTCTTTGAGAGAAATTAAGAGTTTTTGAGTTAAACGTATTCGAGTTCCCTTTGACGTCACAAAGAGTGTTTTAATGAGTAAAGATGGAATCTTCGAATGAAATTACCTTAATCAAGGTTCCTATTATGTCATTAGAACTTTTTAACGTGTAAAAATTGAATCTTTGAAAGAAAATAAGAGTTTTGAGATCAACTTATTCGAGTTCCCTATGAAGTCACGGGTCAAGGCACCTATTAAGTCACTAGATCTAATTATTGTATAATGATTGAATCTTTGAAAGAAAATGAGAGTTTTGAGTTCAACTTATTCGAGTTCCCTTTGACGTCACGGAAAGTGTTTTAATGAGCAAAGATTGAATCTTTGAATGAAATGACCTCAATCAAGGCACCTATTGTGTCACTGGACCTTTCTAATGTATGAAGATTCAATCTCTGAAAAAAACTGAGAGTTTTAAGTTTAACTTATTCGAGATCCCTATGAAATCACGGAGAGTGTTTTAATGAGGAAAGACTGAATCTTCGAATGAAAATACCTCAATCAAGGTACCTATTATGTCACTAGTCCATTTCATTGTGTAAAGAATAAATCTTTGAAAGAAAATGAGAGTTTTCAGTTAAAATTATTTGAGTTCCCTTTGACGACACGAAGAGTGTTTTAATGAGTAAAGATAGAATCTTTGAAAGAAATTACCCTGATCATGGTACTTATTATATCACTAGACCGTTTTAACGTAGTAAGATTGAATCTTTGAAAGAAAATGAGAGTTTAGAATTTAGCTTATTCGAGTTCCCTTTGAAGTCGCGAAGAGTGTTTTTATGATTAAAGATTGAATCTCTGAATGAAAATACCTCAATTAAGGTACCTATTATGTCAGTAGACCATTTTAATTTGCAAAGTTTAAATCTTCGATTGAAAATGCGAGTTTTGAGTTAAACTTATTCGAGTTCCCTTTGTCGTCACGAAGAGTGTTTTAATGAGTAATGATTGATTCCTTGAATGAAATTACCCCAATCACGGTACCTATTATGTCACTAGACCATTTTAATGTTTCAAGATTGGATCTTCGAAAGAAAAGGAGGGTAGTGAGTTAAACTTATTCGAGTTCCTTTGATGTCCTGAAGAGTGTTTTAATGAGTAAAGATTGAATCTTTGAATGAAAATACCTCAATCAAGGTACCTATGATGTCACTAGACCATTTTGATGTTTAAAGATTAAATCTTTGAAAAAAAAATGCGAGTTTTGAGTTAAACTTATTCGAGTTCCCTTTGTCGTCACGAAGAGTGTTTTAATGAGTAAAGATTGATTGCTTGAATGAAATTACCCCAATCACGGTACCTATTATGTCACTAGACCATTTTAATGTATCAAGATTGGATCTTCGAAAGAAAAGGAGGGTTGTGAGTTAAACTTATTCGAGTTCCCTTTGACGTCCTGAAGAGTGTTCTAATGAGTAAAGATTGAATCTTTGAATGAAAATACCTCAATCAAGGTTCCTATTATGTCAGCAGACGATTTTAATGTATAAAGATTATATCTTTGAAAGAAAATGAGAGTTTTCAGTTAAACTTATTCGAGCTCCCTTTATCGTCACAATGAGTGTTTTAATAACTAAAAAGTGAATCCTTGAATGAAATTACCTCAATCAAGGTACGTATATGTCACTAGACCATTTTAATGTGTAAAGATTGAAATACTGAATCTTTGAAAGAGAGTTAGAGTTTATGAGTTTAACATATTCGAGGTCCCTTTGAAGTCGCGAAGAGTGGTTTTACTACTAAAGATAGAATCTTTCTAAGAAAGTGAGAGTTTTTGAGTTTAAAATATTCAGGTTCCCTGCGAAGTCGCAAAGAGTGTTTCAATGACTAAAGATTGAATCTTTGAATTAAAATGTCTCAATCAAGGAACCAATTATGTAATTTGACCTTTTTAATGAGAGTTTTGAATTAAGCTTATTAGAGTTCCTTTGACGTCCCGAAGCGTCTTTTAATGATGAAAGATTATATCTTTGAATGAAAATACCTCAATTAAGGTACCTATTATGTCAGTAGACCATTTTAATGTATAAAGTTTAAGTCTTTGAAAGAAAATGTGAGTTTTGAGTTAAACTTATTCGAGTTCCCTTTGACATCCCGAAGAGTGTTTTAATGAGTAAATACTGAATCTTTGAATGAAATTACATCATTCAATGGACCTATTATGTCAGTAGACCTTTTTAATGTATAAAGATTGAATCTTTGAAAGAAAATGAGAGCTTTGAGTTTAACTTATTCGAGTTCCCAATAAGGTTGAGAAGAGTGTTTTTTAGTGAGTAAAGATTGTATCTTTGAATGAAACTACCTCAATAAGGGCACCTATTTTGTTACTAGACCATTTTAATGTCCAAAGATTTCTTTGACAGAAAATAAGAGTTTTTGAGTTAAACGTATTCGAGTTCCCTTTGACGTCACAAAGAGTGTTTTAATGAGTAAAGATGGAAACTTCGAATGAAATTACCTTAATCAAGGTTCCTATTATGTCATTAGAACTTTTTAACGTGTAAAAATTGAATCTTTGAAAGAAAATAAGAGTTTTGAGATCAACTTATTCGAGTTCCCTATGAAGTCATGGGTCAAGGCACCAATTATGTCACTAGATCTATTTATTGTATAATGATTGAATCTTTGAAAGAAAATGAGAGTTTTGAGTTCAACTTATTCGAGTTCCCTTTGACATCACGAAAAGTGTTTTATTGAGCAAAGATTGAATCTTTGAATGAAATGACCACAATCAAGGCACCTATTATGTCACTGGACCTTTCTAATGTATGAAGATTCAATCTCTGAAAAAAACTGAGAGTTTTAAGTTTAACTTAATCGAGATCCCTATGAAGTCGCGGAGAGTGTTTTAATGAGTAAAGAATGAATCTTCAACTGAAAATACCTCAATCAAGGTACCTATTATGTCACTAGCCCATTTCAATGTGTAAAGAATAAATCTTCGAAAGAAAATGAGAGTTTTCAGTTAAAATTATTTGAGTTCCCTTTGACGACACGAAGAGTGTTTTAATGAGTAAAGATAGAATCTTTTAAAGAAATTACCCTGATCATGGTACCTATTATATCACTAGACCGTTTTAACGTATTAAGATTGAATCTTTGAAAGAAAATGAGAGTTTTGAATTTATCTTATTCGAGTTCCCTTTGAAGTCGCGAAGAGTGTTTTTATGACTAAAGATTGAATCTCTGAATGAAAATACCTCAATCAAGGTACCTATTATGTCAGTAGACCATTTTAATTTGCAAAGTTTAAATCTTCGATTGAAAATGCGAGTTTTGAGTTAAACTTATTCGAGTTCCCTTTATCGTCACGAAGAGTGTTTTAATGAGTAAAGATTGATTCCTTGAATGAAATTACCCCAATCACAGTACCTATTATGTCACTAGACCATTTTAATGTATCAAGATTGGATCTTCGAAAGAAAAGGTGGGTTGTGAGTAAAGATTGAATCTTTGAATGAAAATACCTCAATCAAGGTACCTATTTTGTCACTAGACCATTTTGATGTTTAAAGATTAAATCTTTGAAAAAAAATGTGAGTTTTGAGTTAAACTTATTCGAGTTCCCTTTGTCGTCACGAAGATTGTTTTAATGAGCAATGATTGAATCTTTCAATGAAATTACCTCAATCAAAGTATCTATACGTCAGTAGACCATTTTAATGTATAAAGGTTGAAATATTGAATTACCTCAATCAAGGTACCTATTATGTCACTAGATCTATTTCATGTATAAAGATTGAATCTTTGAAAGAATGAGAGTTGTGAGTTAAACTTATTCGAGTTCCCCTTAACGACATGAAGAGTGTTTTAGTGAGTAAGGATTGAATCTTTGAAAGAAAATACCTCAATCAAGGTACCTTCTGTGTCACTAACATTCTTAAGGTATAAAGATGAAAACTTTGAATGAAAATGAGAGTTTTGAGTTAAATCTATTAAAGTTCACTTTGACGTTCCGATTAGTGTTTTAATGAGTAAGACTGAATCTTTAAATGAAAATACCTCAATCAAGCTTCCTGTTATGTCACCAAACGATTTTAATGTATAAAGATTAAATCTTTGAGAGAAAATGAGAGTTTTCAGTTAAACTTATTCGAGTTCCCTTTGTCGTCACAATGAGTGTTTTAATAACTAAAAAGTGAATCTTTGAATGAAATTACCTCAATCTAGGTACGTATATGTCACTAGACCATTTTAATGTATAAAGATTGAAATACTGAATCTTTGAAAGAGAGTCAGAGTTTTTGAGTTTAACATATTCGAGGTCTCTTTGTAGTCGGGAAGAGTGGTTTTACTGCTAAAGATAGAATCTTTGTAAGAAAGTGAGAGTTTTGAGTTTAAAATATTCAAGTTCCCTGCGAAGTCGCAAAGAGTGTTTCAATGACTAAAGATTGAATCTCTGAATTAAAATGTCTCAATCAAGGAACCTATTATGTCATTTGACCTTTTTAATGAGAGTTTCGAATTAAGCTCATTAGAGTTCCTTTGACGTCCCGAAGAGTCTTGTAAGGATGAAAGATTATATCTTTGAATGAAAATACCTCAATTAAGGTACCTATTATGTCAGTAGACCATTTTAATGTATAAAGATTAAGTCTTTGAAAGAAAATGTGAGTTTTGAGTTAAACTTATTCGAGTTCCTTTTGACATCATGAAGAGTGTTTTAATGAGTAAATACTGAATCTTTGAATGAAATTACATCATTTAATGGACCTATTATGTCAGTAGACCTTTTTAATGTATAAAGATTGAATCTTTGAAAGAAAATGAGAGCTTTGAGTTTAACTTATTCGAGTTCCCGTTAAGGTTGAGAAGAGTGTTTTTTAGTGAGTAAAGATTGTATCTTTGAATGAAACTACCTCAATAAGGGCACCTATTTTGTTACTAGACCATTTTAATGTCCAAAGATTTCTTTGACAGAAAATAAGAGTTTTTTAGTTAAACGTATTCGAGTTCCCTTTGACGTCACAAAGAGTGTTTTAATGAGTAAAGATGGAATCTTCGAATGAAATTACCTTAATCAAGGTTCCTATTATGTCATTAGAACTTTTTAACGTGTAAAAATTGAATCTTTGAAAGAAAATAAGAGTTTTGAGATCAACTTATTCGAGTTCCCTATGAAGTCACGGGTCAAGGCACCTATTATGTCACTAGATCTATTTATTGTATAATGATTGAATCTTTGAAAGAAAATGAGAGTTTTGAGTTCAACTTATTCGAATTCCCTTTGACATCACGAAAAGTGTTTTAATGAGCAAAGATTGAATCTTTGAATGAAATGACCTCAATTAAGGCACCTATTGTGTCACTGTACCTTTCTAATGTATGAAGATTCAATCTCTGAAAAAAACTGAGAGTTTTAAGTTTAACTTATTTGAGATCCCTATGAAGTCACGGAGAGTGTTTTAATGAGTAAAGAATGAATCTTCGAATGAAAATACCTCAATCAAGGTACCTATTTTGTCACTAGCCCATTTCAATGTGTAAAGAATAAATCTTTGAAAGAAAATGAGAGTTTTCAGTTAAAATTATTTGAGTTCCCTTTGACGACACGAAGAGTGTTTTAATGAGTAAAGATAGAATCTTTGAAAGAAATTACCCTGATCATGGTACCTATTATGTCACTAGACCGTTTTAACGTATTAAGATTGAATCTTTGAAAGAAAATGAGAGTTTAGAATTTAGCTTATTCGAGTTCCCTTTGAAGTCGCGAAGAGTGTTTTTATGACTAAAGATTGAATCTCTGAATGAAAATACCTCAATCAAGGTACCTATTATGTCAGTAGACCATTTTAATTTGCAAAGTTTAAATCTTCGATTGAAAATGCGAGTTTTGAGTTAAACTTATTCGAGTTCCCTTTGTCGTCACGAAGAGTGTTTTAATGAGTAAAGATTGATTCCTTGAATGAAATTACCCCAATCACGGTACCTATTATGTCACTAGACCATTTTAATGTATCAAGATTGGATCTTCGAAAGAAAAGGAGGGTTGTGAGTTAAACTTATTCGAGTTCCCTTTGACGTCCTGAAGAGTGTTTTAATGAGTAAAGATTGAATCTTTGAATGAAAATACCTCAATCAAGGTACCTATTATGTCACTAGACCATTTTGATGTTTAAAGATTAAATCTTTGAAAAAAAATGCGAGTTTTGAGTTAAACTTATTTGAGTTCCCTTTGTCGTCACGAAGAGTGTTTTAATGAGCAATGATTGGAATCTTTGAATGAAATTACCTCAATCAAAGTATCTATTCGTCAGTAGACTATTTTAATGTATAAAGGTTGAAATATTGAATTACCTCAATCAAGGTACCTATTATGTCACTAGATCTATTTCATGTATAAAGATTGAATCTTTGAAAGAATGAGAGTTGTGAGTTAAACTTATTCGAGTTCCCCTTAACGACCTGAAGAGTGTTTTAGTGAGTAAGGATTGAATCATTGAAAGAAAATACCTCAATCAAGGTACCTACTGTGTCACTAACATTCTTAAGGTATAAAGATGAAAACTTTGAAGGAAAATGAGAGTTCTGAGTTAAATCTATTCAACTTCCCTTTGACGTTCCGATTAGTGTTTTAATGAGTAAGACTGAATCTTTGAATGAAAATACCTCAATCAAGGTTCCTATTATGTCACCAGACGATTTTAATGTGTAAAGATTAAATCTCTAAAAGAAAATGAGAGTTTTCAGTTAAACTTATTCGAGTTCCCTTTGTCGTCACAATGAATGTTTTAATAACTAAAAAGTGAATCTTTGAATGAAATTACTTCAATCAAGCTACGTATATGTCACTAGACCATTTTAACGTATAAAGATTGAAATACTGAATCTTTGAAAGAGAGTTAGAGTTTTTGAGTTTAACATATTCGAGGTCCCTTTGAAGTCGCGAAGAGTGGTTTTACTGCTAAAGATAGAATCTTTGTAAGAAAGTGAGAGTTTTGAGTTTAAAATATTCAGGTTCCCTGCGAAGTCGCAAAGAGTGTTTCAATGACTAAAGATTGAATCTCTGAATTAAAATGTCTCAATCAAGGAACCTATTTTGTTATTTGTCCTTTTTAATGAGAGTTTTGAATTAAGCTTATTAGAATTCCTTTGACGTCCCGAAGAGTCTTGTAATGATGAACGATTATATCTTTCAATGAAAATACCTAAATTAAGGTACCTATTATGTCAGTAGACCATTTTAATGTATAAATTAAGTCTTTGAAAGAAAATGTGAGTTTTGAGTTAAACTTATTCGAGTTCCCTTTGACATCACGAAGAGTGTTTTAAGGAGAAAATACTGAATCTTTGAATGAAATTACATCATTCAATGGACCTATTATGTCAGTAGACCTTTTTAATGTATAAAGATTGAATCTTTGAAAGAAAATGAGAGCTTTGAGTTTAACTTATTCGAGTTCCCGATAAGGTTGAGAAGAGTGTTTTTTAGTGAGTAAAGATTGTATCTTTGAATGAAACTACCTCAATAAGGGCACCTATTTTGTTACTAGACCATTTTAATGTCCAAAGATTTCTTTGACAGAAAATAAGAGTTTTTGAGTTAAACGTATTCGAGTTCCCTTTGACGTCACAAAAGAGTGTTTTAATGAGTAAAGATGGAATCTTCGAATGAAATTACCTTAATCAAGGTTCCTATTATGTCATTAGAACTTTTTAACGTGTAAAAATTGAATCTTTGAAAGAAAATAAGAGTTTTGAGATCAACTTATTCGAGTTCCCTATGAAGTCACGGGTCAAGGCACCTATTGTGTCACTAGATCTATTTATTGTATAATGATTGAATCTTTGAAAGAAAATGAGAGTTTTGAGTTCAACTTATTCGAGTTCCCTTTGACATCACGAAAAGTGTTTTAATGAGCAAAGATTGAATCTTTGAATGAAATGACCTCAATCAAGGCACCTATTGTGTCACTGGACCTTTCTAATGTATGAAGATTCAATCTCTGAAAAAACCTGAGAGTTTTAAGTTTAACTTATTCGAGATCCCTATGAAGTCACGGAGAGTGTTTTAATGAGTAAAGAATGAATCTTCGAACGAAAATACCTCAATCAAGGTACCTATTATGTCACTAGCCCATTTCAATGTGTAAAGAATAAATCTTTGAAAGAAAATGAGAGTTTTCAGTTAAAATTATTTGAGTTCCCTTTGACGACACGAAGAGTGTTTTAATGAGTAAAGATAGAAACTTTGAAAGAAATTACCCAGATCATGGTACCTATTATGTCACTAGACCATTTTAACGTATTAAGATTGAATCTTTGAAAGAAAATGAGAGTTTAGAATTTAGCTTATTCGAGTTCTCTTTGAAGTCGCGAAGAGTGTTTTTATGACTAAAGATTGAATCTCTGAATGAAAATACCTCATTCAAGGTACCTATTATGTCAGTAGACCATTTTAATTTGCAAAGTTTAAATCTTCGATTGAAAATGCGAGTTTTGAGTTAAACTTATTCGAGTTCCCTTTGTCGTCACCAAGAGTGTTTTAATGAGTAAAGATTGATTCCTTGAATGAAATTGCCCCAATCACGGTACCTGTTATGTCACTAGACCATTTTAATGTATCAAGATTGGATCTTCGAAAGAAAAGGAGGGTTGTGAGTTAAACTTATTCGAGTTCCCTTTGACGTCTTGAAGAGTGTTTTAATGAGTAAAGATTGAATCTTTGAATGAAAATACCTCAATCAAGGTACCTATTATGTCACTAGACCATTTTGATGTTTAAAGATTAAATCTTTGAAAAAAAATGCGAGTTTTGAGTTAAACTTATTCGAGTTCCCTTTGTCGTCACGAAGAGTGTTTTAATGAGCAATGATTGGAATCTTTGAATGAAATTACCTCAATCAAAGTATCTATATGTCAGTAGACCATTTTAATGTATAAAGGTTGAAATATTGAATTACCTCAATCAAGGTACCTATTATGTCACTAGATCTATTTCATGTATAAAGATTGAATCTTTGAAAGAATGAGAGTTGTGAGTTAAACTTATTCGAGTTCCCCTTAACGACCTGAAGAGTGTTTTAGTGAGTAAGGATTGAATCTTTGAAAGAAAATACCTCAATCAAGGTACCTACTGTGTCACTAACATTCTTAAGGTATAAAGATGAAAACTTTGAAGGAAAATGAGAGTTTTGAGTTAAATCTATTCAAGTTCCCTTTGACGTTCCGATTAGTGTTTTAATGAGTAAGACTGAATCTTTGAATGAAAATACCTCAATCAAGGTTCCTATTATGTCACCAGACGATTTTAATGTGTAAAGATTAAATCTCTGAAAGAAAATGAGAGTTTTCAGTTAAACTTATTCGAGTTCCCTTTGTCGTCACAATGAGTGTTTTAATAACTAAAAAGTGAATCTTTGAATGAAATTACCTCAATCAAGCTACGTATATGTCACTAGACCATTTTAATGTATAAAGATTGAAATACTGAATCTTTGAAAGAGAGTTAGAGTTTTTGAGTTTAACATATTCGAGGTCCCTTTGAAGTCGCGAAGAGTGGTTTTACTGCTAAAGATAGAATCTTTTGTAAGAAAGTGAGAGTTTTGAGTTTAAAATATTCAGGTTCCCTGCGAAGTCGCAAAGAGTGTTTCAATGACTAAAGATTGAATCTCTGAATTAAAATGTCTCAATCAAGGAACCTATTATGTCATTTGACCTTTTTAATGAGAGTTTTGAATTCCGCTTATTAGAGTTCCTTTGACGTCCCGAAGAGTCTTGTAATGATGAAAGATTATATCTTTGAAAGAAAATACCTCAATTAAGGTACCTATTATGTCGGTAGACCATTTTAATGTATAAAGATTAAGTCTTTGAAAGAAAATGTGAGTTTTGAGTTAAACTTATTCGAGTTCCCTTTGACATCACGAAGATTTTTTTAATGAGTAAATACTGAATCTTTGAATGAAATTACGTCATTCAATGGACCTATTATGTCAGTAGACCTTTTTAATGTATAAAGATTAAATCTTTGAAAGAAAATGAGAGCTTTGAGTTAAACTTATTCGAGTTCCCGATAAGGTTGAGAAGAGTGTTTTTTAGTGAGTAAAGATTGTATCTTTGAATGAAACTACCTCAATAAGGGCACCTATTTTCTTACTAGACCATTTTAATGTCCAAAGATTTCTTTGACAGAAAATAAGAGTTTTTGAGTTAAACGTATTCGAGTTCCCTTTGACGTCACAAAAGAGTGTTTTAATGAGTAAAGATGGAATCTTCGAATGAAATTACCTTAATCAAGGTTCCTAATATGTCAGTAGACCTTTTTAATGTATAAAGATTGAATCTTTGAAAGAAAATGAGAGCTTTGAGTTTAACTTATTCGAGTTCCCGATAAGGTTGAGAAGAGTGTTTTTTAGTGAGTAAAGATTGTATCTTTGAATGAAACTACCTCAATAAGGGCACCTATTTTGTTACCAGACCATTTTAATGTCCAAAGATTTCTTTGACAGAAAATAAGAGTTTTTGAGTTAAACGTATTCGAGTTCCCTTTGACGTCACAAAAGAGTGTTTTAATGAGTAAAGATGGAATCTTCGAATGAAATTACCTTAATCAAGGTTCCTATTATGTCATTAGAACATTTTAACGTGTAAAAATTGAATCTTTGAAAGAAAATAAGAGTTTTGAGATCAACTTATTCGAGTTCCCTATGAAGTCACGGGTCAAGGCACCTATTGTGTCACTAAATCTATTTATTGTATAATGATTGAATCTTTGAAAGAAAATGAGAGTTTTGAGTTCAACTTATTCGAGTTCCCTTTGACATCACGAAAAGTGTTTTAATGAGCAAAGATTGAATCTTTGAATGAAATGACCTCAATCAAGGCACCTATTGTGTCACTGGACCTTTCTAATGTATGAAGATTCAATCTCTGAAAAAAACTGAGAGTTTTAAGTTTAACTTATTCGAGATCCCTATGAAGTCACGGAGAGTGTTTTAATGAGTAAAGAATGAATCTTCGAACGAAAATACCTCAATCAAGGTACCTATTATGTCACTAGCCCATTTCAATGTGTAAAGAATAAATCTTTGAAAGAAAATGAGAGTTTTCAGTTAAAATTATTTGAGTTCCCTTTGACGACACGAAGAGTGTTTTAATGAGTAAAGATAGAATCTTTGAAAGAAATTACCCAGATCATGGTACCTATTATGTCACTAGACCATTTTAACGTATTAAGATTGAATCTTTGAAAGAAAATGAGAGTTTAGAATTTAGCTTATTCGAGTTCTCTTTGAAGTCGCGAAGAGTGTTTTTATGACTAAAGATTGAATCTCTGAATGAAAATACCTCAATCAAGGTACCTATTATGTCAGTAGACCATTTTAATTTGCAAAGTTTAAATCTTCGATTGAAAATGCGAGTTTTGAGTTAAACTTATTCGAGTTCCCTTTGTCGTCACCAAGAGTGTTTTAATGAGTAAAGATTGATTCCTTGAATGAAATTGCCCCAATCACGGTACCTATTATGTCACTAGACCATTTTAATGTATCAAGATTGGATCTTCGAAAGAAAAGGAGGGTTGTGAGTTAAACTTATTCGAGTTCCCTTTGACGTCTTGAAGAGTGTTTTAATGAGTAAAGATTGAATCTTTGAATGAAAATACCTCAATCAAGGTACCTATTATGTCACTAGACCATTTTGATGTTTAAAGATTAAATCTTTGAAAAAAAATGCGAGTTTTGAGTTAAACTTATTCGAGTTCCCTTTGTCGTCACGAAGAGTGTTTTAATGAGCAATGATTGGAATCTTTGAATGAAATTACCTCAATCAAAGTATCTATATGTCAGTAGACCATTTTAATGTATAAAGGTTGAAATATTGAATTACCTCAATCAAGGTACCTATTATGTCACTAGATCTATTTCATGTATAAAGATTGAATCTTTGAAAGAATGAGAGTTGTGAGTTAAACTTATTCGAGTTCCCCTTAACGACCTGAAGAGTGTTTTAGTGAGTAAGGATTGAATCTTTGAAAGAAAATACCTCAATCAAGGTACCTACTGTGTCACTAACATTCTTAAGGTATAAAGATGAAAACTTTGAAGGAAAATGAGAGTTTTGAGTTAAATCTATTCAAGTTCCCTTTGACGTTCCGATTAGTGTTTTAATGAGTAAGACTGAATCTTTGAATGAAAATACCTCAATCAAGGTTCCTATTATGTCACCAGACGATTTTAATGTGTAAAGATTAAATCTCTGAAAGAAAATGAGAGTTTTCAGTTAAACTTATTCGAGTTCCCTTTGTCGTCACAATGAGTGTTTTAATAACTAAAAAGTGAATCTTTGAATGAAATTACCTCAATCAAGCTACGTATATGTCACTAGACCATTTTAATGTATAAAGATTGAAATACTGAATCTTTGAAAGAGAGTTAGAGTTTTTGAGTTTAACATATTCGAGGTCCCTTTGAAGTCGCGAAGAGTGGTTTTACTGCTAAAGATAGAATCTTTTGTAAGAAAGTGAGAGTTTTGAGTTTAAAATATTCAGGTTCCCTGCGAAGTCGCAAAGAGTGTTTCAATGACTAAAGATTGAATCTCTGAATTAAAATGTCTCAATCAAGGAACCTATTATGTCATTTGACCTTTTTAATGAGAGTTTTGAATTCCGCTTATTAGAGTTCCTTTGACGTCCCGAAGAGTCTTGTAATGATGAAAGATTATATCTTTGAAAGAAAATACCTCAATTAAGGTACCTATTATGTCGGTAGACCATTTTAATGTATAAAGATTAAGTCTTTGAAAGAAAATGTGAGTTTTGAGTTAAACTTATTCGAGTTCCCTTTGACATCACGAAGATTTTTTTAATGAGTAAATACTGAATCTTTGAATGAAATTACGTCATTCAATGGACCTATTATGTCAGTAGACCTTTTTAATGTATAAAGATTAAATCTTTGAAAGAAAATGAGAGCTTTGAGTTAAACTTATTCGAGTTCCCGATAAGGTTGAGAAGAGTGTTTTTTAGTGAGTAAAGATTGTATCTTTGAATGAAACTACCTCAATAAGGGCACCTATTTTCTTACTAGACCATTTTAATGTCCAAAGATTTCTTTGACAGAAAATAAGAGTTTTTGAGTTAAACGTATTCGAGTTCCCTTTGACGTCACAAAAGAGTGTTTTAATGAGTAAAGATGGAATCTTCGAATGAAATTACCTTAATCAAGGTTCCTAATATGTCAGTAGACCTTTTTAATGTATAAAGATTGAATCTTTGAAAGAAAATGAGAGCTTTGAGTTTAACTTATTCGAGTTCCCGATAAGGTTGAGAAGAGTGTTTTTTAGTGAGTAAAGATTGTATCTTTGAATGAAACTACCTCAATAAGGGCACCTATTTTGTTACCAGACCATTTTAATGTCCAAAGATTTCTTTGACAGAAAATAAGAGTTTTTGAGTTAAACGTATTCGAGTTCCCTTTGACGTCACAAAAGAGTGTTTTAATGAGTAAAGATGGAATCTTCGAATGAAATTACCTTAATCAAGGTTCCTATTATGTCATTAGAACATTTTAACGTGTAAAAATTGAATCTTTGAAAGAAAATAAGAGTTTTGAGATCAACTTATTCGAGTTCCCTATGAAGTCACGGGTCAAGGCACCTATTGTGTCACTAGATCTATTTATTGTATAATGATTGAATCTTTGAAAGAAAATGAGAGTTTTGAGTTCAACTTATTCGAGTTCCCTTTGACATCACGAAAAGTGTTTTAATGAGCAAAGATTGAATCTTTGAATGAAATGACCTCAATCAAGGCACCTATTGTGTCACTGGACCTTTCTAATGTATGAAGATTCAATCTCTGAAAAAAACTGAGAGTTTTAAGTTTAACTTATTCGAGATCCCTATGAAGTCACGGAGAGTGTTTTAATGAGTAAAGAATGAATCTTCGAACGAAAATACCTCAATCAAGGTACCTATTATGTCACTAGCCCATTTCAATGTGTAAAGAATAAATCTTTGAAAGAAAATGAGAGTTTTCAGTTAAAATTATTTGAGTTCCCTTTGACGACACGAAGAGTGTTTTAATGAGTAAAGATAGAATCTTTGAAAGAAATTACCCAGATCATGGTACCTATTATGTCACTAGACCATTTTAACGTATTAAGATTGAATCTTTGAAAGAAAATGAGAGTTTAGAATTTAGCTTATTCGAGTTCTCTTTGAAGTCGCGAAGAGTGTTTTTATGACTAAAGATTGAATCTCTGAATGAAAATACCTCAATCAAGGTACCTATTATGTCAGTAGACCATTTTAATTTGCAAAGTTTAAATCTTCGATTGAAAATGCGAGTTTTGAGTTAAACTTATTCGAGTTCCCTTTGTCGTCACCAAGAGTGTTTTAATGAGTAAAGATTGATTCCTTGAATGAAATTGCCCCAATCACGGTACCTATTATGTCACTAGACCATTTTAATGTATCAAGATTGGATCTTCGAAAGAAAAGGAGGGTTGTGAGTTAAACTTATTCGAGTTCCCTTTGACGTCTTGAAGAGTGTTTTAATGAGTAAAGATTGAATCTTTGAATGAAAATACCTCAATCAAGGTACCTATTATGTCACTAGACCATTTTGATGTTTAAAGATTAAATCTTTGAAAAAAAATGCGAGTTTTGAGTTAAACTTATTCGAGTTCCCTTTGTCGTCACGAAGAGTGTTTTAATGAGCAATGATTGGAATCTTTGAATGAAATTACCTCAATCAAAGTATCTATATGTCAGTAGACCATTTTAATGTATAAAGGTTGAAATATTGAATTACCTCAATCAAGGTACCTATTATGTCACTAGATCTATTTCATGTATAAAGATTGAATCTTTGAAAGAATGAGAGTTGTGAGTTAAACTTATTCGAGTTCCCCTTAACGACCTGAAGAGTGTTTTAGTGAGTAAGGATTGAATCTTTGAAAGAAAATACCTCAATCAAGGTACCTACTGTGTCACTAACATTCTTAAGGTATAAAGATGAAAACTTTGAAGGAAAATGAGAGTTTTGAGTTAAATCTATTCAAGTTCCCTTTGACGTTCCGATTAGTGTTTTAATGAGTAAGACTGAATCTTTGAATGAAAATACCTCAATCAAGGTTCCTATTATGTCACCAGACGATTTTAATGTGTAAAGATTAAATCTCTGAAAGAAAATGAGAGTTTTCAGTTAAACTTATTCGAGTTCCCTTTGTCGTCACAATGAGTGTTTTAATAACTAAAAAGTGAATCTTTGAATGAAATTACCTCAATCAAGCTACGTATATGTCACTAGACCATTTTAATGTATAAAGATTGAAATACTGAATCTTTGAAAGAGAGTTAGAGTTTTTGAGTTTAACATATTCGAGGTCCCTTTGAAGTCGCGAAGAGTGGTTTTACTGCTAAAGATAGAATCTTTTGTAAGAAAGTGAGAGTTTTGAGTTTAAAATATTCAGGTTCCCTGCGAAGTCGCAAAGAGTGTTTCAATGACTAAAGATTGAATCTCTGAATTAAAATGTCTCAATCAAGGAACCTATTATGTCATTTGACCTTTTTAATGAGAGTTTTGAATTCCGCTTATTAGAGTTCCTTTGACGTCCCGAAGAGTCTTGTAATGATGAAAGATTATATCTTTGAAAGAAAATACCTCAATTAAGGTACCTATTATGTCGGTAGACCATTTTAATGTATAAAGATTAAGTCTTTGAAAGAAAATGTGAGTTTTGAGTTAAACTTATTCGAGTTCCCTTTGACATCACGAAGATTTTTTTAATGAGTAAATACTGAATCTTTGAATGAAATTACGTCATTCAATGGACCTATTATGTCAGTAGACCTTTTTAATGTATAAAGATTAAATCTTTGAAAGAAAATGAGAGCTTTGAGTTAAACTTATTCGAGTTCCCGATAAGGTTGAGAAGAGTGTTTTTTAGTGAGTAAAGATTGTATCTTTGAATGAAACTACCTCAATAAGGGCACCTATTTTCTTACTAGACCATTTTAATGTCCAAAGATTTCTTTGACAGAAAATAAGAGTTTTTGAGTTAAACGTATTCGAGTTCCCTTTGACGTCACAAAAGAGTGTTTTAATGAGTAAAGATGGAATCTTCGAATGAAATTACCTTAATCAAGGTTCCTAATATGTCAGTAGACCTTTTTAATGTATAAAGATTGAATCTTTGAAAGAAAATGAGAGCTTTGAGTTTAACTTATTCGAGTTCCCGATAAGGTTGAGAAGAGTGTTTTTTAGTGAGTAAAGATTGTATCTTTGAATGAAACTACCTCAATAAGGGCACCTATTTTGTTACCAGACCATTTTAATGTCCAAAGATTTCTTTGACAGAAAATAAGAGTTTTTGAGTTAAACGTATTCGAGTTCCCTTTGACGTCACAAAAGAGTGTTTTAATGAGTAAAGATGGAATCTTCGAATGAAATTACCTTAATCAAGGTTCCTATTATGTCATTAGAACTTTTTAACGTGTAAAAATTGAATCTTTGAAAGAAAATAAGAGTTTTGAGATCAACTTATTCGAGTTCCCTATAAAGTCACGGGTCAAGGCACCTATTGTGTCACTAGATCTATTTATTGTATAATGATTGAATCTTTGAAAGAAAATGAGAGTTTTGAGTTCAACTTATTCGAGTTCCCTTTGACATCACGAAAAGTGTTTTAATGAGCAAAGATTGAATCTTTGAATGAAATGACCTCAATCAAGGCACCTATTGTGTCACTGGACCTTTCTAATGTATGAAGATTCAATCTCTGAAAAAAACTGAGAGTTTTAAGTTTAACTTCTTCGAGATCCCTATGAAGTCACGGAGAGTGTTTTAATGAGTAAAGAATGAATCTTCGAACGAAAATACCTCAATCAAGGTACCTATTACGTCACTAGCCCATTTCAATGTGTAAAGAATAAATCTTTGAAAGAAAATGAGAGTTTTCTGTTAAAATTATTTGAGTTCCTTTTGACGACACGAAGAGTGTTTTAATGAGTAAGACTGAATCTTTGAATGAAAATACCTCAATCAAGGTTCCTATTTTGTCACCAGACGATTTTAATGTGTAAAGATAAAATCTCTGAAAGAAAATGAGAGTTTTCAGTTAAACTTATTCGAGTTCCCTTTGTCGTCACAACGAGTGTTTTAATAACTAAAAAGTGAATCTTTGAATGAAATTACCTCAATCAAGCTACGTATATGTCACTAGACCATTTTAATGTATAAAGATTGAAATACTGAATCTTTGAAAGAGAGTTAGAGTTTTTGAGTTTAACATATTCGAGGTCCCTTTGAAGTCGCGAAGAGTGGTTTTACTGCTAAAGATAGAATCTTTGTAAGAAAGTGAGAGTTTTGAGTTTAAAATATTCAGGTTCCCTGCGAAGTCGCAAAGAGTGTTTCAATGACTAAAGATTGAATCTCTGAATTAAAATGTCTCAATCAAGGAACCTATTATGTCATTTGACCTTTTTAATGAGAGTTTTGAATTAAGCTTATTAGAGTTCCTTTGACGTCCCGAAGAGTCTTGTAATGATGAAAGATTATATCTTTGAATGAAAATACCTCAATTAAGGTACCTATTATGTCGGTAGACCATTTTAATGTATAAAGATTAAGTCTTTGAAAGAAAATGTGAGTTTTGAGTTAAACTTATTCGAGTTCCCTTTGACATCACGAAGATTTTTTTAATGAGTAAATACTGAATCTTTGAATGAAATTATGTCATTCAATGGACCTATTATGTCAATAGACCTTTTTAATGTATAAAGATTGAATCTTTGAAAGAAAATGAGAGCTTTGAGTCAAACTTATTCGAGTTCCCGATAAGGTTGAGAAGAGTGTTTTTTAGTGAGTAAAGATTGTATCTTTGAATGAAACTACCTCAATAAGGGCACCTATTTTGTTACTAGACCATTTTAATGTCCAAAGATTTCTTTGACAGAAAATAAGAGTTTTTGAGTTAAACGTATTCGAGTTCCCTTTGACGTCACAAAAGAGTGTTTTAATGAGTAAAGATGGAATCTTCGAATGAAATTACCTTAATCAAGGTTCCTATTATGTCATTAGAACTTTTTAACGTGTAAAAATTGAATCTTTGAAAGAAAATAAGAGTTTTGAGATCAACTTATTCGAGTTCCCTATGAAGTCACGGGTCAAGGCACCTATTGTGTCACTAGATCTATTTATTGTATAATGATTGAATCTTTGAAAGAAAATGAGAGTTTTGAGTTCAACTTATTCGAGTTCCCTTTGACATCACGAAAAGTGTTTTAATGAGCAAAGACTGAATCTTTGAATGAAATGACCTCAATCAAGGCACCTATTGTGTCACTGGACCTTTCTAATGTATGAAGATTTAATCTCTGAAAAAAACTGAGAGTTTTAAGTTTAACTTATTCGAGATCCCTATGAAGTCACGGAGAGTGTTTTAATGAGTAAAGAATGAATCTTCGAACGAAAATACCTCAATCAAGGTACCTATTATGTCACTAGCCCATTTCAATGTGTAAAGAATAAATATTTGAAAGAAAATTAGAGTTTTCAGTTAAAATTATTTGAGTTCCCTTTGACGACACGAAGAGTGTTTTAATGAGTAAAGATAGAATCTTTGAAAGAAATTACCCAGATCATGGTACCTATTATGTCACTAGACCGTTTTAACGTATTAAGATTGAATCTTTAAAAGAAAATGAGAGTTTAGAATTTAGCTTATTCGAGTTCCCTTTGAAGTCGCGAAGAGTGTTTTTATGACTAAAGATTGAATCTCTGAATGAAAATACCTCAATCAAGGTACCTATTATGTCAGTAGACCATTTTAATTTGCAAAGTTTCAATCTTCGATTGAAAATGCGAGTTTTGAGTTAAACTTATTCGAGTTCCCTTTGTCATCACGAAGAGTGTTCTAATGAGTAAAGATTGATTCCTTGAATGAAATTGCCCCAATCACGGTACCTATTATGTCACTAGACCATTTTAATGTATCAAGATTGGATCTTCGAAAGAAAAGGAGGGTTGTGAGGTAAACTTATTCGAGTTCCCTTTGACGTCCTGAAGAGTGTTTTAATGAGTAAAGATTGAATCTTTGAATGAAAATACCTCAATCAAGGTACCTATTATGTCACTAGACCATTTTGATGTTTCAAGATTAAATCTTTGAAAAAAAATGCGAGTTTTGAGTTAAACTTATTCGAGTTCCCTTTGTCGTCATGAAGAGTGTTTTAATGAGCAATGATTGGAATCTTTGAATGAAATTACCTCAATCAAAGTATCTATATGTCAGTAGACCATTTTAATGTATAAAGGTTGAAATATTGAATTACCTCAATCAAGGTACCTATTATGTCACTAGATCTATTTCATGTATAAAGATTGAATCTTTGAAAGAATGAGAGTTGTGAGTTAAACTTATTCGAGTTCCCCTTAACGACCTGAAGAGTGTTTTAGTGAGTAAGGATTGAATCTTTGAAAGAAAATACCTCAATCAAGGTACCTACTGTGTCACTAACATTCTTAAGGTATAAAGATGAAAACTTTGAAGGAAAATGAGAGTTTTGAGTTAAATCTATTCAAGTTCCCTTTGACGTTCCGATTAGTGTTTTAATGAGTAAGACTGAATCTTTGAATGAAAATACCTCAATCAAGGTTCCTATTATGTCACCAGACGATTTTAATGTGTAAAGATTAAATCTATGAAAGAAAATGAGAGTTTTCAGTTAAACTTATTCGAGTTCCCTTTGTCGTCACAATGAGTGTTTTAATAACTAAAAAGTGAATCTTTGAATGAAATTACCTCAATCAAGCTACGTATATGTCACTAGACCATTTTAATGTATAAAGATTGAAATACTGAATCTTTGAAAGAGAGTTAGAGTTTTTGAGTTTAACATATTCGAGGTCCCTTTGAAGTCGCGAAGAGTGGTTTTACTGCTAAAGATAGAATCTTTGTAAGAAAGTGAGAGTTTTGAGTTTAAAATATTCAGGTTCCCTGCGAAGTCGCAAAGAGTGTTTCAATGACTAAAGATTGAATCTCTGAATTAAAATGTCTCAATCAAGGAACCTATTATGTCATTTGACCTTTTTAATGAGAGTTTTGAATTAAGCTTATTAGAGTTCCTTTGACGTCCCGAAGAGTCTTGTAATGATGAAAGATTATATCTTTGAATGAAAATACCTCAATTAAGGTACCTATTATGTCGGTAGACCATTTTAATGTATAAAGATGAAGTCTTTGAAAGAAAATGTGAGTTTTGAGTTAAACTTATTCGAGTTCCCTTTGACATCATGAAGAGTGTTTTAATGAGTAAATACTGAATCTTTGAATGAAATTACATCATTCAATGGACCTATTATGTCAGTAGACCTTTTTAATGTATAAAGATTGAATCTTTGAAAGAAAATGAGAGCTTTGAGTTTAACTTATTCGAGTTCCCGATAAGGTTGAGAAGAGTGTTTTTTAGTGAGTAAAGATTGTATCTTTGAATGAAACTACCTCAATAAGGGCCCCTATTTTGTTACTAGACCATTTTAATGTCCAAAGATTTCTTTGACAGAAAATAAGAGTTTTTGAGTTAAACGTATTCGAGTTCCCTTTGACGTCACAAAAGAGTGTTTTAATGAGTAAAGATGGAATCTTCGAATGAAATTACCTTAATCAAGGTTCCTATTATGTCATTAGAACTTTTTAACGTGTAAAAATTGAATCTTTGAAAGAAAATAAGAGTTTTGAGATCAACTTATTCGAGTTCCCTATGAAGTCACGGGTCAAGGCACCTATTGTGTCACTAGATCTATTTATTGTATAATGATTGAATCTTTGAAAGAAAATGAGAGTTTTGAGTTCAACTTATTCGAGTTCCCTTTGACATCACGAAAAGTGTTTTAATGAGCAAAGATTGAATCTTTGAATGAAATGACCTCAATCAAGGCACCTATTGTGTCACTGGACCTTTCTAATGTATGAAGATTCAATCTCTGAAAAAAACTGAGATTTTAAGTTTAACTTATTCGAGATCCCTATGAAGTCACGGATAGTGTTTTAATGAGTAAAGAATGAATCTTCGAACGAAAATACCTCAATCAAGGTACCTATTATGTCACTAGCCCATTTCAATGTGTAAAGAATAAATCTTTGAAAGAAAATGAGAGTTTTCAGTTAAAATTATTTGAGTTCCCTTTGACGACACGAAGAGTGTTTTAATGAGTAAAAGATAGAATCTTTGAAAGAAATTACCCAGATCATGGTACCTATTATGTCACTAGACCGTTTTAACGTATTAAGATTGAATCTTTGAAAGAAAATGAGAGTTTAGAATTTAGCTTATTCGAGTTCCCTTTGAAGTCGCGAAGAGTGTTTTTATGACTAAAGATTGAATCTCTGAATGAAAATACCTCAATCAAGGTACCTATTATGTCAGTAGACCATTTTAATTTGCAAAGTTTAAATCTTCGATTGAAAAAGCGAGTTTTGAGTTAAACTTATTCGAGTTCCCTTTGTCGTCACGAAGAGTGTTTTAATGAGTAAAGATTGATTCCTTGAATGAAATTGCCCCAATCACGGTACCTATTATGTCACTAAACCATTTTAATGTATCAAGATTGGATCTTCGAAAGAAAAGGAGGGTTGTGAGTTAAACTTATTCGAGTTCCCTTTGACGTCCTGAAGAGTGTTTTAATGAGTAAAGATTGAATCTTTGAATGAAAATACCTCAATCAAGGTACCTATTATGTCACTAGACCATTTTGATGTTTAAAGATTAAATCTTTGAAAAAAAATGCGAGTTTTGAGTTAAACTTATTCGAGTTCCCTTTGTCGCCACGAAGAGTGTTTTAATGAGCAATGATTGGAATCTTTGAATGAAATTACCTCAATCAAAGTATCTATATGTCAGTAGACCATTTTAATGTACAAAGGTTGAAATATTGAATTACCTCAATCAAGGTACCTATTATGTCACTAGATCTATTTCATGTATAAAGATTGAATCTTTGAAAGAATGAGAGTTGTGAGTTAAACTTATTCGAGTTCCCCTTAACGACCTGAAGAGTGTTTTAGTGAGTAAGGATTGAATCTTTGAAAGAAAATACCTCAATCAAGGTACCTACTGTGTCACTAACATTCTTAAGGTATAAAGATGAAAACTTTGAAGGAAAATGAGAGTTTTGAGTTAAATCTATTCAAGTTCCCTTTGACGTTCCGATTAGTGTTTTAATGAGTAAGACTGAATCTTTGAATGAAAATACCTCAATCAAGGTTCCTATTATGTCACCAGATGATTTTAATGTGTAAAGATTAAATCTCTGAAAGAAAATGAGAGTTTTCAGTTAAACTTATTCGAGTTCCCTTTGTCGTCACAATGAGTGTTTTAATAACTAAAAAGTGAATCTTTGAATGAAATTACCTCAATCAAGCTACGTATATGTCACTAGACCATTTTAATGTATAAAGATTGAAATACTGAATCTTTGAAAGAGAGTTAGAGTTTTTGAGTTTAACATATTCGAGGTCCCTTTGAAGTCGCGAAGAGTGGTTTTACTGCTAAAGATAGAATCTTTGTAAGAAAGTGAGAGTTTTGAGTTTAAAATATTCAGGTTCCCTGCGAAGTCGAAAAGACTGTTTCAATGACTAAAGATTGAATCTCTGAATTAAAATGTCTCAATCAAGGAACCTATTATGTCATTTGACCTTTTTAATGAGAGTTTTGAAATAAGCTTATTAGAGTTCCTTTGACGTCCCGAAGAGTCTTGTAATGATGAAAGATTATATCTTTGAATGAAAATACCTCAATTAAGGTACCTATTATGTCAGTAGACCATTTTAATGTATAAAGATGAAGTCTTTGAAAGAAAATGTGAGTTTTGAGTTAAACTTATTCGAGTTCTCTTTGACATCACGAAGAGTGTTTTAATGAGTAAATACTGAATCTTTGAATGAAATTACATCATTCAATGGACCTATTATGTCAGTAGACCTTTTTAATGTATAAAGATTGAATCTTTGAAAGAAAATGAGAGCTTTGAGTTTAACTTATTCGAGTTCCCGATAAGGTTGAGAAGAGTGTTTTTTAGTGAGTAAAGATTGTATCTTTGAATGAAACTACCTCAATAAGGGCACCTATTTTGTTACTAGACCATTTTAATGTCCAAAGATTTCTTTGACAGAAAATAAGAGTTTTTGAGTTAAACGTATTCGAGTTCCCTTTGACGTCACAAAAGAGTGTTTTAATGAGTAAAGATGGAATCTTCGAATGAAATTACCTTAATCAAGGTTCCTATTATGTCATTAGAACTTTTTAACGTGTAAAAATTGAATCTTTGAAAGAAAATAAGAGTTTTGAGATCAACTTATTCGAGTTCCCTATGAAGTCACGGGTCAAGGCACCTATTGTGTCACTAGATCTATTTATTGTATAATGACTGAATCTTTGAAAGAAAATGAGAGTTTTGAGTTCAACTTATTCGAGTTCCCTTTGACATCACGAAAAGTGTTTTAATGAGCAAAGATTGAATCTTTGAATGAAATGACCTCAATCAAGGCACCTATTGTGTCACTGGACCTTTCTAATGTATGAAGATTCAATCTCTGAAAAAAACTGAGAGTTTTAAGTTTAACTTATTCGAGATCCCTATGAAGTCACGGAGAGTGTTTTAATGAGTAAAGAATGAATCTTCGAACGAAAATACCTCAATCAAGGTACCTATTATGTCACTAGCCCATTTCAATGTGTAAAGAATAAATCTTTGAAAGAAAATGAGAGTTTTCAGTTAAAATTATTTGAGTTCCCTTTGACGACACGAAGAGTGTTTTAATGAGTAAAAGATAGAATCTTTGAAAGAAATTACCCTGATCATGGTACCTATTATGTCACTAGACCGTTTTAACGTATTAAGATTGAATCTTTGAAAGAAAATGAGAGTTTAGAATTTAGCTTATTCGAGTTCCCTTTGAAGTCGCGAAGAGTGTTTTTATGACTAAAGATTGAATCTCTGAATGAAAATACCTCAATCAAGGTACCTATTATGTCAGTAGACCATTTTAATTTGCAAAGTTTAAATCTTCGATTGAAAAAGCGAGTTTTGAGTTAAACTTATTCGAGTTCCCTTTGTCGTCACGAAGAGTGTTTTAATGAGTAAAGATTGATTCCTTGAATGAAATTGCCCCAATCACGGTACCTATTATGTCACTAAACCATTTTAATGTATCAAGATTGGATCTTCGAAAGAAAAGGAGGGTTGTGAGTTAAACTTATTCGAGTTCCCTTTGACGTCCTGAAGAGTGTTTTAATGAGTAAAGATTGAATCTTTGAATGAAAATACCTCAATCAAGATACCTATTATGTCACTAGACCATTTTGATGTTTAAAGATTAAATCTTTGAAAAAAAATGCGAGTTTTGAGTTAAACTTATTCGAGTTCCCTTTGTCGCCACGAAGAGTGTTTTAATGAGCAATGATTGGAATCTTTGAATGAAATTACCTCAATCAAAGTATCTATATGTCAGTAGACCATTTTAATGTACAAAGGTTGAAATATTGAATTACCTCAATCAAGGTACCTATTATGTCACTAGATCTATTTCATGTATAAAGATTGAATCTTTGAAAGAATGAGAGTTGTGAGTTAAACTTATTCGAGTTCCCCTTAACGACCTGAAGAGTGTTTTAGTGAGTAAGGATTGAATCTTTCAAAGAAAATACCTCAATCAAGGTACCTACTGTGTCACTAACATTCTTAAGGTATAAAGATGAAAACTTTGAAGGAAAATGAGAGTTTTGAGTTAAATCTATTCAAGTTCCCTTTGACGTTCCGATTAGTGTTTTAATGAGTAAGACTGAATCTTTGAATGAAAATACCTCAATCAAGGTTCCTATTATGTCACCAGACGATTTTAATGTGTAAAGATTAAATCTCTGAAAGAAAATGAGAGTTTTCAGTTAAACTTATTCGAGTTCCCTTTGTCGTCACAATGAGTGTTTTAATAACTAAAAAGTGAATCTTTGAATGAAATTACCTCAATCAAGCTACGTATATGTCACTAGACCATTTTAATGTATAAAGATTGAAATACTGAATCTTTGAAAGAGAGTTAGAGTTTTTGAGTTTAACATATTCGAGGTCCCTTTGAAGTCGCGAAGAGTGGTTTTACTGCTAAAGATAGAATCTTTGTAAGAAAGTGAGAGTTTTGAGTTTAAAATATTCAGGTTCCCTGCGAAGTCGAAAAGACTGTTTCAATGACTAAAGATTGAATCTCTGAATTAAAATGTCTCAATCAAGGAACCTATTATGTCATTTGACCTTTTTAATGAGAGTTTTAAATTAAGCTTATTAGAGTTCCTTTGACGTCCCGAAGAGTCTTGTAATGATGAAAGATTATATCTTTGAATGAAAATACCTCAATTAGGGTACCTATTATGTCAGTAGACCATTTTAATGTATAAAGATTAAGTCTTTGAAAGAAAATGTGAGTTTTGAGTTAAACTTATTCGAGTTCTCTTTGACATCACGAAGAGTGTTTTAATGAGTAAATACTGAATCTTTGAATGAAATTACATCATTCAATGGACCTATTATGTCAGTAGACCTTTTTAATGTATAAAGATTGAATCTTTGAAAGAAAATGAGAGCTTTGAGTTTAACTTATTCGAGTTCCCGATAAGGTTGAGAAGTGTGTTTTTTAGTGAGTAAAGATTGTATCTTTGAATGAAACTACCTCAATAAGGGCACCTATTTTGTTACTAGACCATTTTAATGTCCAAAGATTTCTTTGACAGAAAATAAGAGTTTTTGAGTTAAACGTATTCGAGTTCCCTTTGACGTCACAAAAGAGTGTTTTAATGAGTGAAGATGGAATCTTCGAATGAAATTACCTTAATCAAGGTTCCTATTATGTCATTAGAACTTTTTAACGTGTAAAAATTTGAATCTTTGAAAGAAAATAAGTGTTTTGAGATCAACTTATTCGAGTTCCCTATGAAGTCACGGGTCAAGGCACCTATTGTGTCACTAGATCTATTTATTGTATAATGATTGAATCTTTGAAAGAAAATGAGAGTTTTGAGTTCAACTTATTCGAGTTCCCTTTGACATCACGAAAAATGTTTTAATGAGCAAAGATTGAATCTTTGAATGAAATGACCTCAATCAAGGCACCTATTGTGTCACTGGACCTTTCTAATGTATGAAGATTCAATCTCTGAAAAAAACTGAGAGTTTTAAGTTTAACTTATTCGAGATCCCTATGAAGTCACGGAGAGTGTTTTAATGAGTAAAGAATGAATCTTCGAACGAAAATACCTCAATCAAGGTACCTATTATGTCACTAGCCCATTTCAATGTGTAAAGAATAAATCTTTGAAAGAAAATGAGAGTTTTCAGTTAAAATTATTTGAGTTCCCTTTGACGACACGAAGAGTGTTTTAATGAGTAAAGATAGAATCTTTGAAAGAAATTACCCTGATCATGGTACCTATTATGTCACTAGACCGTTTTAACGTATTAAGATTGAATCTTTGAAAGAAAATGAGAGTTTAGAATTTAGCTTATTCGAGTTCCCTTTGAAGTCGCGAAGAGTGTTTTTATGACTAAAGATTGAATCTCTGAATGAAAATACCTCAATCAAGGTACCTATTATGTCAGTAGACCATTTTAATTTGCAAAGTTTAAATCTTCAATTGAAAATGCGAGTTTTGAGTTAAACTTATTCGAATTCCCTTTGTCGTCACGAAGAGTGTTTTAATGAGTAAAGATTGATTCCTTGAATGAAATTGCCCCAATCACGGTACCTATTATGTCACTAGACCATTTTAATGTATCAAGATTGGATCTTCGAAAGAAAAGGAGGGTTGTGAGTTAAACTTATTCGAGTTCCCTTTGACGTCCTAAAGAGTGTTTTAATGAGTAAAGATTGAATCTTTGAATGAAAATACCTCAATCAAGGTACCTATTATGTCACTAGACCATTTTGATGTTTAAAGATTAAATCTTTGAAAAAAAATGCGAGTTTTGAGTTAAACTTATTCGAGTTCCCTTTGTCGTCACGAAGAGTGTTTTAATGAGCAATGATTGGAATCTTTGAATGAAATTACCTCAATCAAAGTATCTATATGTCAGTAGACCATTTTAATGTATAAAGGTTGAAATATTGAATTACCTCAATCAAGGTACCTATTATGTCACTAGATCTATTTCATGTATAAAGATTGAATCTTTGAAAGAATGAGAGTTGCGAGTTAAACTTATTCGAGTTCCCCTTAACGACCTGAAGAGTGTTTTAGTGAGTAAGGATTGAATCTTTGAAAGAAAATACCTCAATCAAGGTACCTACTGTGTCACTAACATTCTTAAGGTATAAAGATGAAAACTTTGAAGGAAAATGAGAGTTTTGAGTTAAATCTATTCAAGTTCCCTTTGACGTTCCGATTAGTGTTTTAATGAGTAAGACTGAATCTTTGAATGAAAATACCTCAATCAAGGTTCCTATTATGTCACCAGACGATTTTAATGTGTAAAGATTAAATCTCTGAAAGAAAATGAGAGTTTTCAGTTAAACTTATTCGAGTTCCCTTTGTCGTCACAATGAGTGTTTTAATAACTAAAAAGTGAATCTTTGAATGAAATTACCTCAATCAAGCTACGTATATGTCACTAGACCATTTTAATGTATAAAGATTGAAATACTGAATCTTTGAAAGAGAGTTAGAGTTTTTGAGTTTAACATATTCGAGGTCCCTTTGAAGTCGCGAAGAGTGGTTTTACTGCTAAAGATAGAATCTTTGTAAGAAAGTGAGAGTTTTGAGTTTAAAATATTCAGGTTCCCTGCGAAGTCGCAAAGAGTGTTTCAATGACTAAAGATTGAATCTCTGAATTAAAATGTCTCAATCAAGGAACCTATTATGTCATTTGACCTTTTTAATGAGAGTTTTGAATTAAGCTTATTAGAGTTCCTTTGACGTCCCGAAGAGTCTTGTAATGATGAAAGATTATATCTTTGAATGAAAATACCTCAATTAAGGTACCTATTATGTCGGTAGACCATTTTAATGTATAAAGATTAAGTCTTTGAAAGAAAATGTGAGTTTTGAGTTAAACTTATTCGAGTTCCCTTTGACATCACGAAGATTTTTTTAATGAGTAAATACTGAATCTTTGAATGAAATTATGTCATTCAATGGACCTATTATGTCAGTAGACCTTTTCAATGTATAAAGATTGAATTTTGGAAAGAAAATGAGAGCTTTGAGTCAAACTTATTCGAGTTCCCGATAAGGTTGAGAAGAGTGTTTTTTAGTAAGTAAAGATTGTATCTTTGAATGAAACTACCTCAATAAGGGCACCTATTTTGTTACTAGACCATTTTAATGTCCAAAGATTTCTTTGACAGAAAATAAGAGTTTTTGAGTTAAACGTATTCGAGTTCCCTTTGACGTCACGAAAGAGTGTTTTAATGAGTAAAGATGGAATCTTCGAATGAAATTACCTTAATCAAGGTTCCTATTATGTCATTAGAACTTTTTAACGTGTAAAAATTGAATCTTTGAAAGAAAATAAGAGTTTTGAGATCAACTTATTCGAGTTCCCTATGAAGTCACGGGTCAAGGCACCTATTGTGTCACTAGATCTATTTATTGTATAATGATTGAATCTTTGAAAGAAAATGAGAGTTTTGAGTTCAACTTATTCGAGTTCCCTTTGACATCACGAAAAGTGTTTTAATGAGCAAAGATTGAATCTTTGAATGAAATGACCTCAATCAAGGCACCTATTGTGTCACTGGACCTTTTTAATGTATGAAGATTCAATCTCTGAAAAAAACTGAGAGTTTTAAGTTTAACTTATTCGAGATCCCTATGAAGTCACGGAGAGTGTTTTAATGAGTAAAGAATGAATCTTCGAATGAAAATACCTCAATCAAGGTACCTATTATGTCATTAGCCCATTTCAATGTGTAAAGAATAAATCTTTGAAAGAAAATGAGAGTTTTCAGTTAAAATTATTTGAGTTCCCTTTGACGACACGAAGAGTGTTTTAATGAGTAAAGATAGAATCTTTGAAAGAAATTACCCTGATCATGGTACCTATTATGTCACTAGACCGTTTTAACGTATTAAGATTGAATCTTTGAAAGAAAATGAGAGTTTAGAATTTAGCTTATTCGAGTTCCCTTCGAAGTCGCGAAGAGTGTTTTTATGACTAAAGATTGAATCTCTGAATGAAAATACCTCAATCAAGGTACCTATTATGTCAGTAGACCATTTTAATTTGCAAACTTTAAATCTTCGATTGAAAATGCGAGTTTTGAGTTAAACTTATTCGAGTTCCCTTTGTCGTCACGAAGAGTGTTTTAATGAGTAAAGATTGATTCCTTGAATGAAATTACCCCATTCACGGTACCTATTATGTCACTAGACCATTTTAATGTATCAAGATTGGATCTTCGAAAGAAAAGGAGGGTTGTGAGTTAAACTTATTCGAGTTCCCTTTGACGTCCTGAAGAGTGTTTTAATGAGTAAAGATTGAATCTTTGAATGAAAATACCTCAATCAAGGTACCTATTATGTCACTAGACCATTTTGATGTTTAAAGATTAAATCTTTGAAAAAAAATGCGAGTTTTGAGTTAAACTTATTCGAGTTCCCTTTGTCGTCACGAAGAGTGTTTTAATGAGCAATGATTGGAATCTTTGAATGAAATTACCTCAATCAAAGTATCTATAAGTCAGTAGACCATTTTAATGTATAAAGGTTGAAATATTGAATTACCTCAATCAAGGTACCTATTATGTCACTAGATCTATTTCATGTATAAAGATTGAATCTTTGAAAGAATGAGAGTTGCGAGTTAAACTTATTCGAGTTCCCCTTAACGACCTGAAGAGTGTTTTAGTGAGTAAGGATTGAATCTTTGAAAGAAAATACCTCAATCAAGGTACCTACTGTGTCACTAACATTCTTAAGGTATAAAGATGAAAACTTTGAAGGAAAATGAGAGTTTTGAGTTAAATCTATTCAAGTTCCCTTTGACGTTCCGATTAGTGTTTTAATGAGTAAGACTGAATCTTTGAATGAAAATACCTCAATCAAGGTTCCTATTATGTCACCAGACGATTTTAATGTGTAAAGATTAAATCTCTGAAAGAAAATGAGAGTTTTCAGTTAAACTTATTCGAGTTCCCTTTGTCGTCACAATGAGTGTTTTAATAACTAAAAAGTGAATCTTTGAATGAAATTACCTCAATCAAGCTACGTATATGTCACTAGACCATTTTAATGTATAAAGATTGAAATACTGAATCTTTGAAAGAGAGTTAGAGTTTTTGAGTTTAACATATTCGAGGTCCCTTTGAAGTCGCGAAGAGTGGTTTTACTGCTAAAGATAGAATCTTTGTAAGAAAGTGAGAGTTTTGAGTTTAAAATATTCAGGTTCCCTGCGAAGTCGCAAAGAGTGTTTCAATGACTAAAGATTGAATCTCTGAATTAAAATGTCTCAATCAAGGAACCTATTATGTCATTTGACCTTTTTAATGAGAGTTTTGAATTAAGCTTATTAGAGTTCCTTTGACGTCCCGAAGAGTCTTGTAATGATGAAAGATTATATCTTTGAATGAAAATACCTCAATTAAGGTACCTATTATGTCGGTAGACCATTTTAATGTATAAAGATTAAGTCTTTGAAAGAAAATGTGAGTTTTGAGTTAAACTTATTCGAGTTCCCTTTGACATCACGAAGAGTGTTTTAATGAGTAAATACTGAATCTTTGAATGAAATTACATCATTCAATGGACCTATTATGTCAGTAGACCTTTTTAATGTATAAAGATTGAATCTTTGAAAGAAAATGAGAGCTTTGAGTTTAACTTATTCGAGTTCCCGATAAGGTTGAGAAGAGTGTTTTTTAGTGAGTAAAGATTGTATCTTTGAATGAAACTACCTCAATAAGGGCACCTATTTTGTTACCAGACCATTTTAATGTCCAAAGATTTCTTTGACAGAAAATAAGAGTTTTTGAGTTAAACGTATTCGAGTTCCCTTTGACGTCACAAAAGAGTGTTTTAATGAGTCAAGATGGAATCTTCGAATGAAATTACCTTAATCAAGGTTCCTATTATGTCATTAGAACTTTTTAACGTGTAAAAATTGAATCTTTGAAAGAAAATAAGAGTTTTGAGATCAACTTATTCGAGTTCCCTATGAAGTCACGGGTCAAGGCACCTATTGTGTCACTAGATCTATTTATTGTATAATGATTGAATCTTTGAAAGAAAATGAGAGTTTTGAGTTCAACTTATTCGAGTTCCCTTTGACATCACGAAAAGTGTTTTAATGAGCAAAGATTGAATCTTTGAATGAAATGACCTCAATCAAGGCACCTATTGTGTCACTGGACCTTTCTAATGTATGAAGATTCAATCTCTGAAAAAAACTGAGAGTTTTAAGTTTAACTTATTCGAGATCCCTATGAAGTCACGGAGAGTGTTTTAATGAGTAAAGAATGAATCTTCGAATGAAAGTACCTCAATCAAGGTACCTATTATGTCACTGGCCCATTTCAATGTGTAAAGAATAAATCTTTGAAAGAAAATGAGAGTTTTCAGTTAAAATTATTTGAGTTCGCTTTGACGACACGAAGAGTGTTTTAATGAGTAAAGATAGAATCTTTGAAAGAAATTACCCTGATCATGGTACCTATTATGTCACTAGACCGTTTTAACGTATTAAGATTGAATCTTTGAAAGAAAATAAGAGTTTAGAATTTAGCTTATTCGAGTTCCCTTTGAAGTCGCGAAGAGTGTTTTTATGACTAAAGATTGAATCTCTGAATGAAAATACCTCAATCAAGGTACCTATTATGTCAGTAGACCGTTTTAATTTGCAAAGTTTAAATCTTCGATTGAAAATGCGAGTTTTGAGTTAAACTTATTCGAGTTCCCTTTGTCATCACGAAGAGTGTTTTAATGAGTAAAGATTGATTCCTTGAATGAAATTGCCCCAATCACGGTACCTATTATGTCACTAGACCATTTTAATGTATCAAGATTGGATCTTCGAAAGAAAAGGAGGGTTGTGAGTTAAACTTATTCGAGTTCCCTTTGACGTCCTGAAAAGTGTTTTAATGAGTAAAGATTGAATCTTTGAATGAAAATACCTCAATCAAGGTACCTATTATGTCACTAGACCATTTTGATGTTTAAAGATTAAATCTTTGAAAAAAAATGCGAGTTTTGAGTTAAACTTATTCGAGTTCCCTTTGTCGTCACGAAGAGTGTTTTAATGAGCAATGATTGGAATCTTTGAATGAAATTACCTCAATCAAAGTATCTATATGTCAGTAGACCATTTTAATGTATAAAGGTTGAAATATTGAATTACCTCAATCAAGGTACCTATTATGTCACTAGATCTATTTCATGTATAAAGATTGAATCTTTGAAAGAATGAGAGTTGTGAGTTAAACTTATTCGAGTTCCCCTTAACGACCTGAAGAGTGTTTTAGTGAGTAAGGATTGAATCTTTGAAAGAAAATACCTCAATCAAGGTACCTACTGTGTCACTAACATTCTTAAGGTATAAAGATGAAAACTTTGAAGGAAAATGAGAGTTTTGAGTTAAATCTATTCAAGTTCCCTTTGACGTTCCGATTAGTGTTTTAATGAGTAAGACTGAATCTTTGAATGAAAATACCTCAATCGGGGTTCCTATTATGTCACCAGACAATTTTAATGTATAAAGATTAAATCTCTGAAAGAAAATGAGAGTTTTCAGTTAAACTTATTCGAGTTCCCTTTGTCATCACAATGAGTGTTTTAATAACTAAAAAGTGAATCTTTGAATGAAATTACCTCAATCAAGCTACGTATATGTCACTAGACCATTTTAATGTATAAAGATTGAAATACTGAATCTTTGAAAGAGAGTTAGAGTTTTTGAGTTTAACATATTCGAGGTCCCTTTGAAGTCGCGAAGAGTGGTTTTACTGCTAAAGATAGAATCTTTGTAAGAAAGTGAGAGTTTTGAGTTTAAAATATTCAGGTTCCCTATGAAGTCGCAAAGAGTGTTTCAATGACTAAAGATTGAATCTCTGAATTAAAATGTCTCAATCAAGGAACCTATTATGTCATTTGACCTTTTTAATGAGAGTTTTGAATTAAGCTTATTAGAGTTCCTTTGACGTCCCGAAGAGTCTTGTAATGATGAAAGATTATATATTTGAATGAAAATACCTCAATTAAGGTACCTATTATGTCGGTAGACCATTTTAATGTATAAAGATTAAGTCTTTGAAAGAAATTTGAGTTAAACTTATTCGAGTTCCCTTTGACATCACGAAGAGTGTTTTAATGAGTAAATACTGAATCTTTGAATGAAATTACATCATTCAATGGACCTATTATGTCAGTAGACCTTTTTAATGTATAAAGATTGAATCTTTGAAAGAAAATGAGAGCTTTGAGTTTAACTTATTCGAGTTCCCGATAAGGTTGAGAAGAGTGTTTTTTAGTGAGTAAAGATTGTATCTTTGAATGAAACTACCTCAATAAGGGCACCTATTTTGTTACCAGACCATTTTAATGCCCAAAGATTTCTTTGACAGAAAATAAGAGTTTGTGAGTTAAACGTATTCGAGTTCCCTTTGACGTCACAAAAGAGTGTTTTAATGAGTAAAGATGGAATCTTCGAATGAAATTACCTTAATCAAGGTTCCTATTATGTCATTAGAACTTCTTAACGTGTAAAAATTGAATCTTTGAAAGAAAATAAGAGTTTTGAGATCAACTTATTCGAGTTCCCTATGAAGTCACGGGTCAAGGCACCTATTGTGTCACTAGATCTATTTATTGTATAATGATTGAATCTTTGAAAGAAAATGAGAGTTTTGAGTTCAACTTATTTGAGTTCCCTTTGACATCACGAAAAGTGTTTTAATGAGAAAAGATTGAATCTTTGAATGAAATGACCTCAATCAAGGCACCTATTGTGTCACTGGACCTTTCTAATGTATGAAGATTCAATCTCTGAAAAAAACTGAGAGTTTTAAGTTTAACTTATTCGAGATCCCTATGAAGTCACGGAGAGTGTTTTAATGAGTAAAGAATGAATCTTCGAATGAAAATACCTCAATCAAGGTACCTATTATGTCACTAGCCCATTTCAATGTGTAAAGAATAAATCTTTGAAAGAAAATGAGAGTTTTCAGTTAAAATTATTTGAGTTCCCTTTGACGACACGAAGAGTGTTTTAATGAGTAAAGATAGAATCTTTGAAAGAAATTACCCTGATCATGGTACCTATTATGTCACTAGACCGTTTTAACGTATTAAGATTGAATCTTTGAAAGAAAATAAGAGTTTAGAATTTAGCTTATTCGAGTTCCCTTTGAAGTCGCGAAGAGTGTTTTTATGACTAAAGATTGAATCTCTGAATCAAAATACCTCAATCAAGGCACCTATTATGTCAGTAGACCATTTTAATTTGCAAAGTTTAAATCTTCGATTGAAAATGCGAGTTTTGAGTTAAACTTATTCGAGTTCCCTTTGTCGTCACGAAGAGTGTTTTAATGAGTAAAGATTGATTCCTTGAATGAAATTACCCCAATCACGGTACCTATTATGTCACTAGACCATTTTAATGTATCAAGATTGGATCTTCGAAAGAAAAGGAGGGTTGTGAGTTAAACTTATTCGAGTTCCCTTTGACGTCCTGAAGAGTGTTTTAATGAGTAAAGATTGAATCTTTGAATGAAAATACCTCAATCAAGGTACCTATTATGTCACTAGACCATTTTGATGTTTAAAGATTAAATCTTTGAAAAAAAATGCGAGTTTTGAGTTAAACTTATTCGAGTTCCCTTTGTCGTCACGAAGAGTGTTTTAATGAGCAATGATTGGAATCTTTGAATGAAATTACCTCAATCAAAGTATCTTTATGTCAGTAGACCATTTTAATGTATAAAGGTTGAAATATTGAATTACCTCAATCAAGGTACCTATTATGTCACAAGATCTATTTCATGTATAAAGATTGAATCTTTGAAAGAATGAGAGTTGCGAGTTAAACTTATTCGAGTTCCCCTTAACGACCTGAAGAGTGTTTTAGTGAGTAAGGATTGAATCTTTGAAAGAAAATACCTCAATCAAGGTACCTACTGTGTCACTAACATTCTTAAGGTATAAAGATGAAAACTTTGAAGGAAAATGAGAGTTTTGAGTTAAATCTATTCACGTTCCCTTTGACGTTCTGATTAGTGTTTTAATGAGTAAGACTGAATCTTTGAATGAAAATACCTCAATCAAGGTTCCTATTATGTCACCAGACGATTTTAATGTATAAAGATTAAATCTCTGAAAGAAAATGAGAGTTTTCAGTTAAACTTATTCGAGTTCCCTTTGTCGTCACAATGAGTGTTTTAATAACTAAAAAGTGAATCTTTGAATGAAATTACCTCAATCAAGCTACGTATATGTCACTAGACCATTTTAATGTATAAAGATTGAAATACTGAATCTTTGAAAGAGAGTTAGAGTTTTTGAGTTTAAAATATTCGAGGTCCCTTTGAAGTCGCGAAGAGTGGTTTTACTGCTAAAGATAGAATCTTTGTAAGAAAGTGAGAGTTTTGAGTTTAAAATATTCAGGTTCCCTGCGAAGTCACAAAGAGTGTTTCAATGACTAAAGATTGAATCTCTGAATTAAAATGTCTCAATCAAGGAACCTATTATGTCATTTGACCTTTTTAATGAGAGTTTTGAATTAAGCTTATTAGAGTTCCTTTAACGTCCCGAAGAGTCTTGTAATGATGAAAGATTATATCTTTGAATGAAAATACCTCAATTAAGGTACCTATTATGTCGGTAGACCATTTTAATGTATAAAGATTAAGTCTTTGAAAGAAAATGTGAGTTTTGAGTTAAACTTATTCGAGTTCCCTTTGACATCACGAAGAGTGTTTTAATGAGTAAATACTGAATCTTTGAATGAAATTACATCATTCAATGGACCTATTATGTCAGTAGACCTTTTTAATGTATAAAGATTGAATCTTTGAAAGAAAATGAGAGCTTTGAGTTTAACTTATTCGAGTTCCCGATAAGGTTGAGAAGAGTGTTTTTTAGTGAGTAAAGATTGTATCTTTGAATGAAACTACCTCAATAAGGGCACCTATTTTGTTACCAGACCATTTTAATGTCCAAAGATTTCTTTGACAGAAAATAAGAGTTTTTGAGTTAAACGTATTCGAGTTCCCTTTGACGTCACAAAAGAGTGTTTTAATGAGTAAAGATGGAATCTTCGAATGAAATTACCTTAATCAAGGTTCCTATTATGTCATTAGAACTTTTTAACGTGTAAAAATTGAATCTTTGAAAGAAAATAAGAGTTTTGAGATCAACTTATTCGAGTTCCCTTTGAAGTCACGGGTCAAGGCACCTATTGTGTCACTAGATCTATTTATTGTATAATGATTGAATCTTTGAAAGAAAATGAGAGTTTTAAGTTCAACTTATTCGAGTTCCCTTTGACATCACGAAAAGTGTTTTAATGAGCAAAGATTGAATCTTTGAATGAAATGACCTCAATCAAGGCACCTATTGTGTCACTGGACCTTTCTAATGTATGAAGATTCAATCTCTGAAAAAAACTGAGAGTTTTAAGTTTAACTTATTCGAGATCCCTATGAAGTCACGGAGAGTGTTTTAATGAGTAAAGAATGAATCTTCGAATGAAAATACCTCAATCAAGGTACCTATTATGTCACTAGCCCATTTCAATGTGTAAAGAATAAATCTTTGAAAGAAAATGAGAGTTTTCAGTTAAAATTATTTGAGTTCCCTTTGACGACACGAAGAGTGTTTTAATGAGTAAAGATAGAATCTTTGAAAGAAATTACCCTGATCATGGTACCTATTATGTCACTAGACCGTTTTAACGTATTAAGATTGAATCTTTGAAAGAAAATGAGAGTTTAGAATTTAGCTTATTCGAGTTCCCTTTGAATTCGCGAAGAGTGTTTTTATGACTAAAGATTGAAGCTCTAACTGAAAATACCTCAATCAAGGTACCTATTATGTCAGTAGACCATTTTAATTTGCAAAGTTTAAATCTTCGATTGAAAATGCGAGTTTTGAGTTAAACTTATTCGAGTTCCCTTTGTCGTCACGAAGAGTGTTTTAATGAGTAAAGATTGATTCCTTGAATGAAATTACCCCAATCACGGTACCTATTATGTCACTAGACCATTTTAATGTATCAAGATTGGATCTTCGAAAGAAAAGGAGGGTTGTGAGTTAAACTTATTCGAGTTCCTTTGACGTCCTGAAGAGTGTTTTAATGAGTAAAGATTGAATCTTTGAATGAAAATACCTCAATCAAGGTACCTATTATGTCACTAGACCATTTTGATGTTTAAAGATTAAATCTTTGAAAAAAAATGCGAGTTTTGAGTTAAACTTATTCGAGTTCCCTTTGTCGTCACGAAGAGTGTTTTAATGCGCAATGATTGGAATCTTTGAATGAAATTACCACAATCAAAGTATCTATATGTCAGTAGACCATTTTAATGTATAAAGGTTGAAATATTGAATTACCTCAATCAAGGTACCTATTATGTCACTAGATCTATTTCATGTATAAAGATTGAATCTTTGAAAGAATGAGAGTTGTGAGTTGAACTTATTCGAGTTCCCCTTAACGACCTGAAGAGTGTTTTAGTGAGTAAGGATTGAATCTTTGAAAGAAAATACCTCAATCAAGGTACCTACTGTGTCACTAACATTCTTAAGGTATAAAGATGAAAACTTTGAAGGAAAATGAGAGTTTTGAGTTAAATCTATTCAAGTTCCCTTTGACGTTCCGATTAGTGTTTTAATGAGTAAGACTGAATCTTTGAATGAAAATACCTCAATCAAGGTTCCTATTATGTCACCAGACGATTTTAATGTGTAAAGATTAAATCTCTGAAAGAAAATGAGAGTTTTCAGTTAAACTTATTCGAGTTCCCTTTGTCGTCACAATGAGTGTTTTAATAACTAAAAAGTGAATCTTTGAATGAAATTACCTCAATCAAGCTACGTATATGTCACTAGACCATTTTAATGTATAAAGATTGAAATACTGAATCTTTGAAAGAGAGTTAGAGTTTTTGAGTTTAACATATTCGAGGTCCCTTTGAAGTCGCGAAGAGTGGTTTTACTGCTAAAGATAGAATCTTTGTAAGAAAGTGAGAGTTTTGAGTTTAAAATATTCAGGTTCCCTATGAAGTCGCAAAGAGTGTTTCAATGACTAAAGATTGAATCTCTGAATTAAAATGTCTCAATGAAGGAACCTATTATGTCATTTGACCTTTTTAATGAGAGTTTTGAATTAAGCTTATTAGAGTTCCTTTGACGTCCCGAAGAGTCTTGTAATGATGAAAGATTATATCTTTGAATGAAAATACCTCAATTAAGGTACCTATTATGTCGGTAGACCATTTTAATGTATAAAGATTAAGTCTTTGAAAGAAATTTGAGTTAAACTTATTCGAGTTCCCTTTGACATCACGAAGAGTGTTTTAATGAGTAAATACTGAATCTTTGAATGAAATTACATCATTCAATGGACCTATTATGTCAGTAGACCTTTTTAATGTATAAAGATTGAATCTTTGAAAGAAAATGAGAGCTTTGAGTTTAACTTATTCGAGTTCCCGATAAGGTTGAGAAGAGTGTTTTTTAGTGAGTAAAGATTGTATCTTTGAATGAAACTACCTCAATAAGGGAACCTATTTTGTTACTAGACCATTTTAATGTCCAAAGATTTCTTTGACAGAAAATAAGAGTTTGTGAGTTAAACGTATTCGAGTTCCCTTTGACGTCACAAAAGAGTGTTTTAATGAGTAAAGATGGAATCTTCGAATGAAATTACCTTAATCAAGGTTCCTATTATGTCATTAGAACTTCTTAACGTGTAAAAATTGAATCTTTGAAAGAAAATAAGAGTTTTGAGATCAACTTATTCGAGTTCCCTATGAAGTCACGGGTCAAGGCACCTATTGTGTCACTAGATCTATTTATTGTATAATGATTGAATCTTTGAAAGAAAATGAGAGTTTTGAGTTCAACTTATTTGAGTTCCCTTTGACATCACGAAAAGTGTTTTAATGAGCAAAGATTGAATCTTTGAATGAAATGACCTCAATCAAGGCACCTATTGTGTCACTGGACCTTTCTAATGTATGAAGATTCAATCTCTGAAAAAAACTGAGAGTTTTAAGTTTAACTTATTCGAGATCCCTATGAAGTCACGGAGAGTGTTTTAATGAGTAAAGAATGAATCTTCGAATGAAAATACCTCAATCAAGGTACCTATTATGTCACTAGCCCATTTCAATGTGTAAAGAATAAATCTTTGAAAGAAAATGAGAGTTTTCAGTTAAAATTATTTGAGTTCCCTTTGACGACACGAAGAGTGTTTTAATGAGTAAAGATAGAATCTTTGAAAGAAATTACCCTGATCATGGTACCTATTATGTCACTAGACCGTTTTATCGTATTAAGATTGAATCTTTGAAAGAAAATAAGAGTTTAGAATTTAGCTTATTCGAGTTCCCTTTGAAGTCGCGAAGAGTGTTTTTATGACTAAAGATTGAATCTCTGAATGAAAATACCTCAATCAAGGCACCTATTATGTCAGTAGACCATTTTAATTTGCAAAGTTTAAATCTTCGATTGAAAATGCGAGTTTTGAGTTAAACTTATTCGAGTTCCCTTTGTCATCACGAAGAGTGTTTTAATGAGTAAAGATTGATTCCTTGAATGAAATTACCCCAATCACGGTACCTATTATGTCACTAGACCATTTTAATGTATCAAGATTGGATCTTCGAAAGAAAAGGAGGGTTGTGAGTTAAACTTATTCGAGTTCCCTTTGACGTCCTAAAGAGTGTTTTAATGAGTAAAGATTGAATCTTTGAATGAAAATACCTCAATCAAGGTACCTATTATGTCACTAAACCATTTTGATGTTTAAAGATTAAATCTTTGAAAAAAAATGCGAGTTTTGAGTTAAACTTATTCGAGTTCCCTTTGTCGTCACGAAGAGTGTTTTAATGAGCAATGATTGGAATCTTTGAATGAAATTACCTCAATCAAAGTATCTATATGTCAGTAGACCATTTTAATGTATAAAGGTTGAAATATTGAATTACCTCAATCAAGGTACCTATTATGTCACAAGATCTATTTCATGTATAAAGATTGAATCTTTGAAAGAATGAGAGTTGCGAGTTAAACTTATTCGAGTTCCCCTTAACGACCTGAAGAGTGTTTTAGTGAGTAAGGATTGAATCTTTGAAAGAAAATACCTCAATCAAGGTACCTACTGTGTCACTAACATTCTTAAGGTATAAAGATGAAAACTTTGAAGGAAAATGAGAGTTTTGAGTTAAATCTATTCAAGTTCCCTTTGACGTTCTGATTAGTGTTTTAATGAGTAAGACTGAATCTTTGAATGAAAATACCTCAATCAAGGTTCCTATTATGTCACCAGACGATTTTAATGTATAAAGATTAAATCTCTGAAAGAAAATGAGAGTTTTCAGTTAAACTTATTCGAGTTCCCTTTGTCGTCACAATGAGTGTTTTAATAACTAAAAAGTGAATCTTTGAATGAAATTACCTCAATCAAGCTACGTATATGTCACTAGACCATTTTAATGTATAAAGATTGAAATACTGAATCTTTGAAAGAGAGTTAGAGTTTTTGAGTTTAAAATATTCGAGGTCCCTTTGAAGTCGCGAAGAGTGGTTTTACTGCTAAAGATAGAATCTTTGTAAGAAAGTGAGAGTTTTGAGTTTAAAATATTCAGGTTCCCTGCGAAGTCGCAAAGAGTGTTTCAATGACTAAAGATTGAATCTCTGAATTAAAATGTCTCAATCAAGGAACCTATTATGTCATTTGACCTTTTTAATGAGAGTTTTGAATTAAGCTTATTAGAGTTCCTTTGACGTCCCGAAGAGTCTTGTAATGATGAAAGATTATATCTTTGAATGAAAATACCTCAATTAAGGTACCTATTATGTCGGTAGACCATTTTAATGTATAAAGATTAAGTCTTTGAAAGAAAATGTGAGTTTTGAGTTAAACTTATTCGAGTTCCCTTTGACATCACGAAGAGTGTTTTAATGAGTAAATACTGAATCTTTGAATGAAATTACATCATTCAATGGACCTATTATGTCAGTAGACCTTTTTAATGTATAAAGATTGAATCTTTGAAAGAAAATGAGAGCTTTGAGTTTAACTTATTCGAGTTCCCGATAAGGTTGAGAAGAGTGTTTTTTAGTGAGTAAAGATTGTATCTTTGAATGAAACTACCTCAATAAGGGCACCTATTTTGTTACCAGACCATTTTAATGTCCAAAGATTTCTTTGACAGAAAATAAGAGTTTTTGAGTTAAACGTATTCGAGTTCCCTTTGACGTCACAAAAGAGTGTTTTAATGAGTAAAGATGGAATCTTCGAATGAAATTACCTTAATCAAGGTTCCTATTATGTCATTAGAACTTTTTAACGTGTAAAAATTGAATCTTTGAAAGAAAATAAGAGTTTTGAGATCAACTTATTCGAGTTCCCTTTGAAGTCACGGGTCAAGGCACCTATTGTGTCACTAGATCTATTTATTGTATAATGATTGAATCTTTGAAAGAAAATGAGAGTTTTGAGTTCAACTTATTCGAGTTCCCTTTGACATCATGAAAAGTGTTTTAATGAGCAAAGATTGAATCTTTGAATGAAATGACCTCAATCAAGGCACCTATTGTGTCACTGGACCTTTCTAATGTTTGAAGATTCAATCTCTGAAAAAAACTGAGAGTTTTAAGTTTAACTTATTCGAGATCCCTATGAAGTCACGGAGAGTGTTTTAATGAGTAAAGAATGAATCTTCGAATGAAAATACCTCAATCAAGGTACCTATTATGTCACTAGCCCATTTCAATGTGTAAAGAATAAATCTTTGAAAGAAAATGAAAGTTTTCAGTTAAAAGTATTTGAGTTCCCTTTGACGACACGAAGAGTGTTTTAATGAGTAAAGATAGAATCTTTGAAAGAAATTACCCTGATCATGGTACCTATTATGTCACTAGACCGTTTTAACGTATTAAGATTGAATCTTTGAAAGAAAATGAGAGTTTAGAATTTAGCTTATTCGAGTTCCCTTTGAATTCGCGAAGAGTGTTTTTATGACTAAAGATTGAAGCTCTAAATGAAAATACCTCAATCAAGGTACCTATTATGTCAGTAGACCATTTTAATTTGCAAAGTTTAAATCTTCGATTGAAAATGCGAGTTTTGAGTTAAACTTATTCGAGTTCCCTTTGTCGTCACGAAGAGTGTTTTAATGAGTAAAGATTGATTCCTTGAATGAAATTACCCCAATCACGGTACCTATTATGTCACTAGACCATTTTAATGTATCAAGATTGGATCTTCGAAAGAAAAGGAGGGTTGTGAGTTAAACTTATTCGAGTTCCCTTTGACGTCCTGAAGAGTGTTTTAATGAGTAAAGATTGAATCTTTGAATGAAAATACCTCAATCAACGTACCTATTATGTCACTAGACCATTTTGATGTTTAAAGATTAAATCTTTGAAAAAAAATGCGAGTTTTGAGTTAAACTTATTCGAGTTCCCTTTGTCGTCACGAAGAGTGTTTTAATGCGCAATGATTGGAATCTTTGAATGAAATTACCACAATCAAAGTATCTATATGTCAGTAGACCATTTTAATGTATAAAGGTTGAAATATTGAATTACCTCAATCAAGGTACCTATTATGTCACTAGATCTATTTCATGTATAAAGATTGAATCTTTGAAAGAATGAGAGTTGTGAGTTAAACTTATTCGAGTTCCCCTTAACGACCTGAAGAGTGTTTTAGTGAGTAAGGATTGAATCTTTGAAAGAAAATACCTCAATCAAGGTACCTACTGTGTCACTAACATTCTTAAGGTATAAAGATGAAAACTTTGAAGGAAAATGAGAGTTTTGAGTTAAATCTATTCAAGTTCCCTTTGACGTTCCGATTAGTGTTTTAATGAGTAAGACTGAATCTTTGAATGAAAATACCTCAATCGGGGTTCCTATTATGTCACCAGACAATTTTAATGTATAAAGATTAAATCTCTGAAAGAAAATGAGAGTTTTCAGTTAAACTTATTCGAGTTCCCTTTGTCATCACAATGAGTGTTTTAATAACTAAAAAGTGAATCTTTGAATGAAATTACCTCAATCAAGCTACGTATATGTCACTAGACCATTTTAATGTATAAGGATTGAAATACTGAATCTTTGAAAGAGAGTTAGAGTTTTTGAGTTTAACATATTCGAGGTCCCTTTGAAGTCGCGAAGAGTGGTTTTACTGCTAAAGATAGAATCTTTGTAAGAAAGTGAGAGTTTTGAGTTTAAAATATTCAGGTTCCCTGCGAAGTCACAAAGAGTGTTTCAATGACTAAAGATTGAATCTCTGAATTAAAATGTCTCAATCAAGGAACCTATTATGTCATTTGACCTTTTTAATGAGAGTTTTGAATTAAGCTTATTAGAGTTCCTTTGACGTCCCGAAGAGTCTTGTAATGATGAAAGATTATATCTTTGAATGAAAATACCTCAATTAAGGTACCTATTATGTCAGTAGACCATTTTAATGTATAAAGATTAAGTCTTTGAAAGAAAATGTGAGTTTTGAGTTAAACTTATTCGAGTTCCCTTTGACATCCCGAAGAGTGTTTTAATGAGTAAATACTGAATCTTTGAATGAAATTACATCATTCAATGGACCTATTATGTCAGTAGACCTTTTTAATGTATAAAGATTGAATCTTTGAAAGAAAATGAGAGCTTTGAGTTTAACTTATTCGAGTTCCCGAGAAGGTTGAGAAGAGTGTTTTTTAGTGAGTAAAAATGGTATCTTTGAATGAAACTACCTCAATAAGGGCACCTATTTTGTTACTAGACCATTTTAATGTCCAAAGATTTCTTTGACAGAAAATAAGAGTTTTTGAGTTAAACGTATTCGAGTTCCCTTTGACGTCACAAAAGAGTGTTTTAATGAGTAAAGATGGAATCTTCGAATGAAATTACCTTAATCAAGGTTCGTATTATGTCATTAGAACTTTTTAACGTGTAAAAATTGAATCTTTGAAAGAAAATAAGAGTTTTGAGATCAACTTATTCGAGTTCCCTATGAAGTCACGGGTCAAGGCACCTATTGTGTCACTAGATCTATTTATTGTATAATGATTGAATCTTTGAAAGAAAATGAGAGTTTTGAGTTCAACTTACTCGAGTTCCCTTTGACATCACGAAAAGTGTTTTAATGAGCAAAGATTGAATCTTTGAATGAAATGACCTCAATCAAGGCACCTATTGTGTCACTGGACCTTTCTAATGTATGAAGATTCAATCTCTGAAAAAAACTGAGAGTTTTAAGTTTAACTTATTCGAGATCCCTATGAAGTCACGGAGAGTGTTTTAATGAGTAAAGAATGAATCTTCGAATGAAAATACCTCAATCAAGGTACCTATTATGTCACTAGCCCATTTCAATGTGTAAAGAATAAATCTTTGAAAGAAAATGAGAGTTTTCAATTAAAATTATTTGAGTTCCCTTTGACGACACGAAGAGTGTTTTAATGAGTAAAGATAGAATCTTTGAAAGAAATTACCCTGATCATGGTACCTATTATGTCACTAGACCGTTTTAACGTATTAAGATTGAATCTTTGAAAGAAAATGAGAGTTTAGAATTTAGCTTATTCGAGTTCCCTTTGAATTCGCGAAGAGTGTTTTTATGACTAAAGATTGAAGCTCTAAATGAAAATACCTCAATCAAGGTACCTATTATGTCAGTAGACCATTTTAATTTGCAAAGTTTAAATCTTCGATTGAAAATGCGAGTTTTGAGTTAAACTTATTCGAGTTCCCTTTGTCGTCACGAAGAGTGTTTTAATGAGTAAAGATTGATTCCTTGAATGAAATTACCCCAATCACGGTACCTATTATGTCACTAGACCATTTTAATGTATCAAGATTGGATCTTCGAAAGAAAAGGAGGGTTGTGAGTTAAACTTATTCGAGTTCCCTTTGACGTCCTGAAGAGTGTTTTAATGAGTAAAGATTGAATCTTTGAATGAAAATACCTCAATCAAGGTACCTATTATGTCACTAGACCATTTTGATGTTTAAAGATTAAATCTTTGAAAAAAAATGCGAGTTTTGAGTTAAACTTATTCGAGTTCCCTTTGTCGTCACGATGAGTGTTTTAATGCGCAATGATTGGAATCTTCGAATGAAATTACCACAATCAAAGTATCTATATGTCAGTAGACCATTTTAATGTATAAAGGTTGAAATATTGAATTACCTCAATCAAGGTACCTATTATGTCACTAGATCTATTTCATGTATAAAGATTGAATCTTTGAAAGAATGAGAGTTGTGAGTTAAACTTATTCGAGTTCCCCTTAACGACCTGAAGAGTGTTTTAGTGAGTAAGGATTGAATCTTTGAAAGAAAATACCTCAATCAAGGTACCTACTGTGTCACTAACATTCTTAAGGTATAAAGATGGAAACTTTGAAGGAAAATGAGAGTTTTGAGTTAAATCTATTCAAGTTCCCTTTGACGTTCCGATTAGTGTTTTAATGAGTAAGACTGAATCTTTGAATGAAAATACCTCAATCGAGGTTCCTATTATGTCACCAGACAATTTTAATGTATAAAGATTAAATCTCTGAAAGAAAATGAGAGTTTTCAGTTAAACTTATTCGAGTTCCATTTGTCGTCACAATGAGTGTTTTAATAACTAAAAAGTGAATCTTTGAATGAAATTACCTCAATCAAGCTACGTATATGTCACTAGACCATTTTAATGTATAAAGATTGAAATACTGAATCTTTGAAAGAGAGTTAGAGTTTTTGAGTTTAACATATTCGAGGTCCCTTTGAAGTCGCGAAGAGTGGTTTTACTGCTAAAGATAGAATCTTTGTAAGAAAGTGAGAGTTTTGAGTTTAAAATATTCAGGTTCCCTGCGAAGTCGCAAAGAGTGTTTCAATGACTAAAGATTGAATCTCTGAATTAAAATGTCTCAATAAAGGAACCTATTATGTCATTTGACCTTTTTAATGAGAGTTTTGAATTAAGCTTATTAGAGTTCCTTTGACGTCCCGAAGAGTCTTGTAATGATGAAAGATTATATCTTTGAATGAAAATAGCTCAATTAAGGTACCTATTATGTCAGTAGACCATTTTAATGTATAAAGATTAAGTCTTTGAAAGAAAATGTGAGTTTTGAGTTAAACTTATTCGAGTTCCCTTCGACATCACGAAGAGTGTTTTAATGAGTAAATACTGAATCTTTGAATGAAATTACATCATTCAATGGACCTATTATGTCAGTAGACCTTTTTAATGTATAAAGATTGAATCTTTGAAAGAAAATGAGAGCTTTGAGTTTAACTTATTCGAGTTCCCGATAAGGTTGAGAAGAATGTTTTTTAGTGAGTAAAGATTGTATCTTTGAATGAAACTACCTCAATAAGGGCACCTATTTTGTTACTAGACCATTTTAATGTCCAAAGATTTCTTTGACAGAAAATAAGAGTTTTTGAGTTAAACGTATTCGAGTTCCCTTTGACGTCACAAAAGAGTGTTTTAATGAGTAAAGATGGAATCTTCGAATGAAATTACCTTAATCAAGGTTCCTATTATGTCATTAGAACTTTTTAACGTGTAAAAATTGAATTTTGAAAGAAAATAAGAGTTTTGAGATCAACTTATTCGAGTTCCCTATGAAGTCACGGGTCAAGGCACCTATTGTGTCACTAGATCTTTTTATTGTATAATGATTGAATCTTTGAAAGAAAATGAGAGTTTTGAGTTCAACTTATTCGAGTTCCCTTTGACATCACGAAAAGTGTTTTAATGAGCAAAGATTGAATCTTTGAATGAAATGACCTCAATCAAGGCACCTATTATGTCACTGGACCTTTCTAATGTATGAAGATTCAATCTCTGAAAAAACTGAGAGTTTTAAGTTTAACTTATTCGAGATCCCTATGAAGTCACGGAGAGTGTTTTAATGAGTAAAGAATGAATCTTCGAATGAAAATACCTCAATCAAGGTACCTATTATGTCACTAGCCCATTTCAATGTGTAAAGAATAAATCTTTGAAAGAAAATGAGAGTTTTCAGTTAAAATTATTTGAGTTCCCTTTGACGACACGAAGAGTGTTTTAATGAGTAAAGATAGAATCTTTGAAAGAAATTACCCTGATCATGGTACCTATTATGTCACTAGACCGTTTTAACGTATTAAGATTGAATCTTTGAAAGAAAATAAGAGTTTAGAATTTAGCTTATTCGAGTTCCCTTTGAATTCGCGAAGAGTGTTTTTATGACTAAAGATTGAAGCTCTAAATGAAAATACCTCAATCAAGGTACCTATTATGTCAGTAGACCATTTTAATTTGCAAAGTTTAAATCTTCGATTGAAAATGCGAGTTTTGAGTTAAACTTATTCGAGTTCCCTTTGTCGTCACGAAGAGTGTTTTAATGAGTAAAGATTGATTCCTTGAATGAAATTACCCCAATCACGGTACCTATTATGTCACTAGACCATTTTAATGTATCAAGATTGGATCTTCGAAAGAAAAGGAGGGTTGTGAGTTAAACTTATTCGAGTTCCCTTTGACGTCCTGAAGAGTGTTTTAATGAGTAAAGATTGAATCTTTGAATGAAAATACCTCAATCAACGTACCTATTATGTCACTAGACCATTTTGATGTTTAAAGATTAAATCTTTGAAAAAAAATGCGAGTTTTGAGTTAAACTTATTCGAGTTCCCTTTGTCGTCACGAAGAGTGTTTTAATGCGCAATGATTGGAATCTTTGAATGAAATTACCACAATCAAAGTATCTATATGTCAGTAGACCATTTTAATGTATAAAGGTTGAAATATTGAATTACCTCAATCAAGGTACCTATTATGTCACTAGATCTATTTCATGTATAAAGATTGAATCTTTGAAAGAATGAGAGTTGTGAGTTAAACTTATTCGAGTTCCCCTTAACGACCTGAAGAGTGTTTTAGTGAGTAAGGATTGAATCTTTGAAAGAAAATACCTCAATCAAGGTACCTACTGTGTCACTAACATTCTTAAGGTATAAAGATGAAAACTTTGAAGGAAAATGAGAGTTTTGAGTTAAATCTATTCAAGTTCCCTTTGACGTTCCGATTAGTGTTTTAATGAGTAAGACTGAATCTTTGAATGAAAATACCTCAATCGGGGTTCCTATTATGTCACCAGACAATTTTAATGTATAAAGATTAAATCTCTGAAAGAAAATGAGAGTTTTCAGTTAAACTTATTCGAGTTCCCTTTGTCATCACAATGAGTGTTTTAATAACTAAAAAGTGAATCTTTGAATGAAATTACCTCAATCAAGCTACGTATATGTCACTAGACCATTTTAATGTATAAGGATTGAAATACTGAATCTTTGAAAGAGAGTTAGAGTTTTTGAGTTTAACATATTCGAGGTCCCTTTGAAGTCGCGAAGAGTGGTTTTACTGCTAAAGATAGAATCTTTGTAAGAAAGTGAGAGTTTTGAGTTTAAAATATTCAGGTTCCCTGCGAAGTCACAAAGAGTGTTTCAATGACTAAAGATTGAATCTCTGAATTAAAATGTCTCAATCAAGGAACCTATTATGTCATTTGACCTTTTTAATGAGAGTTTTGAATTAAGCTTATTAGAGTTCCTTTGACGTCCCGAAGAGTCTTGTAATGATGAAAGATTATATCTTTGAATGAAAATACCTCAATTAAGGTACCTATTATGTCAGTAGACCATTTTAATGTATAAAGATTAAGTCTTTGAAAGAAAATGTGAGTTTTGAGTTAAACTTATTCGAGTTCCCTTTGACATCCCGAAGAGTGTTTTAATGAGTAAATACTGAATCTTTGAATGAAATTACATCATTCAATGGACCTATTATGTCAGTAGACCTTTTTAATGTATAAAGATTGAATCTTTGAAAGAAAATGAGAGCTTTGAGTTTAACTTATTCGAGTTCCCGAGAAGGTTGAGAAGAGTGTTTTTTAGTGAGTAAAAATGGTATCTTTGAATGAAACTACCTCAATAAGGGCACCTATTTTGTTACTAGACCATTTTAATGTCCAAAGATTTCTTTGACAGAAAATAAGAGTTTTTGAGTTAAACGTATTCGAGTTCCCTTTGACGTCACAAAAGAGTGTTTTAATGAGTAAAGATGGAATCTTCGAATGAAATTACCTTAATCAAGGTTCGTATTATGTCATTAGAACTTTTTAACGTGTAAAAATTGAATCTTTGAAAGAAAATAAGAGTTTTGAGATCAACTTATTCGAGTTCCCTATGAAGTCACGGGTCAAGGCACCTATTGTGTCACTAGATCTATTTATTGTATAATGATTGAATCTTTGAAAGAAAATGAGAGTTTTGAGTTCAACTTACTCGAGTTCCCTTTGACATCACGAAAAGTGTTTTAATGAGCAAAGATTGAATCTTTGAATGAAATGACCTCAATCAAGGCACCTATTGTGTCACTGGACCTTTCTAATGTATGAAGATTCAATCTCTGAAAAAAACTGAGAGTTTTAAGTTTAACTTATTCGAGATCCCTATGAAGTCACGGAGAGTGTTTTAATGAGTAAAGAATGAATCTTCGAATGAAAATACCTCAATCAAGGTACCTATTATGTCACTAGCCCATTTCAATGTGTAAAGAATAAATCTTTGAAAGAAAATGAGAGTTTTCAATTAAAATTATTTGAGTTCCCTTTGACGACACGAAGAGTGTTTTAATGAGTAAAGATAGAATCTTTGAAAGAAATTACCCTGATCATGGTACCTATTATGTCACTAGACCGTTTTAACGTATTAAGATTGAATCTTTGAAAGAAAATGAGAGTTTAGAATTTAGCTTATTCGAGTTCCCTTTGAATTCGCGAAGAGTGTTTTTATGACTAAAGATTGAAGCTCTAAATGAAAATACCTCAATCAAGGTACCTATTATGTCAGTAGACCATTTTAATTTGCAAAGTTTAAATCTTCGATTGAAAATGCGAGTTTTGAGTTAAACTTATTCGAGTTCCCTTTGTCGTCACGAAGAGTGTTTTAATGAGTAAAGATTGATTCCTTGAATGAAATTACCCCAATCACGGTACCTATTATGTCACTAGACCATTTTAATGTATCAAGATTGGATCTTCGAAAGAAAAGGAGGGTTGTGAGTTAAACTTATTCGAGTTCCCTTTGACGTCCTGAAGAGTGTTTTAATGAGTAAAGATTGAATCTTTGAATGAAAATACCTCAATCAAGGTACCTATTATGTCACTAGACCATTTTGATGTTTAAAGATTAAATCTTTGAAAAAAAATGCGAGTTTTGAGTTAAACTTATTCGAGTTCCCTTTGTCGTCACGATGAGTGTTTTAATGCGCAATGATTGGAATCTTCGAATGAAATTACCACAATCAAAGTATCTATATGTCAGTAGACCATTTTAATGTATAAAGGTTGAAATATTGAATTACCTCAATCAAGGTACCTATTATGTCACTAGATCTATTTCATGTATAAAGATTGAATCTTTGAAAGAATGAGAGTTGTGAGTTAAACTTATTCGAGTTCCCCTTAACGACCTGAAGAGTGTTTTAGTGAGTAAGGATTGAATCTTTGAAAGAAAATACCTCAATCAAGGTACCTACTGTGTCACTAACATTCTTAAGGTATAAAGATGGAAACTTTGAAGGAAAATGAGAGTTTTGAGTTAAATCTATTCAAGTTCCCTTTGACGTTCCGATTAGTGTTTTAATGAGTAAGACTGAATCTTTGAATGAAAATACCTCAATCGAGGTTCCTATTATGTCACCAGACAATTTTAATGTATAAAGATTAAATCTCTGAAAGAAAATGAGAGTTTTCAGTTAAACTTATTCGAGTTCCATTTGTCGTCACAATGAGTGTTTTAATAACTAAAAAGTGAATCTTTGAATGAAATTACCTCAATCAAGCTACGTATATGTCACTAGACCATTTTAATGTATAAAGATTGAAATACTGAATCTTTGAAAGAGAGTTAGAGTTTTTGAGTTTAACATATTCGAGGTCCCTTTGAAGTCGCGAAGAGTGGTTTTACTGCTAAAGATAGAATCTTTGTAAGAAAGTGAGAGTTTTGAGTTTAAAATATTCAGGTTCCCTGCGAAGTCGCAAAGAGTGTTTCAATGACTAAAGATTGAATCTCTGAATTAAAATGTCTCAATAAAGGAACCTATTATGTCATTTGACCTTTTTAATGAGAGTTTTGAATTAAGCTTATTAGAGTTCCTTTGACGTCCCGAAGAGTCTTGTAATGATGAAAGATTATATCTTTGAATGAAAATAGCTCAATTAAGGTACCTATTATGTCAGTAGACCATTTTAATGTATAAAGATTAAGTCTTTGAAAGAAAATGTGAGTTTTGAGTTAAACTTATTCGAGTTCCCTTCGACATCACGAAGAGTGTTTTAATGAGTAAATACTGAATCTTTGAATGAAATTACATCATTCAATGGACCTATTATGTCAGTAGACCTTTTTAATGTATAAAGATTGAATCTTTGAAAGAAAATGAGAGCTTTGAGTTTAACTTATTCGAGTTCCCGATAAGGTTGAGAAGAATGTTTTTTAGTGAGTAAAGATTGTATCTTTGAATGAAACTACCTCAATAAGGGCACCTATTTTGTTACTAGACCATTTTAATGTCCAAAGATTTCTTTGACAGAAAATAAGAGTTTTTGAGTTAAACGTATTCGAGTTCCCTTTGACGTCACAAAAGAGTGTTTTAATGAGTAAAGATGGAATCTTCGAATGAAATTACCTTAATCAAGGTTCCTATTATGTCATTAGAACTTTTTAACGTGTAAAAATTGAATTTTGAAAGAAAATAAGAGTTTTGAGATCAACTTATTCGAGTTCCCTATGAAGTCACGGGTCAAGGCACCTATTGTGTCACTAGATCTTTTTATTGTATAATGATTGAATCTTTGAAAGAAAATGAGAGTTTTGAGTTCAACTTATTCGAGTTCCCTTTGACATCACGAAAAGTGTTTTAATGAGCAAAGATTGAATCTTTGAATGAAATGACCTCAATCAAGGCACCTATTATGTCACTGGACCTTTCTAATGTATGAAGATTCAATCTCTGAAAAAACTGAGAGTTTTAAGTTTAACTTATTCGAGATCCCTATGAAGTCACGGAGAGTGTTTTAATGAGTAAAGAATGAATCTTCGAATGAAAATACCTCAATCAAGGTACCTATTATGTCACTAGCCCATTTCAATGTGTAAAGAATAAATCTTTGAAAGAAAATGAGAGTTTTCAGTTAAAATTATTTGAGTTCCCTTTGACGACACGAAGAGTGTTTTAATGAGTAAAGATAGAATCTTTGAAAGAAATTACCCTGATCATGGTACCTATTATGTCACTAGACCGTTTTAACGTATTAAGATTGAATCTTTGAAAGAAAATAAGAGTTTAGAATTTAGCTTATTCGAGTTCCCTTTGAATTCGCGAAGAGTGTTTTTATGACTAAAGATTGAAGCTCTAAATGAAAATACCTCAATCAAGGTACCTATTATGTCAGTAGACCATTTTAATTTGCAAAGTTTAAATCTTCGATTGAAAATGCGAGTTTTGAGTTAAACTTATTCGAGTTCCCTTTGTCGTCACGAAGAGTGTTTTAATGAGTAAAGATTGATTCCTTGAATGAAATTACCCCAATCACGGTACCTATTATGTCACTAGACCATTTTAATGTATCAAGATTGGATCTTCGAAAGAAAAGGAGGGTTGTGAGTTAAACTTATTCGAGTTCCCTTTGACGTCCTGAAGAGTGTTTTAATGAGTAAAGATTGAATCTTTGAATGAAAATACCTCAATCAAGGTACCTATTATGTCACTAGACCATTTTGATGTTTAAAGATTAAATCTTTGAAAAAAAAAGCGAGTTTTGAGTTAAACTTATTCGAGTTCCCTTTGTTGTCACGAAGAGTGTTTTAATGAGCAATGATTGGAATCTTTGAATGAAATTATCTCAATCAAAGTATCTATATGTCAGTAGACCATTTTAATGTATAAAGGTTGAAATATTGAATTACCTCAATCAAGGTACCAATTATGTCACTAGATCTATTTCATGTATAAAGATTGAATCTTTGAAAGAATGAGAGTTGTGAGTTAAACTTATTCGAGTTCCCCTTAACGAAGTGAAGAGTGTTTTAGTTAGTAAGGATTGAATCTTTGAAAGAAAATACCTCAATCAAGGTACCTACTGTGTCACTAACATTCTTAAGGTATAAAGATGAAAACTTTGAAGGAAAATGAGAGTTTTGAGTTAAATCTATTCAAGTTCCCTTTGACGTTCCGATTAGTGTTTTAATGAGTAAGACTGAATCTTTGAATGAAAATACCTCAATCGAGGTTCCTATTATGTCACCAGACGATTTTAATGTATAAAGACTAAATCTCTGAAAGAAAATGAGAGTTTTCAGTTAAACTTATTCGAGTTCCCTTTGTCGTCACAATGAGTGTTTTAATAACTAAAAAGTGAATCTTTGAATGAAATTACCTCAATCAAGCTACGTATATGTCACTAGACCATTTTAATGTATAAAGATTGAAATACTGAATCTTTGAAAGAGAGTTAGAGTTTTTGAGTTTAACATATTCGAGGTCCCTTTAAAGTCGCGAAGAGTGGTTTTACTGCTAAAGATAGAATCTTTGTAAGAAAGTGAGAGTTTTGAGTTTAAAATATTCAGGTTCCCTGCGAAGTCGCAAAGAGTGTTTCAATGACTAAAGATTGAATCTCTGAATTAAAATGTCTCAATCAAGGAACCTATTATGTCATTTGACCTTTTTAATGAGAGTTTTGAATTAAGCTTATTAGAGTTCCTTTGACGTCCCGAAGAGTCTTGTAATGATGAAAGATTATATCTTTGAATGAAAATACCTCAATTAAGGTACCTATTATGTCAGTAGACCATTTTAATGTATAAAGATTAAGTCTTTGAAAGAAAATGTGAGTTTTGAGTTAAACTTATTCGAGTTCCCTTTGACATCACGAAGAGTGTTTTAATGAGTAAATACTGAATCTTTGAATGAAATTACATCATTCAATGGACCTATTATGTCAGTAGACCTTTTTAATGTATAAAGATTGAATCTTTGAAAGAAAATGAGAGCTTTGAGTTTAACTTATTCGAGTTCCCGATAAGGTTGAGAAGAGTGTTTTTTAGTGAGTAAAGATTGTATCTTTGAATGAAACTACCTCAATAAGGGCACCTATTTTGTTACTAGACCATTTTAAAGTCCAAAGATTTCTTTGAAAGAAAATAAGAGTTTTTGAGTTAAACGTATTCGAGTTCCCTTTGACGTCACAAAAGAGTGTTTTAATGAGTAAAGATGGAATCTTCGAATGAAATTACCTTAATCAAGGTTCCTATTATGTCATTAGAACTTTTTAACGTGTAAAAATTGAATCTTTGAAAGAAAATAAGAGTTTTGAGATCAACTTATTCGAGTTCCCTATGAAGTCACGGGTCAAGGCACCTATTGTGTCACTAGATCTATTTATTGTATAATGATTAAATCTTTGAAAGAAAATGAGATTTTTGAGTTCAACTTATTCGAGTTCCCTTTGACATCACGAAAAGTGTTTTAATGAGCAAAGATTGAATCTTTGAATGAAATGACCTCAATCAAGGCACCTATTGTGTCACTGGACTTTCTAATGTATGAAGATTCAATCTCTGAAAAAAACTGAGAGTTTTAAGTTTAACTTATTCGAGATCCCTATGAAGTCACGGAGAGTGTTTTAATGAGTAAAGAATGAATCTTCGAATGAAAATACCTCAATCAAGGTACCTATTATGTCACTAGCCCATTTCAATGTGTAAAGAATAAATCTTTGAAAGAAAATGAGAGTTTTCAGTTAAAATTATTTGAGTTCCCTTTGACGACACGAAGAGTGTTTTAATGAGTAAAGATAGAATCTTTGAAAGAAATTACCCTGATCATGGTACCTATTATGTCACTAGACCGTTTTAACGTATTAAGATTGAATCTTTGAAAGAAAATGAGAGTTTAGAATTTAGCTTATTCGAGTTCCCTTTGAATTCGCGAAGAGTGTTTTTATGACTAAAGATTGAATCTCTGAATGAAAAAACCTCAATCAAGGTACCTATTATGTCAGTAGACCATTTTAATTTGCAAAGTTTAAATCTTCGATTGAAAATGCGAGTTTTGAGTTAAACTTATTCGAGTTCCCTTGGTCGTCACGAAGAGTGTTTTAATGAGTAAAGATTGATTCCTTGAATGAAATTACCCCAATCACGGTACCTATTATGTCACTAGACCATTTTAATGTATCAAGATTGGATCTTCGAAAGAAAAAGGAGGGTTGTGAGTTAAACTTATTCGAGTTCCCTTTGACGTCCTGAAGAGTGTTTTAATGAGTAAAGATTGAATCTTTGAATGAAAATACCTCAATCAAGGTACCTATTATGTCACTAGACCATTTTGATGTTTAAAGATTAAATCTTTGAAAAAAAATGCGAGTTTTGAGTTAAACTTATTCGAGTTCCCTTTGTCGTCACGAAGAGTGTTTTAATGCGCAATGATTGGAATCTTCGAATGAAATTACCACAATCAAAGTATCTATATGTCAGTAGACCATTTTAATGTATAAAGGTTGAAATATTGAATTACCTCAATCAAGGTACCTATTATGTCACTAGATCTATTTCATGTATAAAGATTGAATCTTTGAAAGAATGAGAGTTGTGAGTTAAACTTATTCGAGTTCCCCTTAACGACCTGAAGAGTGTTTTAGTGAGTAAGGATTGAATCTTTGAAAGAAAATACCTCAATCAAGGTACCTACTGTGTCACTAACATTCTCAAGGTATAAAGATTAAAACTTTGAAGGAAAATGAGAGTTTTGAGTTAAATCTATTCAAGTTCCCTTTGACGTTCCGATTAGTGTTTTAATGAGTAAGACTGAATCTTTGAATGAAAATACCACAATCGAGGTTCCTATTATGTCACCAGACGATTTTAATGTATAAAGATTAAATCTCTGAAAGAAAATGAGAGTTTTCAGTTAAACTTATTCGAGTTCCCTTTGTCGTCACAATGAGTGTTTTAATAACTAAAAAGTGAATCTTTGAATGAAATTACCTCAATCAAGGTACGTATATGTCACTAGACCATTTTAATGTATAAAGATTGAAATACTGAATCTTTGAAAGAGAGTTAGAGTTTTTGAGTTTAACATATTCGAGGTCCCTTTGAAGTCGCGAAGAGTGGTTTTACTGCTAAAGATAGAATCTTTGTAAGAAAGTGAGAGTTTTGAGTTTAAAATATTCAGGTTCCCTGCGAAGTCGCAAAGAGTGTTTCAATGACTAAAGATTGAATCTCTGAATTAAAATGTCTCAATCAAGGAACCTATTATGTCATTTGACCTTTTTAATGAGAGTTTTGAATTAAGCTTATTAGAGTTCCTTTGACGTCCCGAAGAGTCTTGTAATGATGAAAGATTATATCTTTGAATGAAAATACCTCAATTAAGGTACCTATTATGTCGGTAGACCATTTTAATGTATAAAGATTAAGTCTTTGAAAGAAAATGTGAGTTTTGAGTTAAACTTATTCGAGTTCCCTTTGACATCCCGAAGAGTGTTTTAATGAGTAAATACTGAATCTTTGAATGAAATTACATCATTCAATGGACCTATTATGTCAGTAGACCTTTTTAATGTATAAAGATTGAATCTTTGAAAGAAAATGAGAGCTTTGAGTTTAACTTATTCGAGTTCCCGATAAGGTTGAGAAGAGTGTTTTTTAGGGAGTAAAGATTGTATCTTTGAATGAAACTACCTCAATAAGGGCACCTATTTTGTTACTAGACCATTTTAATGTCCAAAGATTTCTTTGACATAAAATAAGAGTTTTTGAGTTAAACGTATTCGAGTTCCCTTTGACGTCACAAAAGAGTGTTTTAATGAGTAAAGATGGAATCTTCGAATGAAATTACCTTAATCAAGGTTCCTATTATGTCATTAGAACTTTTTAACGTGTAAAAATTGAATCTTTGAAAGAAAATAAGAGTTTTGAGATCAACTTATTCGAGTTCCCTATGAAGTCACAGGTCAAGGCACCTATTGTGTCACTAGATCTATTTATTGTATAATGATTGAATCTTTGAAAGAAAATGAGAGTTTTGAGTTCAACTTATTCGAGTTCCCTTTGACATCACGAAAAGTGTTTTAATGAGCAAAGATTGAATCTTTGAATGAAATGACCTCAATCAAGGCACCTATTGTGTCACTGGACCTTTCTAATGTATGAAGATTCAATCTCTGAAAAAAACTGAGAGTTTTAAGTTTAACTTATTCGAGATCCCTATGAAGTCACGGAGAGTGTTTTAATGAGTAAAGAATGAATCTTCGAATGAAAATACCTCAATCAAGGTACCTATTATGTCACTAGCCCATTTCAATTTGTAAAGAATAAATCTTTGAAAGAAAATGAGAGTTTTCAGTTAAAATTATTTGAGTTCCCTTTGACGACACGAAGAGTGTTTTAATGAGTAAAGATAGAATCTTTGAAAGAAATTACCCTGATCATGGTACCTATTATGTCACTAGACCGTTTTAACGTATTAAGATTGAATCTTTGAAAGAAAATGAGAGTTTAGAATTTAGCTTATTCGAGTTCCCTTTGAAGTCGCGAAGAGTGTTTTTATGACTAAAGATTGAATCTCTGGATGAAAATACCTCAATCAAGGTACCTATTATGTCAGTAGACCATTTTAATTTGCAAAGTTTAAATCTTCGATTGAAAATGCGAGTTTTGAGTTAAACTTATTCGAGTTCCCTTTGTCGTCACGAAGAGTGTTTTAATGAGTAAAGATTGATTCCTTGAATGAAATTACCCCAATCACGGTACCTATTATGTCACTAGACCATTTTAATGTATCAAGATTGGATCTTCGAAAGAAAAGGAGGGTTGTGAGTTAAACTTATTCGAGTTCCCTTTGACGTACTGAAGAGTGTTTTAATGAGTAAAGATTGAATCTTTGAATGAAAATACCTCAATCAAGGTACCTATTATGTCACTAGACCATTTTGATGTTTAAAGATTAAATCTTTGAAAAAAAATGCGAGTTTTGAGTTAAACTTATTCGAGTTCCCTTTCTCGTCACGAAGAGTGTTTTAATGAGCAATGATTGGAATCTTTGAATGAAATTACCTCAATCAAAGTATCTATATGTCAGTAGACCATTTTAATGTATAAAGGTTGAAATATTGAATTACCTCAATCAAGGTACCTATTATGTCACTAGATCTATTTCATGTATAAAGATTGAGAAAATACCTCAATCAAGGTACCTACTGTGTCACTAACATTCTTAAGGTATAAAGATGAAAACTTTGAAGGAAAATGAGAGTTTTGAGTTAAATCTATTCAAGTTCCCTTTGACGTTCCGATTAGTGTTTTAATGAGTAAGATGAATCTTTGAATGAAAATATCTCAATCAAGGTTCCTATTTTGTCACCAGACGATTTTAATGTATAAAGATTAAATCTCTGAAAGAAAATGAGAGTTTTCAGTTAAACTTATTCGAGTTCCCTTTGTCGTCACAATGAGTGTTTTAATAACTAAAAAGTGAATCTTTGAATGAAATTACCTCAATCGAGCTGCGTATATGTCACTAGACCATTTTAATGTATAAAGATTAAAATACTGAATCTTTGAAAGAGAGTTAGAGTTTTTGAGTTTAACATATTCGAGGTCCCTTTGAAGTCGCGAAGAGTGGTTTTACTGCTAAAGATAGAATCTTTGTAAGAAAGTGAGAGTTTTGAGTTTAAAATATTCAGGTTCCCTGCGTAGTCGCAAAGAGTGTTTCAATGACTAAAGATTGAATCTCTGAATTAAAATGTCTCAATCAAGGAACCTATTATGTCATTTGACCTTTTTAATGAGAGTTTTAAATTAAGCTTATTAGAGTTCCTTTGACGTCCCGAAGAGTCTTGTAATGATGAAAGATTATATCTTTGAATGAAAATACCTCAATTAAGGTACCTATTATGTCAGTAGACCATTTTAATGTATAAAGATTAAGTCTTTGAAAGAAAATGTGAGTTTTGAGTTAAACTTATTCGCGTTCCCTTTGACATCACGAAGAGTGTTTTAATGAGTAAATACTGAATCTTTGAATGAAATTACATCATTCAATGGACCTATTATGTCAGTAGACCTTTTTAATGTATAAAGATTGAATCTTTGAAAGAAAATGAGAGCTTTGAGTTTAACTTATTCGAGTTCCCGATAAGGTTGAGAAGAGTGTTTTTTAGTGAGTAAAGATTGTATCTTTGAATGAAACTACCTCAATAAGGGCACCTATTTTGTTACTAGACCATTTTAATGTCCAAAGATTTCTTTGACAGGAAATAAGAGTTTTTGAGTTAAACGTATTCGAGTTCCCTTTGACGTCACAAAAGAGTGTTTTAATGAGTAAAGATGGAATCTTCGAATGAAATTACCTTAATCAAGGTTCCTATTATGTCATTAGAACTTTTTAACGTGTAAAAATTGAATCTTTGAAAGAAAATAAGAGTTTTGAGATCAACTTATTCGAGTTCCCTATGAAGTCACGGGTCAAGGCACCTATTGTGTCACTAGATCTATTTATTGTATAATGATTGAATCTTTGAAAGAAAATGAGAGTTTTGAGTTCAACTTATTCGAGTTCCCTTTGACATCACGAAAAGTGTTTTAATGAGCAAAGATTGAATCTTTGAATGAAATGACCTCAATCAAGGCACCTATTGTGTCACTGGACCTTTCTAATGTATGAAGATTCAATCTCTGAAAAAAACTGAGAGTTTTAAGTTTAACTTATTCGAGATCCCTATGAAGTCACGGAGAGTGTTTTAATGAGTAAAGAATGAATCTTCGAATGAAATTACCTCAATCAAGGTACCTATTATGTCACTAGCCCATTTCAATATGTAAAGAATAAATCTTTGAAAGAAAATGAGAGTTTTCAGTTAAAATTATTTGAGTTCCCTTTGACGACACGAAGAGTGTTTTAATGAGTAAAGATAGAATCTTTGAAAGAAATTACCCTGATCAGGGTACCTATTATGTCACTAGACCGTTTTAACGTATTAAGATTGAATCTTTGAAAGAAAATAAGAGTTTAGAATTTAGCTTATTCGAGTTCCCTTTGAAGTCGCGAAGAGTGTTTTTATGGCTAAAGATTGAATCTCTGAATGAAAATACCTCAATCAAGGTACCTATTATGTCAGTAGGCCATTTTAATTTGCAAAGTTTAAATCTTCGATTGAAAATGCGAGTTTTGAGTTAAACTTATTCGAGTTCCCTTTGTCGTCACGAAGAGTGTTTTAATGAGTAAAGATTGATTCCTTGAATGAAATTACCCCAATCACTGTACCTATTATGTCACTAGACCATTTTAATGTATCAAGATTGTATCTTCGAAAGAAAAGGAGGGTTGTGAGTTAAACTTATTCGAGTTCCCTTTGACGTCCTGAAGAGTGTTTTAATGAGTAAAGATTGAATCTTTGAATGAAAATACCTCAATCAAGGTACCTATTATGTCACTAGACCATTTTGATGTTTAAAGATTAAATCTTTGAAAAAAAAATGCGAGTTTTGAGTTAAGCTTATTCGAGTTCCCTTTGTCGTCACGAAGAGTGTTTTAATGAGCAATGATTGGAATCTTTGAATGAAATTACCTCAATCAAAGTATCTATATGTCAGTAGACCATTTTAATGTATAAAGGTTGAAATATTGAATTACCTCAATCAAGGTACCTATTATGTCACTAGATCTATTTCATGTATAAAGATTGAATCTTAGAAGGAATGAGAGTTGTGAGTTAAACTTATTCGAGTTCCCCTTAACGACCTGAAGAGTGTTTTATTGAGTAAGGATTGAATCTTTGAAAGAAAATACCTCAATCAAGGTACCTACTGTGTCACTAACATTCTTAAGGTATAAAGATGAAAACTTTGAAGGAAAATGAGAGTTTTGAGTTAAATCTATTCAAGTTCCCTTTGACGTTCCGATTAGTGTTTTAATGAGTAAGACTGAATCTTTGAATGAAAATACCTCAATCAAGGTTCCTACTATGTCACAAGACGATTTTAATGTATAAAGATTAAATCTCTGAAAGAAAATGAGAGTTTTCAGTTAAACTTATTCGAGTTCCCTTTGTCGTCACAATGAGTGTTTTAATAACTAAAAAGTGAATCTTTGAATGAAATTACCTCAATCAAGGTACGTATATGTCACTAGACCATTTTAATGTATAAAGATTGAAATACTGAATCTTTGAAAGAGAGTTAGAGTTTTTGAGTTTAACATATTCGAGGTCCCTTTGAAGTCGCGAAGAGTGGTTTTACTGCTAAAGATAGAATCTTTGTAAGAAAGTGAGAGTTTTGAGTTTAGAATATTCAGGTTCCCTGCGAAGTCGCAAAGAGTGTTTCAATGACTAAAGATTGAATCTCTGAATTAAAATGTCTCAATCAAGGAACCTATTATGTCATTTGACCTTTTTAATGAAAGTTTTGAATTAAGCTTATTAGAGTTCCTTTGACGTCCCGAAGATTCTTGTAATGATGAAAGATTATATCTTTGAATGAAAATACCTCAATTAAGGTACCTATTATGTCAGTAGACCATTTTAATGTATAAAGATTAAGTCTTTGAAAGAAAATGTGAGTTTTGAGTTAAACTTATTCGAGTTCCCTTTGACATCACGAAGAGCGTTTTAATGAGTAAATACTGAATCTTTGAATGAAATTACATCATTCAATGGACCTATTATGTCAGTAGACCTTTTTAATGTATAAAGATTGAATCTTTGAAAGAAAATGAGAGCTTTGAGTTTAACTTATTCGAGTTCTCGATAAGGTTGAGAAGAGTGTTTTTTAGTGAGTAAAGATTGTATCTTTGAATGAAACTACCTCAATAAGGGCACCTATTTTGTTACTAGACCATTTTAATGTCCAAAGATTTCTTTGACAGGAAATAAGAGTTTTTGAGTTAAACGCATTCGAGTTCCCTTTGACGTCACAAAAGGGTGTTTTAATGAGTAAAGATGGAATCTTTGAATGAAATTACCTTAATCAAGGTTCCTATTATGTCATTAGAACTTTTTAACGTGTAAAAATTGAATCTTTGAAAGAAAATAAGAGTTTTGAGATCAACTTATTCGAGTTCCCTATGAAGTAACGGGTCAAGGCACCTCTTGTGTCACTAGATCTATTTATTGTATAATGATTGAATCTTTGAAAGAAAATGAGAGTTTTGAGTTCAACTTATTCGAGTTCCCTTTGACATCACGAAAAGTGTTTTAATGAGCAAAGATTGAATCTTTGAATGAAATGACCTCAATCAAGGCACCTATTGTGTCACTGGACCTTTCTAATGTATGAAGATTCAATCTCTGAAAAAAACTGAGAGTTTTAAGTTTAACTTATTCGAGATCCCTATGAAGTCACGGAGAGTGTTTTAATGAGTAAAGAATGAATCTTCGAATGAAAATACCTCAATCAAGGTACCTATTATGTCACTAGCCCATTTCAATGTGTAAAGAATAAATCTTTGAAAGAAAATGAGAGTTTTCAGTTAAAATTATTTGAGTTCCCTTTGACGACACGAAGAGTGTTTTAATGAGTAAAGATAGAATCTTTGAAAGAAATTACCCTGATCATGGTACCTATTATGTCACTAGACCGTTTTAACGTATTAAGATTGAATCTTTGAAAGAAAATGAGAGTTTAGAATTTAGCTTATTCGAGTTCCCTTTGAAGTCGCGAAGAGTGTTTTTATGACTAAAGATTGAATCTCTGAATGAAAATACCTCAATCAAGGTACCTATTATGTCAGTAGACCATTTTAATTTGCAAAGTTTAAATCTTCGATTGAAAATGCGAGTTTTGAGTTAAACTTATTCGAGTTCCCTTTGTCGTCACGAAGAGTTTTTTAATGAGTAAAGATTGATTCCTTGAATGAAATTACCCCAATCACGGTACCTATTATGTCACTAGACCATTTTAATGTATCAAGATTGGATCTTCGAAAGAAAAGGAGGGTTGTGAGTTAAACTTATTCGAGTTCCCTTTGACGTACTGAAGAGTGTTTTAATGAGTAAAGATTGAATCTTTGAATGAAAATACCTCAATCAAGGTACCTATTATGTCACTAGACCATTTTGATGTTTAAAGATTAAATCTTTGAAAAAAAATGCGAGTTTTGAGTTAAACTTATTCGAGTTCCCTTTGTCGTCACGAAGAGTGTTTTAATGAGCAATGATTGGAATCTTTGAATGAAATTACCTCAATCAAAGTATCTATATGTCAGTAGACCATTTTAATGTATAAAGGTTGAAATATTGAATTACCTCAATCAAGGTACCTATTATGTCACTAGATCTATTTCATGTATAAAGATTGAATCTTTGAAAGAATGAGAGTTGTGAGTTAAACTTATTCGAGTTCCCCTTAACGACCTGAAGAGTGTTTTAGTGAGTAAGGATTGAATCTTTGAAAGAAAATGCCTCAATCAAGGTACCTACTGTGTCACTAACATTCTTAAGGTATAAAGATGAAAACTTTGAAGGAAAATGAGAGTTTTGAGTTAAATCTATTCAAGTTCCCTTTGACGTTCCGATTAGTGTTTTAATGAGTAAGACTGAATCTTTGAATGAAAATACCTCAATCAAGGTTCCTATTATGTCACCAGACGATTTTAATGTATAAAGATTAAATCTCTGAAAGAAAATGAGAGTTTTGAGTTAAACTTATTCGAGTTCCCTTTGTCGTCACAATGAGTGTTTTAATAACTAAAAAGTGAATCTTTGAATGAAATTACCTCAATCAAGCTACGTATATGTCACTAGACCATTTTAATGTATAAAGATTGAAATACTGAATCTTTGAAAGAGAGTTAGAGTTTTTGAGTTTAACATATTCGAGGTCCCTTTAAAGTCGCGAAGAGTGGTTTTACTGCTAAAGATAGAATCTTTGTAAGAAAGTGAGAGTTTTGAGTTTAAAATATTCAGGTTCCCTGCGAAGTCGCAAAGAGTGTTTCAATGACTAAAGATTGAATCTCTGAATTAAAATGTCTCAATCAAGGAACCTATTATGTCATTTGACCTTTTTAATGAGAGTTTTGAATTAAGCTTATTAGAGTTCCTTTGACGTCCCGAAGAGTCTTGTAATGATGAAAGATTATATCTTTGAATGAAAATACCTCAATTAAGGTACCTATTATGTCAGTAGACCATTTTAATGTATAAAGATTAAGTCTTTGAAAGAAAATGTGAGTTTTGAGTTAAACTTATTCGAGTTCCCTTTGACATCACGAAGAGTGTTTTAATGAGTAAATACTGAATCTTTGAATGAAATTACATCATTCAATGGACCTATTATGTCAGTAGACCTTTTTAATGTATAAAGATTGAATCTTTGAAAGAAAATGAGAGCTTTGAGTTTAACTTATTCGAGTTCCCGATAAGGTTGAGAAGAGTGTTTTTTAGTGAGTAAAGATTGTATCTTTGAATGAAACTACCTCAATAAGGGCACCTATTTTGTTACTAGACCATTTTAATGTCCAAAGATTTCTTTGACAGGAAATAAGAGTTTTTGAGTTAAACGCATTCGAGTTCCCTTTGACGTCACAAAAGGGTGTTTTAATGAGTAAAGATGGAATCTTTGAATGAAATTACCTTAATCAAGGTTCCTATTATGTCATTAGAACTTTTTAACGTGTAAAAATTGAATCTTTGAAAGAAAATAAGAGTTTTGAGATCAACTTATTCGAGTTCCCTATGAAGTAACGGGTCAAGGCACCTATTGTGTCACTAGATCTATTTATTGTATAATGATTGAATCTTTGAAAGAAAATGAGAGTTTTGAGTTCAACTTATTCGAGTTCCCTTTGACATCACGAAAAGTGTTTTAATGAGCAAAGATTGAATCTTTGAATGAAATGACCTCAATCAAGGCACCTATTGTGTCACTGGACCTTTCTAATGTATGAAGATACAATCTCTGAAAAAAACTGAGAGTTTTAAGTTTAACTTATTCGAGATCCCTATGAAGTCACGGAGAGTGTTTTAATGAGTAAAGAATGAATCTTCGAATGAAAATACCTCAATCAAGGTACCTATTATGTCACTAGCCCATTTCAATGTGTAAAGAATAAATCTTTGAAAGAAAATGAGAGTTTTCAGTTAAAATTATTTGGGTTCCCTTTGACGACACGAAGAGTGTTTTAATGAGTAAAGATAGAATCTTTGAAAGAAATTACCCTGATCATGGTACCTATTATGTCACTAGACCGTTTTAACGTATTAAGATTGAATCTTTGAAAGAAAATGAGAGTTTAGAATTTAGCTTATTCGAGTTCCCTTTGAAGTCGCGAAGAGTGTTTTTATGACTAAAGATTGAATCTCTGAATGAAAATACCTCAATCAAGGTACCTATTATGTCAGTAGACCATTTTAATTTGCAAAGTTTAAATCTTCGATTGAAAATGCGAGTTTTGAGTTAAACTTATTCGAGTTCCCTTTGTCGTCACGAAGAGTGTTTTAATGAGTAAAGATTGATTCCTTGAATGAAATTACCCCAATCACGGTACCTATTATGTCACTAGACCATTTTAATGCATCAAGATTGGATCTTCGAAAGAAAAGGAGGGTTGTGAGTTAAACTTATTCGAGTTCCCTTTGACGTACTGAAGAATGTTTTAATGAGTAAAGATTGAATCTTTGAATGAAAATACCTCAATCAAGGTACCTATTATGTCACTAGACCATTTTGATGTTTAAAGATTAAATCTTTGAAAAAATATGCGAGTTTTGAGTTAAACTTATTCAAGTTCCCTTTGTCGTCACGAAGAGTGTTTTAATGAGCAATGATTGGAATCTTTGAATGAAATTACCTCAATCAAAGTATCTATATGTCAGTAGACCATTTTAATGTATAAAGGTTGAAATATTGAATTACCTCAATCAAGGTACCTATTATGTCACTAGATCTATTTCATGTATAAAGATTGAATCTTTGAAAGAATGAGAGTTGTGAGTTAAACTTATTCGAGTTCCCCTTAACGACCTGAAGAGTGTTTTAGTGAGTAAGGATTGAATCTTTGAAAGAAAATACCTCAATCAAGGTACCTACTGTGTCACTAACATTCTTAAGGTATAAAGATGAAAACTTTGAAGGAAAATGAGAGTTTTGAGTTAAATCTATTCAAGTTCCCTTTGACGTTCCGATTAGTGTTTTAATGAGTAAGACTGAATCTTTGAATGAAAATACCTCAATCAAGGTTCCTATTATGTCACCAGACGATTTTAATGTATAAAGATTAAATCTCTGAAAGAAAATGAGAGTTTTCAGTTAAACTTATTCGAGTTCCCTTTGTCGTCACAATGAGTGTTTTAATAACTAAAAAGTTAATCTTTGAATGAAATTACCTCAATCAAGGTACGTATATGTCACTAGACCATTTTAATGTATAAAGATTGAAATACTGAATCTTTGAAAGAGAGTTAGAGTTTTTGAGTTTAACATATTCGAGGTCCCTTTGAATTCGCGAAGAATGGTTTTACTGCTAAAGATAGAATCTTTGTAAGAAAGTGAGAGTTTTGAGTTTAAAATATTCAGGTTCCCTGCGAAGTCGCAAAGAGTGTTTCAATGACTAAAGATTGAATCTCTGAATTAAAATGTCTCAATGAAGGAACCTATTATGTCATTTGACCTTTTTAATGAGAGTTTTGAATTAAGCTTATTAGAGTTCCTTTGACGTCCCGAAGAGTCTTGTAATGATGAAAGATTATATCTTTGAATGAAAATACCTCAATTAAGGTACCTATTATGTCAGTAGACCATTTTAATGTATAAAGATTAAGTCTTTGAAAGAAAATGTGAGTTTTGAATTAAACTTATTCGAGTTCCCTTTGACATCACGAAGAGTGTTTTAATGAGTAAATACTGAATCTTTGAATGAAATTACATCATTCAATGGACCTATTATGTCAGTAGACCTTTTTAATGTATAAAGATTGAATCTTTGAAAGAAAATGAGAGCTTTGAGTTTAACTTATTCGAGTTCCCGATAAGGTTGAGAAGAGTGTTTTTTAGTGAGTAAAGATTGTATCTTTGAATGAAACTACCTCAATAAGGGCACCTATTTTGTTACTATACCATTTTAATGTCCAAAGATTTCTTTGACAGAAAATAAGAGTTTTTGAGTTAAACGTATTCGAGTTCCCTTTGACGTCACAAAAGAGTGTTTTAATGAGTAAAGATGGAATCTTCGAATGAAATTACCTTAATCAAGGTTCCTATTATGTCATTAGAACTTTTTAACGTGTAAAAATTGAATCTTTGAAAGAAAATAAGAGTCTTGAGATCAACTTATTCGAGTTCCCTATGAAGTCACGGGTCAAGGCACCTATTGTGTCACTAGATCTATTTATTGTATAATGATTGAATCTTTGAAAGAAAATGAGAGTTTTGAGTTTAACTTATTCGAGTTCCCTTTGACATCACGAAAAGTGTTTTAATGAGCAAAGATTGAATCTTTGAATGAAATGACCTCAATCAAGGCACCTATTATGTCACTGGACCTTTCTAATGTATGAAGATTCAATCTCTGAAAAAAACTGAGAGTTTTAAGTTTAACTTATTCGAGATCCCTATGAAGTCACGGAGAGTGTTTTAATGAGTAGAGAATGAATCTTCGAATGAAAATACCTCAATCAAGGTACCTATTATGTCACTAGCCCATTTCAATGTGTTAAGAATAAATCTTTGAAAGAAAATGAGAGTTTTCAGTTAAAATTATTTGAGTTCCCTTTGACGACACGAAGAGTGTTTTAATGAGTAAAGATAGAATCTTTGAAAGAAATTACCCTGATCATGGTACCTATTATGTCACTAGACCGTTTTAACGTATTAAGATTGAATCTTTGAAAGAAAATGAGAGTTTAGAATTTAGCTTATTCGAGTTCCCTTTGAAGTCGCGAAGAGTGTTTTTATGACTAAAGATTGAATCTCTGAATGAAAATACCTCAATCAAGGTACCCATTATGTCAGTAGACCATTTTAATTTGCAAAGTTTAAATCTTCGATTGAAAATGCGAGTTTTGAGTTAAACTTATTCGAGTTCCCTTTGTCGTCACGAAGAGTGTTTTAATGAGTAAAGATTGATTCCTTGAATGAAATTACCCCAATCACGGTACCTATTATGTCACTAGACCATTTTAATGTATCAAGATTGGATCTTCGAAAGAAAAGGAGGGTTGTGAGTTAAACTTATTCGAGATCCCTTTGACGTCCTGAAGAGTGTTTTAATGAGTAAAGATTGAATCTTTGAAAGAAAATACCTCAATCAAGGTACCTATTATGTCACTAGACCATTTTGATGTTTAAAGATTAAATCTTTGAAAAAAAATGCGAGTTTTGAGTTAAACTTATTCGAGTTCCCTTTGTCGTCACGAAGAGTGTTTTAATGAGCATTGATTGGAATCTTTGAATGAAATTACCTCAATCAAAGTATCTATATGTCAGTAGACCATTTTAATGTATAAAGGTTGAAATATTGAATTACCTCAATCAAGGTACCTATTGTGTCATTAGATCTATTTCATGTATAAAGATTGAATCTTTGAAAGAATGAGAGTTGTGAGTTAAACTTATTCGAGTTCCCCTTAATGACCTGAAGAGTGTTTTAGTGAGTAAGGATAGAATCTTTGAAAGAAAATACCTCAATCAAGGTTCCTACTGTGTCACTAACATTCTTAAGGTATAAAGATGAAAACTTTGAAGGAAAATGAGAGTTTTGAGTTAAATCTATTCAAGTTCCCTTTGACGTTCCGATTAGTGTTTTAATGAGTAAGACTGAATCTTTGAATGAAAATACCTCAATCAAGGTTCCTATTATGTCACCAGACGATTTTAATGTATAAAGATTAAATCTCTGAAAGAAAATGAGAGTTTTCAGTTAAACTTATTCGAGTTCCCTTTGTCGTCACAATGAGTGTTTTAATAACTAAAAAGTGAATCTTTGAATGAAATTACCTCAATCAAGCTACGTATATGTCACTAGACCATTTTAATGTATAAAGATTGAAATACTAAATCTTTGAAAGAGAGTTAGAGTTTTTGAGTTTAACATATTCGAGGTCCCTTTGAAGTCGCGAAGAGTGGTTTTACTGCTAAAGATAGAATCTTTGTAAGAAAGTGAGAGTTTTGAGTTTAAAATATTCAGGTTCCCTGCGAAAGTCGCAAAGAGTGTTTCAATGACTAAAGATTGAATTTCTGAATTAAAATGTCTCAATCAAGGAACCTATTATGTCATTTGACCTTTTTAATGAGAGTTTTGAATTAAGCTTATTAGAGTTCCTTTGACGTCCCGAAGAGTCTTGTAATGATGAAAGATTATATCTTTGAATGAAAATACCTCAATTAAGGTACCTGTTATGTCAGTAGACCATTTTAATGTATAAAGATTAAGTCTTTGAAAGAAAATGTGAGTTTTGAATTAAACTTATTCGAGTTCCCTTTGACATCACGAATAGTGTTTTAATGAGTAAATACTGAATCTTTGAATGAAATTACATCATTCAATGGACCTATTATGTCAGTAGACCTTTTTAATGTATAAAGATTGAATCTTTGAAAGAAAATGAGAGCTTTGAGTTTAACTTATTCGAGTTCCCGATAAGGTTGAGAAGAGTGTTTTTTAGTGAGTAAAGATTGTATCTTTGAATGAAACTACCTCAATAAGGGCACCTATTTTGTTACTTGACCATTTTAATGTCCAAAGATTTCTTTGACAGAAAATAAGAGTTTTTGAGTTAAACGTATTCGAGTTCCCTTTGACGTCACAAAAGAGTGTTTTAATGTGTAAAGATGGAATCTTCGAATGAAATTACCTTAATCAAGGTTCCTATTATGTCATTAGAACTTTTTAACGTGTAAAAATTGAATCTTTGAAAGAAAATAAGAGTTTTGAGATCAACTTATTCGAGTTCCCTATGAAGTCACGGGTCAAGGCACCTATTGTGTCACTAGATCTATTTATTGTATAATGATTGAATCTTTGAAAGAAAATGAGAGTTTTGAGTTCAACTTATTCGAGTTCCCTTTGACATCACGAAAAGTGTTTTAATGAGCAAAGATTGAATCTTTGAATGAAATGACCTCAATCAAGGCACCTATTATGTCACTCGACCTTTCTAATGTATGAAGATTCAATCTCTGAAAAAAACTGAGAGTTTTAAGTTTAACTTATTCGAGATCCCTATGAAGTCACGGAGAGTGTTTTAATGAGTAGAGAATGAATCTTCGAATGAAAATACCTCAATCAAGGTACCTATTATGTCACTAGCCCATTTCAATGTGTTAAGAATAAATCTTTGAAAGAAAATGAGAGTTTTCAGTTAAAATTATTTGAGTTCCCTTTGACGACACGAAGAGTGTTTTAATGAGTAAAGATAGAATCTTTGAAAGAAATTACCCTGATCATGGTACCTATTATGTCACTAGACCGTTTTAACGTATTAAGATTGAATCTTTGAAAGAAATTGAGAGTTTAGAATTTAGCTTATTCGAGTTCCCTTTGAAGTCGCGAAGAGTGTTTTTATGACTAAAGATTGAATCTCTGAATGAAAATACCTCAATCAAGGTACCTAATATGTCAGTAGACCATTTTAATTTGCAAAGTTTAAATCTTCGATTGAAAATGCGAGTTTTGCGTTAAACTTATTCGAGTTCCCTTTGTCGTCACGAAGAGTGTTTTAATGAGTAAAGATTGATTCCTTGAATGAAATTATCCCAATCACGGTACCTATTATGTCACTAGACCATTTTAATGTATCAAGATTGGATCTTCGAAAGAAAAGGAGGGTTGTGAGTTAAACTTATTCGAGATCCCTTTGACGTCCTGAAGAGTGTTTTAATGAGTAAAGATTGAATCTTTGAATGAAAATACCTCAATCAAGGTACCTATTATGTCACTAGACCATTTTGATGTTTAAAGATTAAATCTTTGAAAAAAAATGCGAGTTTTGAGTTTAACTTATTTGAGTTCCCTTTGTCGTCACGAAGAGTGTTTTAATGAGCAATGATTGGAATCTTTGAATGAAATTACCTCAATCAAAGTATCTATATGTCAGTAGACCATTTTAATGTATAAAGGTTGAAATATTGAATTACCTCAATCAAGGTACCTATTGTGTCATTAGATCTATTTCATGTATAAAGATTGAATCTTTGAAAGAATGAGAGTTGTGAGTTAAACTTATTCGAGTTCCCCTTAATGACCTGAAGAGTGTTTTAGTGAGTAAGGATTGAATCTTTGAAAGAAAATACCTCAATCAAGGTACCTACTGTGTCACTAACATTCTTAAGGTATAAAGATGAAAACTTTGAAGGAAAATGAGAGTTTTGAGTTAAATCTATTCAAGTTCCCTTTGACGTTCCGATTAGTGTTTTAATGAGTAAGACTGAATCTTTGAATGAAAATACCTCAATCAAGGTTCCTATTATGTCACCAGACGATTTTAATGTATAAAGATTAAATCTCTGAAAGAAAATGAGAGTTTTTCGTTAAACTTATTCGAGTTCCCTTTGTCGTCACAATGAGTGTTTTAATAACTAAAAAGTGAATCTTTGAATGAAATTACCTCAATCAAGGTACGTATATGTCACTAGACCATTTTAATGTATAAAGATTGAAATACTGAATCTTTGAAAGAGAGTTAGAGTTTTTGAGTTTAACATATTCGAGGTCCCTTTGAAGTCGCGAAGAGTTGTTTTACTGCTAAAGATAGAATCTTTGTAAGAAAGTGAGAGTTTTGAGTTTAAAATATTCAGGTTCCCTGCGAAGTCGCAAAGAGTGTTTCAATGACTAAAGATTGAATCTCTGAATTAAAATGTCTCAATCAAGGAACCTATTATGTCATTTGACCTTTTTAATGAGAGTTTTGAATTAAGCTTATTAGAGTTCCTTTGACGTCCCGAAGAGTCTTGTAATGATGAAAGATTATATCTTTGAATGAAAATACCTCAATTAAGGTACCTATTATGTCAGTAGACGATTTTAATGTATAAAGATTAAGTCTTTGAAAGAAAATGTGAGTTTTGAGTTAAACTTATTCGAGTTCCCTTTGACATCACGAAGAGTGTTTTAATGAGTAAATACTGAATCTTTGAATGAAATTACATCATTCAATGGACCTATTATGTCAGTAGACCTTTTTGATGTATAAAGATTGAATGTTTGAAAGAAAATGAGAGCTTTGAGTTTAACTTATTCGAGTTCCCGATAAGGTTGAGAAGAGTGTTTTTTAGTGAGTAAAGATTGTATCTTTGAATGAAACTACCTCAATAAGGGCACCTATTTTGTTACTAGACCATTTTAATGTCCAAAGATTTCTTTGACAGGAAATAAGAGTTTTTGAGTTAAACGTATTCGAGTTCCCTTTGACGTCACAAAAGAGTGTTTTAATGAGTAAAGATGGAATCTTCGAATGAAATTACCTTAATCAAGGTTCCTATTATGTCATTAGAACTTTTTAACGTGTAAAAATTGAATCTTTGAAAGAAAATAAGAGTTTTGAGATCAACTTATTCGAGTTCCCTATGAAGTCACGGGTCAAGGCACCTATTGTGTCACTAGATCTATTTATTGTATAATGATTGAATCTTTGAAAGAAAATGAGAGTTTTGAGTTCAACTTATTCGAGTTCCCTTTGACATCACGAAAAGTGTTTTAATGAGCAAAGATTGAATCTTTGAATGAAATGACCTCAATCAAGGCACCTATTGTGTCACTGGACCTTTCTAATGTATGAAGATTCAATCTCTGAAAAAAACTGAGAGTTTTAAGTTTAACTTATTCGAGATCCCTATGAAGTCACGGAGAGTGTTTTAATGAGTAAAGAATGAATCTTCGAATGAAAATACCTCAATCAAGGTACCTATTATGTCACTAGCCCATTTCAATGTGTAAAGAATAAATCTTTGAAAGAAAATGAGAGTTTTCAGTTAAAATTATTTGAGTTCCCTTTGACAACACGAAGAGTGTTTTAATGAGTAAAGATAGAATCTTTGAAAGAAATTACCCTGATCATGGTACCTATTATGTCACTAGACCGTTTTAACGTATTAAGATTGAATCTTTGAAAGAAAATGAGAGTTTAGAATTTAGCTTATTCAAGTTCCCTTTGAAGTCGCGAAGAGTGTTTTTATGACTAAAGATTGAATCTCTGAATGAAAATACCTCAATCAAGGTACCTAATATGTCAGTAGACCATTTTAATTTGCAAAGTTTAAATCTTCGATTGAAAATGCGAGTTTTGAGTTAAACTTATTCGAGTTCCCTTTGTCGTCACGAAGAGTGTTTTAATGAGTAAAGATTGATTCCTTGAATGAAATTACCCCAATCACGGTACCTATTATGTCACTAGACCATTTTAATGTATCAAGATTGGATCTTCGAAAGAAAAGGAGGGTTGTGAGTTAAACTTATTCGAGATCCCTTTGACGTCCTGAAGAGTGTTTTAATGAGTAAAGATTGAATCTTTGAATGAAAATACCTCAATCAAGGTACCTATTATGTCACTAGACCATTTTGATGTTTAAAGATTAAATCTTTGAAAAAAAATGCGAGTTTTGAGTTTAACTTATTCGAGTACCCTTTGTCGTCACGAAGAGTGTTTTAATGACCAATGATTGGAATCTTTGAATGAAATTACCTCAATCAAAGTATCTATATGTCAGTAGACCATTTTAATGTATAAAGGTTGAAATATTGAATTACCTCAATCAAGGTACCTATTGTGTCATTAGATCTATTTCATGTATAAAGATTGAATCTTTGAAAGAATGAGAGTTGTGAGTTAAACTTATTCGAGTTCCCCTTAATGACCTGAAGAGTGTTTTAGTGAGTAAGGATTGAATCTTTGAAAGAAAATACCTCAATCAAGGTACCTACTGTGTCACTAACATTCTTAAGGTATAAAGATGAAAACTTTGAAGGAAAATGAGAGTTTTGAGTTAAATCTATTCAAGTTCCCTTTGACGTTCCGATTAGTGTTTTAATGAGTAAGACTGAATCTTTGAATGAAAATACCTCAATCAAGGTTCCTATTATGTCACCAGACGATTTTAATGTATAAAGATTAAATCTCTGAAAGAAAATGAGAGTTTTCAATTAAACTTATTCGAGTTCCCTTTGTCGTCACAATGAGTGTTTTAATAACTAAAAAGTGAATCTTTGAATGAAATTACCTCAATCAAGGTACGTATATGTCACTAGACCATTTTAATGTATAAAGATTGAAATACTGAATCTTTGAAAGAGAGTTAGAGTTTTTGAGTTTAACATATTCGAGGTCCCTTTGAAGTCGCGAAGAGTGGTTTTACTGCTAAAGATAGAATCTTTGTAAGAAAGTGAGAGTTTTGAGTTTAAAATATTCAGGTTCCCTGCGAAGTCGCAAAGAGTGTTTCAATGACTAAAGATTGAATCTCTGAATTAAAATGTCTCAATCAAGGAACCTATTATGTCATTTGACCTTTTTAATGAGAGTTTTGAATTAAGCTTATTAGAGTTCCTTTGACGTCCCGAAGAGTCTTGTAATGATGAAAGATTATATCTTTGAATGAAAATACCTCAATTAAGGTACCTATTATGTCAGTAGACGATTTTAATGTATAAAGATTAAGTCTTTGAAAGAAAATGTGAGTTTTGAGTTAAACTTATTCGAGTTCCCTTTGACATCACGAAGAGTGTTTTAATGAGTAAATACTGAATCTTTGAATGAAATTACATCATTCAATGGACCTATTATGTCAGTAGACCTTTTTAATGTATAAAGATTGAATGTTTGAAAGAAAATGAGAGCTTTGAGTTTAACTTATTCGAGTTCCCGATAAGGTTGAGAAGAGTGTTTTTTAGTGAGTAAAGATTGTATCTTTGAATGAAACTACCTCAATAAGGGCACCTATTTTGTTACTAGACCATTTTAATGTCCAAAGATTTCTTTGACAGGAAATAAGAGTTTTTGAGTTAAACGTATTCGAGTTCCCTTTGACGTCACAAAAGAGTGTTTTAATGAGTAAAGATGGAATCTTCGAATGAAATTAACTTAATCAAGGTTCCCATTATGTCATTAGAACTTTTTAACGTGTAAAAATTGAATCTTTGAAAGAAAATAAGAGTTTTGAGATCAACTTATTCGAGTTCCCTATGAAGTCACGGGTCAAGGCACCTATTGTGTCACTAGATCTATTTATTGTATAATGATTGAATCTTTGAAAGAAAATGAGAGTTTTGAGTTTAACTTATTCGAGTTCCCTTTGACATCACGAAAAGTGTTTTAATGAGCAAAGATTGAATCTTTGAATGAAATGACCTCAATCAAGGCACCTATTGTGTCACTGGACCTTTCTAATGTATGAAGATTCAATCTCTGAAAAAAACTGAGAGTTTTAAGTTTAACTTATTCGAGATCCCTATGAAGTCACGGAGAGTGTTTTAATGAGTAAAGAATGAATCTTCGAATGAAAATACCTCAATCAAGGTACCTATTATGTCACTAGCCCATTTCAATGTGCAAAGAATAAATCTTTGAAAGAAAATGAGAGTTTTCAGTTAAAATTATTTGAGTTCCCTTTGACGACACGAAGAGTGTTTTAATGAGTAAAGATAGAATCTTTGAAAAAAATTACCCTGATCATGGTACCTATTATGTCACTAGACCGTTTTAACGTATTAAGATTGAATCTTTGAAAGAAAATGAGAGTTTAGAATTTAGCTTATTCGAGTTCCCTTTGAAGTCGCGAAGAGTGTTTTTATGACTAAAGATTGAATCTCTGAATGAAAATACCTCAATCAAGGTACCTATTATGTCAGTAGACCATTTTAATTTGCAAAGTTTAAATCTTCGATTGACAATGCGAGTTTTGAGTTAAACTTATTCGAGTTCCCTTTGTCGTCACGAAGAGTGTTTTAATGAGTAAAGATTGATTCCTTGAATGAAATTACCCCAATCACGGTACTTATTATGTCACTAAACCATTTTAATGTATCAAGATTGGATCTTCGAAAGGAAAGGAGGGTTGTGAGTTAAACTTATTCGAGTTCCCTTTGACGTCCTGAAGAGTGTTTTAATGAGTAAAGATTGAATCTTTGAATGAAAATACCTCAATCAAGGTACCTATTATGTCACTAGACCATTTTGATGTTTAAAGATTAAATCTTTGAAAAAAAATGCGAGTTTTGAGTTAAACTTATTCGAGTTCCCTTTGTCGTCACGAAGAGTGTTTTAATGAGCAATGATTGGAATCTTTGAATGAAATTACCTCAATCGAAGTATCTATATGTCAGTAGACCATTTTAATGTATAAAGGTTGAAATATTGAATTACCTCAATCAAGGTACCTATTATGTCACTAGATCTATTTCATGTATAAAGATTGAATCTTTGAAAGAATGAGAGTTGTGAGTTAAACTTATTCGAGTTCCCCTTAACGACCTGAAGAGTGTTTTAGTGAGTAAGGATTGAATCTTTGAAAGAAAATACCTCAATCAAGGTACCTACTGTGTCACTAACATTCTTAAGGTATAAAGATGAAAACTTTGAAGGAAAATGAGAGTTTTGAGTTAAATCTATTCAAGTTCCCTTTGACGTTCCGATTAGTGTTTTAATGAGTAAGACTGAATCTTTGAATGAAAATACCTCAATCAAGGTTCCTATTATGTCACCAGACGATTTTAATGTATAAAGATTAAATCTCTGAAAGAAAAGGAGAGTTTTCAGTTAAACTTATTCGAGTTCCCTTTGTCGTCACAATGAGTGTTTTAATAACTAAAAAGTGAATCTTTGAATGAAATTACCTCAATCAAGGTACGTATATGTCACTAGACCATTTTAATGTATAAAGATTGAAATACTGAATCTTTGAAAGAGAGTTAGAGTTTTTGAGTTTAACATATTCGAGGTCCCTTCGAAGTCGCGAAGAGTGGTTTTACTGCTAAAGATAGAATCTTTGTAAGAAAGTGAGAGTTTTGAGTTTAAAATATTCAGGTTCCCTGCGAAGTCGCAAAGAGTGTTTCAATGACTAAAGATTGAATCTCTGAATTAAAATGTCTCAATGAAGGAACCTATTATGTCATTTGACCTTTTTAATGAGAGTTTTGAATTAAGCTTATTAGAGTTCCTTTGACGTCCCGAAGAGTCTTGTAATGATGCAAGATTATATCTTCGAATGAAAATACCTCAATTAAGGTACCTATTATGTCAGTAGACCATTTTAATGTATAAAGATTAAGTCTTTGAAAGAAAATGTGAGTTTTGAGTTAAACTTATTCGAGTTCCCTTTGACATCACGAAGAGTGTTTTAATGAGTAAATACTGAATCTTTGAATGAAATTACATCATTCAATGGACCTATTATGTCAGTAGACCTTTTTAATGTATAAAGATTGAATCTTTGAAAGAAAATGAGAGCTTTGAGTTTAACTTATTCGAGTTCCCGATAAGGTTGAGAAGAGTGTTTTTTAGTGAGTAAAGATTGTATCTTTGAATGAAACTACCTCAATAAGGGCACCTATTTTGTTACTAGACCATTTTAATGTCCAAAGATTTCTTTGACAGAAAATAAGAGTTTTTGAGTTAAACGTATTCGAGTTCCCTTTGACGTCACAAAAGAGTGTTTTAATGAGTAAAGATGGAATCTTCGAATGAAATTACCTTAATCAAGGTTCCTATTATGTCATTAGAACTTTTTAACGTGTAAAAATTGAATCTTTGAAAGAAAATAAGAGTTTTGAGATCAACTTATTCGAGTTCCCTATGAAGTCACGGGTCAAGGCACCTATTGTGTCACTAGATCTATTTATTGTATAATGATTGAATCTTTGAAAGAAAATGAGAGTTTTGAGTTCAACTTATTCGAGTTCCCTTTGACATCACGAAAAGTGTTTTAATGAGCAAAGATTGAATCTTTGAATGAAATGACCTCAATCAAGGCACCTATTGTGTCACTGGACCTTTCTAATATATGAAGATTCAATCTCTGAAAAAAACTGAGAGTTTTAAGTTTAACTTATTCGAGATCCCTATGAAGTCACGGAGAGTGTTTTAATGAGTAAAGAATGAGTCTTCGAATGAAAATACCTCAATCAAGGTACCTATTATGTCACTAGCCCATTTCAATGTGTAAAGAATAAATCTTTGAAAGAAAATGAGAGTTTTCAGTTAAAATTATTTGAGTTCCCTTTGACGACACGAAGAGTGTTTTAATGAGTAAAGATAGAATCTTTGAAAGAAATTACCCTGATCATGGTACCTATTATGTCACTAGACCGTTTTAACGTATTAAGATTGAATCTTTGAAAGAAAATGAGAGTTTAGAATTTAGCTTATTCAAGTTCCCTTTGAATTCGCGAAGAGTGTTTTTATGACTAAAGATTGAATCTCTGAATGAAAATACCTCAATCAAGGTACCTATTATGTCAGTAGACCATTTTAATTTGCAAAGTTTAAATCTTCGATTGAAAATGCGAGTTTTGAGTTAAACTTATTCGAGTTCCCTTTGTCGTCACGAAGAGTGTTTTAATGAGTAAAGATTGATTTCTTGAATGAAATTACCCCAATCACGGTACCTATTATGTCACTAGACCATTTTAATGTATCAAGATTGGATCTTCGAAAGAAAAGGAGGGTTGTGAGTTAAACTTATTCGAGTTCCCTTTGACGTCCTGAAGAGTGTTTTAATGAGTAAAGATTGAATCTTTGAATGAAAATACCTCAATCAAGGTACCTATTATGTCACTAGACCATTTTGATGTTTAAAGATTAAATCTTTGAAAAAAAATGCGAGTTTTGAGTTAAACTTATTCGAGTTCCCTTTGTCGTCACGAAGAGTGTTTTAATGAGCAATGATTGGAATCTTTGAATGAAATTACCTCAATCAAAGTATCTATATGTCAGTAGACCATTTTAATGTATAAAGGTTGAAATATTGAATTACCTCAATCAAGGTACATATTATGTCACTAGATCTATTTCATGTATAAAGATTGAATCTTTGAAAGAATGAGAGTTGTGAGTTAAACTTATTCGAGTTCCCCTTAACGACCTGAAGAGTGTTTTAGTGAGTAAGGATTGAATCTTTGAAAGAAAATACCTCAATCAAGGTACCTACTGTGTCACTAACATTCTTAAGGTATAAAGATGAAAACTTTGAAGGAAAATGAGAGTTTTGAGTTAAATCTATTCAAGTTCCCTTTGACGTTCCGATTAGTGTTTTAATGAGTAAGACTGAATCTTTGAATTAAAATACCTCAATCGAGGTTCCTATTATGTCACCAGACGATTTTAATGTATAAAGATTAAATCTCTGAAAGAAAATGAGAGTTTTCAGTTAAACTTATTCGAGTTCCCTTTGTCGTCACAATGAGTGTTTTAATAACTAAAAAGTGAATCTTTGAATGAAATTACCTCAATCAAGGTACGTATATGTCACTAGACCATTTTAATGTATAAAGATTGAAATACTGAATCTTTGAAGGAGAGTTAGAGTTTTTGAGTTTAACATATTCGAGGTCCCTTTGAAGTCGCGAAGAGTGGTTTTACTGCTAAAGATAGAATCTTTGTAAGAAAGTGAGAGTTTTGAGTTTAAAATATTCAGGTTCCCTGCGAAGTCGCAAAGAGTGTTTCAATGACTAAAGATTGAATCTCTGAATTAAAATGTCTCAATGAAGGAACCAATTATGTCATTTGACCTTTTTAATGAGAGTTTTGAATTAAGCTTATTAGAGTTCCTTTGACGTCCCGAAGAGTCTTGTAATGATGAAAGATTATATCTTTGAATGAAAATACCTCAATTAAGGTACCTATTATGTCAGTAGACCATTTTAATGTATAAAGATTAAGTCTTTGAAAGAAAATGTGAGTTTTGAGTTAAACTTATTCGAGTTCCCTTTGACATCACGAAGAGTGTTTTAATGAGTAAATACTGAATCTTTGAATGAAATTACATCATTTAATGGACCTATTATGTCAGTAGACCTTTTTAATGTATAAAGATTGAATGTTTGAAAGAAAATGAGAGCTTTGAGTTTAACTTATTCGAGTTCCCGATAAGGTTGAGAAGAGTGTTTTTTAGTGAGTAAAGATTGTATCTTTGAATGAAACTACCTCAATAAGGGCACCTATTTTGTTACTAGACCATTTTAATGTCCAAAGATTTCTTTGACAGGAAATAAGATTTTTTGAGTTAAACGTATTCGAGTTCCCTTTGACGTCACAAAAGAGTGTTTTAATGAGTAAAGATGGAATCTTCGAATGAAATTACCTTAATCAAGGTTCCCATTATGTCATTAGAACTTTTTAACGTGTAAAAATTGAATCTTTGAAAGAAAATAAGAGTTTTGAGATCAACTTATTCGAGTTCCCTATGAAGTCACGGGTCAAGGCACCTATTGTGTCACTAGATCTATTTATTGTATAATGATTGAATCTTTGAAAGAAAATGAGAGTTTTGAGTTCAACTTATTCGAGTTCCCTTTGACATCACGAAAAGTGTTTTAATGAGCAAAGATTGAATCTTTGAATGAAATGACCTCAATCAAGGCACCTATTGTGTCACTGGACCTTTCTAATGTATGAAGATTCAATCTCTGAAAAAAACTGAGAGTTTTAAGTTTAACTTATTCGAGATCCCTATGAAGTCACGGAGAGTGTTTTAATGAGTAAAGAATGAATCTTCGAATGAAAATACCTCAATCAAGGTACCTATTATGTCACTAGCCCATTTCAATGTGTAAAGAATAAATCTTTGGAAGAAAATGAGAGTTTTCAGTTAAAATTATTTGAGTTCCCTTTGACGACACGAAGAGTGTTTTAATGAGTAAAGATAGAATCTTTGAAAGAAATTACCCTGATCATGGTACCTATTATGTCACTAGACCGTTTTAACGTATTAAGATTGAATCTTTGAAAGAAAATGAGAGTTTAGAATTTAGCTTATTCGAGTTCCCTTTGAAGTCGCGAAGAGTGTTTTTATGACTAAAGATTGAATCTCTGAATGAAAATACCTCAATCAAGGTACCTATTATGTCAGTAGACCATTTTAATTTACAAAGTTTACATCTTCGATTGAAAATGCGAGTTTTGAGTTAAACTTATTCGAGTTCCCTTTGTCGTCACGAAGAGTGTTTTAATGAGTAAAGATTGACTCCTTGAATGAAATTACCCCAATCACGGTACCTATTATGTCACTAGACCATTTTAATGTATCAAGATTGGATCTTCGAAAGAAAAGGAGGGTTGTGAGTTAAACTTATTCGAGTTCCCTTTGACGTCCTGAAGAGTGTTTTAATCAGTAAAGATTGAATCTTTGAATGAAAATACCTCAATCAAGGTACCTTTTATGTCACTAGACCATTTTGATGTTTAAAGATTAAATCTTTGAAAAAAAATGCGAGTTTTGAGTTAAACTTATTCGAGTTCCCTTTGTCGTCACGAAGAGTGTTTTAATGAGCAATGATTGGAATCTTTGAATGAAATTACCTCAATCAAAGTAAATATATGTCAGTAGACCATTTTAATGTATAAAGGTTGAAATATTGAATTACCTCAATCAAGGTACCTATTATGTCACTAGATCTATTTTATGTATAAAGATTGAATCTTTGAAAGAATGAGAGTTGTGAGTTAAACTTATTCGAGTTCCCCTTAACGACCTGAAGAGTGTTTTAGTGAGTAAGGATTGAATCTTTGAAAGAAAATACCTCAATCAAGGTACCTACTGTGTCACTAACATTCTTAAGGTATAAAGATGAAAACTTTGAAGGAAAATGAGAGTTTTGAGTTAAATCTATTCAAGTTCCCTTTGACGTTCCGATTAGTGTTTTAATGAGTAAGACTGAATCTTTGAATGAAAATACCTCAATCAAGGTTCCTATTATGTCACCAGACGATTTTAATGTATAAAGATTAAATCTCTGAAAGAAAATGAGAGTTTTCAGTTAAACTTATTCGAGTTCCCTTTGTCGTCACAATGAGTGTTTTAATAACTAAAAAGTGAATCTTTGAATGAAATTACCTCAATCAAGCTACGTATATGTCACTAGACCATTTTAATGTATAAAGATTGAAATACTGAATCTTTGAAAGAGAGTTAGAGTTTTTGAGTTTAACATATTCGAGGTCCCTTGGCAGTCGCGAAGAGTGGTTTACTGCTAAAAATAGAATCTTTGTAAGAAAGTGAGAGTTTTGAGTTTAAAATATTCAGGTTCCCTGCGAAGTCGCAAAGAGTGTTTCAATGACTAAAGATTGAAGCTCTGAATTAAAATGTCTCAATCAAGGAACCTATTATGTCATTTGACCTTTTTAATGAGAGTTTTGAATTAAGCTTATTAGAGTTCCTTTGACGTCCCGAAGAGTCTTGTAATGATGAAAGATTATATCTTTGAATGAAAATACCTCAATTAAGGTACCTATTATGTCAGTAGACAATTTTAATGTATAAAGATTAAGTCTTTGAAAGAAAATGTGAGTTTTGAGTTAAACTTATTCGAGTTCCCTTTGACATCACGAAGAGTGTTTTAATGAGTAAATACTGAATCTTTGAATGAAATTACATCATTCAATGGACCTATTATGTCAGTAGACCTTTTTAATGTATAAAGATTGAATGTTTGAAAGAAAATGAGAGCTTTGAGTTTAACTTATTTGAGTTCCCGATAAGGTTGAGAAGAGTGTTTTTTGGTGAGTAAAGATTGTATCTTTGAATGAAACTACCTCAATAAGGGCACCTATTTTGTTACTAGACCATTTTAATGTCCAAAGATTTCTTTGACAGGAAATAAGAGTTTTTGAGTTAAACGTATTCGAGTTCCCTTTGACGTCACAAAAGAGTGTTTTAATGAGTAAAGATGGAATCTTCGAATGAAATTACCTTAATCAAGGTTCCTATTATGTCATTAGAACTTTTTAACGTGTAAAAATTGAATCTTTGAAAGAAAATAAGAGTTTTGAGATCAACTTATTCGAGTTCCCTATGAAGTCACGGGTCAAGGCACCTATTGTGTCACTAGATCTATTTACTGTATAATGATTGAATCTTTGAAAGAAAATGAGAGTTTTGAGTTCAACTTATTCGAGTTCCCTTTGACATCACGAAAAGTGTTTTAATGAGCAAAGATTGAATCTTTGAATGAAATGACCTCAATCAAGGCACCTATTGTGTCACTGGACCTTTCTAATGTATGAAGATTCGATCTCTGAAAAAAAACTGAGAGTTTTAAGTTTAACTTATTCGAGATCCCTATGAAGTCACGGAGAGTGTTTTAATGAGTAAAGAATGAATCTTCGAATGAAAATACCTCAATCAAGGTACCTATTATGTCACTAGCCCATTTCAATGTGTAAAGAATAAATCTTTGAAAGAAAATGAGAGTTTTCAGTTAAAATTATTTGAGTTCCCTTTGACGACACGAAGAGTGTTTTAATGAGTAAAGATAGAATCTTTGAAAGAAATTACCCTGATCATGGTACCTATTATGTCACTAGACCGTTTTAACGTATTAAGATTGAATCTTTGAAAGAAAATGAGAGTTTAGAATTTAGCTTATTCGAGTTCCCTTTGAAGTCGCGAAGAGTGTTTTTATGACTAAAGATTGAATCTCTGAATGAAAATACCTCAATCAAGGTACCTATTATGTCAGTAGACCATTTTAATTTGCAAAGTTTAAATCTTCGATTGAAAGTGCGAGTTTTGAGTTAAACTTTTTCGAGTTCCCTTTGTCGTCATGAAGAGTGTTTTAATGAGTAAAAATTGATTCCTTGAATGAAATTATCCCAATCACGGTACCTATTATGTCACTAGACCATTTTAATGTATCAAGATTGGATCTTCGAAAGAAAAGGAGGGTTGTGAGTTAAACTTATTCGAGTTCCCTTTGATGTCCTGAAGAGTGTTTTAATGAATAAAGATTGAATCTTTGAATGAAAATACCTCAATTAAGGTACCTATTATGTCACTAGACCATTTTGATGTTTAAAGATTAAATCTTTGAAAAAAAATGCGAGTTTTGATTTAAACTTATTCGAGTTCCCTTTGTCGTCACGATGAGTGTTTTAATGAGCAATGATTGGAATCTTTGAATGAAATTAACTCAATCAAAGTATCTATATGTAAGTAGGCCATTTTAATGTATAAAGGTTGAAATATTGAATTACCTCAATCAAGGTACCTATTATGTCACTAGATCTATTTCATATATAAAGATTGAATCTTTGAAAGAATGAGAGTTGTGAGTTAAACTTATTCGAGTTCCCCTTAACGACCTGAAGAGTGTTTTAGTGAGTAAGGATTGAATCTTTGAAAGAAAATACCTCAATCAAGGTACCTACTGTGTCACTAACATTCTTAAGGTATAAAGATGAAAACTTTGAAGGAAAATGAGAGTTTTGAGTTAAATCTATTCAAGTTCCCTTTGACGTTCCGATTAGTGTTTTAATGAGTAAGACTGAATCTTTGAATGAAAATACCTCAATCAAGGTTCCTATTATGTCACCAGACGATTTTAATGTATAAAGATTAAATCTCTGAAAGAAAATGAGAGTTTTCAGTTAAACTTATTCGAGTTCCCTTTGTCGTCACAATGAGTGTTTTAATAACTAAAAAGTGAATCTTTGAATGAAATTACCTCAATCAAGGTACGTATATGTCACTAGACCATTTTAATGTATAAAGATTGAAATACTGAATCTTTGAAAGAGAGTTAGAGTTTTTGAGTTTAACATATTCGAGGTCCCTTTGAAGTCGCGAAGAGTGGTTTTACTGCTAAAGATAGAATCTTTGTAAGAAAGTGAGAGTTTTGAGTTTAAAATATTCAGGTTCCCTGCGAAGTCGCAAAGAGTGTTTCAATGACTAAAGATTGAATCTCTAAACTGAAATGTCTCAATCAAGGAACCTATTATGTCATTTGACCTTTTTAATGAGAGTTTTGAATTAAGCTTATTAGAGTTCCTTTGACGACCCGAAGAGTCTCGTAATGATGAAAGATTATATCTTTGAATGAAAATACCTCAATTAAGGTACCTATTATGTCAGTTGACCATTTTAATGTATAAAGATTAAGTCTTTGAAAGAAAATGTGAGTTTTGAGTTAAACTTATTCGAGTTCCCTTTGACATCACGAAGAGTGTTTTAATGAGTAAATACTGAATCTTTGAATGAAATTACATCATTCAATGGACCTATTATGTCAGTAGACCTTTTTAATGTATAAAGATTGAATCTTTGAAAGAAAATGAGAGCTTTGAGTTTAACTTATTCGAGTTCCCGATAAGGTTGAGAAGAGTGTTTTTTAGTGAGTAAAGATTGTATCTTTGAATGAAACTACCTCAATAAGGGCACCTATTTTGTTACTAGACCATTTTAATGTCCAAAGATTTCTTTGACAGGAAATAAGAGTTTTTGAGTTAAACGTATTCGAGTTCCCTTTGACGTCACAAAAGAGTGTTTTAATGAGTAAAGATGGAATCTTCGAATGAAATTACCTTAATCAAGGTTCCTATTATGTCATTAGAACTTTTTAACGTGTAAAAATTGATTCTTTGAAAGAAAATAAGAGTTTTGAGATCAACTTATTCGAGTTCCCTATGAAGTCACGGGTCAAGGCACCTATTGTGTCACTAGATCTATTTATTGTATAATGATTGAATCTTTGAAAGAAAAAGAGAGTTTTGAGTTCAACTTATTCGAGTTCCCTTTGACATCACGAAAAGTGTTTTAATGAGCAAAGATTGAATCTTTGAATGAAATGAGCTCAATCAAGGCACCTATTGTGTCACTGGACCTTTCTAATGTATGAAGATTCAATCTCTGAAAAAAACTGAGAGTTTTAAGTTTAACTTATTCGAGATCCCTATGAAGTCACGGAGAGTGTTTTAATGAGTAAAGAATGAATCTTCGAATGAAAATACCTCAATCAAGGTATCTATTATGTCACTAGCCCATTTCAATGTGTAAAGAATAAATCTTTGAAAGAAAATGAGAGTTTTCAGTTAAAATTATTTGAGTTCCCTTTGACGACACGAAGAGTGTTTTAATGAGTAAAGATAGAATCTTTGAAAGAAATTACCCTGATCATGGTACCTATTATGTCACTAGACCGTTTTAACGTATTAAGATTGAATCTTTGAAAGAAAATGAGAGTTTAGAATTTAGCTTATTCGAGTTCCCTTTGAAGTCGCGAAGAGTGTTTTTATGACTAAAGATTGAATCTCTGAATGAAAATACCTCAATCAAGGTACCTATTATGTCAGTAGACCATTTTAATTTGCAAAGTTTAAATCTTCGATTGAAAGTGCGAGTTTTGAGTTAAACTTTTTCGAGTTCCCTTTGTCGTCACGAAGAGTGTTTTAATGAGTAAAAATTGATTCCTTGAATGAAATTATCCCAATCACGGTACCTATTATGTCACTAGACCATTTTAATGTATCAAGATTGGATCTTCGAAAGAAAAGGAGGGTTGTGAGTTAAACTTATTCGAGTTCCCTTTGACGTCCTGAAGAGTGTTTTAATGAATAAAGATTGAATCTTTGAATGAAAATACCTCAATTAAGGTACCTATTATGTCACTAGACCATTTTGATGTTTAAAGATTAAATCTTTGAAAAAAAATGCGAGTTTTGAGTTAAACTTATTCGAGTTCCCTTTGTCGTCACGATGAGTGTTTTAATGAGCAATGATTGGAATCTTTGAATGAAATTAACTCAATCAAAGTATCTATATGTAAGTAGGCCATTTTAATGTATAAAGGTTGAAATATTGAATTACCTCAATCAAGGTACCTATTATGTCACTAGATCTATTTCATATATAAAGATTGAATCTTTGAAAGAATGAGAGTTGTGAGTTAAACTTATTCGAGTTCCCCTTAACGACCTGAAGAGTGTTTTAGTGAGTAAGGATTGAATCTTTGAAAGAAAATACCTCAATCAAGGTACCTACTGTGTCACTAACATTCTTAAGGTATAAAGATGAAAACTTTGAAGGAAAATGAGAGTTTTGAGTTAAATCTATTCAAGTTCCCTTTGACGTTCCGATTAGTGTTTTAATGAGTAAGACTGAATCTTTGAATGAAAATACCTCAATCAAGGTTCCTATTATGTCACCAGACGATTTTAATGTATAAAGATTAAATCTCTGAAAGAAAATGAGAGTTTTCAGTTAAACTTATTCGAGTTCCCTTTGTCGTCACAATGAGTGTTTTAATAACTAAAAAGTGAATCTTTGAATGAAATTACCTCAATCAAGGTACGTATATGTCACTAGACCATTTTAATGTATAAAGATTGAAATACTGAATCTTTGAAAGAGAGTTAGAGTTTTTGAGTTTAACATATTCGAGGTCCCTTTGAAGTCGCGAAGAGTGGTTTTACTGCTAAAGATAGAATCTTTGTAAGAAAGTGAGAGTTTTGAGTTTAAAATATTCAGGTTCCCTGCGAAGTCGCAAAGAGTGTTTCAATGACTAAAGATTGAATCTCTGAACTGAAATGTCTCAATCAAGGAACCTATTATGTCATTTGACCTTTTTAATGAGAGTTTTGAATTAAGCTTATTAGAGTTCCTTTGACGACCCGAAGAGTCTCGTAATGATGAAAGATTATATCTTTGAATGAAAATACCTCAATTAAGGTACCTATTATGTCAGTTGACCATTTTAATGTATAAAGATTAAGTCTTTGAAAGAAAATGTGAGTTTTGAGTTAAACTTATTCGAGTTCCCTTTGACATCACGAAGAGTGTTTTAATGAGTAAATACTGAATCTTTGAATGAAATTACATCATTCAATGGACCTATTATGTCAGTAGACCTTTTTAATGTATAAAGATTGAATCTTTGAAAGAAAATGAGAGCTTTGAGTTTAACTTATTCGAGTTCCCGATAAGGTTGAGAAGAGTGTTTTTTAGTGAGTAAAGATTGTATCTTTGAATGAAACTACCTCAATAAGGGCACCTATTTTGTTACTAGACCATTTTAATGTCCAAAGATTTCTTTGACAGGAAATAAGAGTTTTTGAGTTAAACGTATTCGAGTTCCCTTTGACGTCACAAAAGAGTGTTTTAATGAGTAAAGATGGAATCTTCGAATGAAATTACCTTAATCAAGGTTCCTATTATGTCATTAGAACTTTTTAACGTGTAAAAATTGATTCTTTGAAAGAAAATAAGAGTTTTGAGATCAACTTATTCGAGTTCCCTATGAAGTCACGGGTCAAGGCACCTATTGTGTCACTAGATCTATTTATTGTATAATGATTGAATCTTTGAAAGAAAAAGAGAGTTTTGAGTTCAACTTATTCGAGTTCCCTTTGACATCACGAAAAGTGTTTTAATGAGCAAAGATTGAATCTTTGAATGAAATGACCTCAATCAAGGCACCTATTGTGTCACTGGACCTTTCTAATGTATGAAGATTCAATCTCTGAAAAAAACTGAGAGTTTTAAGTTTAACTTATTCGAGATCCCTATGAAGTCACGGAGAGTGTTTTAATGAGTAAAGAATGAATCTTCGAATGAAAATACCTCAATCAAGGTATCTATTATGTCACTAGCCCATTTCAATGTGTAAAGAATAAATCTTTGAAAGAAAATGAGAGTTTTCAGTTAAAATTATTTGAGTTCCCTTTGACGACACGAAGAGTGTTTTAATGAGTAAAGATAGAATCTTTGAAAGAAATTACCCTGATCATGGTACCTATTATGTCACTAGACCGTTTTAACGTATTAAGATTGAATCTTTGAAAGAAAATGAGAGTTTAGAATTTAGCTTATTCGAGTTCCCTTTGAAGTCGCGAAGAGTGTTTTTATGACTAAAGATTGAATCTCTGAATGAAAATACCTCAATCAAGGTACCTATTATGTCAGTAGACCATTTTAATTTGCAAAGTTTAAATCTTCGATTGAAAGTGCGAGTTTTGAGTTAAACTTTTTCGAGTTCCCTTTGTCGTCACGAAGAGTGTTTTAATGAGTAAAAATTGATTCCTTGAATGAAATTATCCCAATCACGGTACCTATTATGTCACTAGACCATTTTAATGTATCAAGATTGGATCTTCGAAAGAAAAGGAGGGTTGTGAGTTAAACTTATTCGAGTTCCCTTTGACGTCCTGAAGAGTGTTTTAATGAATAAAGATTGAATCTTTGAATGAAAATACCTCAATTAAGGTACCTATTATGTCACTAGACCATTTTGATGTTTAAAGATTAAATCTTTGAAAAAAAATGCGAGTTTTGAGTTAAACTTATTCGAGTTCCCTTTGTCGTCACGATGAGTGTTTTAATGAGCAATGATTGGAATCTTTGAATGAAATTAACTCAATCAAAGTATCTATATGTAAGTAGGCCATTTTAATGTATAAAGGTTGAAATATTGAATTACCTCAATCAAGGTACCTATTATGTCACTAGATCTATTTCATATATAAAGATTGAATCTTTGAAAGAATGAGAGTTGTGAGTTAAACTTATTCGAGTTCCCCTTAACGACCTGAAGAGTGTTTTAGTGAGTAAGGATTGAATCTTTGAAAGAAAATACCTCAATCAAGGTACCTACTGTGTCACTAACATTCTTAAGGTATAAAGATGAAAACTTTGAAGGAAAATGAGAGTTTTGAGTTAAATCTATTCAAGTTCCCTTTGACGTTCCGATTAGTGTTTTAATGAGTAAGACTGAATCTTTGAATGAAAATACCTCAATCAAGGTTCCTATTATGTCACCAGACGATTTTAATGTATAAAGATTAAATCTCTGAAAGAAAATGAGAGTTTTCAGTTAAACTTATTCGAGTTCCCTTTGTCGTCACAATGAGTGTTTTAATAACTAAAAAGTGAATCTTTGAATGAAATTACCTCAATCAAGGTACGTATATGTCACTAGACCATTTTAATGTATAAAGATTGAAATACTGAATCTTTGAAAGAGAGTTAGAGTTTTTGAGTTTAACATATTCGAGGTCCCTTTGAAGTCGCGAAGAGTGGTTTTACTGCTAAAGATAGAATCTTTGTAAGAAAGTGAGAGTTTTGAGTTTAAAATATTCAGGTTCCCTGCGAAGTCGCAAAGAGTGTTTCAATGACTAAAGATTGAATCTCTGAACTGAAATGTCTCAATCAAGGAACCTATTATGTCATTTGACCTTTTTAATGAGAGTTTTGAATTAAGCTTATTAGAGTTCCTTTGACGACCCGAAGAGTCTCGTAATGATGAAAGATTATATCTTTGAATGAAAATACCTCAATTAAGGTACCTATTATGTCAGTTGACCATTTTAATGTATAAAGATTAAGTCTTTGAAAGAAAATGTGAGTTTTGAGTTAAACTTATTCGAGTTCCCTTTGACATCACGAAGAGTGTTTTAATGAGTAAATACTGAATCTTTGAATGAAATTACATCATTCAATGGACCTATTATGTCAGTAGACCTTTTTAATGTATAAAGATTGAATCTTTGAAAGAAAATGAGAGCTTTGAGTTTAACTTATTCGAGTTCCCGATAAGGTTGAGAAGAGTGTTTTTTAGTGAGTAAAGATTGTATCTTTGAATGAAACTACCTCAATAAGGGCACCTATTTTGTTACTAGACCATTTTAATGTCCAAAGATTTCTTTGACAGGAAATAAGAGTTTTTGAGTTAAACGTATTCGAGTTCCCTTTGACGTCACAAAAGAGTGTTTTAATGAGTAAAGATGGAATCTTCGAATGAAATTACCTTAATCAAGGTTCCTATTATGTCATTAGAACTTTTTAACGTGTAAAAATTGATTCTTTGAAAGAAAATAAGAGTTTTGAGATCAACTTATTCGAGTTCCCTATGAAGTCACGGGTCAAGGCACCTATTGTGTCACTAGATCTATTTATTGTATAATGATTGAATCTTTGAAAGAAAAAGAGAGTTTTGAGTTCAACTTATTCGAGTTCCCTTTGACATCACGAAAAGTGTTTTAATGAGCAAAGATTGAATCTTTGAATGAAATGACCTCAATCAAGGCACCTATTGTGTCACTGGACCTTTCTAATGTATGAAGATTCAATCTCTGAAAAAAACTGAGAGTTTTAAGTTTAACTTATTCGAGATCCCTATGAAGTCACGGAGAGTGTTTTAATGAGTAAAGAATGAATCTTCGAATGAAAATACCTCAATCAAGGTATCTATTATGTCACTAGCCCATTTCAATGTGTAAAGAATAAATCTTTGAAAGAAAATGAGAGTTTTCAGTTAAAATTATTTGAGTTCCCTTTGACGACACGAAGAGTGTTTTAATGAGTAAAGATAGAATCTTTGAAAGAAATTACCCTGATCATGGTACCTATTATGTCACTAGACCGTTTTAACATATTAAGATTGAATCTTTGAAAGAAAATGAGAGTTTAGAATTTAGCTTATTCGAGTTCCCTTTGAAGTCGCGAAGAGTGTTTTTATGACTAAAGATTGAATCTCTGAATGAAAATACCTCAATCAAGGTACCTATTATGTCAGTTGACCATTTTAATTTGCAAAGTTTAAATCTTCGATTGAAAATGCGAGTTTTGAGTTAAACTTATTCGAGTTCCCTTTGTCGTCACGAAGAGTGTTTTAATGAGTAAAGATTGATTCCTTGAATGAAATTATCCCAATCACGGTACCTATTATGTCACTAGACCATTTTAATGTATCAAGATTGGATCTTCGAAAGAAAAGGAGGGTTGTGAGTTAAACTTATTCGAGTTCCCTTTGACGTCCTGAAGAGTGTTTTAATAAGTAAAGATTGAATCTTTGAATGAAAATACCTCAATCAAGGTACCTATTATGTCACTAGACCATTTTGATGTTTAAAGATTAAATCTTTGAAAAAAAATTGCGAGTTTTGAGTTAAACTTATTCAAGTTCCCTTTGTCGTCACGAAGAGTGTTTTAATGAGCAATGATTGGAATCTTTGAATGAAATTACCTCAATCAAAGTATCTATATATCAGTAGACCATTTTAATGTATAAAGGTTGAAATATTGAATTACCTCAATCAAGGTACCTATTATGACACTAGATCTATTTCATGTATAAAGATTGAATCTTTGAAAGAATGAGAGTTGTGAGTTAAACTTATTCGAGTTCCCCTTAACAACCTGAAGAGTGTTTTAGTGAGTAAGGATTGAATCTTTGAAAGAAAATACCTCAATCAAGGTACCTACTGTGTCACTAACATTCTTAAGGTATAAAGATGAAAACTTGGAAGGAAAATGAGAGTTTTGAGTTAAATCTATTCAAGTTCCCTTTGACGTTCCGATTAGTGTTTTAATGAGTAAGACTGAATCTTTGAATGAAAATACCTCAATCAAGGTTCCTATTATGTCACCAGACGATTTTAATGTATAAAGATTAAATCTCTGAAAGAAAATGAGAGTTTTCAGTTAAACTTATTCGAGTTCCCTTTGTCGTCACAATGAGTGTTTTAATAACTAAAAAGTGAATCTTTGAATGAAATTACCTCAATCAAGCTACGTATATGTCACTAGACCATTTTAATGTATAAAGATTGAAATACTGAATCTTTGAAAGAGAGTTAGAGTTTTTGAGTTTAACATATTCGAGGTCCCTTTGAAGTCGCGAAGAGTGGTTTTACTGCTAAAGATAGAATCTTTGTAAGAAAGTGAGAGTTTTGAGTTTAAAATATTCAGGTTCCCTGCGAAGTCGCAAAGAGTGTTTCAATGACTAAAGATTGAATCTCTGAATTAAAATGTCTCAATCAAGGAACCTATTATGTCATTTGACCTTTTTAATGAGAGTTTTGAATTAAGCTTATTAGAGTTCCTTTGACGTCCCGAAGAGTCTCGTAATGATGAAAGATTATATCTTTGAATGAAAATACCTCAATTAAGGTACCTATTATGTCAGTAGATCATTTTAATGTATAAAGATTAAGTCCTTGAAAGAAAATGTGAGTTTTGAGTTAAACTTATTCGAGTTCCCTTTGACATCACGAAGAGTGTTTTAATGAGTAAATACTGAATCTTTGAATGAAATTACATCATTCAATGGACCTATTATGTCAGTAGACCTTTTTAATGTATAAAGATTGAATCTTTGAAAGAAAATGAGAGCTTTGAGTTTAACTTATTCGAGTTCCCGATAAGGTTGAGAAGAGTGTTTTTTAGTGAGTAAAGATTGTATCTTTGAATGAAACTACCTCAATAAGGGCACCTATTTTGTTACTAGACCATTTTAATGTCCAAAGATTTCTTTGACAGGAAATAAGAGTTTTTGAGTTAAACGTATTCGAGTTCCCTTTGACGTCACAAAAGAGTGTTTTAATGTGTAAAGATGGAATCTTCGAATGAAATTACCTTAATCAAGGTTCCTATTATGTCATTAGAACTTTTTAACGTGTAAAAATTGAATCTTTGAAAGAAAATAAGAGTTTTGAGATCAACTTATTCGAGTTCCCTGTGAAGTCACGGGTCAAGGCACCTATTGTGTCACTAGATCTATTTATTGTATAATGATTGAATCTTTGAAACAAAATGAGAGTTTTGAGTTCAACTTATTCGAGTTCCCTTTTACATCACGAAAAGTGTTTTAATGAGCAAAGATTGAATCTTCGAATGAAATGACCTCAATCAAGGCACCTATTGTGTCACTGGACCTTTCTAATGTATGAAGATTCAATCTCTGAAAAAAACTGAGAGTTTTAAGTTTAACTTATTCGAGATCCCTATGAAGTCACGGAGAGTGTTTTAATGAGTAAAGAATGAATCTTCGAATGAAAATACCTCAATCAAGGTATATATTATGTCACTAGCCCATTTCAATGTGTAAAGAGTAAATCTTTGAAAGAAAATGAGAGTTTTCAGTTAAAATTATTTGAGTTCCCTTTGACGACACGAAGAGTGTTTTAATGAGAAAAGATAGAATCTTTGAAAGAAATTACCCTGATCATGGTACCAATTATGTCACTAGACCGTTTTAACGTATTAAGATTGAATCTTTGAAAGAAAATGAGAGTTTAGAATTTAGCTTATTCGAGTTCCCTTTGAAGTCGCGAAGAGTGTTTTTATGACTAAAGATTGAATCTCTGAATGAAAATACCTCAATTAAGGTACCTATTATGTCAGTAGACCATTTTAATTTGCAAAGTTTAAATCTTCGATTGAAAATGCGAGTTTTGAGTTAAACTTATTCGAGTTCCCTTTGTCGTCACGAAGAGAGTTTTAATGAGTAAAGATTGATTCCTTGAATGAAATTACCCCAATCACAGTATCTATTATGTCACTAGACCATTTTAATGTATCAAGATTGGATCTTCGAAAGAAAAGGAGGGTTGTGAGTTAAACTTATTCGAGTTCCCTTTGACGTCCTGAAGAGTGTTTTAATGAGTAAAGATTGAATCTTTGAATGAAAATACCTCAATCAAGGTACCTATTATGTCACTAGACCATTTTGATGTTTAAAGATTAAATCTTTGAAAAAAAATGCGAGTTTTGAGTTAAACTTATTCGAGTTCCCTTTGTCGTCACGAAGAGTGTTTTAATGAGCAATGATTGGAATATTTGAATGAAATTACCTCAATCAAAGTATCTATATGTCAGTAGACCATTTTAATGTATAAAGGTTGAAATATTGAATTACCTAAATCAAGGTACCTATTATGTCACTAGATCTATTTCATGTATAAAGATTGAATCTTTGAAAGAATGAGAGTTGTGAGTTAAACTTATTCGAGTTCCCCTTAACGACCTGAAGAGTGTTTTAGTGAGTAAGGATTGAATCTTTGAAAGAAAATACCTCAATCAAGGTACCTACTGTGTCACTAACATTCTTATGGTATAAAGATGAAAACTTTGAAGGAAAATGAGAGTTTTGAGTTAAATCTATTCAAGTTCCCTTTGACGTTCCGATTAGTGTTTTAATGAGTAAGACTGAATCTTTGAATGAAAATACCTCAATCAAGGTTCCTATTATGTCACCAGACGATTTTAATGTATAAAGATTAAATCTCTGAAAGAAAATGAGAGTTTTCAGTTAAACTTATTCGAGTTCCCTTTGTCGTCACAATGAGTGTTTTAATAACTAAAAAGTGAATCTTTGAATGAAATTACCACAATCAAGGTACGTATATGTCACTAGACCATTTTAATGTATAAAGATTGAAATACTGAATCTTTGAAAGAGAGTTAGAGTTTTTGAGTTTAACATATTCGAGGTCCCTTTGAAGTCGCGAAGAGTGGTTTTACTGCTAAAGATAGAATCTTTGTAAGAAAGTGAGAGTTTTGAGTTTAAAATATTCAGGTTCCCTGCGAAGTCGCAAAGAGTGTTTCAGTGACGAAAGATTGAATCTCTGAATTAAAATGTCTCAATCAAGGAACCTATTATGTCATTTGACCTTTTTAATGAGAGTTTTGAATTAAGCTTATTAGAGTTCCTTTGACGTCCCGAAGAGTCTCGTAATGATGAAAGATTATATCTTTGAATGAAAATACCTCAATTAAGGTACCTATTATGTCAGTAGACCATTTTAATGTATAAAGATTAAGTCTTTGAAAGAAAATGTGAGTTTTGAGTTAAACTTATTCGAGTTCCCTTTGACATCACGAAGAGTGTTTTAATGAGTAAATACTGAATCTTTGAATGAAATTACATCATTCAATGGACCTATTATGTCAGTAGACCTTTTTAATGTATAAAGATTGAATCTTTGAAAGAAAATGAGAGCTTTGAGTTTAACTTATTCGAGTTCCCGATAAGGTTGAGAAGAGTGTTTTTTAGTGAGTAAAGATTGTATCTTTGAATGAAACTACCTCAATAAGGGCACCTATTTTGTTACTAGACTATTTTATTGTCAAAAGATTTCTTTGACAGGAAATAAGAGTTTTTGAGTTAAACGTATTCGAGTTCCCTTTGACGTCACAAAAGAGTGTTTTAATGTGTAAAGATGGAATCTTCGAATGAAATTACCTTAATCAAGGTTCCTATTATGTCATTAGAACTTTTTAACGTGTAAAAATTGAATCTTTGAAAGAAAATAAGAGTTTTGAGATCAAATTATTCGAGTTCCCTATGAAGTCACGGGTCAAGGCACCTATTGTGTCACTAGATCTATTTATTGTATAATGATTGAATCTTTGAAAGAAAATGAGAGTTTTGAGTTAAACTTATTCGAGTTCCCTTTGACATCACGAAAAGTGTTTTAATGAGCAAAGATTGAATCTTTGAATGAAATGACCTCAATCAAGGCACCTATTGTGTCACTGGACCTTTCTAATGTATGAAGATTCAATCTCTGAAAAAAACTGAGAGTTTTAAGTTTAACTTATTCGAGATCCCTATGAAGTCACGGAGAGTGTTTTAATGAGTAAAGAATGAATCTTCGAATGAAAATACCTCAATCAAGGTACCTATTATGTCACTAGCCCATTTCAATGTGTAAAGAATAAATCTTTGGAAGAAAATGAGAGTTTTCAGTTAAAATTATTTGAGTTCCCTTTGACGACACGAAGAGTGTTTTAATGAGTAAAGATAGAATCTTTGAAAGAAATTACCCTGATCATGGTACCTATTATGTCACTAGACCGTTTTAACGTATTAAGATTGAATCTTTGAAAGAAAATGAGAGTTTAGAATTTAGGTTATTCGAGTTCCCTTTGAAGTCGCGAAGAGTGTTTTTATGACTAAAGATTGAATCTCTGAATGAAAATACCTCAATCAAGGTACCTATTATGTCAGTAGACCATTTTAATTTGCAAAGTTTAAATCTTCGATTGAAAATACGAGTTTTGAGTTAAACTTATTCGAGTTCCCTTTGTCGTCACGAAGAGTGTTTTAATGAGTAAAGATTGATTCCTTGAATGAAATTACCCCAATCACGGTACCTATTATGTCACTAGACCATTTTAATGTATCAAGATTGGATCTTCGAAAGAAAAGGAGGGTTGTGAGTTAAACCTATTCGAGTTCCCTTTGACGTCCTGAAGAGTGTTTTAATGAGTAAAGATTGAATCTTTGAATGAAAATACCTCAATCAAGGTACCTATTATGTCACTAGACCATTTTGATGTTTAAAGATTAAATCTTTGAAAAAAAATGCGAGTTTTGAGTTAAACTTATTCGAGTTCCCTTTGTCGTCACGAAAAGTGTTTTAATGAGCAATGATTGGAATCTTTGAATGAAATTACCTCAATCAAAGTATCTATATGTCAGTAGACCATTTTAATGTATAAAGGTTGAAATATTGAATTACCTCAATCAAGGTACGTATTATGTCACTAGATCTATTTCATGTATAAAGATTGAATCTTTGAAAGAATGAGAGTTGTGAGTTAAACTTATTCGAGTTCCCCTTAACGACCTGAAGAGTGTTTTAGTGAGTAAGGATTGAATCTTTGAAAGAAAATACCTCAATCAAGGTACCTACTGTGTCACTAACATTCTTAAGGTATAAAGATGAAAACTTTGAAGGAAAATGAGAGTTTTGAGTTAAATCTATTCAAGTTCCCTTTGACGTTCCGATTAGTGTTTTAATGAGTAAGACTGAATCTTTGAATGAAAATACCTCAATCAAGGTTCCTATTATGTCACCAGACGATTTTAATGTATAAAGATTAAATCTCTGAAAGAAAATGAGAGTTTTCAATTAAACTTATTCGAGTTCCCTTTGTCGTCACAATGAGTGTTTTAATAACTAAAAAGTGAATCTTTGAAAGAGAATCAAGGTACGTATATGTCACTAGACCATTTTAATGTATAAAGATTGAAATACTGAATCTTTGAAAGAGAGTTAGAGTTTTTGAGTTTAACATATTCGAGGTCCCTTTGAAGTCGCGAAGAGTGGTTTTACTGCTAAAGATAGAATCTTTGTAAGAAAGTGAGAGTTTTGAGTTTAAAATATTCAGGTTCCCTGCGAAGTCGCAAAGAGTGTTTCAATGACTAAAGATTGAATCTCTGAATTAAAATGTCTCAATCAAGGAACCTATTATGTCATTTGACCTTTTTAATGAGAGTTTTGAATTAAGCTTATTAGAGTTCCTTTGACGTCCCGAAGAGTCTCGTAATGATGAAAGATTATATCTTTGAATGAAAATACCTCAATTAAGGTACCTATTATGTCAGTAGACCATTTTAATGTATAAAGATTAAGTCTTTGAAAGAAAATGTGAGTTTTGAGTTAAACTTATTCGAGTTCCCTTTGACATCACGAAGAGTGTTTTAATGAGTAAATACTGAATCTTTGAATGAAATTACATCATTCAATGGACCTATTATGTCAGTAGACCTTTTTAATGTATAAAGATTGAATCTTTGAAAGAAAATGAGAGCTTTGAGTTTAACTTATTCGAGTTCCCGATAAGGTTGAGAAGAGTGTTTTTTAGTGAGTAAAGATTGTATCTTTGAATGAAACTACCTCAATAAGGGCACCTATTTTGTTACTAGACTATTTTAATGTCCAAAGATTTCTTTGACAGGAAATAAGAGTTTTTGAGTTAAACGTATTCGAGTTCCCTTTGACGTCACAAAAGAGTGTTTTAATGTGTAAAGATGGAATCTTCGAATGAAATTACCTTAATCAAGGTTCCTATTATGTCATTAGAACTTTTTAACGTGTAAAAATTGAATCTTTGAAAGAAAATAAGAGTTTTGAGATCAACTTATTCGAGTTCCCTATGAAGTCACGGGTCAAGGTACCTATTGTGTCACTAGATCTATTTATTGTATAATGATTGAATCCTTGAAAGAAAATGAGAGTTTTGAGTTAAACTTATTCGAGTTCCCTTTGACATCACGAAAAGTGTTTTAATGAGCAAAGATTGAATCTTTGAATGAAATGACCTCAATCAAGGCACCTATTGTGTCACTGGACCTTTCTAATGTATGAAGATTCAATCTCTGAAAAAAACTGAGAGTTTTAAGTTTAACTTATTCGAGATCCCTATGAAGTCACGGAGAGTGTTTTAATGAGTAAAGAATTAATCTTCGAATGAAAATACCTCAATCAAGGTACCTATTATGTCACTAGCCCATTTCAATGTGTAAAGAATAAATCTTTGGAAGAAAATGAGAGTTTTCAGTTAAAATTATTTGAGTTCCCTTTGACGACACGAAGAGTGTTTTAATGAGTAAAGATAGAATCTTTGAAAGAAATTACCCTGATCATGGTACCTATTATGTCACTAGACCGTTTTAACGTATTAAGATTGAATCTTTGAAAGAAAATGAGAGTTTAGAATTTAGGTTATTCGAGTTCCCTTTGAAGTCGCGAAGAGTGTTTTTATGACTAAAGATTGAATCTCTGAATGAAAATACCTCAATCAAGGTACCTATTATGTCAGTAGACCATTTTAATTTGCAAAGTTTAAATCTTCGATTGAAAATGTGAGTTTTGAGTTAAACTTATTCGAGTTCCCTTTGTCGTCACGAAGAGTGTTTTAATGAGTAAAGATTGATTCCTTGAATGAAATTACCCCAATCACGGTACCTATTATGTCACTAGACCATTTTAATGTATCAAGATTGGATCTTCGAAAGAAAAGGAGGGTTGTGAGTTAAACTTATTCGAGTTCCCTTTGACGTCCTGAAGAGTGTTTTAATGAGTAAAGATTGAATCTTTGAATGAAAATACCTCAATCAAGGTACCTATTATGTCACTAGACCATTTTGATGTTTAAAGATTAAATCTTTGAAAAAAAATGCGAGTTTTGAGTTAAACTTATTCGAGTTCCCTTTGTCGTCACGAAGAGTGTTTTAATGAGCAATGATTGGAATCTTTGAATGAAATTACCTCAATCAAAGTATCTATATGTCAGTAGACCATTTTAATGTATAAAGGTTGAAATATTGAATTACCTCAATCAAGGTACCTATTATGTCACTAGATCTATTTCATGTATAAAGATTGAATCTTTGAAAGAATGAGAGTTGTGAGTTAAACTTATTCGAGTTCCCCTTAACGACCTGAAGAGTGTTTTAGTGAGTAAGGATTGAATCTTTGAAAGAAAATACCTCAATCAAGGTACCTACTGTGTCACTAACATTCTTAATGTATAAAGATGAAAACTTTGAAGGAAAATGAGAGTTTTGAGTTAAATCTATTCAAGTTCCCTTTGACGTTCCGATTAGTGTTTTAACGAGTAAGACTGAATCTTTGAATGAAAATACCTCAATCAAAGTTCCTATTATGTCACCAGACGATTTTAATGTACAAAGATTAAATCTCTGAAAGAAAATGAGAGTTTTCAGTTAAACTTATTCGAGTTCCCTTTGTCGTCACAATGAGTGTTTTAATAACTAAAAAGTGAATCTTTGAAAGAGAATCAAGGTACGTATATGTCACTAGACCATTTTAATGTTTAAAGATTAAAATACTGAATCTTTGAAAGAGAGTTAGAGTTTTTGAGTTTAACATATTCGAGGTCCCTTTGAAGTCGCGAAGTGTGGTTTTACTGCTAAAGATAGAATCTTTGTAAGAAAGTGAGAGTTTTGAGTTTAAAATATTCAGGTTCCCTGCGAAGTCGCAAAGAGTGTTTCAATGACTAAAGATTGAATCTCTGAATTAAAATGTCTCAATCAAGGAACCTATTATGTCATTTGACCTTTTTAATGAGAGTTTTGAATTAAGCTTATTAGAGTTCCTTTGACGTCCCGAAGAGTCTCGTAATGATGAAAGATAATATCTTTGAATGAAAATACCTCAATTAAGGTACCTATTATGTCAGTAGACCATTTTAATGTATAAAGATTAAGTCTTTGAAAGAAAATGTGAGTTTTGAGTTAAACTTATTCGAGTTCCCTTTGACATCACGAAGAGTGTTTTAATGAGTAAATACTGAATCTTTGAATGAAATTACATCATTCAATGGACCTATTATGTCAGTAGACCTTTTTAATGTATAAAGATTGAATCTTTGAAAGAAAATGAGAGCTTTGAGTTTAACTTATTCGAGTTCCCGATAAGGTTGAGAAGAGTGTTTTTTAGTGAGTAAAGATTGTATCTTTGAATGAAACTACCTCAATAAGGGCACCTATTTTGTTACTAGACTATTTTAATGTCCAAAGATTTCTTTGACAGGAAATAAGAATTTTTGAGTTAAACGTATTCGAGTTCCCTTTGACATCACGAAAAGTGTTTTAATGAGCAAAGATTGAATCTTTGAATGAAATGACCTCAATCAAGGCACCTATTGTGTCACTGGACCTTTCTAATGTATGAAGATTCAATCTCTGAAAAAAACTGAGAGTTTTAAGTTTAACTTATTCGAGATCCCTATGAAGTCACGGAGAGTGTTTTAATGAGTAAAGAATTAATCTTCGAATGAAAATACCTCAATCAAGGTACCTATTATGTCACTAGCCCATTTCAATGTGTAAAGAATAAATCTTTGGAAGAAAATGAGAGTTTTCAGTTAAAATTATTTGAGTTCCCTTTGACGACACGAAGAGTGTTTTAATGAGTAAAGATAGAATCTTTGAAAGAAATTACCCTGATCATGGTACCTATTATGTCACTAGACCGTTTTAACGTATTAAGATTGAATCTTTGAAAGAAAATGAGAGTTTAGAATTTAGGTTATTCGAGTTCCCTTTGAAGTCGCGAAGAGTGTTTTTATGACTAAAGATTGAATCTCTGAATGAAAATACCTCAATCAAGGTACCTATTATGTCAGTAGACCATTTTAATTTGCAAAGTTTAAATCTTCGATTGAAAATGCGAGTTTTGAGTTAAACTTATTCGAGTTCCCTTTGTCGTCACGAAGAGTGTTTTAATGAGTAAAGATTGATTCCTTGAATGAAATTACCCCAATCACGGTACCTATTATGTCACTAGACCATTTTAATGTATCAAGATTGGATCTTCGAAAGAAAAGGAGGGTTGTGAGTTAAACTTATTCGAGTTCCCTTTGACGTCCTGAAGAGTGTTTTAATGAGTAAAGATTGAATCTTTGAATGAAAATACCTCAATCAAGGTACCTATTATGTCACTAGACCATTTTGATGTTTAAAGATTAAATCTTTGAAAAAAAATGCGAGTTTTGAGTTAAACTTATTCGAGTTCCCTTTGTCGTCACGAAAAGTGTTTTAATGAGCAATGATTGGAATCTTTGAATGAAATTACCTCAATCAAAGTATCTATATGTCAGTAGACCATTTTAATGTATAAAGGTTGAAATATTGAATTACCTCAATCAAGGTACCTATTATGTCACTAGATCTATTTCATGTATAAAGATTGAATCTTTGAAAGAATGAGAGTTGTGAGTTAAACTTATTCGAGTTCCCCTTAACGACCTGAAGAGTGTTTTAGTGAGTAAGGATTGAATCTTTGAAAGAAAATACCTCAATCAAGGTACCTACTGTGTCACTAACATTCTTAAGGTATAAAGATGAAAACTTTGAAGGAAAATGAGAGTTTTGAGTTAAATCTATTCAAGTTCCCTTTGACGTTCCGATTAGTGTTTTAATGAGTAAGACTGAATCTTTGAATGAAAATACCTCAATCAAGGTTCCTATTATGTCACCAGACGATTTTAATGTATAAAGATTAAATCTCTGAAAGAAAATGAGAGTTTTCAGTTAAACTTATTCGAGTTCCCTTTGTCGTCACAATATGTGTTTTAATAACTAAAAAGTGAATCTTTGAATGAAATTACCTCAATCAAGGTACGTATATGTCACTAGACCATTTTAATGTATAAAGATTGAAATACTGAATCTTTGAAAGAGAGTTAGAGTTTTTGAGTTTAACATATTCGAGGTCCCTTTGAAGTCGCGAAGAGTGGTTTTACTGCTAAAGATAGAATCTTTGTAAGAAAGTGAGAGTTTTGAGTTTAAAATATTCAGGTTCCCTGCGAAGTCGCAAAGAGTGTTTCAATGACTAAAGATTGAATCTCTGAATTAAAATGTCTCAATCAAGGAACCTATTATGTCATTTGACATTTTTAATGAGAGTTTTGAATTAAGCTTATTAGAGTTCCTTTGACGTCCCGAAGAGTCTCGTAATGATGAAAGATTATATCTTTGAATGAAAATACCTCAATTAAGGTACCTATTATGTCAGTAGACCATTTTAATGTATAAAGATTAAGTCTTTGAAAGAAAATGTGAGTTTTGAGTTAAACTTATTCGAGTTCCCTTTGACATCACGAAGAGTGTTTTAATGAGTAAATACTGAATCTTTGAATGAAATTACATCATTCAATGGACCTATTATGTCAGTAGACCTTTTTAATGTATAAAGATTGAATCTTTGAAAGAAAATGAGAGCTTTGAGTTTAACTTATTCGAGTTCCCGATAAGGTTGAGAAGAGTGTTTTTTAGTGAGTAAAGATTGTATCTTTGAATGAAACTACCTCAATAAGGGCACCTATTTTGTTACTAGACTATTTTAATGTCCAAAGATTTCTTTGACAGGAAATAAGAGTTTTTGAGTTAAACGTATTCGAGTTCCCTTTGACGTCACAAAAGAGTGTTTTAATGTGTAAAGATGGAATCTTCGAATGAAATTACCTTAATCAAGGTTCCTATTATGTCATTAGAACTTTTTAACGTGTAAAAATTGAATCTTTGAAAGAAAATAAGAGTTTTGAGATCAACTTATTCGAGTTCCCTATGAAGTCACGGGTCAAGGCACCTATTGTGTCACTAGATCTATTTATTGTATAATGATTGAATCTTTGAAAGAAAATGAGAGTTTTGAGTTAAACTTATTCGAGTTCCCTTTGACATCACGAAAAGTGTTTTAATGAGCAAAGATTGAATCTTTGAATGAAATGACCTCAATCAAGGCACCTATTGTGTCACTGGACCTTTCTATTGTATGAAGATTCAATCTCTGAAAAAAACTGAGAGTTTTAAGTTTAACTTATTCGAGATCCCTATGAAGTCACGGAGAGTGTTTTAATGAGTAAAGAATGAATCTTCGAATGAAAATACCTCAATCAAGGTACCTATTATGTCACTAGCCCATTTCAATGTGTAAAGAATAAATCTTTGGAAGAAAATGAGAGTTTTCAGTTAAAATTATTTGAGTTCCCTTTGACGACACGAAGAGTGTTTTAATGAGTAAAGATAGAATCTTTGAAAGAAATTACCCTGATCATGGTACCTATTATGTCACTAGACCGTTTTAACGTATTAAGATTGAATCTTTGAAAGAAAATGAGAGTTTAGAATTTAGGTTATTCGAGTTCCCTTTGAAGTCGCGAAGAGTGTTTTTATGACTAAAGATTGAATCTCTGAATGAAAATACCTCAATCAAGGTACCTATTATGTCAGTAGACCATTTTAATTTGCAAAGTTTAAATCTTCGATTGAAAATGCGAGTTTTGAGTTAAACTTATTCGAGTTCCCTTTGTCATCACGAAGAGTGTTTTAATGAGTAAAGATTGATTCCTTGAATGAAATTACCCCAATCACGGTACCTATTATGTCACTAGACCATTTTAATGTATCAAGATTGGATCTTCGAAAGAAAAGGAGGGTTGTGAGTTAAACTTATTCGAGTTCCCTTTGACGTCCTGAAGAGTGTTTTAATGAGTAAAGATTGAATCTTTGAATGAAAATACCTCAATCAAGGTACCTATTATGTCACTAGACCATTTTGATGTTTAAAGATTAAATCTTTGAAAAAAAATGCGAGTTTTGAGTTAAACTTATTCGAGTTCCCTTTGTCGTCACGAAAAGTGTTTTAATGAGCAATGATTGGAATCTTTGAATGAAATTACCTCAATCAAAGTATCTATATGTCAGTAGACCATTTTAATGTATAAAGGTTGAAATATTGAATTACCTCAATCAAGGTACCTATTATGTCACTATATCTATTTCATGTATAAAGATTGAATCTTTGAAAGAATGAGAGTTGTGAGTTAAACTTATTCGAGTTCCCCTTAACGACCTGAAGAGTGTTTTAGTGAGTAAGGATTGAATCTTTGAAAGAAAATACCTCAATCTAGGTACCTACTGTGTCACTAACATTCTTAAGGTATAAAGATGAAAACTTTGAAGGAAAATGAGAGTTGTAATACCCCGTAATTTTAAAGAATGTATTTAAATTAATTTTGTGTTAGGTTAATTAATTTTATTTATTTGTGCATACTACATTATTTTATTAAATTCATTTAATTGTGCATGTAAATTAATTGTGTATGTTAAAATAGTAAATTTATTCATTTAATTGTGCATGTATTATTTTAATTACTTTTATTTGTTGATTATGTTTAATTAAGCAATATTAGTTAATTAGAGTATTATATTTGTGTTATAAAGTATTATGATGATATAATATATTATTTTGTAATAACAATAATAATAATTATATTAGTTTAATAATAATAATAATAAAAATATAATAATAATAATAATAAAAGTTTATTAATAATAATATTAGTAATAATAATAATAATAGTTATAATAATAATAATAGTATTAAACCAAAGTCATGATGAAATTAAAGATTAGGATAGGATTGCATCAATGGTTATGGTTGGAATTGAAGCCATATGGTTGGGAGGATGGTTAGTTGATGAAAAAATAAGATATTTGTAATATTTATATTATATATTTTGTATATAAATTAACTAGCTTGCCTTAGAAGAAAATAAAGGGAGTTAGAAGCAAAGTATAAATTCTTGAGAGCTATTTTATAAGAGTGAAAGGAAAAGAGAAAGAGAAAGAAGCTTGGACCGGTGTAGGCAATTTTACCCGACTACGCGCAGACCGGCGGATTTATTTGTAAATCCAAAAAGGCAAGTTATTATCTACTTTTCCCCTTTGAATTAATAAATTAATTGTTTAGTTTAGTTTTATGCATAGAGCCAAGGTTTAGAGGTTAATAAATTATTAATTTTATTTTATTCAATTAATGGAATTTTAATTATATAGGATGGTATATATTTATTTAATGTCCTATGAAATTTATAATGGCTAAAAATAATTAAATAAGACTTTAGGGATTTTTCTAGAATTTTCTAGATTTTTCCGGGCATTTTCTGCAATTTCCGGCGACCTTCCGGCGAGTTTTCCGGTCGCCGGCAGTGGGGGAGACGACCGGAGTGATCCGGTGCGACGCGGCGCACCATAGGAGGGTGTACGCGCGCATCCTGGCCATTAGTGGAGTCTGATTGATCCGGTGCATCGCGGTCCATGATACCGCGGTACACCCGGATCCGTGGACGTTGGATGGAGGAGATGTAGATGGATTGATCCGGTGTGGCGCGCACGTAGGAAATCTGATGCAACCGACCAACCAGCACACGCCGCGTCAGCAAGGCACCCCTAGTGCGCGCGTGGCAGCGCGTGGCAGCGCGTGCGCGCGCGTGGGACTCTCCAGACGCGCGTGGGACTCTCCAGACGCGCGTGGGAGTGCGTGGCTGATGCCAGACGCGCGTGGAGGCGCGTGGGAGAGTGGGGAAGGTTGGGCTGCGCGTGGGGAGGCTCTGGGAGGCGCGTGAGGGCGCGTGTGGGGTCCCTACAGCTGCTGGAAATTACCAGAATACCCCTAGGGCCTGTTTTGTAAATTCCAGAACCTTAAACTTGGATTTTTAGGTACTGTGTTGGTAATTACGGGTTTAACGGGCCACGAAATTATTATTTTAACACCCGTTACTTATTCTTATGGCCGATTAATCTTTTCTAAGCATTTATTGGCTCGTTCGCAGTACGGATACTAATGTGATTTATTTAACGACATTGTTAAATATAAATAGTGTTATTATCGTATTTAATGGTATCAAACATTACTGTTAAATTAAATAAGGCCATGGTTTTAGTCAGATAAATTATCCATGATATCTTATAGGATGTTTATACTGTTAATTGATATATAAACCATGATTATTATGCTGTGTGCATTTCAGGAAATAAATGGACTGTTTAATTATGTCGCATTTATATTATATGGATGTGTTGCCATATAGAACCATATGAGCTGGCTAATAAGTTTAGACTCATTTATACCTTATGCATTCGTTGCGATAGACAGATGTGTGGCTGTCGGGGTATGTGGCTTAATATTATTGGCATGTGTTGCCTAAATTGACATTCTCGGTATATTTATTAATATTATTGGCATGTGTTGCCTAAATTGACATACTCGGTATATTTATTAATATTGTTGGCATGTGTTGCCTAATTGATATGCTCAGTATATTCATCAGTACTTTGCGAGGTGTTATCACTGTGTAGTTCGTTATAGTCTGTGTTATCAGTACCGTGCACCATGTATAATAGCTGATTTCCCGGGTAGGGAAAGGCGACACTTGACCACCTAGTGTGAGTCTAAGTGATCACCGTCTATTCTGGTTGAGGTCATGTTATACATTGGATAGTTCCCATAGGATGTATACAGATATAGTACTCATCCGATTCATAATGTTGTTATTTCAGGATACGGTCAGTATCCGTTTCAAGGCTGAGGTTAACAGTGTGGGACCATCATCCGAACTCATCTACTCCTACAATCCAGTGCATGGTAGAAGTTTTATGTAGTATTTCAGTTTCAGTTTTCATTTACTTTTGACGTTGAACTCTCAGGGTTATATTTAGGGATCCCTGACGTAGGATTTCCAAGTTGTAACGAAGTACTGTATTAAATAAAGGATGGATGGATGTTGTATTATTTAATGTTTCTTTCCTGTCTAAATTCTTTTATTTCCATCATTTTGTATTCCATGCTTGTATATTGCCAATTGTTTTTGATATCCCTCGTTTTTCGTGTATAAGCCTGATCAACTTATGCGTGGGAAATGTGGGGGTGTTACAGTTGGTATCAGAGCATTCCAGGTTCGAGTGTCTTAGGGATCTGTGATTACTATACTTCCGCGTTGTGTATTCTGATAATTAGAGCCTAAATATTAGGGTTCTTTGTATTCTTTTAGTCGGTCCATTATAATGTACTGACGTTAGATTTTTCTGAATTTAAAAGAAGGATGTCTCGGCGTGGGACAAGGAATGCGAACCGTCATCGCAGTATTTCCCCAACTCAAAATGAGAATCAGGAATTTTCTCCTCAAGTTGCTGATATCATTGCACGAGCGGTGGCAGCAGGAGTAGCATCTGCTCTACGAAACCAGCAACCTCCTCCGATAGTACCTGTTCCTGAACCAGTGGCACAGCCAATGTCATGGGACAAAGTTCGTCACTCGTTCATCCGGGGAAATCCACCGACATTTGCAGGGTCCACAGATGTCCTGTTAGCATATCAGTGGAAACAGGAGAGCGAGCGTCATCTTCGGATGGTAATCTGTACCGAAGTGCAGAAACAGATGCTGGCTACGTTTATGCTGATAGGCAATGCATTGCAGTGGTGGGAGTCTATTACTACTGTCGATGAGAGGACCAGATTGACGTATGCTGAATTTCAGACTCGCTTTGACGACAAGTATTTTCCTATGTCAGTAAGATCAGCGATGAAGACTGAATTTCTGGATCTGCAACAGGAAGATATGACTGTGGCTGAGTATGAACAGAAGTTCATTAATTTGTCATTATTCGCACCAGAGGAGGTCAATACGGAAGAAAAGAAGCGAGACCGCTTTGTGAAGGGGTTGATATGGCCGATTAAAGTGGTGATCATAGGTAGTCCTGCATATACTACTTATATCCAGGTGGTTAATGCCGCCTTACAGCACTGCCAGATGAGGAGTGATTACCGGAAGTCCAAGGGAGATAAGCGGACTAACCGAGACTACCAGACAGGGGAGAAAGGAAGCAGCAGTGGTGCCAAGTCCAATGATCGGGGCAGATTTCAAGGACATCAACCTTGGAAGAAAAACAAAGGAAACCTAGATGTGCAGAGGGATGGAGTCCCTAATCAGGGTAGACAAGGTGGGATACCTCAGACCGGACAGGAACAGTGGTCGGGAAATCAACAGAGAAGGCAGGCAGGTCCTTTTACGGGACGTTGTTATCACTGTAGAGAGATTGGGCATCCGGCCAAGATGTGTCCCAAAGCTAAGCAGGGACAGTATGGGCAGCCGAGACCTAATCAGCCGTTACCTCTACCGGCCCCACCGATGCCACGTGGGCAAGTTCAGAATTTTCCGGCACTTCCAGCACCACCATTTCCTCCGGGACAACCTCCACAGCAGTTGCATCATGGCAGAGTTTATAACTTCATGCCACATAATGCGCAGGCTCCTCAGGCTATTGAGGGTATGTTTTCTGTACATGGTAGAACTGCTCGTATACTGTTTGACACTGGTGCATCACATTCTTTTGTCTCTAGATCTTTTGTTATCTTATCTGGTAAGACGACTCAGTTATGTGACCAACCTCTTAATATTTATACACCATTGGGAGTCGGCGCAATTTTACGAGAGTATAGCGGTGATATCCTTATAGATATGGGCCGGCTTCGATTTCTTGCAAATTTGTTAGTGTTAGATATGCATTCGTATGATGTTATACTTGGGATGGACTGGTTATCTCAGTACCATGCTCAGGTTAACTGTTACGAAAAGTCTATTGTATTTTCTATACCAGGACAGGAGATGTATCTTCTCGTTGTACCACAACCTGATAGAGGGCCTAGCACTTATTTATTCGTTCTTGAGGAGGACTCACAGGAAGCGACTGCGGTATCTCTTGACAGCATCCCGGTAGTACAGGAATTCCAGGATGTATTCCAGGAAATTCCAGGCTTGCCACCGAGTCGAGAGATAGATTTCGTTATTGATTTAGCTCCAGGCACTACGCCTATTGCTAAGGCGCCGTACCGAATGGCACTAGTGGAGATGCGAGAGTTGAAAGATCAAATTCAACAGTTGCTCAGCCAGGGATTTATTCGCAGAAGTACTTCACCATGGGGAGCACCAGTACTGTTTGTAAAGAAGAAGGATGGATCTCTTCGTCTTTGTATTGATTACAGAGAACTGAACAAGGTCACTATTCGCAACAAGTACCCGTTGCCCAGAATTGATGACCTGTTTGATCAGTTGAAGGGAGCTACTTACTTCTCAAAGATCGATTTGAGGTCTGGTTATCATCAGCTACGAGTCAGAGAACAAGATGTTCCAAAGACAGCATTTCTCACGAGGTACGGATCTTATGAGTTTCGTGTTATGCCTTTCGGTTTGACGAACGCTCCAGCTGTCTTTATGGACTTGATGAATAGAGTATTCAGAGAATACTTAGATCAGTTTGTTATTGTTTTCATTGATGATATTCTGGTTTACTCTAAGTCGGAGAAGGACCATGCCAGACATTTACGCACAGTATTGCAGACACTTCGAGAACATCAGTTGTTTGCGAAGTTTGAGAAGTGTGAATTTTGGCAGAAAGAGGTCAAATTTCTGGGTCATGTAGTGTCAGAAGAAGGGTTAGCAGTAGATCCAGCCAAGGTTGCGGCCGTTATGGAGTGGGGACAGCCTACCTCACCGACAGAGATCCGCAGTTTTCTGGGATTGGCAGGGTATTATCGCCGGTTCATCCAGGGATTTTCCAAAATTGCGGGTCCACTTACTCATTTGACTAAGAAGAATGTACCATTTGTATGGGATGATTCTTGTCAGACTGCTTTTGCTGAATTGAAGAGTAAGTTAACTTCTGCACCTGTCTTAGCCACACCTCAGAGTGGAATCGAGTATTTAGTATTTACCGACGCTTCTCTGAAGGGTTTGGGTTGTGTGTTGATGCAAGAAGAGCGACCAGTTTCTTATGGGTCTAGGAAGCTTAAGCCTCATGAGCTTAATTACCCGACTCACGATCTAGAGCTCGCCGCAGTGGTTTTTGCCTTGCGTATTTGGAGACATTATCTTTTGGGGGAGACTTTTCGATTGTTTAGCGATCATAAGAGTCTACAGTATTTGTTCACACAGAGGGAACTGAATATGAGACAGCGCAGATGGTTGGAATTCGTGAAAGATTATCACTTCTCTATTCAGTATCATCCAGGGAAAGCGAATGTTGTAGCAGACGCACTCAGCCGCCGACCCTATGTCAGCCTTTCAGCTTTGTTTACAACAGAGTGGGATGCTTTGAAGACTGTTGATGAGTTAGCAGACGCTTTTATGGCATGTGTGGTAGTAACTCCTTCTATCATTCATCAGGTCATTCAAGCGCAACTCTCAGATCAACAGTGTATTGATCGGGTTTCGGAGTTAGCCTCCGGAGATGTTCCTTTTTATTCTATAGGGACTGATGGAGGATTGAGGTACAAGGGACGTTTAATTGTGCCTTCAGCTGATAATTTGAGAAATGTTGTGATGAGAGAGACACACACTTCTCAGTTCTCTGTACATCCAGGGGGAGACAAGATGTATCAGGACATGAAACGCCAGTTTTGGTGGGCCGGCATGAAAAGAGATATAGCTATCTTTGTCTCTAAATGTAGCACCTGTCAGATGATTAAGATTGATCATCAGAGACCGCCAGGATCGTTACAGCCACTTCCCATACCATAGTGGAAATGGGAGAGTATTTCCATGGACTTTATAGAGGGATTACCTACTTCACAGCATAATCACAACTCTATTTGGGTCATTGTTGATAGATTGACCAAGTCCGCTCACTTTCTGCCTGTTCGGTCAAACTTTACGTCAGAACAGTATGCTAAGCTGTATATTGCAGAAATGGTGAAACTTCATGGTGTACCATTGTCCATCGTATCAGATAGAGATCCGAAGTTTGTATCAGGATTTTGGAGGAGCTTTCAGCAGGCTTTGGGTACAGAACTATATCTTAGCACTGCTTATCATCCTCAAATAGATGGACAGACTGAGCGAGTTAATCAGATTTTAGAAGACATGTTGCGGGCATGTGTTCTTGATTTTAAGGGCAATTGGGAGGAATATTTGCCGCTTTCAGAGTTTGCTTATAACAATAGTTATCAGAAAACTATTGGTATGGCACCATTTGAGGCTTTGTACGGCAGACCGTGTAGGTCTCCTGTCTGTTGGCTTAGAGTTGGTGAGAACAGCTTTCTGGGTCCTGAATTTATTAAGGACACGTCAGAAAAGATCGCTATCATTAGGGATCGGATGCGTACAGCTCAAAGCAGACAGAAAAGTTATGCTGACCGTCGAACTCGTGCTTTGGAGTTTAAGGTTGGTGATCAGGTTTTGCTTAAGGTTTCTCCCATGAAGGGAGTAATGCGGTTTGGGTCAAAGGGTAAGTTATCGCCTCGTTTTGTGGGTCCTTTTATGATTACAGATCGGATTGGGGCAGTAGCTTATCGTCTGGCTCTACCAGATAATCTTCATAGGGTACATAATGTTTTTCATGTATCTATGCTGCGAAAATTTCTACGGGATGAAGATCGATACCAACACATTGATGTGGGTGAGATTGAGTTGCAACCCGATGCAACCTATTTGGAACAACCTTACTGTATTCTCGATCGTAGGAATCAGATACTGCGCACGAAGACTATTCCATTAGTACGTGTACAGTGGAGTCATCATAGTGCTACAGAGTCTACTTGGGAACGGGAAGATATTATCCGTGCCAAGTATCCAGAACTTTTTTAAGACAGGTATGTAGTGAATTTCGGGGACGAAATTCCTTTATTAGGGGGGGAGAATGTAATACCCCGTAATTTTAAAGAATGTATTTAAATTAATTTTGTGTTAGGTTAATTAATTTTATTTATTTGTGCATACTACATTATTTTATTAAATTCATTTAATTGTGCATGTAAATTAATTGTGTATGTTAAAATAGTAAATTTATTCATTTAATTGTGCATGTATTATTTTAATTACTTTTATTTGTTGATTATGTTTAATTAAGCAATATTAGTTAATTAGAGTATTATATTTGTGTTATAAAGTATTATGATGATATAATATATTATTTTGTAATAACAATAATAATAATTATATTAGTTTAATAATAATAATAATAAAAATATAATAATAATAATAATAAAAGTTTATTAATAATAATATTAGTAATAATAATAATAATAGTTATAATAATAATAATAGTATTAAACCAAAGTCATGATGAAATTAGAGATTAGGATAGGATTGCATCAATGGTTATGGTTGGAATTGAAGCCATATGGTTGGGAGGATGGTTAGTTGATGAAAAAATAAGATATTTGTAATATTTATATTATATATTTTGTATATAAATTAACTAGCTTGCCTTAGAAGAAAATAAAGGGAGTTAGAAGCAAAGTATAAATTCTTGAGAGCTATTTTATAAGAGTGAAAGGAAAAGAGAAAGAGAAAGAAGCTTGGACCGGTGTAGGCAATTTTACCCGACTACGCGCAGACCGGCGGATTTATTTGTAAATCCAAAAAGGCAAGTTATTATCTACTTTTCCCCTTTGAATTAATAAATTAATTGTTTAGTTTAGTTTTATGCATAGAGCCAAGGTTTAGAGGTTAATAAATTATTAATTTTATTTTATTCAATTAATGGAATTTTAATTATATAGGATGGTATATATTTATTTAATGTCCTATGAAATTTATAATGGCTAAAAATAATTAAATAAGACTTTAGGGATTTTTCTAGAATTTTCTAGATTTTTCCGGGCATTTTCTGCAATTTCCGGCGACCTTCCGGCGAGTTTTCCGGTCGCCGGCAGTGGGGGAGACGACCGGAGTGATCCGGTGCGACGCGGCGCACCATAGGAGGGTGTACGCGCGCATCCTGGCCATTAGTGGAGTCTGATTGATCCGGTGCATCGCGGTCCATGATACCGCGGTACACCCGGATCCGTGGACGTTGGATGGAGGAGATGTAGATGGATTGATCCGGTGTGGCGCGCACGTAGGAAATCTGATGCAACCGACCAACCAGCACACGCCGCGTCAGCAAGGCACCCCTAGTGCGCGCGTGGCAGCGCGTGGCAGTGCGTGCGCGCGCGTGGGACTCTCCAGACGCGCGTGGGACTCTCCAGACGCGCGTGGGAGCGCGTGGCTGATGCCAGACGCGCGTGGAGGCGCGTGGGAGAGTGGGGAAGGTTGGGCTGCGCGTGGGGAGGCTCTGGGAGGCGCGTGAGGGCGCGTGTGGGGTCCCTACAGCTGCTGGAAATTACCAGAATACCCCTAGGGCCTGTTTTGTAAATTCCAGAACCTTAAACTTGGATTTTTAGGTACTGTGTTGGTAATTACGGGTTTAACGGGCCACGAAATTATTATTTTAACACCCGTTACTTATTCTTATGGCCGATTAATCTTTTCTAAGCATTTATTGGCTCGTTCGCAGTACGGATACTAATGTGATTTATTTAACGACATTGTTAAATATAAATAGTGTTATTATCGTATTTAATGGTATCAAACATTACTGTTAAATTAAATAAGGCCATGGTTTTAGTCAGATAAATTATCCATGATATCTTATAGGATGTTTATACTGTTAATTGATATATAAACCATGATTATTATGCTGTGTGCATTTCAGGAAATAAATGGACTGTTTAATTATGTCGCATTTATATTATATGGATGTGTTGCCATATAGAACCATATGAGCTGGCTAATAAGTTTAGACTCATTTATACCTTATGCATTCGTTGCGATAGACAGATGTGTGGCTGTCGGGGTATGTGGTTTAATATTATTGGCATGTGTTGCCTAAATTGACATTCTCGGTATATTTATTAATATTATTGGCATGTGTTGCCTAAATTGACATACTCGGTATATTTATTAATATTGTTGGCATGTGTTGCCTAATTGATATGCTCAGTATATTCATCAGTACTTTGCGAGGTGTTATCACTGTGTAGTTCGTTATAGTCTGTGTTGTCAGTACCGTGCACCATGTATAATAGCTGATTTCCCGGGTAGGGAAAGGCGACACTTGACCACCTAGTGTGAGTCTAAGTGATCACCGTCTATTCTGGTTGAGGTCATGTTATACATTGGATAGTTCCCATAGGATGTATACAGATATAGTACTCATCCGATTCATAATGATTAATTTATTTGATTCTCTGATTTGGGTCATAGTAGAGAGGACTTGCTCGTGGGGTTGACCCACCATTGTTGTTATTTCAGGATACGGTCAGTATCCGTTTCAAGGCTGAGGTTAGCAGTGTGGGACCATCATCCGAACTCATCTACTCCTACAATCCAGTGCAGGGTAGAAGTTTTATGTAGTATTTCAGTTTCAGTTTTCATTTACTTTTGACGTTGAACTCTCAGGGTTATATTTAGGAATCCCTGACGTAGGATTTCCAAGTTGTAACGAAGTACTGTATTAAATAAAGGATGGATGGATGTTGTATTATTTAATGTTTCTTTCCTGTCTAAATTCTTTTATTTCCATCATTTTGTATTCCATGCTTGTATATTGCCAATTGTTTTTGATATCCCTCGTTTTTCGTGTATAAGCCTGATCAACTTATGCGTGGGAAATGTGGGGGTGTTACAAGAGTTTTGAGTTAAATCTATTCAAGTTCCCTTTGACGTTCCGATTAGTGTTTTAATGAGTAAGACTGAATCTTTGAAAGAAAATACCTCAATCAAGGTTGCTATTATGTCACCAGACGATTTTAATGTATAAAGATTAAATCTCTGAAAGAAAATGAGAGTTTTCAGTTAAACTTATTCGAGTTCCCTTTGTCGTCACAATGAGTGTTTTAATAACTAAAAAGTGATTCTTTGAAAGAGAATCAAGGTACGTATATGTCACTAGACCATTTTAATGTATAAAGATTGAAATACTGAATCTTTGAAAGAGAGTTAGAGTTTTTGAGTTTAACATATTCGAGGTCCCTTTGAAGTCGCGAAGAGTGGTTTTACTGCTAAAGATAGAATCTTTGTAAGAAAGTGAGAGTTTTGAGTTTAAAATATTCAGGTTCCCTGCGAAGTCGCAAAGAGTGTTTCAATGACTAAAGATTGAATCTCTGAATTAAAATGTCTCAATCAAGGAACCTATTATGTCATTTGACCTTTTTAATGAGAGTTTTGAATTAAGCTTATTAGAGTTCCTTTGACGTCCCGAAGAGTCTCGTAATGATGAAAGATTATATCTTTGAATGAAAATACCTCAATTAAGGTACCTATTATGTCAGTAGACCATTTTAATGTATAAAGATTAAGTCTTTGAAAGAAAATGTGAGTTTTGAGTTAAACTTATTCGAGTTCCCTTTGACATCACGAAGAGTGTTTTAATGAGTAAATACTGAATCTTTGAATGAAATTACATCATTCAATGGACCTATTATGTCAGTAGACCTTTTTAATGTATAAAGATTGAATCTTTGAAAGAAAATGAGAGCTTTGAGTTTAACTTATTCGAGTTCCCGATAAGGTTGAGAAGAGTGTTTTTTAGTGAGTAAAGATTGTATCTTTGAATGAAACTACCTCAAGAAGGGCACCTATTTTGTTACTAGACCATTTTAATGTCCAAAGATTTCTTTCACAGGAAATAAGAGTTTTTGAGTTAAACGTATTCGAGTTCCCTTTGACGTCACAAAAGAGTGTTTTAATGAGTAAAGATGGAATCTTCGAATGAAATTACCTTAATCAAGGTTCCTATTATGTCATTAGAACTTTTTAACGTGTAAAAATTGAATCTTTGAAAGAAAATAAGAGTTTTGAGATCAACTTATTCGAGTTCCCTATGAAGTCACGGGTCAAGGCACCTATTGTGTCACTAGATCTATTTATTGTATAATGATTGAATCTTTGAAAGAAAATGAGAGTTTTGAGTTCAACTTATTCGAGTTCCCTTTGACATCACGAAAAGTGTTTTAATGAGCAAATATTGAATCTTTGAATGAAATGACCTCAATCAAGGCACCTATTGTGTCAATGGACCTTTCTAATGTATGAAGATTCAATCTCTGAAAAAAACTGAGAGTTTTAATTTTAACTTATTCGAGATCCCTATGAAGTCACGGAGAGTGTTTTAATGAGTAAAGAATGAATCTTCGAATGAAAATACCTCAATCAAGGTACCTATTATGTCACTAGCCCATTTCAATGTGTAAAGAATAAATCTTTGAAAGAAAATGAGAGTTTTAAGTTAAAATTATTTGAGTTCCCTTTGACGACACGAAGAGTGTTTTAATGAGTAAAGATAGAATCTTTGAAAGAAATTACCCTGATCATGGTACCTATTATGTCACTAGACCGTTTTAACGTATTAAGATTGAATCTTTGAAAGAAAATGAGAGTTTAGAATTTAGCTTATTCGAGTTCCCTTTGAAGTCGCGAAGAGTGTTTTTATGACTAAAGATTGAATCTCTGAATGAAAATACCTCAATCAAGGTACCTATTATGTCAGTAGACCATTTTAATTTGCAAAGTTTAAATCTTCGATTGAAAATGCGAGTTTTGAGTTAAACTTATTCGAGTTCCCTTTGTCGTCACGAAGAGTGTTTTAATGAGTAAAGATTGATTCCTTGAATGAAATTACCCCAATCACGGTACCTATTATGTCACTAGACCATTTTAATGTATCAAGATTGGATCTTCGAAAGAAAAGGAGGGTTGTGAGTTAAACTTATTCGAGTTCCCTTTGACGTCCTGAAGAGTGTTTTAATGAGTAAAGATTGAATCTTTGAATGAAAATACCTCAATCAAGGTACCTATTATGTCACTAGGCCATTTTGATGTTTAAAGATTAAATCTTTGAAAAAAAATGCGAGTTTTGAGTTAAACTTATTCGAGTTCCCTTTGTCGTCACGAAGAGTGTTTTAATGAGCAATGATTGGAATCTTTGAATGAAATTAACTCAATCAAAGTATCTATATGTCAGTAGACCATTTTAATGTATAAAGGTTGAAATATTGAATTACCTCAATCAAGATACCTATTATGTCACTACATCTATTTCATGTATAAAGATTGAATCTTTGAAAGAATGAGAGTTGTGAGTTAAACTTATTCGAGTTCCCCTTAACGACCTGAAGAGTGTTTTAGTGAGTAAGGATTGAATCTTTGAAAGAAAATACCTCAATCAAGGTACCTACTGTGTCACTAACATTCTTAAGGTATAAAGATGAAAACTTTGAAGGAAAATGAGAGTTTTGAGTTAAATCTATTCAAGTTCCCTTTGACGTTCCGATTAGTGTTTTAATGAGTAAGACTGAATCTTTGAATGAAAATACCTCAATCAAGGTTCCTATTATGTCACCAGACGATTTTAATGTATAAAGATTAAATCTCTGAAAGAAAATCAGAGTTTTCAGTTAAACTTATTCGAGTTCCCTTTGTCGTCACAATGAGTGTTTTAATAACTAAAAAGTGAATCTTTGAAAGAGAATCAAGGTACGTATATGTCACTAGACCATTTTAATGTATAAAGATTGAAATACTGAATCTTTGAAAGAGAGTTAGAGTTTTTGAGTTTAACATATTCGAGGTCCCTTTGAAGTCGCGAGGAGTGGTTTTACTGCTAAAGATAGAATCTTTGTAAGAAAGTGAGAGTTTTGAGTTTAAAATATTCAGGTTCCCTGCGAAGTCGCAAAGAGTGTTTCAATGACTAAAGATTGAATCTCTGAATTAAAATGTCTCAATCAAGGAACCTATTATGTCATTTGACCTTTTTAATGAGAGTTTTGAATTAAGCTTATTAGAGTTCCTTTGACGTCCCGAAGAGTCTCGTAATGATGAAAGATTATATCTTTGAATGAAAATACCTCAATTAAGGTACCTATAATGTCAGTAGACCATTTTAATGTATAAAGATTAAGTCTTTGAAAGAAAATGTGAGTTTTGAGTTAAACTTATTCGAGTTCCCTTTGACATCACGAAGAGTGTTTTAATGAGTAAATACTGAATCTTTGAATGAAATTACATCATTCAATGGACCTATTATGTCAGTAGACCTTTTTAATGTATAAAGATTGAATCTTTGAAAGAAAATGAGAGCTTTGAGTTTAACTTATTCGAGTTCCCGATAAGGTTGAGAAGAGTGTTTTTTAGTGAGTAAAGATTGTATCTTTGAATGAAACTACCTCAATAAGGGCACCTATTTTGTTACTAGACTATTTTAATGTCCAAAGATTTCTTTGACAGGAAATAAGAGTTTTTGAGTTAAACGTATTCGAGTTCCCTTTGACGTCACAAAAGAGTGTTTTAATGTGTAAAGATGGAATCTTCGAATGAAATTACCTTAATCAAGGTTCCTATTATGTCATTAGAACTTTTTAACGTGTAAAAATTGAATCTTTGAAAGAAAATAAGAGTTTTGAGATCAACTTATTCGAGTTCCCTATGAAGTCACGGGTCAAGGCACCTATTGTGTCACTAGATCTATTTATTGTATAATGATTGAATCTTTGAAAGAAAATGAGAGTTTTGAGTTCAACTTATTCGAGTTCCCTTTGACATCCCGAAAAGTGTTTTAATGAGCAAAGATTGAATCTTTGAATGAAATGACCTCAATCAAGGCACCTATTGTGTCACTGGACCTTTCTAATGTATGAAGATTCAATCTCTGAAAAAAACTGAGAGTTTTAAGTTTAACTTATTCGAGATCCCTATGAAGTCACGGAGAGTGTTTTAATGAGTAAAGAATGAATCTTCGAATGAAAATACCTCAATCAAGGTACCTATTATGTCACTAGCCCATTTCAATGTGTAAAGAATAAATCTTTGGAAGAAAATGAGAGTTTTCAGTTAAAATTATTTGAGTTCCCTTTGACGACACGAAGAGTGTTTTAATGAGTAAAGATAGAATCTTTGAAAGAAATTACCCTGATCATAGTACCTATTATGTCACTAGACCGTTTTAACGTATTAAGATTGAATCTTTGAAAGAAAATGAGAGTTTAGAATTTAGGTTATTCGAGTTCCCTTTGAAGTCGCGAAGAGTATTTTTATGACTAAAGATTGAATCTCTGAATGAAAATACCTCAATCAAGGTACCTATTATGTCAGTAGACCATTTTAATTTGCAAAGTTTAAATCTTCGATTGAAAATGCGAGTTTTGAGTTAAACTTATTCGAGTTCCCTTTGTCGTCACGAAGAGTGTTTTAATGAGTAAAGATTGATTCCTTGAATGAAATTACCCCAATCACGGTACCTATTATGTCACTAGACCATTTTAATGTATCAAGATTGGATCTTCGAAAGAAAAGGAGGGTTGTGAGTTAAACTTATTCGAGTTCCCTTTGACGTCCTGAAGAGTGTTTTAATGAGTAAAGATTGAATCTTTGAATGAAAATACCTCAATCAAGGTACCTATTATGTCACTAGACCATTTTGATGTTTAAAGATTAAATCTTTGAAAAAAAATGCGAGTTTTGAGTTAAACTTATTCGAGTTCCCTTTGTCGTCACGAAGAGTGTTTTAATGAGCAATGATTGGAATCTTTGAATGAAATTACCTCAATCAAAGTATCTATATGTCAGTAGACCATTTTAATGTATAAAGGTTGAAATATTGAATTACCTCAATCAAGGTACCTATTATGTCACTAGATCTATTTCATGTATAAAGATTGAATCTTTGAAAGAATGAGAGTTGTGAGTTAAACTTATTCGAGTTCCCCTTAACGACCTGGAGAGTGTTTTAGTGAGTAAGGATTGAATCTTTGAAAGAAAATACCTCAATCAAGGTACCTACTGTGTCACTAACATTCTTAAGGTATAAAGATGAAAACTTTGAAGGAAAATGAGAGTTTTGAGTTAAATCTATTCAAGTTCCCTTTGACGTTCCGATTAGTGTTTTAATGAGTAAGACTGAATCTTTGAATGAAAATACCTCAATCAAGGTTCCTATTATGTCACCAGACGATTTTAATGTATAAAGATTAAATCTCTGAAAGAAAATGAGAGTTTTCAGTTAAACTTATTCGAGTTCCCTTTGTCGTCACAATGAGTGTTTTAATAACTAAAAAGTGAATCTTTGAAAGAGAATCAAGGTACGTATATGTCACTAGACCATTTTAATGTATAAAGATTGAAATACTGAATCTTTGAAAGAGAGTTAGAGTTTTTGAGTTTAACATATTCGAGGTCCCTTTGAAGTCGCGAAGAGTGGTTTTACTGCTAAAGATAGAATCTTTGTAAGAAAGTGAGAGTTTTGAGTTTAAAATATTCAGGTTCCCTGCGAAGTCGCAAAGAGTGTTTCAATGACTAAAGATTGAATCTCTGAATTAAAATGTCTCAATCAAGGAACCTATTATGTCATTTAACCTTTTTAATGAGAGTTTTGAATTAAGCTTATTAGAGTTCCTTTGACGTCCCGAAGAGTCTCGTAATGATGAAAGATTATATCTTTGAATGAAAATACCTCAATTAAGGTACCTATTATGTCAGTAGACCATTTTAATGTATAAAGATTAAGTCTTTGAAAGAAAATGTGAGTTTTGAGTTAAACTTATTCGAGTTCCCTTTGACATCACGAAGAGTGTTTTAATGAGTAAATACTGAATCTTTTAATTAAATTACATCATTCAATGGACCTATTATGTCAGTAGACCTTTTAATGTATAAAGATTGAATCTTTGAAAGAAAATGAGAGCTTTGAGTTTAACTTATTCGAGTTCCCGATAAGGTTGAGAAGAGTGTTTTTTAGTGAGTAAAGATTGTATCTTTGAATGAAACTACCTCAATAAGGGCACCTATTTTGTTACTAGACTATTTTAATGTCCAAAGATTTCTTTGACAGGAAATAAGAGTTTTTGAGTTAAACGTATTCGAGTTCCCTTTGACGTCACAAAAGAGTGTTTTAATGAGTAAAGATGGAATCTTCGAATGAAATTACCTTAATCAAGGTTCCTATTATGTCATTAGAACTTTTTAACGTGTAAAAATTGAATCTTTGAAAGAAAATAAGAGTTTTGAGATCAACTTATTCGAGTTCCCTATGAAGTCACGGGTCAAGGCACCTATTGTGTCACTAGATCTATTTATTGTATAATGATTGAATCTTTGAAAGAAAATGAGAGTTTTGAGTTCAACTTATTCGAGTTCCCTTTGACATCACGAAAAGTGTTTTAATGAGCAAAGATTGAATCTTTGAATGAAATGACCTCAATCAAGGCACCTATTGTGTCACTGGACCTTTCTAATGTATGAAGATTCAATCTCTGAAAAAAACTGAGAGTTTTAAGTTTAACTTATTCGAGATCCCTATGAAGTCACGGAGAGTGTTTTAATGAGTAAAGAATGAATCTTCGAATGAAAATACCTAAATCAAGGTACCTATTATGTCACTAGCCCATTTCAATGTGTAAAGAATAAATCTTTGAAAGAAAATGAGAGTTTTCAGTTAAAATTATTTGAGTTCCCTTTGACGACACGAAGAGTGTTTTAATGAGTAAAGATAGAATCTTTGAAAGAAATTACCCTGATCATGGTACCTATTATGTCACTAGACCGTTTTAACGTATTAAGATTGAATCTTTGAAAGAAAATGAGAGTTTAGAATTTAGTTTATTCGAGTTCCCTTTGAAGTCGCGAAGAGTGTTTTTATGACTAAAGATTGAATCTTTGAATGAAAATACCTCAATCAAGGTACCTATTATGTCAGTAGACCATTTTAATTTGCAAAGTTTAAATCTTCGATTGAAAATGCGAGTTTTGAGTTAAACTTATTCGAGTTCCCTTTGTCGTCACGAAGAGTGTTTTAATGAGTAAAGATTGATTCCTTGAATGAAATTACCCCAATCACGGTACCTATTATGTCACTAGACCATTTTAATGTATCAAGATTGGATCTTCGAAAGAAAAGGAGGGTTGTGAGTTAAACTTATTCGAGTTCCCTTTGACGTCCTGAAGAGTGTTTTAATGAGTAAAGATTGAATCTTTGAATGAAAATACCTCAATCAAGGTACCTATTATGTCACTAGACCATTTTGATGTTTAAAGATTAAATCTTTGAAAAAAAATGCGAGTTTTGAGTTAAACTTATTCGAGTTCCCTTTGTCGTCACGAAGAGTGTTTTAATGAGCAATGATTGGAATCTTTGAATGAAATTACCTCAATCAAAGTATCTATATGTCAGTAGACCATTTTAATGTATAAAGGTTGAAATATTGAATTACCTCAATCAAGGTACCTATTATGTCACTAGATCTATTTCATGTATAAAGATTGAATCTTTGAAAGAATGAGAGTTGTGAGTTAAACTTATTCGAGTTCCCCTTAACGACCTGAAGATTGTTTTAGTGAGTAAGGATTGAATCTTTGAAAGAAAATACCTCAATCAAGGTACCTACTGTGTCACTAACATTCTTAAGGTATAAAGATGAAAACTTTGAAGGAAAATGAGAGTTTTGAGTTAAATCTATTCAAGTTCCCTTTGACGTTCCGATTAGTGTTTTAATGAGTAAGACTGAATCTTTGAATGAAAATACCTCAATCAAGGTTCCTATTATGTCACCAGACGATTTTAATGTATAAAGATTAAATCTCTGAAAGAAAATGAGAGTTTTCAGTTAAACTTATTCGAGTTCCCTTTGTCGTCACAATGAGTGTTTTAATAACTAAAAAGTGAATCTTTGAAAGAGAATCAAGGTACGTATATGTCACTAGACCATTTTAATGTATAAAGATTGAAATACTGAATCTTTGAAAGAGAGTTAGAGTTTTTGAGTTTAACATATTCGAGGTCCCTTTGAAGTCGCGAAGAGTGGTTTTACTGCTAAAGATAGAATCTTTGTAAGAAAGTGAGAGTTTTGAGTTTAAAATATTCAGGTTCCCTGCGAAGTCGCAAAGAGTGTTTCAATGACTAAAGATTGAATCTCTGAATTAAAATGTCTCAATCAAGGAACCTATTATGTCATTTGACCTTTTTAATGAGAGTTTTGAATTAAGCTTATTAGAGTTCCTTTGACGTCCCGAAGAGTCTCGTAATGATGAAAGATTATATCTTTGAATGAAAATACCTCAATTAAGGTACCTATTATGTCAGTAGACCATTTTAATGTATAAAGATTAAGTCTTTGAAAGAAAATGTGAGTTTTGAGTTAAACTTATTCGAGTTCCCTTTGACATCACGAAGAGTGTTTTAATGAGTAAATACTGAATCTTTGAATTAAATTACATCATTCAATGGACCTATTATGTCAGTAGACCTTTTTAATGTATAAGGATTGAATCTTTGAAAGAAAATGAGAGCTTTGAGTTTAACTTATTCGAGTTCCCGATAAGGTTGAGAAGAGTGTTTTTTAGTGAGTAAAGATTGTATCTTTGAACGAAACTACCTCAATAAGGGCACCTATTTTGTTACTAGACCATTTTAATGTCCAAAGATTTCTTTGACAGGAAATAAGAGTTTTTGAGTTAAACGTATTCGAGTTCCCTTTGACGTCACAAAAGAGTGTTTTAATGAGTAAAGATGGAATCTTCGAATGAAATTACCTTAATCAAGGTTCCTATTATGTCATTAGAACTTTTTAACGTGTAAAAATTGAATCTTTGAAAGAAAATAAAAGTTTTGAGATCAACTTATTCGAGTTCCCTATGAAGTCACGGGTCAAGGCACCTATTGTGTCACTAGATCTATTTATTGTATAATGATTGAATCTTTGAAAGAAAATGAGAGTTTTGAGTTCAATTTATTCGAGTTCCCTTTGACATCACGAAAAGTGTTTTAATGAGCAAAGATTGAATCTTTGAATGAAATGACCTCAATCAAGGCACCTATTGTGTCACTGGACCTTTCTAATGTATGAAGATTCAATCTCTGAAAAAAACTGAGAGTTTTAAGTTTAACTTATTCGAGATCCCTATGAAGTCACGGAGAGTGTTTTAATGAGTAAAGAATGAATCTTCGAATTAAAATACCTCAATCAAGGTACCTATTATGTCACTAGCCCATTTCAATGTGTAAAGAATAAATCTTTGAAAGAAAATGAGAGTTTTCAGTTAAAATTATTTGATTTCCCTTTGACGACACGAAGAGTGTTTTAATGAGTAAAGATAGAATCTTTGAAAGAAATTACCCTGATCATGGTACCTATTATGTCACTAGACCGTTTTAACGTATTAAGATTGAATCTTTGAAAGAAATTGAGAGTTTAGAATTTAGCTTATTCGAGTTCCCTTTGAAGTCGCGAAGAGTGTTTTTATGACTAAAGATTGAATCTCTGAATGAAAATACCTCAATCAAGGTACCTATTATGTCAGTAGACCATTTTAATTTGCAAAGTTTAAATCTTCGATCGAAAATGCGAGTTTTGAGTTAAACTTATTCGAGTTCCCTTTGTCGTCACGAAGAGTGTTTTAATGAGTAAAGATTGATTCCTTGAATGAAATTACCCCAATCACGGTACCTATTATGTCACTAGAACATTTTAATGTATCAAGATTGGATCTTCGAAAGAAAAGGAGGGTTGTGAGTTAAACTTATTCGAGTTCCCTTTGACGTCCTGAAGAGTGTTTTAATGAGTAAAGATTGAATCTTTGAATGAAAATACCTCAATCAAGGTACCTATTATGTCACTAGACCATTTTGATGTTTAAAGATTAAATCTTTGAAAAAAAATGCGAGTTTTGAGTTAAACTTATTCGAGTTCCCTTTGTCGTCACGAAGAGTGTTTTAATGAGCAATGATTGGAATCTTTGAATGAAATTACCTCAATCAAAGTATCTATATGTCAGTAGACCATTTTAATGTATAAAGGTTGAAATATTGAATTACCTCAATCAAGGTACCTATTATGTCACTAGATCTATTTCATGTATAAAGATTGAATCTTTGAAAGAATGAGAGTTGTGAGTTAAACTTATTCGAGTTCCCCTTAACGACTTGAAGAGTGTTTTAGTGAGTAAGGATTGAATCTTTGAAAGAAAATACCTCAATCAAGGTACCTACTGTGTCACTAACATTCTTAAGGTATAAAGATGAAAACTTTGAAGGAAAATAAGAGTTTTGAGTTAAATCTATTCAAGTTCCCTTTGACGTTCCGATTAGTGTTTTAATGAGTAAGACTGAATCTTTGAATGAAAATACCTCAATCAAGGTTCCTATTATGTCACCAGACGATTTTAATGTATAAAGATTAAATCTCTGAAAGAAAATGAGAGTTTTCAGTTAAACTTATTCGAGTTCCCTTTGTCGTCACAATGAGTGTTTTAATAACTAAAAAGTGAATCTTTGAAAGAGAATCAAGGTACGTATATGTCACTAGACCATTTTAATGTATAAAGATTGAAATACTGAATCTTTGAAAGAGAGTTAGAGTTTTTGAGTTTAACATATTCGAGGTCCCTTTGAAGTCGCGAAGAGTGGTTTTACTGCTAAAGATAGAATCTTTGTAAGAAAGTGAGAGTTTTGAGTTTAAAATATTCAGGTTCCCTGCGAAGTCGCAAAGAGTGTTTCAATGACTAAAGATTGAATCTCTGAATTAAAATGTCTCAATCAAGGAACCTATTATGTCATTTGACCTTTTTAATGAGAGTTTTGAATTAAGCTTATTAGAGTTCCTTTGACGTCCCGAAGAGTCTCGTAATGATGAAAGATTATATCTTTGAATGAAAATACCTCAATTAAGGTACCTATTATGTCAGTAGACCATTTTAATGTATAAAGATTAAGTCTTTGAAAGAAAATGTGAGTTTTGAGTTAAACTTATTCGAGTTCCCTTTGACATCACGAAGAGTGTTTTAATGAGTAAATACTGAATCTTTGAATGAAATTACATCATTCAATGGACCTATTATGTCAGTAGACCTTTTTAATGTATAAAGATTGAATCTTTGAAAGAAAATGAGAGCTTTGAGTTTAACTTATTCGAGTTCCCGATAAGGTTGAGAAGAGTGTTTTTTAGTGAGTAAAGATTGTATCTTTGAACGAAACTACCTCAATAAGGGCACCTATTTTGTTACTAGACCATTTTAATGTCCAAAGATTTCTTTGACAGGAAATAAGAGTTTTTGAGTTAAACGTATTCGAGTTCCCTTTGACGTCACAAAAGAGTGTTTTAATGAGTAAAGATGGAATCTTCGAATGAAATTACCTTAATCAAGGTTCCTATTATGTCATTAGAACTTTTTAACGTGTAAAAATTGAATCTTTGAAAGAAAATAAGAGTTTTGAGATCAACTTATTCGAGTTCCCTATGAAGTCACGGGTCAAGGCACCTATTGTGTCACTAGATCTATTTATTGTATAATGATTGAATCTTTGAAAGAAAATGAGAGTTTTGATTTCAACTTATTCGAGTTCCCTTTGACATCACGAAAAGTGTTTTAATGAGCAAAGATTGAATCTTTGAATGAAATGACCTCAATCAAGGCACCTATTGTGTCAATCGACCTTTCTAATGTATGAAGATTCAATCTCTGAAAAAAACTGAGAGTTTTAAGTTTAACTTATTCGAGATCCCTATGAAGTCACGGAGAGTGTTTTAATGAGTAAAGAATGAATCTTCGAATGAAAATACCTCAATGAAGGTACCTATTATGTCACTAGCCCATTTCAATGTGTAAAGAATAAATCTTTGAAAGAAAATGAGAGTTTTCAGTGAAAATTATTTGAGTTCCCTTTGACGACACGAAGAGTGTTTTAATGAGTAAATATAGAATCTTTGAAAGAAATTACCCTGATCATGGTACCTATTATGTCACTAGACCGTTTTAACGTATTAAGATTGAATCGTTGAAAGAAAATGAGAGTTTAGAATTTAGCTTATTCGAGTTCCCTTTGAAGTCGCGAAGAGTGTTTTTATGACTAAAGATTGAATCTCTGAATGAAAATAACTCAATCAAGGTACCTATTATGTCAGTAGACCATTTTAATTTGCAAAGTTTAAATCTTCGATCGAAAATGCGAGTTTTGAGTTAAACTTATTCGAGTTCCCTTTGTCGTCACGAAGAGTGTTTTAATGAGTAAAGATTGATTCCTTGAATGAAATTACCCCAATCACGGTACCTATTATGTCACTAGACCATTTTAATGTATCAAGATTGGATCTTCGAAAGAAAAGGAGGGTTGTGAGTTAAACTTATTCGAGTTCCCTTTGGCGTCCTGAAGAGTGTTTTAATGAGTAAAGATTGAATCTTTGAATGAAAATACCTCAATCAAGGTACCTATTATGTCACTAGACCATTTTGATGTTTAAAGATTAAATCTTTGAAAAAAAATGCGAGTTTTGAGTTAAACTTATTCGAGTTCCCTTTGTCGTCACGAAGAGTGTTTTAATGAGCAATGATTGGAATCTTTGAATGAAATTACCTCAATCAAAGTATCTATATGTCAGTAGACCATTTTAATGTATAAAGGTTGAAATATTGAATTACCTCAATCAAGGTACCTATTATGTCACTAGATCTATTTCATGTACAAAGATTGAATCTTTGAAAGAATGAAAGTTGTGAGTTAAACTTATTCGAGTTCCCCTTAACGACCTGAAGAGTGTTTTAGTGAGTAAGGATTGAATCTTTGAAAGAAAATACCTCAATCAAGGTACCTACTGTGTCACTAACATTCTTAAGGTATAAAGATGAAAACTTTGAAGGAAAATGAGAGTTTTGAGTTAAATCTATTCAAGTTCCCTTTGACGTTCCGATTAGTGTTTTAATGAGTAAGACTGAATCTTTGAATGAAAATACCTCAATCAAGGTTCCTATTATGTCACCAGACGATTTTAATGTATAAAGATTAAATCTCTGAAAGAAAATGAGAGTTTTCAGTTAAACTTAGTTGAGTTCCCTTGGTTGTCACAATGAGTGTTTTAATAACTAAAAAGTGAATCTTTGAAAGAGAATCAAGGTACGTATATGTCACTAGACCATTTTAATGTATAAAGATTGAAATACTGAATCTTTGAAAGAGAGTTAGAGTTTTTGAGTTTAACATATTCGAGGTCCCTTTGAAGTCGCGAAGAGTGGTTTTACTGCTAACGATAGAATCTTTGTAAGAAAGTGAGAGTTTTGAGTTTAAAATATTCAGGTTCCCTGCGAAGTCGCAAAGAGTGTTTCAATGACTAAAGATTGAATCTCTGAATTAAAATGTCTCAATCAAGGAACCTATTATGTCATTTGACCTTTTTAATGAGAGTTTTGAATTAAGCTTATTAGAGTTCCTTTGACGTCCCGAAGAGTCTCGTAATGATGAAAGATTATATCTTTGAATGAAAATACCTCAATTAAGGTACCTATTATGTCAGTAGACCATTTTAATGTATAAAGATTAAGTCTTTGAAAGAAAATGTGAGTTTTGGGTTAAACTAATTCGAGTTCCCTTTGACATCACGAAGAGTGTTTTAATGAGTAAATACTGAATCTTTAAATGAAATTACATCATTCAATGGACCTATTATGTCAGTAGACCTTTTTAATGTATAAAGATTGAATCTTTGAAAGAAAATGAGAGCTTTGAGTTTAACTTATTCGAGTTCCCGATAAGGTTGAGAAGAGTGTTTTTTAGTGAGTAAAGATTGTATCTTTGAATGAAAATACCTCAATAAGGGCACCTATTTTGTTACTAGACCATTTTAATGTCCAAAGATTTCTTTGACAGGAAATAAGAGTTTTTGAGTTAAACGTATTCGAGTTCCCTTTGACGTCGCAAAAGAGTGTTTTAATGAGTAAAGATGGAATCTTCGAATGAAATTACCTTAATCAAGGTTCCTATTATGTCATTAGAACTTTTTAACGTGTAAAAATTGAATCTTTGAAAGAAAATAAGAGTTTTGAGATCAACTTATTCGAGTTCCCTATGAAGTCACGGGTCAAGGCACCTATTGTGTCACTAGATCTATTTATTGTATAATGATTGAATCTTTGAAAGAAAATGAGAGTTTTGAGTTCAACTTATTCGAGTTCCCTTTGACATCACGAAAAGTGTTTTAATGAGCAAAGATTGAATCTTTGAATGAAATGACCTCAATCAAGGCACCTATTGTGTCACTGGACCTTTCTAATGTATGAAGATTCAATCTCTGAAAAAAACTGAGAGTTTTAAGTTTAACTTATTCGAGATCCCTATGAAGTCACGGAGAGTGTTTTAATGAGTAAAGAATGAATCTTCGAATGAAAATACCTCAATCAAGGTACCTATTATGTCACTAGCCCATTTCAATGTGTAAAGAATAAATCTTTGAAAGAAAATGAGAGTTTTCAGTGAAAATTATTTGAGTTCCCTTTGACGACACGAAGAGTGTTTTAATGAGTAAAGATAGAATCTTTGAAAGAAATTACCCTGATCATGGTACCTATTATGTCACTAGACCGTTTTAACGTATTAAGATTGAATCTTTGAAAGAAAATGAGAGTTTAGAATTTAGCTTATTCGAGTTCCCTTTGAAGTCGCGAAGAGTGTTTTTATGACTAAAGATTGAATCTCTGAATGAAAATAACTCAATCAAGGTACCTATTATGTCAGAAGACCATTTTAATTTGCAAAGTTTAAATCTTCGGTCGAAAATGCGAGTTTTGAGTTAAACTTATTCGAGTTCCCTTTGTCGTCACGAAGAGTGTTTTAATGAGTAAAGATTGATTCCTTGAATGAAATTACCCCAATCACGGTACCTATTATGTCACTAGACCATTTTAATGTATCAAGATTGGATCTTCGAAAGAAAAGGAGGGTTGTGAGTTAAACTTATTCGAGTTCCCTTTGACGTCCTGAAGAGTGTTTTAATGAGTAAAGATTGAATCTTTGAATGAAAATACCTCAATCAAGGTACCTATTATGTCACTAGACCATTTTGATGTTTAAAGATTAAATCTTTGAAAAAAAATGCGAGTTTTGAGTTAAACTTATTCGAGTTCCCTTTGTCGTCACGAAGAGTGTTTTAATGAGCAATGATTGGAATCTTTGAATGAAATTACCTCAATCAAAGTATCTATATGTCAGTAGACCATTTTAATGTATAAAGGTTGAAATATTGAATTACCTCAATCAAGGTACCTATTATGTCACTAGATCTATTTCATGTACAAAGATTGAATCTTTGAAAGAATGAAAGTTGTGAGTTAAACTTATTCGAGTTCCCCTTAACGACCTGAAGAGTGTTTTAGTGAGTAAGGATTGAATCTTTGAAAGAAAATACCTCAATCAAGGTACCTACTGTGTCACTAACATTCTTAAGGTATAAAGATGAAAACTTTGAAGGAAAATGAGAGTTTTGAGTTAAATCTATTCAAGTTCCCTTTGACGTTCCGATTAGTGTTTTAATGAGTAAGACTGAATCTTTGAATGAAAATACCTCAATCAAGGTTCCTATTATGTCACCAGACGATTTTAATGTATAAAGATTAAATCTCTGAAAGAAAATGAGAGTTTTCAGTTAAACTTATTTGAGTTCCCTTGGTCGTCACAATGAGTGTTTTAATAACTAAAAAGTGAATCTTTGAAAGAGAATCAAGGTACGTATATGTCACTAGACCATTTTAATGTATAAAGATTGAAATACTGAATCTTTGAAAGAGAGTTAGAGTTTTTGAGTTTAACATATTCGAGGTCCCTTTGAAGTCGCGAAGAGTGGTTTTACTGCTAACGATAGAATCTTTGTAAGAAAGTGAGAGTTTTGAGTTTAAAATATTCAGGTTCCCTGCGAAGTCGCAAAGAGTGTTTCAATGACTAAAGATTGAATCTCTGAATTAAAATGTCTCAATCAAGGAACCTATTATGTCATTTGACCTTTTTAATGAGAGTTTTGAATTAAGCTTATTAGAGTTCCTTTGACGTCCCGAAGAGTCTCGTAATGATGAAAGATTATATCTTTGAATGAAAATACCTCAATTAAGGTACCTATTATGTCAGTAGACCATTTTAATGTATAAAGATTAAGTCTTTGAAAGAAAATGTGAGTTTTGGGTTAAACTAATTCGAGTTCCCTTTGACATCACGAAGAGTGTTTTAATGAGTAAATACTGAATCTTTAAATGAAATTACATCATTCAATGGACCTATTATGTCAGTAGACCTTTTTAATGTATAAAGATTGAATCTTTGAAAGAAAATGAGAGCTTTGAGTTTAACTTATTCGAGTTCCCGATAAGGTTGAGAAGAGTGTTTTTTAGTGAGTAAAGATTGTATCTTTGAATGAAAATACCTCAATAAGGGCACCTATTTTGTTACTAGACCATTTTAATGTCCAAAGATTTCTTTGACAGGAAATAAGAGTTTTTGAGTTAAACGTATTCGAGTTCCCTTTGACGTCGCAAAAGAGTGTTTTAATGAGTAAAGATGGAATCTTCGAATGAAATTACCTTAATCAAGGTTCCTATTATGTCATTAGAACTTTTTAACGTGTAAAAATTGAATCTTTGAAAGAAAATAAGAGTTTTGAGATCAACTTATTCGAATTCCCTATGAAGTCACGGGTCAAGGCACCTATTGTGTCACTAGATCTATTTATTGTATAATGATTGAATCTTTGAAAGAAAATGAGAGTTTTGAGTTCAACTTATTCGAGTTCCCTTTGACATCACGAAAAGTGTTTTAATGAGCAAAGATTGAATCTTTGAATGAAATGACCTCAATCAAGGCACCTATTGTGTCACTGGACCTTTCTAATGTATGAAGATTCAATCTCTGAAAAAAACTGAGAGTTTTAAGTTTAACTTATTCGAGATCCCTATGAAGTCACGGAGAGTGTTTTAATGAGTAAAGAATGAATCTTCGAATGAAAATACCTCAATCAAGGTACCTATTATGTCACTAGCCCATTTCAATGTGTAAAGAATAAATCTTTGAAAGAAAATGAGAGTTTTCAGTGAAAATTATTTGAGTTCCCTTTGACGACACGAAGAGTGTTTTAATGAGTAAAGATAGAATCTTTGAAAGAAATTACCCTGATCATGGTACCTATTACGTCACTAGACCGTTTTAACGTATTAAGATTAAATCTTTGAAAGAAAATGAGAGTTTAGAATTTAGCTTATTCGAGTTCCCTTTGAAGTCGCGAAGAGTGTTTTTATGACTAAAGATTGAATCTCTGAATGAAAATACCTCAATCAAGGTACCTATTATGTCAGTAGACCATTTTATTTTGCAAAGTTTAAATCTTCGATCGAAAATGCGAGTTTTGAGTTAAACTTATTCGAGTTCCCTTTGTCGTCACGAAGAGTGTTTTAATGAGTAAAGATTGATTCCTTGAATGAAATTACCCCAATCACGGTACCTATTATGTCACTAGACCATTTTAATGTATCAAGATTGGATCTTCGAAAGAAAATGAGGGTTGTGAGTTAAACTTATTCGAGTTCCCTTTGACGTCCTGAAGAGTGTTTTAATGAGTAAAGATTGAATCTTTGAATGAAAATACCTCAATCAAGGTACCTATTATGTCACTAGACCATTTTGATGTTTAAAGATTAAATCTTTGAAAAAAAATGCGAGTTTTGAGTTAAACTTATTCGAGTTCCCTTTGTCGTCACGAAGAGTGTTTTAATGAGCAATGATTGGAATCTTTGAATGAAATTACCTCAATCAAAGTATCTATATGTCAGTAGACCATTTTAATGTATAAAGGTTGAAATATTGAATTACCTCAATCAAGGTACCTATTATGTCACTAGATCTATTTCATGTATAAAGATTGAATCTTTGAAAGAATGAGAGTTGTGAGTTAAACTTATTCGAGTTTCCCTTAACGACCTGAAGAGTGTTTTAGTGAGTAAGGATTGAATCTTTGAAAGAAAATACCTCAATCAAGGTACCTACTGTGTCACTAACATTCTTAAGGTATAAAGATGAAAACTTTGAAGGAAAATGAGAGTTTTGAGTTAAATCTATTCAAGTTCCCTTTGACGTTCCGATTAGTGTTTTAATGAGTAAGACTGAATCTTTGAATGAAAATACCTCAATCAAGGTTCCTATTATGTCACCAGACGATTTTAATGTATAAAGATTAAATCTCTGAAAGAAAATGAGAGTTTTCAGTTAAACTTATTCGAGTTCCCTTTGTCGTCACAATGAGTGTTTTAATAACTAAAAAGTGAATCTTTGAAAGAGAATCAAGGTACGTATATGTCACTAGACCATTTTAATGTATAAAGATTGAAATACTGAATCTTTGAAAGAGAGTTAGAGTTTTTGAGTTTAACATATTCGAGGTCCCTTTGAAGTCGCGAAGAGTGGTTTTACTGCTAAAGATAGAATCTTTGTAAGAAAGTGAGAGTTTTGAGTTTAAAATATCCAGGTTCCCTGCGAAGTCGCAAAGAGTGTTTCAATGACTAAAGATTGAATCTCTGAATTAAAATGTCTCAATCAAGGAACCTATTATGTCATTTGACCTTTTTAATGAGAGTTTTGAATTAAGCTTATTAGAGTTCCTTTGACGTCCCGAAGAGTCTCGTAATGATGAAAGATTATATCTTTGAATGAAAATACCTCAATTAAGGTACCTATTATGTCAGTAGACCATTTTAATGTATAAAGATTAAGTCTTTGAAAGAAAATATGAGTTTTGAGTTAAACTTATTCGAGTTCCATTTGACATCACGAAGAGTGTTTTAATGAGTAAATACTGAATCTTTGAATGAAATTACATCATTCAATGGACCTATTATGTCAGTAGACCTTTTTAATGTATAAAGATTGAATCTTTGAAAGAAAATGAGAGCTTTGAGTTTAACTTATTAGAGTTCCCGATAAGGTTGAGAAGAGTGTTTTTTAGTGAGTAAAGATTGTATCTTTGAATGAAACTACCTCAATAAGGGCACCTATTTTGTTACTAGACCATTTTAATGTCCAAAGATTTCTTTGACAGGAAATAAGAGTTTTTGAGTTAAACGTATTCGAGTTCCCTTTGACGTCACAAAAGAGTGTTTTAATGTGTAAAGATGGAATCTTCGATTGAAATTACCTTAATCAAGGTTCCTATTATGTCATTAGAACTTTTTAACGTGTAAAAATTGAATCTTTGAAAGAAAATAAGAGTTTTGAGATCAACTTATTCGAGTTCCCTATAAAGTCACGGGTCAAGGCACCTATTGTGTCACTAGATCTATTTATTGTATAATGATTGAATCTTTGAAAGAAAATGAGAGTTTTGAGTTCAACTTATTCGAGTTCCCTTTGACATCACGAAAAGTGTTTTAATGAGCAAAGATTGAATCTTTGAATGAAATGACCTCAATCAAGCCACCTATTGTGTCACTGGACCTTTCTAATGTATGAAGATTCAATCTCTGAAAAAAACAGAGAATTTTAAGTTTAACTTATTCGAGATCCCTATGAAGTCACAGAGAGTGTTTTAATGAGTAAAGAATGAATCTTCGAATGAAAATACCTCAATCAAGGTACCTATTATGTCACTAGCCCATTTCAATGTGTAAAGAATAAATCTTTGAAAGAAAATGAGAGTTTTCAGTTAAAATTATTTGAGTTCCCTTTGACGACACGAAGAGTGTTTTAATGAGTAAAGATAGAATCTTTGAAAGAAATTACCCTGATCATGGTACCTATTATGTCACTAGACCGTTTTAACGTATTAAGATTGAATCTTTGAAAGAAAATGAGAGTTTAGAATTTAGCTTATTCGAGTTCCCTTTGAAGTCGCGAAGAGTGTTTTTCTGACTAAAGATTGAATCTCTGAATGAAAATACCTCAATCAAGGTACCTATTATGTCAGTAGACCATTTTAATTTGCAAAGTTTAAATCTTCGATTGAAAATGCGAGTTTTGAGTTAAACTTATTCGAGTTCCCTTTGTCGTCACGAAGAGTGTTTTAATGAGTAAAGATTGATTCCTTGAATGAAATTACCCCAATCACGGTACCTATTATGTCACTAGACCATTTTAATGTATCAAGATTGGATCTTCGAAAGAAAAGGAGGGTTGTGAGTTAAACTTATTCGAGTTCCCTTTGACGTCCTGAAGAGTGTTTTAATGAGTAAAGATTGAATCTTTGAATGAAAATACCTCAATCAAGGTACCTATTATGTCACTAGACCATTTTGATGTTTAAAGATTAAATCTTTGAAAAAAAATGCGAGTTTTGAGTTAAACTTATTCGAGTTCCCTTTGTCGTCACGAAGAGTGTTTTAATGAGCAATGATTGGAATCTTTGAATGAAATTACCTCAATCAAAGTATCTATATGTCAGTAGACCATTTTAATGTATAAAGGTTGAAATATTGAATTACCTCAATCAAGGTACCTATTATGTCACTAGATCTTTTTCATGTATAAAGATTGAATCTTTGAAAGAATGAGAGTTGTGAGTTAAACTTATTCGAGTTCCCCTTAACGACCTGAAGAGTGTTTTAGTGAGTAAGGATTGAATCTTTGAAAGAAAATACCTCAATCAAGGTACCTACTGTGTCACTAACATTCTTAAGGTATAAAGATGAAAACTTTGAAGGAAAATGAGAGTTTTGCGTTAAATCTGTTCAAGTTCCCTTTGACGTTCCGATTAGTGTTTTAATGAGTAAGACTGAATCTTTGAATGAAAATACCTCAATCAAGGTTGCTATTATGTCACCAGACGATTTTAATGTATAAAGATTAAATCTCTGAAAGAAAATGAGAGTTTTCAGTTAAACTTATTTGAGTTCCCTTGGTCGTCACAATGAGTGTTTTAATAACTAAAAAGTGAATCTTTGAAAGAGAATCAAGGTACGTATATGTCACTAGACCATTTTAATGTATAAAGATTGAAATACTGAATCTTTGAAAGAGAGTTAGAGTTTTTGAGTTTAATATATTCGAGGTCCCTTTGAAGTCGCGAAGAGTGGTTTTACTGCTAACGATAGAATCTTTGTAAGAAAGTGAGAGTTTTGAGTTTAAAATATTCAGGTTCCCTGCGAAGTCGCAAAGAGTGTTTCAATGACTAAAGATTGAATCTCTGAATTAAAATGTCTCAATCAAGGAACCTATTATGTCATTTGACCTTTTTAATGAGAGTTTTGAATTAAGCTTATTAGAGTTCCTTTGACGTCCCGAAGAGTATCGTAATGATGAAAGATTATATCTTTGAATGAAAATACCTCAATTATGGTACCTATTATGTCAGTAGACCATTTTAATGTATAAAGATTAAGTCTTTGAAAGAAAATGTGAGTTTTGGGTTAAACTAATTCGAGTTCCCTTTGACATCACGAAGAGTGTTTTAATGAGTAAATACTGAATCTTTAAATGAAATTACATCATTCAATGGACCTATTATGTCAGTAGACCTTTTTAATGTATAAAGATTGAATCTTTGAAAGAAAATGAGAGCTTTGAGTTTAACTTATTCGAGTTCCCGATAAGGTTGAGAAGAGTGTTTTTTAGTGAGTAAAGATTGTATCTTTGAATGAAAATACCTCAATAAGGGCACCTATTTTGTTACTAGACCATTTTAATGTCCAAAGATTTCTTTGACAGGAAATAAGAGTTTTTGAGTTAAACGTATTCGAGTTCCCTTTGACGTCGCAAAAGAGTGTTTTAATGAGTAAAGATGGAATCTTCGAATGAAATTACCTTAATCAAGGTTCCTATTATGTCATTAGAACTTTTTAACGTGTAAAAATTGAATCTTTGAAAGAAAATAAGAGTTTTGAGATCAACTTATTCGAGTTCCCTATGAAGTCACGGGTCAAGGCACCTATTGTGTCACTAGATCTATTTATTGTATAATGATTGAATCTTTGAAAGAAAATGAGAGTTTTGAGTTCAACTTATTCGAGTTCCCTTTGACATCACGAAAAGTGTTTTAATGAGCAAAGATTGAATCTTTGAATGAAATGACCTCAATCAAGGCACCTATTGTGTCACTGGACCTTTCTAATGTATGAAGATTCAATCTCTGAAAAAAACTGAGAGTTTTAAGTTTAACTTATTCGAGATCCCTATGAAGTCACGGAGAGTGTTTTAATGAGTAAAGAATGAATCTTCGAATGAAAATACCTCAATCAAGGTACCTATTATGTCACTAGCCCATTTCAATGTGTAAAGAATAAATCTTTGAAAGAAAATGAGAGTTTTCAGTGAAAATTATTTGAGTTCCCTTTGACGACACGAAGAGTGTTTTAATGAGTAAAGATAGAATCTTTGAAAGAAATTACCCTGATCATGGTACCTATTATGTCACTAGACCGTTTTAACGTATTAAGATTGAATCTTTGAAAGAAAATGAGAGTTTAGAATTTAGCTTATTCGAGTTCCCTTTGAAGTCGCGAAGAGTGTTTTTATGACTAAAGATTGAATCTCTGAATGAAAATAACTCAATCAAGGTACCTATTATGTCAGAAGACCATTTTAATTTGCAAAGTTTAAATCTTCGATCGAAAATGCGAGTTTTGAGTTAAACTTATTCGAGTTCCCTTTGTCGTCACGAAGAGTGTTTTAATGAGTAAAGATTGATTCCTTGAATGAAATTACCCCAATCACGGTACCTATTATGTCACTAGACCATTTTAATGTATCAAGATTGGATCTTCGAAAGAAAATGAGGGTTGTGAGTTAAACTTATTCGAGTTCCCTTTGACGTCCTGAAGAGTGTTTTAATGAGTAAAGATTGAATCTTTGAATGAAAATACCTCAATCAAGGTACCTATTATGTCACTAGACCATTTTGATGTTTAAAGATTAAATCTTTGAAAAAAAATGCGAGTTTTGAGTTAAACTTATTCGAGTTCCCTTTGTCGTCACGAAGAGTGTTTTAATGAGCAATGATTGGAATCTTTGAATGAAATTACCTCAATCAAAGTATCTATATGTCAGTAGACCATTTTAATGTATAAAGGTTGAAATATTGAATTACCTCAATCAAGGTACCTATTATGTCACTAGATCTATTTCATGTATAAAGATTGAATCTTTGAAAGAATGAGAGTTGTGAGTTAAACTTATTCGAGTTTCCCTTAACGACCTGAAGAGTGTTTTAGTGAGTAAGGATTGAATCTTTGAAAGAAAATACCTCAATCAAGGTACCTACTGTGTCACTAACATTCTTAAGGTATAAAGATGAAAACTTTGAAGGAAAATGAGAGTTTTGAGTTAAATCTATTCAAGTTCCCTTTGACGTTCCGATTAGTGTTTTAATGAGTAAGACTGAATCTTTGAATGAAAATACCTCAATCAAGGTTCCTATTATGTCACCAGACGATTTTAATGTATAAAGATTAAATCTCTGAAAGAAAATGAGAGTTTTCAGTTAAACTTATTCGAGTTCCCTTTGTCGTCACAATGAGTGTTTTAATAACTAAAAAGTGAATCTTTGAAAGAGAATCAAGGTACGTATATGTCACTAGACCATTTTAATGTATAAAGATTGAAATACTGAATCTTTGAAAGAGAGTTAGAGTTTTTGAGTTTAACATATTCGAGGTCCCTTTGAAGTCGCGAAGAGTGGTTTTACTGCTAAAGATAGAATCTTTGTAAGAAAGTGAGAGTTTTGAGTTTAAAATATCCAGGTTCCCTGCGAAGTCGCAAAGAGTGTTTCAATGACTAAAGATTGAATCTCTGAATTAAAATGTCTCAATCAAGGAACCTATTATGTCATTTGACCTTTTTAATGAGAGTTTTGAATTAAGCTTATTAGAGTTCCTTTGACGTCCCGAAGAGTCTCGTAATGATGAAAGATTATATCTTTGAATGAAAATACCTCAATTAAGGTACCTATTATGTCAGTAGACCATTTTAATGTATAAAGATTAAGTCTTTGAAAGAAAATATGAGTTTTGAGTTAAACTTATTCGAGTTCCATTTGACATCACGAAGAGTGTTTTAATGAGTAAATACTGAATCTTTGAATGAAATTACATCATTCAATGGACCTATTATGTCAGTAGACCTTTTTAATGTATAAAGATTGAATCTTTGAAAGAAAATGAGAGCTTTGAGTTTAACTTATTAGAGTTCCCGATAAGGTTGAGAAGAGTGTTTTTTAGTGAGTAAAGATTGTATCTTTGAATGAAACTACCTCAATAAGGGCACCTATTTTGTTACTAGACCATTTTAATGTCCAAAGATTTCTTTGACAGGAAATAAGAGTTTTTGAGTTAAACGTATTCGAGTTCCCTTTGACGTCACAAAAGAGTGTTTTAATGTGTAAAGATGGAATCTTCGATTGAAATTACCTTAATCAAGGTTCCTATTATGTCATTAGAACTTTTTAACGTGTAAAAATTGAATCTTTGAAAGAAAATAAGAGTTTTGAGATCAACTTATTCGAGTTCCCTATAAAGTCACGGGTCAAGGCACCTATTGTGTCACTAGATCTATTTATTGTATAATGATTGAATCTTTGAAAGAAAATGAGAGTTTTGAGTTCAACTTATTCGAGTTCCCTTTGACATCACGAAAAGTGTTTTAATGAGCAAAGATTGAATCTTTGAATGAAATGACCTCAATCAAGCCACCTATTGTGTCACTGGACCTTTCTAATGTATGAAGATTCAATCTCTGAAAAAAACAGAGAATTTTAAGTTTAACTTATTCGAGATCCCTATGAAGTCACAGAGAGTGTTTTAATGAGTAAAGAATGAATCTTCGAATGAAAATACCTCAATCAAGGTACCTATTATGTCACTAGCCCATTTCAATGTGTAAAGAATAAATCTTTGAAAGAAAATGAGAGTTTTCAGTTAAAATTATTTGAGTTCCCTTTGACGACACGAAGAGTGTTTTAATGAGTAAAGATAGAATCTTTGAAAGAAATTACCCTGATCATGGTACCTATTATGTCACTAGACCGTTTTAACGTATTAAGATTGAACCTTTGAAAGAAAATGAGAGTTTAGAATTTAGCTTATTCGAGTTCCCTTTGAAGTCGCGAAGAGTGTTTTTCTGACTAAAGATTGAATCTCTGAATGAAAATACCTCAATCAAGGTACCTATTATGTCAGTAGACCATTTTAATTTGCAAAGTTTAAATCTTCGATTGAAAATGCGAGTTTTGAGTTAAACTTATTCGAGTTCCCTTTGTCGTCAGGAAGAGTGTTTTAATGAGTAAAGATTGATTCCTTGAATGAAATTACCCCAATCACGGTACCTATTATGTCACTAGACCATTTTAATGTATCAAGATTGGATCTTCGAAAGAAAAGGAGGGTTGTGAGTTAAACTTATTCGAGTTCCCTTTGACGTCCTGAAGAGTGTTTTAATGAGTAAAGATTGAATCTTTGAATGAAAATACCTCAATCAAGGTACCTATTATGTCACTAGACCATTTTGATGTTTAAAGATTAAATCTTTGAAAAAAAATGCGAGTTTTGAGTTAAACTTATTCGAGTTCCCTTTGTCGTCACGAAGAGTGTTTTAATGAGCAATGATTGGAATCTTTGAATGAAATTACCTCAATCAAAGTATCTATATGTCAGTAGACCATTTTAATGTATAAAGGTTGAAATATTGAATTACCTCAATCAAGGTACCTATTATGTCACTAGATCTTTTTCATGTATAAAGATTGAATCTTTGAAAGAATGAGAGTTGTGAGTTAAACTTATTCGAGTTCCCCTTAACGACTTGAAGAGTGTTTTAGTGAGTAAGGATTGAATCTTTGAAAGAAAATACCTCAATCAAGGTACCTACTGTGTCACTAACATTCTTAAGGTATAAAGATGAAAACTTTGAAGGAAAATGAGAGTTTTGCGTTAAATCTGTTCAAGTTCCCTTTGACGTTCCGATTAGTGTTTTAATGAGTAAGACTGAATCTTTGAATGAAAATACCTCAATCAAGGTTGCTATTATGTCACCAGACGATTTTAATGTATAAAGATTAAATCTCTGAAAGAAAATGAGAGTTTTCAGTTAAACTTATTCGAGTTCCCTTTGTCGTCACAATGAGTGTTTTAATAACTAAAAAGTGAATCTTTGAAAGAGAATCAAGGTACGTATATGTCACTAGACCATTTTAATGTATAAAGATTGAAATACTGAATCTTTGAAAGAAAGTTAGAGTTTTTGAGTTTAACATATTCGAGGTCCCTTTGAAGTCGCGAAGAGTGGTTTTACTGCTAAAGATAGAATCTTTGTAAGAAAGTGAGAGTTTTGAGTTTAAAATATTCAGGTTCCCTGCGAAGTCGCAAAGAGTGTTTCAATGACTAAAGATTGAATCTCTGAATTAAAATGTCTCAATCAAGGAACCTATTATGTCATTTGACCTTTTTAATGAGAGTTTTGAATTAAGCTTATTAGAGTTCCTTTGACGTCCCGAAGAGTCTCGTAATGATGAAAGATTATCTCTTTGAATGAAAATACCTCAATTAAGGTACCTATTATGTCAGTAGACCATTTTAATGTATAAAGATTAAGTCTTTGAAAGAAAATGTGAGTTTTGAGTTAAACTTATTCGAGTTCCCTTTGACATCACGAAGAGTGTTTTAATGAGTAAATATTGAATCTTTGAATGAAATTACATCATTCAATGGACCTATTATGTCAGTAGACCTTTTTAATGTATAAAGATTGAATCTTTGAAAGAAAATGAGAGCTTTGAGTTTAACTTATTCGAGTTCCCGATAAGGTTGAGAAGAGTGTTTTTTAGTGAGTAAAGATTGTATCTTTGAACGAAACTACCTCAATAAGGGCACCTATTTTGTTACTAGACCATTTTAATGTCCACAGATTTCTTTGACAGAAAATAAGAGTTTTTGAGTTAAACGTATTCGAGTTCTCTTTGACGTCACAAAAGAGTGTTTTAATGAGTAAAGATGGAATCTTCGAATGAAATTACCTTAATCAAGGTTCCTATTATGTCATTAGAACTTTTTAACATGTAAAAATTGAATCTTTGAAAGAAAATAAGAGTTTTGAGATCAACTTATTCGAGTTCCCAATGAAGTCACGGGTCCCTATTATGTCACTAGCCCATTTCAATGTGTAAAGAATAAATCTTTGAAAGAAAATGAGAGTTTTCAGTTAAAATTATTTGAGTTCCCTTTGACGACACGAAGAGTGTTTTAATGAGTAAAGATAGAATCTTTGAAAGAAATTACCCTGATCATGGTACCTATTATGTCACTAGACCGTTTTAACGTATTAAGATTGAATCTTTGAAAGAAAATGAGAGTTTAGAATTTAGCTTATTCGAGTTCCCTTTGAAGTCGCGAAGAGTGTTTTTATGACTAAAGATTGAATCTCTGAATGAAAATACCTCAATCAAGGTACCTATTATATCAGTAGACCATTTTAATTTGCAAAGTTTAAATCTTCGATCGAAAATGCGAGTTTTGAGTTAAACTTATTCGAGTTCCCTTTGTCGTCACGAAGAGTGTTTTAATGAGTAAAGATTGATTCCTTGAATGAAATTAACCCAATCACGGTACCTATTATGTCACTAGACCATTTTAATGTATCAAGATTGGATCTTCGAAAGAAAAGGAGGGTTGTGAGTTAAACTTATTCGAGTTCCCTTTGACGTCCTGAAGAGTGTTTTAATGAGTAAAGATTGAATCTTTGAATGAAAATACCTCAATCAAGGTACCTATTATGTCACTAGACCATTTTGATGTTTAAAGATTAAATCTTTGAAAAAAAATGCGAGTTTTGAGTTAAACTTATTCGAGTTCCCTTTGTCGTCACGAAGAGTGTTTTAATGAGCAATGATTGGAATCTTTGAATGAAATTACCTCAATCAAAGTATCTATATGTCAGTAGACCATTTTAATGTATAAAGGTTGAAATATTGAATTACCTCAATCAAGGTACCTATTATGTCACTAGATCTATTTCATGTATAAAGATTGAATCTTTGAAAGAATGAGAGTTGTGAGTTAAACTTATTCGAGTTTCCCTTAACGACCTGAAGAGTGTTTTAGTGAGTAAGGATTGAACCTTTGAAAGAAAATACCTCAATCAAGGTACCTACTGTGTCACTAACATTCTTAAGGTATAAAGATGAAAACTTTGAAGGAAAATGAGAGTTTTGAGTTAAATCTATTCAAGTTCCCTTTGACGTTCCGATTAGTGTTTTAATGAGTAAGACTGAATCTTTGAATGAAAATACCTCAATCAAGGTTCCTATTATGTCACCAGACGATTTTAATGTATAAAGATTAAATCTCTGAAAGAAAATGAGAGTTTTCAGTTAAACTTATTCGAGTTCCCTTTGTCGTCACAATGAGTGTTTTAATAACTAAAAAGTGAATCTTTGAAAGAGAATCAAGGTACGTATATGTCACTAGACCATTTTAATGTATAAAGATTGAAATACTGAATCTTTGAAAGAGAGTTTGAGTTTTTGAGTTTAACATATTCGAGGTCCCTTTGAAGTCGCGAATAGTGGTTTTACTGCTAAAGATAGAATCTTTGTAAGAAAGTGAGAGTTTTGAGTTTAAAATATTCAGGTTCCCTGCGAAGTCGCAAAGAGTGTTTCAATGACTAAAGATTGAATCTCTGAATTAAAATGTCTCAATCAAGGAACCTATTATGTCATTTGACCTTTTTAATGAGAGTTTTGAATTAAGCTTATTAGATTTCCTTTGACGTCCCGAAGAGTCTCGTAATGATGAAAGATTATATCTTTGAATGACAATACCTCAATTAAGGTACCTATTATGTCAGTAGACCATTTTAATGTATAAAGATTAAGTCTTTGAAAGAAAATGTGAGTTTTGAGTTAAACTTATTCGAGTTCCCTTTGACATCACGAAGAGTGTTTTAATGAGTAAATACTGAATCTTTGAATGAAATTACATCATTCAATGGACCTATTATGTCAGTAGACCTTTTTAATGTATAAAGATTGAATCTTTGAAAGAAAATGAGAGCTTTGAGTTTAACTTATTCGAGTTCCCGATAAGGTTGAGAAGAGTGTTTTTTAGTGAGTAAAGATTGTATCTTTGAATGAAACTACCTCAATAAGGGCACCTATTTTGTTACTAGACCATTTTAATGTCCAAAGATTTCTTTGACAGGAAATAAGAGTTTTTGAGTTAAACGTATTCGAGTTCCCTTTGACGTCACAAAAGAGTGTTTTAATGAGTAAAGATGGAATCTTCGAATGAAATTACCTTAATCAAGGTTCCTATTATGTCATTAGAACTTTTTAACGTGTAAAAATTGAATCTTTGAAAGAAAATAAGAGTTTTGAGATCAACTTATTCGAGTTCCCTATGAAGTCACGGGTCAAGGCACCTATTGTGTCACTAGATCTATTTATTGTATAATGATTGAATCTTTGAAAGAAAATGAGAGTTTTGAGTTCAACTTATTCGAGTTCCCTTTGACATCACGAAAAGTGTTTTAATGAGCAAAGATTGAATCTTTGAATGAAATGACCTCAATCAAGGCACCTATTGTGTCACTGGACCTTTCTAATGTATGAAGATTCAATCTCTGAGAAAAAACTGAGAGTTTTAAGTTTAACTTATTCGAGATCCCTATGAAGTCACGGAGAGTGTTTTAATGAGTAAATAATGAATCTTCGAATGAAAATACCTCAATCAAGGTACCTATTATGTCACTAGCCCATTTCAATGTGTAAAGAATAAATCTTTGAAAGAAAATGAGAGTTTTCAGTTAAAATTATTTGAGTTCCCTTTGACGACACGAAGAGTGTTTTAATGAGTAAAGATAGAATCTTTGAAAGAAATTACCCTGATCATGGTACCTATTATGTCACTAGACCGTTTTAACGTATTAAGATTGAATCTTTGAAAGAAAATGAGAGTTTAGAATTTAGCTTATTCGAGTTCCCTTTGAAGTCGCGAAGAGTGTTTTTCTGACTAAAGATTGAATCTCTGAATGAAAATACCTCAATCAAGGTACCTATTATGTCAGTAGACCATTTTAATTTGCAAAGTTTAAATCTTCGATTGAAAATGCGAGTTTTGAGTTAAACTTATTCGAGTTCCCTTTGTCGTCACGAAGAGTGTTTTAATGAGTAAAGATTGATTCCTTGAATGAAATTACCCCAATCACGGTACCTATTATGTCACTAGACCATTTTAATGTATCAAGATTGGATCTTCGAAAGAAAAGGAGGGTTGTGAGTTAAACTTATTCGAGTTCCCTTTGACGTCCTGAAGAGTGTTTTAATGAGTAAAGATTGAATCTTTGAATGAAAATACCTCAATCAAGGTACCTATTATGTCACTAGACCATTTTGATGTTTAAAGATTAAATCTTTGAAAAAAAATGCGAGTTTTGAGTTAAACTTATTCGAGTTCCCTTTTTCGTCACGAAGAGTGTTTTAATGAGCAATGATTGGAATCTTTGAATGAAATTACCTGAATCAAAGTATCTATATGTCAGTAGACCATTTTAATATATAAAGGTTGAAATATTGAATTACCTCAATCAAGGTACCTATTATGTCACTAGATCTATTTCATGTATAAAGATTGAATCTTTGAAAGAATGAGAGTTGTGAGTTAAACTTATTCGAGTTCCCCTTAACGACCTGAAGAGTGTTTTAGTGAGTAAGGATTGAATCTTTGAAAGAAAATACCTCAATCAAGGTACCTACTGTGTCACTAACATTCTTAAGGTATAAAGATGAAAACTTTGAAGGAAAATGAGAGTTTTGAGTTAAATCTATTCAAGTTCCCTTTGACGTTCCGATTAGTGTTTTAATGAGTAAGACTGAATCTTTGAATGAAAATACCTCAATCAAGGTTCCTATTATGTAACCAGACGATTTTAATGTATAAAGATTAAATCTCTGAAAGAAAATGAGAGTTTTCAGTTAAACTTATTCGAGTTCCCTTTGTCGTCACAATGAGTGTTTTAATAACTAAAAGGTGAATCTTTGAAAGAGAATCAAGGTACGTATATGTCACTAGACCATTTTAATGTATAAAGATTGAAATACTGAATCTTTGAAAGAGAGTTTGAGTTTTTGAGTTTAACATATTCGAGGTCCCTTTGAAGTCGCGAATAGTGGTTTTACTGCTAAAGATAGAATCTTTGTAAGAAAGTGAGAGTTTTGAGTTTAAAATATTCAGGTTCCCTGCGAAGTCGCAAAGAGTGTTTCAATGACTAAAGATTGAATCTCTGAATTAAAATGTCTCAATCAAGGAACCTATTATGTCATTTGACCTTTTTAATGAGAGTTTTGAATTAAGCTTATTAGATTTCCTTTGACGTCCCGAAGAGTCTCGTAATGATGAAAGATTATATCTTTGAATGACAATACCTCAATTAAGGTACCTATTATGTCAGTAGACCATTTTAATGTATAAAGATTAAGTCTTTGAAAGAAAATGTGAGTTTTGAGTTAAACTTATTCGAGTTCCCTTTGACATCACGAAGAGTGTTTTAATGAGTAAATACTGAATCTTTGAATGAAATTACATCATTCAATGGACCTATTATGTCAGTAGACCTTTTTAATGTATAAAGATTGAATCTTTGAAAGAAAATGAGAGCTTTGAGTTTAACTTATTCGAGTTCCCGATAAGGTTGAGAAGAGTGTTTTTTAGTGAGTAAAGATTGTTTCTTTGAATGAAACTACCTCAATAAGGGCACCTATTTTGTTACTAGACCATTTTAATGTCCAAAGATTTCTTTGACAGGAAATAAGAGTTTTTGAGTTAAACGTATTCGAGTTCCCTTTGACGTCACAAAAGAGTGTTTTAATGAGTAAAGATGGAATCTTCGAATGAAATTACCTTAATCAAGGTTCCTATTATGTCATTAGAACTTTTTAACGTGTAAAAATTGAATCTTTGAAAGAAAATAAGAGTTTTGAGATCAACTTATTCGAGTTCCCTATGAAGTCACGGGTCAAGGCACCTATTGTGTCACTAGATCTATTTATTGTATAATGATTGAATCTTTGAAAGAAAATGAGAGTTTTGAGTTCAACTTATTCGAGTTCCCTTTGACATCACGAAAAGTGTTTTAATGAGCAAAGATTGAATCTTTGAATGAAATGACCTCAATCAAGGCACCTATTGTGTCACTGGACCTTTCTAATGTATGAAGATTCAATCTCTGAGAAAAAACTGAGAGTTTTAAGTTTAACTTATTCGAGATCCCTATGAAGTCACGGAGAGTGTTTTAATGAGTAAAGAATGAATCTTCGAATGAAAATACCTCAATCAAGGTACCTATTATGTCACTAGCCCATTTCAATGTGTAAAGAATAAATCTTTGAAAGAAAATGAGAGTTTTCAGTTAAAATTATTTGAGTTCCCTTTGACGACACGAAGAGTGTTTTAATGAGTAAAGATAGAATCTTTGAAAGAAATTACCCTGATCATGGTACCTATTATGTCACTAGACCGTTTTAACGTATTAAGATTGAATCTTTGAAAGAAAATGAGAGTTTAGAATTTAGCTTATTCGAGTTCCCTTTGAAGTCGCGAAGAGTGTTTTTCTGACTAAAGATTGAATCTCTGAATGAAAATACCTCAATCAAGGTACCTATTATGTCAGTAGACCATTTTAATTTGCAAAGTTTAAATCTTCGATTGAAAATGCGAGTTTTGAGTTAAACTTATTCGAGTTCCCTTTGTCGTCACGAAGAGTGTTTTAATGAGTAAAGATTGATTCCTTGAATGAAATTACCCCAATCACGGTACCTATTATGTCACTAGACCATTTTAATGTATCAAGATTGGATCTTCGAAAGAAAAGGAGGGTTGTGAGTTAAACTTATTCGAGTTCCCTTTGACGTCCTGAAGAGTGTTTTAATGAGTAAAGATTGAATCTTTGAATGAAAATACCTCAATCAAGGTACCTATTATGTCACTAGACCATTTTGATGTTTAAAGATTAAATCTTTGAAAAAAAATGCGAGTTTTGAGTTAAACTTATTCGAGTTCCCTTTTTCGTCACGAAGAGTGTTTTAATGAGCAATGATTGGAATCTTTGAATGAAATTACCTCAATCAAAGTATCTATATGTCAGTAGACCATTTTAATATATAAAGGTTGAAATATTGAATTACCTCAATCAAGGTACCTATTATGTCACTAGATCTATTTCATGTATAAAGATTGAATCTTTGAAAGAATGAGAGTTGTGAGTTAAACTTATTCGAGTTCCCCTTAACGACCTGAAGAGTGTTTTAGTGAGTAAGGATTGAATCTTTGAAAGAAAATACCTCAATCAAGGTACCTACTGTGTCACTAACATTCTTAAGGTATAAAGATGAAAACTTTGAAGGAAAATGAGAGTTTTGAGTTAAATCTATTCAAGTTCCCTTTGACGTTCCGATTAGTGTTTTAATGAGTAAGACTGAATCTTTGAATGAAAATACCTCAATCAAGGTTCCTATTATGTAACCAGACGATTTTAATGTATAAAGATTAAATCTCTGAAAGAAAATGAGAGTTTTCAGTTAAACTTATTCGAGTTCCCTTTGTCGTCACAATGAGTGTTTTAATAACTAAAAGGTGAATCTTTGAAAGAGAATCAAGGTACGTATATGTCACTAGACCATTTTAATGTATAAAGATTGAAATACTGAATCTTTGAAAGAGAGTTAGAGTTTTTGAGTTTAACATATTCGAGGTCCCTTTGAAGTGGCGAAGAGTGGTTTTACTGCTAAAGATAGAATCTTTGTAAGAAAGTGAGAGTTTTGAGTTTAAAATACTCAGGTTCCCTGCGAAGTCGCAAAGAGTGTTTCAATGACTAAAGATTGAATCTCTGAATTAAAATGTCTCAATCAAGGAACCTATTATGTCATTTGACCTTTTTAATGAGAGTTTTGAATTAAGCTTATTAGAGTTCCTTTGACGTCCCGAAGAGTCTCGTAATGATGAAAGATTATATCTTTGAATGAAAATACCTCAATTAAGGTACCTATTATGTCAGTAGACCATTTTAATGTATAAAGATTAAGTCTTTGAAAGAAAATGTGAGTTTTGAGTTAAACTTATTCGAGTTACCTTTGACATCATGAAGAGTGTTTTAATAAGTAAATACTGAATCTTTGAATGAAATTACATCATTCAATGGACCTATTATGTCAGTAGACCTTTTTAATGTATAAAGATTGAATCTTTGAAAGAAAATGAGAGCTTTGAGTTTAACTTATTCGAGTTCCCGATAAGGTTGAGAAGAGTGTTTTTTAGTGAGTAAAGATTGTATCTTTGAATGAAACTACCTCAATAAGGGCACCTATTTTGTTACTAGACCATTTTAATGTCCAAAGATTTCTTTGACAGGAAATAAGAGTTTTTGAGTTAAACGTATTCGAGTTCCCTTTGACGTCACAAAAGAGTGTTTTAATGAGTAAAGATGGAATCTTCGAATGAAATTACCTTAATCAAGGTTCCTATTATGTCATTAGAACTTTTTAACGTGTAAAAATTGAATCTTTGAAAGAAAATAAGAGTTTTGAGATCAACTTATTCGAGTTCCCTATGAAGTCACGGGTCAAGGCACCTATTGTGTCACTAGATCTATTTATTGTATAATGATTGAATCTTTGAAAGAAAATGAGAGTTTTGAGTTCAACTTATTCGAGTTCCCTTTGACATCACGAAAAGTGTTTTAATGAGCAAAGATAGAATCTTTGAATGAAATGACCTCAATCAAGGCACCTACTGTGTCACTGGACCTTTCTAATGTATGAAGATTCAATCTCTGAAAAAAACTAAGAGTTTTAAGTTTAACTTATTCGAGATCCCTATGAAGTCACGGAGAGTGTTTTAATGAGTAAAGAATGAATCTTCGAATGAAAATACCTCAATCAAGGTACCTATTATGTCACTAGCCCATTTCAATGTGTAAAGAATAAATCTTTGAAAGAAAATGAGAGTTTTCAGTTAAAATTATTTGAGTTCCCTTTGACGACACGAAGAGTGTTTTAATGAGTAAAGATAGAATCTTTGAAAGAAATTACCCTGATCATGGTACCTATTATGTCAATAGACCGTTTTAACGTATTAAGATTGAATCTTTGAAAGAAAATGAGAGTTTAGAATTTAGCTTATTCGAGTTCCCTTTGAAGTCGCGAAGAGTGTTTTTATGACTAAAGATTGAATCTCTGAATGAAAATACCTCAATCAAGGTACCTATTATGTCAGTAGACCATTTTAATTTGCAAAGTTTAAATCTTCGATCGAAAATGCGAGTTTTGAGTTAAACTTATTCGAGTTCCCTTTGTCGTCACGAAGAGTGTTTTAATGAGTAAAGATTGATTCCTTGAATGAAATTAACCCAATCACGGTACCTATTATGTCACTAGACCATTTTAATGTATCAAGATTGGATCTTCGAAAGAAAATGAGGGTTGTGAGTTAAACTTATTCGAGTTCCCTTTGACGTCCTGAAGAGTGTTTTAATGAGTAAAGATTGAATCTTTGAATGAAAATACCTCAATCAAGGTACCTATTATGTCACTAGACCATTTTGATGTTTAAAGATTAAATCTTTGAAAAAAAATTGCGAGTTTTGAGTTAAACTTATTCGAATTCCCTTTGTCGTCACGAAGAGTGTTTTAATGAGCAATGATTGGAATCTTTGAATGAAATTACCTCAATCAAAGTATCTATATGTCAGTAGACCATTTTAATGTATAAAGGTTGAAATATTGAATTACCTCAATCAAGGTACCTATTATGTCACTAGATCTATTTCATGTATAAAGATTGAATCTTTGAAAGAATGAGAGTTGTGAGTTAAACTTATTCGAGTTCCCCTTAACGACCTGAAGAGTGTTTTAGTGAGTAAGGATTGAATCTTTGAAAGAAAATACCTCAATCAAGGTACCTACTGTGTCACTAACATTCTTAAGGTATAAAGATGAAAACTTTGAAGGAAAATGAGAGTTTTGAGTTAAATCTATTCAAGTTCCCTTTGACGTTCCGATTAGTGTTTTAATGAGTAAGACTGAATCTTTGAATGAAAATACCTCAATCAAGGTTCCTATTATGTCACCAAACGATTTTAATGTATAAAGATTAAATCTCTGAAAGAAAATGAGAGTTTTCAGTTAAACTTATTCGAGTTCCCTTTGTCGTCACAATGAGTGTTTTAATAACTAAAAAGTGAATCTTTGAAAGAGAATCAAGGTACGTATATGTCACTAGACCATTTTAATGTATAAAGATTGAAATCCTGAATCTTTGAAAGAGAGTTAGAGTTTTTGAGTTTAACATATTCGAGGTCCCTTTGAAGTCGCGAAGAGTGGTTTTACTGCTAAAGATAGAATCTTTGTAAGAAAGTGAGAGTTTTGAGTTTAAAATATTCAGGTTCCCTGCGAAGTCGCAAAGAGTGTTTCAATGACTAAAGATTGAATCTCTGAATTAAAATGTCTCAATCAAGGAACCTATTATGTCATTTGACCTTTTTAATGAGAGTTTTGAATTAAGCTTATTAGATTTCCTTTGACGTCCCTAAGAGTCTCGTAATGATGAAAGATTATATCTTTGAATGAAAATACCTCAATTAAGGTACCTATTATGTCAGTAGACCATTTTAATGTATAAAGATTAAGTCTTTGAAAGAAAATGTGAGTTTTGAGTTAAACTTATTCGAGTTCCCTTTGACATCACGAAGAGTGTTTTAATGAGTAAATACTGAATCTTTGAATGAAATTACATCATTCAATGGACCTATTATGTCAGTAGACCTTTTTAATGTATAAAGATTGAATCTTTGAAAGAAAATGAGAGCTTTGAGTTTAACTTATTCGAGTTCCCGATAAGGTTGAGAAGAGTGTTTTTTAGTGAGTAAAGATTGTATCTTTGAATGAAACTACCTCAATAAGGGCACCTATTTTGTTACTAGACCATTTTAATGTCCAAAGATTTCTTTGACAGGAAATAAGAGTTTTTGAGTTAAACGTATTCGAGTTCCCTTTGACGTCACAAAAGAGTGTTTTAATGAGTAAAGATGGAATCTTCGAATGAAATTACCTTAATCAAGGTTCCTATTATGTCATTAGAACTTTTTAACGTGTAAAAATTGAATCTTTGAAAGAAAATAAGAGTTTTGAGATCAACTTATTCGAGTTCCCTATTAAGTCATGGGTCAAGGCACCTATTGTGTCACTAGATCTATTTATTGTATAATGATTGAATCTTTGAAAGAAAATGAGAGTTTTGAGTTCAACTTATTCGAGTTCCCTTTGACATCACGAAAAGTGTTTTAATGAGCAAAGATTGAATCTTTGAATGAAATGACCTCAATCAAGGCACCTATTGTGTCACTGGACCTTTCTAATGTATAAAGATTCAATCTCTGAAAAAAACTGAGAGTTTTAAGTTTAACTTATTCGAGATCCCTATGAAGTCACGGAGAGTGTTTTAATGAGTAAAGAATGAATCTTCGAATGAAAATACCTCAATCAAGGTACCTATTATGTCACTAGCCCATTTCAATGTGTAAAGAATAAATCTTTGAAAGAAAATGAGAGTTTTCAGTTAAAATTATTTGAGTTCCCTTTGACGACACGAAGAGTGTTTTAATGAGTAAAGATAGAATCTTTGAAAGAAATTACCCTGATCATGGTACCTATTATGTCACTAGACCGTTTTAACGTATTAAGATTGAATCTTTGAAAGAAAATGCGAGTTTAGAATTTAGCTTATTTGAGTTCCCTTTGAAGTCGCGAAGAGTGTTTTTATGACTAAAGATTGAATCTCTGAATGAAAATACCTCAATCAAGGTACCTATTATGTCAGTAGACCATTTTAATTTGCAAAGTTTAAATCTTCGATTGAAAATGCGAGTTTCGAGTTAAACTTATTCGAGTTCCCTTTGTCGTCACGAAGAGTGTTTTAATGAGTAAAGATTGATTCCTTGAATGAAATAACCCCAATCACGGTACCTATTATGTCACTAGACCATTTTAATGTATCAAGATTGGATCTTCGAAAGAAAAGGAGGGTTGTGAGTTAAACTTATTCGAGTTCCCTTTGACGTCCTGAAGAGTGTTTTAATGAGTAAAGATTGAATCTTTGAATGAAAATACCTCAATCAAGGTACCTATTATGTCACTAGACCATTTTGATGTTTAAAGATTAAATCTTTGAAAAAAAATGCGAGTTTTGAGTTAAACTTATTCGAGTTCCCTTTGTCGTCACGAAGAGTGTTTTAATGAGCAATGATTGGAATCTTTGAATGAAATTACCTCAATCAAAGTATCTATATGTCAGTAGACCTTTTTAATGTATAAAGGTTGAAATATTGAATTACCTCAATCAAGGTACCTATTATGTCACTAGATCTATTTCATGTATAAAGATTGAATCTTTGCAAGAATGAGAGTTGTGAGTTAAACTTATTCGAGTTCCCCTTAACGACCTGAAGAGTGTTTTAGTGAGTAAGGATTGAATCTTTGAAAGAAAATACCTCAATCAAGGTACCTACTGTGTCACTAACATTCTTAAGGTATAAAGATGAAAACTTTGAAGGAAAATGAGAGTTTTGAGTTAAATCTATTCAAGTTCCCTTTGACGTTCCGATTAGTGTTTTAATGAGTAAGACTGAATCTTTCAATGAAAATACCTCAATCAAGGTTCCTATTATGTCACCAGACGATTTTAATGTATAAAGATTAAATCTCTGAAAGAAAATGGGAGTTTTCAGTTAACCTTATTCGAGTTCCCTTTGTCGTCACAATGAGTGTTTTAATAACTAAAAAGTGAATCTTTGAATGAAATTACCTCAATCAAGGTACGTATATGTCACTAGACCATTTTAATGTATAAAGATTGAAATACTGAATCTTTGAAAGAGAGTTAGAGTTTTTGAGTTTAACATATTCGAGGTCCCTTTGAAGTCGCGAAGAGTGGTTTTACTGCTAAAGATAGAATCTTTGTAAGAAAGTGAGAGTTTTGAGTTTAAAATATTCAGGTTCCCTGCGAAGTCGCAAAGAGTGTTTCAATGACTAAAGATTGAATCCCTGAATTAAAATGTCTCAATCAAGGAACCTATTATGTCATTTGACCTTTTTAATGAGAGTTTTGAATTAAGCTTATTAGAGTTCCTTTGACGTCCCGAAGAGTCTTGTAATGATGAAAGATTATATCTTTGAATGAAAATACCTCAATTAAGGTACCTATTATGTCAGTAGACCATTTTAATGTATAAAGATTAAGTCTTTGAAAGAAAATGTGAGTTTTGAGTTAAACTTATTCGAGTTCCCTTTGACATCACGAAGAGTGTTTTAATGAGTAAATACTGAATCTTTGAATGAAAATACATCATTCAATGGACCTATTATGTCAGTAGACCTTTTTAATGTATAAAGATTGAATCTTTGAAAGAAAATGAGAGCTTTGAGTTTAACTTATTCGAGTTCCCGATAAGGTTGAGAAGAGTGTTTTTTAGTGAGTAAAGATTGTATCTTTGAACGAAACTACCTCAATAAGGGCACCTATTTTGTTACTAGACCATTTTAATGTCCAAAGATTTCTTTGACAGAAAATAAGAGTTTTTGAGTTAAACGTATTCGAGTTCCCTTTGACGTCACAAAAGAGTGTTTTAATGAGTAAAGATGGAATCTTCGAATGAAATTACCTTAATCAAGGTTCCTATTATGTCATTAGAACTTTTTAACGTGTAAAAATTGAATCTTTGAAAGAAAATAAGAGTTTTGAGATCAACTTATTCGAGTTCCCTATGAAGTCACGGGTCAAGGCACCTATTGTGTCACTAGATCTATTTATTGTATAATGATTGAATCTTTGAAAGAAAATGAGAGTTTTGAGTTCAACTTATTCGAGTTTCCTTTGACATCACGAAAAGTGTTTTAATGAGCAAAGATTGAATCTTTGAATGAAATGACCTCAATCAAGGCACCTATTGTGTCACTGGACCTTTCTAATGTATGAAGATTCAATCTCTGAAAAAAACTGAGAGTTTTAAGTTTAACTTATTCGAGATCCCTATGAAGTCATGGAGAGTGTTTTAATGAGTAAAGAATGAATCTTCGAATGAAAATACCTCAATCAAGGTACCTATTATGTCACTAGCCCATTTCAATGTGTAAAGAATAAATCTTTGAAAGAAAATGAGAGTTTTCAGTTAAAATTATTTGAGTTCCCTTTGACGACACGAAGAGTGTTTTAATGAGTAAAGATATAATCTTTGAAAGAAATTACCCTAAGCATGGTACCTATTATGTCACTAGACCGTTTTAACGTATTAAGATTGAATCTATGAAAGAAAATGAGAGTTTAGAATTTAGCTTATTCGCGTTCCCTTTGAAGTCGCGAAGAGTGTTCTTATGACTAAAGATTGAATCTCTGAATGAAAATACCTCAATCAAGGTACCTATTATGTTAGTAGACCATTTTAATTTGCAAAGTTTAAATCTTCGATTGAAAATGCGAGTTTCGAGTTAAACTTATTCGAGTTCCCTTTGTCGTCATGAAGAGTGTTTTAATGAGTAAATATTGATTCCTTGAATGAAATTACCCCAATCACGGTACCTATTATGTCACTAGACCATTTTAATGTATCAAGATTGGATCTTCGAAAGAAAAGGAGGGTTGTGAGTTAAACTTATTCGAATTCCCTTTGACGTCCTGAAGAGTGTTTTAATGAGTAAAGATTGAATCTTTGAATGAAAATACCTCAATCAAGGTACCTATTATGTCACTAGACCATTTTGATGTTTAAAGATTAAATCTTTGAAAAAAAATGCGAGTTTTAAGTTAAACTTATTCGAGTTCCCTTTGTCGTCACGAAGAGTGTTTTAACGAGCAATGATTGGAATCTTTGAATGAAATTGCCTCAATCAAAGTATCTATATGTCAGTAGACCATTTTAATGTATAAAGGTTGAAATATTGAATTACCTAAATCAAGGTACCTTTTATGTCACTAGATCTATTTCATGTATAAAGATTGAATCTTTGAAAGAATGAGAGTTGTGAGTTAAACTTATTCGAGTTCCCCTTAACGACCTGAAGAGTGTTTTAGTGAGTAAGGATTGAATCTTTGAAAGAAAATACCTCAATCAAGGTACCTACTGTGTCACTAACATTCTTAAGGTATAAAGATGAAAACTTTGAAGGAAAATGAGAGTTTTGAGTTAAATCTATTCAAGTTCCCTTTGATGTTCCGATTAGTGTTTTAATGAGTAAGACTGAATCTTTGAATGAAAATACCTCAATCAAGGTTCCTATTATGTCACCAGACGATTTTAATGTATAAAGATTAAATTTCTGAAAGAAAATGAGAGTTTTCAGTTAAACTTATTCGAGCTCCCTTTGTCGTCACAATGAGTGTTTTAATAGCTAAAAAGTGAATCCTTGAATGAAATTACCTCAATCAAGGTACGTATATGTCACTAGACCATTTTAATGTATAAAGATTGAAATACTGAATCTTTGAAAAAGAGTTAGAGTTTTTGATTTTAACATATTCGAGGTCCCTTTGAAGTCGCGAAGAGTGGTTTTACTGCTAAAGATAGAATCTTTGTAAGAAAGTGAGAGTTTTGAGTTTAAAATATTCAGGTTCCCTGCGAAGTCGCAAAGAGTGTTTCAATGACTAAAGATTGAATCTCTGAATTAAAATGTCTCTATCAAGGAACCTATTATGTCATTTGACCTTTCTAATGAGAGTTTTGAATTAAGATTATTAGAGTTCCTTTGACGTCCCGAAGAGTCTTGTAATGATGAAAGATTATATCTTTGAATGAAAATACCTCAATTAAGGTACCTATTATGTCAGTAGACCATTTTAATGTATAAAGATTAAGTCTTTGAAAGAAAATGTGAGTTTTGAGTTAAACTTATTCGAGTTCCCTTTGACATCACGAAGAGTGTTTTAATGAGTAAATACTGAATCTTTGAATGAAATTACATCATTCAATGGACCTATTATGTCAGTAGACCTTTTTAATGTATAAAGATTGAATCTTTGAAAGAAAATGAGACCTTTGAGTTTAACTTATTCGAGTTCCCGATAAGGTTGAGAAGAGTGTTTTTTAGTGAGTAAAGATTGTATCTTTGAATAAAACTACCTCAATAAGGGCACCTATTTTGTTACTAGACCATTTTAATGTCCAAAGATTTCTTTGACAGAAAATAAGAGTTTTTGAGTTAAACGTATTCGAGTTCCCTTTGACGTCACAAAAGAGTGTTTTAATGAGTAAAGATGGAATCTTCGAATGAAATTACCTTAATCACGGTTCCTATTATGTCATTAGAACTTTTTAACGTGTAAAAATTGAATCTTTGAAAGAAAATAAGAGTTTTGAGATCAACTTATTCTAGTTCCCTATGAAGTCACGGGTCAAGGCACCTATTGTGTCACTAGATCTATTTATTGTATAATGATTGAATCTTTGAAAGAAAATGAGAGTTTTGAGTTCAACTTATTCGAGTTCCCTTTGACATCACGAAAAGTGTTTTAATGAGCAAAGATTGAATCTTTGAATGAAATGACCTCAATCAAGGCACCTATTGTGTCACTGGACCTTTCTAATGTATGAAGATTCAATCTCTGAAAAAAACTGAGAGTTTTAAGTTTAACTTATTCGAGATCCCTATGAAGTCACGGAGAGTGTTTTAATGAGTAAAGAATGAATCTTCGAATGAAAATACCTCAATCAAGGTACCTATTATGTCACTAGCCCATTTCAATGTGTAAAGAATAAATCTTTGAAAGAAAATGAGAGTTTTCAGTTAAAATTATTTGAGTTCCCTTTGACGACACGAAGAGTGTTTTAATGAGTAAAGATAGAATCTTTGAAAGAAATTACCCTAATCATGGTACCTATTATGTCACTAGACCGTTTTAACGTATTAAGATTGAATCTTTGAAAGAAAATGAGAGTTTAGAATTTAGCTTATTCGCGTTCCCTTTGAAGTCGCGAAGAGTGTTTTTATGACTAAAGATTGAATCTCTGAATGAAAATACCTCAATCAAGGTACCTATTATGTCAGTAGACCATTTTAATTTGCAAAGTTTAAATCTTCGATTGAAAATGCGAGTTTCGAGTTAAACTTATTCGAGTTCCCTTTGTCGTCACGAAGAGTGTTTTAATGAGTAAAGATTGATTCCTTGAATGAAATTACCCCAATCATGGTACCTATTATGTCACTAGACCATTTTAATGTATCAAGATTGGATCTTCGAAAGAAAAGGAGGGTTGTGAGTTAAACTTATTCGAGTTCCCTTTGACGTCCTGAAGAGTGTTTTAATGAGTAAAGATTGAATCTTTGAATGGAAATACCTCAATCAAGGTACCTATTATGTCACTAGACCATTTTGATGTTTAAAGATTAAATCTTTGAAAAAAAATGCGAGTTTTAAGTTAAACTTATTCGAGTTCCCTTTGTCGTCACGAAGAGTGTTTTAACGAGCAATGATTGGAATCTTTGAATGAAATTACCTCAATCAAAGTATCTATATGTCAGTAGACCATTTTAATGTATAAAGGTTGAAATATTGAATTACCTAAATCAAGGTACCTATTATGTCACTAGATCTATTTCATGTATAAAGATTGAATCTTTGAAAAAATGAGAGTTGTGAGTTAAACTTATTCGAGTTCCCCTTAACGACCTGAAGAGTGTTTTAGTGAGTAAGGATTGAATCTTTGAAAGAAAATACCTCAATCAAGGTACCTACTGTGTCACTAACATTCTTAAGGTATAAAGATGAAAACTTTGAAGAAAAATGAGAGTTTTGAGTTAAATCTATTCAAGTTCCCTTTGACGTTCCGATTAGTGTTTTAATGAGTAAGACTGAATCTTTGAATGAAAATACCTCAATCAAGGTTCCTATTATGTCACCAGACGATTTTAATGTATAAAAATTAAATCTCTGAAAGAAAATGAGAGTTTTCAGTTAAACTTATTCGAGCTCCCTTTGTCGTCACAATGAGTGTTTTAATAACTAAAAAGTGAATCCTTGAATGAAATTACCTCAATCAAGGTACGTATATGTCACTAGACCATTTTAATGTATAAAGATTGAAATACTGAATCTTTGAAAGAGAGTTAGAGTTTTTGAGTTTAACATATTCGAGGTCCCTTTGAAGTCGCGAAGAGTGGTTTTACTGCTAAAGATAGAATCTTTGTAAGAAAGTGAGAGTTTTGAGTTTAAAATATTCAGGTTCCCTGCGAAGTCGCAAAGAGTGTTTCAATGACTAAAGATTGAATCTCTTTATTAAAATGTCTCAATCAAGGAACCTATTATGTCATTTGACCTTTTTAATGAGAGTTTTGAATTAAGATTATTAGAGTTCCTTTGACGTCCCGAAGAGTCTTGTAATGATGAAAGATTATATCTTTGAATGAAAATACCTCAATTAAGGTACCTATTATGTCAGTAGACCATTTTAATGTATAAAGATTAAGTCTTTGAAAGAAAATGTGAGTTTTGAGTTAAACTTATTCGAGTTCCCTTTGACATCACGAAGAGTGTTTTAATGAGTAAATACTGAATCTTTGAATGAAATTACATCATTCAATGGACCTATTATGTCAGTAGACCTTTTTAATGTATAAAGATTGAATCTTTGAAAGAAAATGAGAGCTTTGAGTTTAACTTATTCGAGTTCCCGATAAGGTTGAGAAGAGTGTTTTTTAGTGAGTAAAGATTGTATCTTTGAATGAAACTACCTCAATAAGGGCACCTATTTTGTTACTAGACCATTTTAATGTCCAAAGATTTCTTTGACAGAAAATAAGAGTTTTTGAGTTAAACGTATTCGAGTTCCCTTTGACGTCACAAAAGAGTGTTTTAATGAGTAAAGATGGAATCTTCGAATGAAATTACCTTAATCAAGGTTCCTATTATGTCATTAGAACTTTTTAACGTGTAAAAATTGGATCTTTGAAAGAAAATAAGAGTTTTGAGATCAACTTATTCGAGTTCCCTATGAAGTCACGGGTCAAGGCACCTATTGTGTCACTAGATCTATTTATTGTATAATGATTGAATCTTTGAAAGAAAATGAGAGTTTTGAGTTCAACTTATTCGAGTTCCCTTTGACATCACGAAAAGTGTTTTAATGAGCAAAGATTGAATCTTTGAATGAAATGACCTCAATCAAGGCACCTATTGTGTCACTGGACCTTTCTAATATATGAAGATTCAATCTCTGAAAAAAACTGAGAGTTTTAAGTTTAACTTATTCGAGATCCCCATGAAGTCACGGAGAGTGTTTTAATGAGTAAAGAATGAATCTTCGAATGAAAATACCTCAATCAAGGTACCTATTATGTCACTAGCCCATTTCAATGTGTAAAGAATAAATCTTTGAAAGAAAATGAGAGTTTTCAGTTAAAATTATTTGAGTTCCCTTTGACGACACGAAGAGTGTTTTAATGAGTAAAGATAGAATCTTTGAAAGAAATTACCCTAATCATGGTACCTATTATGTACTAGACCGTTTTAACGTATTAAGATTGAATCTTTGAAAGAAAATGAGAGTTTAGAATTTAGCTTATTCGCGTTCCTTTTGAAGTCGCGAAGAGTGTTCTTATGACTAAAGATTGAATCTCTGAATGAAAATACCTCAATCAAGGTACCTATTATGTCAGTAGACCATTTTAATTTGCAAAGTTTAAATCTTCGATTGAAAATGCGAGTTTCGAGTTAAACTTATTCGAGTTCCCTTTGTCGTCACGAAGAGTGTTTTAATGAGTAAAGATTGATTCCTTGAATGAAATTACCCCAATCACGGTACCTATTATGTCACTAGACCATTTTAATGTATCAAGATTGGATCTTCGAAAGAAAAGGAGGGTTGTGAGTTAAACTTATTCGAGTTCCCTTTGACGTCCTGAAGAGTGTTTTAATGAGTAAAGATTGAATCTTTGAATGAAAATACCTCAATCAAGGTACCTATTATGTCACTAGACCATTTTGATGTTTAAAGATTAAATCTTTGAAAAAAAATGCGAGTTTTAAGTTAAACTTATTCGAGTTCCCGTTGTCGTCACGAAGAGTGTTTTAACGAGCAATGATTGGAATCTTTGAATGAAATTACCTCAATCAAAGTATGTATATGTCAGTAGACCATTTTAATGTATAAAGGTTGAAATATTGAATTACCTAAATCAAGGTACCTATTATGTCACTAGATCTATTTCATGTATAAAGATTGAATCTTTGAAAGAATGAGAGTTGTGAGTTAAACTTATTCGAGTTCCCCTTAACGACCTGAAGAGTGTTTTAGTGAGTAAGGATTGAATCTTTGAAAGAAAATACCTCAATCAAGGTACCTACTGTGTCACTAACATTCTTAAGGTATAAAGATGAAAACTTTGAAGGAAAATGAGAGTTTTGAGTTAAATCTATTCAAGTTCCCTTTGACGTTCCGATTAGTGTTTTAATGAGTAAGACTGAATCTTTGAATGAAAATACCTCAATCAAGGTTCCTATTATGTCACCAGACGATTTTAATGTATAAAGATTAAATCTCTGAAAGAAAATGAGAGTTTTCAGTTAAACTTATTCGAGCTCCCTTTGTCGTCACAATGAGTGTTTTAATAACTAAAAAGTGAATCCTTGAATGAAATTACCTCAATCAAGGTACGTAAATGTCACTAGACCATTTTAATGTATAAAGATTGAAATACTGAATCTTTGAAAGAGAGTTAGAGTTTTTGAGTTTAACATATTCGAGGTCCCTTTGAAGTCGCGAAGAGTGGTTTTACTGCTAAAGATAGAATCTTTGTAAGAAAGTGAGAGTTTTGAGTTTAAAATATTCAGGTTCCCTGCGAAGTCGCAAAGAGTGTTTCAATGACTAAAGATTGAATCTCTTTATTAAAATGTCTCAATCAAGGAACCTATTATGTCATTTGACCTTTTTAATGAGAGTTTTGAATTAAGATTATTAGAGTTCCTTTGACGTCCCGAAGAGTCTTGTAATGATGAAAGATTATATCTTTGAATGAAAATACCTCAATTAAGGTACCTATTATGTCAGTAGACCATTTTAATGTATAAAGATTAAGTCTTTGAAAGAAAATGTGAGTTTTGAGTTAAACTTATTCGAGTTCCCTTTGACATCACGAAGAGTGTTTTAATGAGTAAATACTGAATCTTTGAATGAAATTACATCATTCAATGGACCTATTATGTCAGTAGACCTTTTTAATGTATAAAGATTGAATCTTTGAAAGAAAATGAGAGCTTTGAGTTTAACTTATTCGAGTTCCCGATAAGGTTGAGAAGAGTGTTTTTTAGTGAGTAAAGATTGTATCTTTGAATGAAACTACCTCAATAAGGGCACCTATTTTGTTACTAGACCATTTTAATGTCCAAAGATTTCTTTGACAGAAAATAAGAGTTTTTGAGTTAAACGTATTCGAGTTCCCTTTGACGTCACAAAAGAGTGTTTTAATGAGTAAAGATGGAATCTTCGAATGAAATTACCTTAATCAAGGTTCCTATTATGTCATTAGAACTTTTTAACGTGTAAAAATTGGATCTTTGAAAGAAAATAAGAGTTTTGAGATCAACTTATTCGAGTTCCCTATGAAGTCACGGGTCAAGGCACCTATTGTGTCACTAGATCTATTTATTGTATAATGATTGAATCTTTGAAAGAAAATGAGAGTTTTGAGTTCAACTTATTCGAGTTCCCTTTGACATCACGAAAAGTGTTTTAATGAGCAAAGATTGAATCTTTGAATGAAATGACCTCAATCAAGGCACCTATTGTGTCACTGGACCTTTCTAATATATGAAGATTCAATCTCTGAAAAAAACTGAGAGTTTTAAGTTTAACTTATTCGAGATCCCCATGAAGTCACGGAGAGTGTTTTAATGAGTAAAGAATGAATCTTCGAATGAAAATACCTCAATCAAGGTACCTATTATGTCACTAGCCCATTTCAATGTGTAAAGAATAAATCTTTGAAAGAAAATGAGAGTTTTCAGTTAAAATTATTTGAGTTCCCTTTGACGACACGAAGAGTGTTTTAATGAGTAAAGATAGAATCTTTGAAAGAAATTACCCTAATCATGGTACCTATTATGTACTAGACCGTTTTAACGTATTAAGATTGAATCTTTGAAAGAAAATGAGAGTTTAGAATTTAGCTTATTCGCGTTCCTTTTGAAGTCGCGAAGAGTGTTCTTATGACTAAAGATTGAATCTCTGAATGAAAATACCTCAATCAAGGTACCTATTATGTCAGTAGACCATTTTAATTTGCAAAGTTTAAATCTTCGATTGAAAATGCGAGTTTCGAGTTAAACTTATTCGAGTTCCCTTTGTCGTCACGAAGAGTGTTTTAATGAGTAAAGATTGATTCCTTGAATGAAATTACCCCAATCACGGTACCTATTATGTCACTAGACCATTTTAATGTATCAAGATTGGATCTTCGAAAGAAAAGGAGGGTTGTGAGTTAAACTTATTCGAGTTCCCTTTGACGTCCTGAAGAGTGTTTTAATGAGTAAAGATTGAATCTTTGAATGAAAATACCTCAATCAAGGTACCTATTATGTCACTAGACCATTTTGATGTTTAAAGATTAAATCTTTGAAAAAAAATGCGAGTTTTAAGTTAAACTTATTCGAGTTCCCGTTGTCGTCACGAAGAGTGTTTTAACGAGCAATGATTGGAATCTTTGAATGAAATTACCTCAATCAAAGTATCTATATGTCAGTAGACCATTTTAATGTATAAAGGTTGAAATATTGAATTACCTAAATCAAGGTACCTATTATGTCACTAGATCTATTTCATGTATAAAGATTGAATCTTTGAAAGAATGAGAGTTGTGAGTTAAACTTATTCGAGTTCCCCTTAACGACCTGAAGAGTGTTTTAGTGAGTAAGGATTGAATCTTTGAAAGAAAATACCTCAATCAAGGTACTGATCGGTTGATCAACTATACATCAACCTTCGCAATAGCACGAATCATTGTAAAATAGGGCTATTGGTCGGGTAAGTCGAACCACTGGGACTGCGCTAGTCTTAAGGCAACCTAAGTGTCTAAAGTCATTTTAGAGTGATAAGGGGTGTTCATAGAGGGTTTGTTTTATGGTCACTAAACTAGGAATTCAAAGTGCATAAAATAATAGTGTTAGTAAATGAGAGTTAGAGATAATAAAAGGGGAAACTAGAGAAGTGAATCCACCTACGCCCTAAATACATGCTAGATTAGGTCTAAATTTAGGGATAAATAGCATATATGCAATGGTCAAGAAATATGAAGCAACTCCGTTGCTTAATAATCATCAAGAAGTTCACTTAATCAAAACAAGAATGGTCTATCAAAAGACAACACATTTGGACTACCTAGACTAGGGTGTAGTATCAAATACATTAACTTAAGCAAAAGACCATCAAGCATTCAATCAAATGATGAAGCACATGAAGGTAAGAATCAAGCATAATCCATCAAAGGAGGTACCTAAGCAATGGAATATCAAGTTTCAAAATCAACATGCCTTGAAAACCATTCATAGTTAATATCTTCATTGTCACTATGAAAATAAAAACAATAAGACTAATGTAAGAATCATCAAGACAAGCTAAATAACTCACATCAATCATTTAAACATGAATATTCATTACAAGAAGTAATAAGCTCTTAAACTATGAAAAGACCAAAGTTTATACATTATAAACCCCAAAATAGAACCTAATCTAGAACATGAACAAAAGGGGAGGCTTCATCACCTCCCTAGATGAGGTTTAGTTACCCATGAGTGAGCTAGAAGAAGGAAGAAGCTTGCCCTTTTCCTCCATTTTCGAGCTCCCTTCCTTTTGCTCCAAGAACCCTCTTCTTCTTGCTCTCTTCTCTCTCCTCTCTCTTGTAGAATATAGGATAATGATGTGTGTGGCCTTCCTTGCCTTATCTACCACCAAAAGGTCACCAACCAACATCTCCAACCACTTCATTAAAGAGGAAAGCAAAGTGAAGAAACCAAGGTGCAAGTGGGCTGAAATGAGCCATTTCCGAAGGGCATTCTGCCCAAAATTCGAGCACTCTAAGCAAGGCCTCGAGCACTCAAATTTAGTGTAAAAATGCCCATGCTTCACTTGCTCCGCCCAGACCTACTTTGGTTAAACAGCCATAACTTTGCACTCCGAACTCCGAATGACAAACCGTTTAAAGATTTGGAGAGCTGATTCAGAGCTTTAAAAACTTCATGTTTTGATGAAGACCCAAATCTCAAGTCTGGTTGGTCGAAAATGGGGAGAAAGGCAGTACTTCAGTGCTGCCAGGCAGTTCTGCGCACCTCTGGTAACAAGGCCATAACTCTCTGCTCCGAGCTCCGAATGATGAACCGTTTGAAGATTTAGAAAGCTAATTCAGAGCTCTAAATCTTTCATGTTATGATGGAAGTCCAGTTCTCGAGTTTTCTGGGTCAAAATGGCGAGCAAAGTCCTAACTCCACTGCTGATCTCGTGAAGCAATCTGCCCTAATTTCGAGCACTCGAAAATTGGCCAGAATGCCCTATGCTTGGTTTGCTCATCCCGGACCTACTTTGGTAAAACGGCCATAACTTTGTGCTCTAAACTCCAAATGATGAACCGTTTGAAGATTTGGAAAGCTAATTCAGAGCTCTAAAAACTTCATGTTTTGGTGGAGATCCAATTCTCAAGGATGATTGGTCGAAAATGAAGATCAAGGCAGAATTTCATTGCTGCCAGGCAGTTCTGCGCACCTCTGGTAACAAGGCCATAACTCTCTGGTCCGAGCTCTGAATGACGAACTTCTTGAAGATTTGGAAAGCTGATTCAGAGCTCTAAATATGCCATTTTATAATGGAAGTCCAATTCTCGAGTTTGCAAGGTCAAAATGGTGAGCAAAGGCCTGACTCCACTGCTGCCAGAAATTCAGAATTGTGCCTTTTGATGGCCAAAACTCCACAAAGCCTTGATTTTGCTCCTTTTTTGGCAAATGGACCTGAAAATGCATAAAAACATAGAAATGAAGATAATCTACATAAATTAACATACAACGGACTTTACTAATGCAATTTAGGGCGCTTGAATATATAATATTCGGCGCTTATCACACCCCCAAACTTACATTTTGCTAGTCCCTTAGCAAAACTACAATGAAAAATTTAATGAAAAGACAACCATGGGCTTGCTACTGCAAAAATATCATCCATGGTAAAATAAGATATATACATTGCTCAAAAAATAACTTGAAATAGAAAAAGAGCTGGAGATGGGGTCATTGGGAAGACTACCTTGCATATATGAAGCGTTGATACAAAAATTGGCTAAATATATTTCCACATACATGCATCAACATCAAAGTCTATATAAATAACTCAATTATCATCTCTTGAATGGAAATCAACTCTAGCTTCAGTGAAAGTGAATTAGATTCTCAACATGCGGCTTTTACTTTCTTTTCCAATTCCAAAGCGCAAGTTTTCAAATCATTGAATTCCCCTTTAAATGAGGTCCCTAAGGCATGATTTTATTTACAAGACAACTTTTGTTGCTTGTTGACAATTTATTGTAACTCAAGCGAAACATAGAATGGTTGTGCAATGCTGAAGTCCCTTAAGCTTTCTAACCAACCCTTGTAGCAAGCGTTAGGCCAACAACTCCCAAACCAGATGGCTTTAGGGTGTTAAGTGTAGAGACACTCCATAGGGCTTAATAGCTCAAGTTGGAAAGGCTACGAACTCCAACGAACCATGTTTATTACCAGTTTATTTTTTTGAATGACCGTGCAATGTTTAAGTCCCTTAAGCTTTCTAACCAACCCCTGTAGCAAGCGTTAGGCCAACAACTCCCAAACCAGACGGTTTTAGGGTGTTAAGTGTAGAGACACTCCTAGGGCTTAATAGCTCGAGTTGGAAAGGCTACGAACGTCAACTGGTCATTATTTTCTTTCCTTTTCAGTTTTTTTTTTTTTTTTTAGATTCATGCCAAAAGTATTCATCCATTAGGTTCATCAAATCAGATTAACTAGGGCAAGGTCAAGGTCAATCAAGTTGCATGCCTCACAGTTAAGTTTCCAATGTGCATCTGTGCATTGTGAAGCTTAAAAGAGTGTCAAATCCAGCGAGAATTTAATTGAGACATTTATACAGACTAATTTGAATCTACATGATCATTTCAACTCAAATTTTCTTTATTTTCAAAAATATCAGCTGCTTCTATACACAAAGTTTTAAACATATGCTTTCATCTCCAACAGGTTTCAAATTCCATTATCATTGCTTAGCAAAAATGTAAAACCAAAAATACATAAATGCACCCCCAAACTTGAATGTCACATTGTCCTCAATGTGAGAAGACAAGTAAATCAAAATAAGCGCAAAGAGGGTAAAAGAACAATAATACCAAGTGGAGTGACGACGACGTAGATGTTCAGCCATGTGAGTGCGCAACGGCGTCCCCCAAACTTGGACATGAAGACCTATCAAGACAGAACTAATGTACACAGGTGAAAGCATAGGTCTCTTAAGAAAAAAAATCAAAACAGAAATGAAAACACTAAGACGAATGTGATTGCAAGGTAAAAATCCATACAAAATACAAATTGGCACACATGAGTCATAAGTGTAAAATGGAAAACAAAACAATGCCAAAAGCCGTGCATTTAGAGAGATAAAGTTGGCTTAGGCAATTCGTCAAACACGTGGTGTGCAAGACAAAAAGGAAGAGGGCCAAAGGTTGATTAGAGATGAGAAAATCCAAAAATTTGGCCCTGCAAATGCAATACACAACTCCCAAACAATCACAAATCCTTCACACAAGCAATCCCATCCTCCATTGATCAAAAATTGAAAGAAAAAGAGGGTAGACACTTACCCAACAATGGAGAACACAAGGCCCATTATTTGTGGTTAATGGAAGATGTGGATGAGAGGTTGATGATGGTGCTTGGGTTAGAGGAGAGTGGGGAAAAAGGTGGAGGAGGTGAAGGTGGGTTTGCATGGGGTGGTGAGGTTGAGGGTGGGTGGGTTGTGAAGTTGGTGGAGGAGAGGGGTTGGCAGCCGAGGAGAGGAGATGAGGTTGAGTGAGAGTTGGGGTGGTGGATGGAGATGCCGAGAGGGTGGGTTTGATGGGTTGAGGTTTGCCGAGAGAGATGAGGAAGGTTGGGGGGTTGATGGTGGTGAGTTATGGGTTGCATGCATGGTGGGATGAGATGAGGGTGGTGAAGTGAGGTTGATGGTGGTTGAATGGTGTGAGGCCGAGAGGGATGGTGGCTCACATTTAGAGTACTCCAAATGGGAGCTAGAGTGCTCTAAATGAAGGCAGTAGCTTGGGATGAGATTGGTTCACATTTAGAGCACTCTAAAATGGAATTAGAGTGCTCTAAAGACAAGCAGCAGCCTCGGAATGATGGTGGAGAAGTTTGGAGCAATCCAAATGGAAGCTAGAGCACTCCAAACTTGGGCAGTGAGCATGCAAAATTGGTGTGGTAATTTGGAGCAATCTGAATGGGATTTGGAGGGCACGAAATTGGCTCAGTAGGCTAGGGGGTGAGCTCGGCTGTGAGGACTGAAGCAATGAGTGAAAGGGAAAACATGCAAGACAGTGAGCACCATAGAAGTTGAATTTGTTGCAATGGAATATGGAATGTGAGCAACATGGAAATGGAAGTTGTTCAAAATGGAGTCCATGCATGGAAATTCCATGCATTTGCATTTGCAATCTCATTCCATGGGAGACAGTGAGCACTATTGCATGCATTTTCATGCATTTTGATGCATTTGCAACATCATTCCAGGAATTTTGCAAGTTGGCGACTTGGAAACAAAAAAAATTTTGCATGTCATTCCCATGGAATGGAAGAATGTCTGAAAATTTTCAAATTGTCTCATAATGCTTGAATGTACTGAAGAAAATTTTCAAATTGCATCATCTTTGGAAAATTTCCAGACTTTGAATGAATTTGAGAATTTTGGAATTTTTCAATATCTCTTCAATGCAACATCACACAATTCATGGAAAATTTTTAAAACTTGCAATGTCAATCCAATGCATGGATTAATTTTTTGAAAATTCTTCAAACTTTGCAATTGTGCACCAATGCTTGGATGAATGTAGAAAATTTTTAAACTTGGCAACTTTTCTCTGATGCATGGAATTTTTTTTTTAAAACTTAGCAACTCCATTTTAATTCAATGCATGGAAAAATTTAAACTTTGCACTTCATCTCAAATGCATGGATGAAATTTGGGAAAATTTTGAGACCTTGCAACTACTCTCTACTGCATAAATGAAATTAAGAAACTTTTCAAACTTTCGCAACATCACACAAATGCATGGATGATTTTGAGGAACCATGATCCAACAATGCATTGAAGATGAGAGGCTATGCATGTGAGTGCCATGTCGAAAGTCCGAGAAAATTGTCTGATAGAGCCGGAAACTTGCGGGAATGAAAACAGGAGTTGAGAAGGTCTAATAAGCCGGTCTAAAATTGTGAAACACAATTGAAGAGCATTCCAGAAAAATCAAATTTTTGGCTTTTCGAAACCATTTCCCGGAAAATTTCAAGGCTCAGGCAATTGAAATGAGGGAAGCTTGGAACATCGAAAGAATTTCTTCCCTTGCTTTGCTAAATTTAATGTCGATAGCTAGACGAACCAGGATCAGGATCCATTGGAGAGATGGATCCTTAACGCTCCGTATGCAACTTGCCTCCTTCATATGGTCTCAGACTTGGATCAATGAATGGTGAGGGATATTGATCCTTCCGAAGAGAAACAAGGTTGGCCTTAGAGGATTTGAGCATCGCTTTTAATCTCACTTCTTTTATTTTCATATTTAAGCAAAGGTGTTGCTTGTTCGAGATTATGGAGGCTCGTTGAATGTCATTGTTTTGACTAACAATGGTAGGATCATGACCTTTCATATTTGCAATCTCCAAGTCATATACCTCATTGTACTCAAATGGTTTGTTCACAGGTTGAGTATCATGGACAATGATTCTAGATTGGGCTGGAATGATTGGAAGAATTTTCAGCAACTTGTCAACATTTTCCTTACCTTTGTCCGGTGGTTCACCCTCAAAATGTTGAGGTAACTCCGGTGAAGAAATGGAAGGAGATGGACAATCCCACGATAGAGATGGATTTGGTGCTTCCCATAAAGGAGAGGAAAATGGTGATGGAATATCAAGCAAGGAGTTGACTTCCCGAATGGATTTGTCCACACCAAAATCCTCAAAATCAAAAGGGACCAAGCAAGCATGTAGGGGATCCTCCGTTGAAGGAGGTGGGATTGGATTTTGAATGTGTTCATCAGCAATAGTGATTTCAAAACACTCATTGTCATCTGAAGGGAGTTGCACAGCATTGAAGATATTGAGCTTAACATTCATATTCCCAAAAGAGATATCCATCAATCCGGATCTACAGTTAATGGAAGCATTAGCTGTAGCTAGAAAAGGACGTCCGAGAATTATGGGAATGTGTTTTCTTGGATCATGGACTGGTTCCGTATCAAGAACCACGAAGTCTACCGGGAAGTAGAATTTGTCCACTTTTATGATCACATCTTCAATAATTCCCCGTGGTTGCTTAATAGATCGATCAGCAAATTGCAACACTATCGGAGTTGGCTTTAGATCTCCCAAACCAAGTTGTAGGTAAACCGAATATGGAATCAAATTCACACTAGCTCCTAAGTCAAGGAGGGCCCTCTCGATTTTGTTGTCACCAATGACACAAGAGATTGTGGGGGCACCCGGATCCTTATACTTCGGAGGAGTGCTGTGCTGAATGATCGCACTAACATTTTCGGTTAACCTCACTTTCTTTGGTAAATGACTTCTGGAAGTGCGCTTTTGAGTGCACAAATCCTTAAGGAATTTTGTATAGGGAGGAATTTGCTTGATAGCATCCAAGAGAGGAAGATTGATCTTTACTTGCCTAAAGACCTCCCACATGTCTTGAATTTTGCAATTCTTATTCCCAAAATGTGTCGACTCTTGAAGACGTTGAGGGAACGGAGCTTTTGGCTCATAAGTAGTTTCCACATTTGGGGTGACATGCGTGGGACTTCCGTGAATGGTATTTGGACAAGAAGAACTTGGATTTGGACTTAAAGAGCTTGAATTTGGATTTTTCAACGGAGGGTTTTTCTCACTTGTGTCTCCATCAACCTTGTTGTCAACCACTCTACCACTCCGAAGGGTGGTGATAGCTTGAACTTGTTCATGAGTCGGCCCACTCGGAGGAGGGGTTTCATCAATCACATGCATTCCTCTAGGATTTTCAAATGGTTGAGCGGGAAGCTTACCCTTGTCTTTTTGAAGAAGTTGGTTCACTTGGTTAGCTATTTGTCCCATTTGATTTTCGAGCCTAGCTATGGATTGAGTATGGGAGTGAACCATTTGGAGAGTAGGTTGCAAGGATGTCAAGAGATGCTTGTTGGAATCTATGATTTGCTTGTTTAATGATTCCATCATTTGCACATTTAATGATTCCATCATTTGCTTGTTTGCAGCCACTATCTCATCAATTGGATTCACAGGAGGTTGAGTGGAGACATTTGGATTGTATGGAGGTTGGTAGCTTGAAGAGGCTTGGAAAGGCCTACCTTGATATTGAGAAGAGGGCTGATTTTGAGGCCCTTGATTTTGAAGTTGGGAATTTTGTGGGGCTTGTTGCCTCCACGAAAAATTCGGATGGTCTCGCCAACCCGGATTGTAGGTGTTGGAATATGGATTGTTCCCGGGCCGTGAGAACATGGCATTAGCTTGCTCTTGGTTGGGATTGGGAAATTGCTCCGGTGTGGGGCAATCTTCCGAGAGATGAAATGGACTATTACATGAGGCACAAACCGAACTTGCCGAATTTTGAGACACTGAAGGAGGAAGATGTGGTGCCATCAATTGGTAGAATTTATGAGCTATGGCATCCACTTGAGATGATTCCTCCCTTATTGATTTTTGTTGACAAGGATTGGTGTTCTTTGGAGTGGTTGAGGTCGGAGCCCTACGAGAATTGTGTTGAAGTGAATTTTCACTCAAATTCTCAAGTAAGGTCCAAGCCTCATCCGCATTCTTGGACATGAACATCCCACCACAAGAAGAGTCAACCATAAATCTATGGGTGTCGGTCAAACCGGCATAGAAAGCTTGCACTAATTGCCATTTTGGGATCAAATGATGAGGACATTTCCGAAGAAGATCTTGTAGCCTTTCCCAAGTCTCATGGAGTTGTTCTCCATCAATTTGAGAAAAGCTTAGAATGGAACGCCTCATTTGGTTGGTTTTACTCACCGGATAATACTTCTTAAGGAATTCTTGTTGCAATTGAGCCCAAGAAGTAATAGAGTTGGGAGCGAGGGAGTTCAACCAATATTTTGCCCTATCCTTTAGGGAGAATGGGAAAAGATGGAGATGAAGTGCATTGTCCGGAAAACCTCTCAACCGGATGGTCGAACAGATTTCAAGGAACTCATCAAGATGCTTATATGGATCTTCATTATCAAAGCCATGAAATGATGGAAGCATTTGAATGGTACTAGACTTGATCTCATATTGAGCGGCATCGATGTTTGGCATCACTATGCAAGATGGAGAAGCATAGGTGGTAGGGATGAAATGATCTCTAAGAGTCATTGGCTCGATATTAGGAATTTCAGCCCTTTCATTCCCCGGATTTCCTACGTTATCCCCCATTATATTGAATTCAGTTCCAAGGTCCCTTATAAGAGTGGGTTCCCTAAGGTTCCGTCTAAGAGTTCTTTCAAGAGAGTTAATATCAATGGGAGAATCGATTGTGGGTAAGGAAAGTGACCTACGACCGAACATCAACAACAAAGCATATACTCAACAAAGCAATTCATCAACCACAACTCCACATACGATGTTCCCTTTCTCCTCAATTATCAAGATAGAAAATGTAAATGGCCACGACAAGGACCGATGCTTGAATACAAAATATAAACAAGTTAAGAGCCTCGACAAGGGCTTCACAACTAAATTAAACACATCCACAATATTCACAATGCGAAACTAGAAGTCAAGAGACTTACCTGGGGTCCTCTAGACTTACAATTTGCTAGCAATCCCACGGCGAGCTTCGAGTCCCTAGAATCTTACAACACGAAGATGATCAAAACATACAAGGAATATTCACAAGACACAATATGCACAATCAGACTAAATTTAACCCTAAACTTTGGTTGCTAAACCGTTTGCAGTCCCCGGCAACGGCGCCAAAAATTGATCGGTTGATCAACTATACATCAACCTTCGCAATAGCACGAATCATTGTAAAATAGGGCTATTGGTCGGGTAAGTCGAACCACTGGGACTGCGCTAGTCTTAAGGCAACCTAAGTGTCTAAAGTCATTTTAGAGTGATAAGGGGTGTTCATAGAGGGTTTGTTTTATGGTCACTAAACTAGGAATTCAAAGTGCATAAAATAATAGTGTTAGTAAATGAGAGTTAGAGATAATAAAAGGGGAAACTAGAGAAGTGAATCCACCTACGCCCTAAATACATGCTAGATTAGGTCTAAATTTAGGGATAAATAGCATATATGCAATGGTCAAGAAATATGAAGCAACTCCGTTGCTTAATAATCATCAAGAAGTTCACTTAATCAAAACAAGAATGGTCTATCAAAAGACAACACATTTGGACTACCTAGACTAGGGTGTAGTATCAAATACATTAACTTAAGCAAAAGACCATCAAGCATTCAATCAAATGATGAAGCACATGAAGGTAAGAATCAAGCATAATCCATCAAAGGAGGTACCTAAGCAATGGAATATCAAGTTTCAAAATCAACATGCCTTGAAAACCATTCATAGTTAATATCTTCATTGTCACTATGAAAATAAAAACAATAAGACTAATGTAAGAATCATCAAGACAAGCTAAATAACTCACATCAATCATTTAAACATGAATATTCATTACAAGAAGTAATAAGCTCTTAAACTATGAAAAGACCAAAGTTTATACATTATAAACCCCAAAATAGAACCTAATCTAGAACATGAACAAAAGGGGAGGCTTCATCACCTCCCTAGATGAGGTTTAGTTACCCATGAGTGAGCTAGAAGAAGGAAGAAGCTTGCCCTTTTCCTCCATTTTCGAGCTCCCTTCCTTTTGCTCCAAGAACCCTCTTCTTCTTGCTCTCTTCTCTCTCCTCTCTCTTGTAGAATATAGGATAATGATGTGTGTGGCCTTCCTTGCCTTATCTACCACCAAAAGGTCACCAACCAACATCTCCAACCACTTCATTAAAGAGGAAAGCAAAGTGAAGAAACCAAGGTGCAAGTGGGCTGAAATGAGCCATTTCCGAAGGGCATTCTGCCCAAAATTCGAGCACTCTAAGCAAGGCCTCGAGCACTCAAATTTAGTGTAAAAATGCCCATGCTTCACTTGCTCCGCCCAGACCTACTTTGGTTAAACAGCCATAACTTTGCACTCCGAACTCCGAATGACAAACCGTTTAAAGATTTGGAGAGCTGATTCAGAGCTTTAAAAACTTCATGTTTTGATGAAGACCCAAATCTCAAGTCTGGTTGGTCGAAAATGGGGAGAAAGGCAGTACTTCAGTGCTGCCAGGCAGTTCTGCGCACCTCTGGTAACAAGGCCATAACTCTCTGCTCCGAGCTCCGAATGATGAACCGTTTGAAGATTTAGAAAGCTAATTCAGAGCTCTAAATCTTTCATGTTATGATGGAAGTCCAGTTCTCGAGTTTTCTGGGTCAAAATGGCGAGCAAAGTCCTAACTCCACTGCTGATCTCGTGAAGCAATCTGCCCTAATTTCGAGCACTCGAAAATTGGCCAGAATGCCCTATGCTTGGTTTGCTCATCCCGGACCTACTTTGGTAAAACGGCCATAACTTTGTGCTCTAAACTCCAAATGATGAACCGTTTGAAGATTTGGAAAGCTAATTCAGAGCTCTAAAAACTTCATGTTTTGGTGGAGATCCAATTCTCAAGGATGATTGGTCGAAAATGAAGATCAAGGCAGAATTTCATTGCTGCCAGGCAGTTCTGCGCACCTCTGGTAACAAGGCCATAACTCTCTGGTCCGAGCTCTGAATGACGAACTTCTTGAAGATTTGGAAAGCTGATTCAGAGCTCTAAATATGCCATTTTATAATGGAAGTCCAATTCTCGAGTTTGCAAGGTCAAAATGGTGAGCAAAGGCCTGACTCCACTGCTGCCAGAAATTCAGAATTGTGCCTTTTGATGGCCAAAACTCCACAAAGCCTTGATTTTGCTCCTTTTTTGGCAAATGGACCTGAAAATGCATAAAAACATAGAAATGAAGATAATCTACATAAATTAACATACAACGGACTTTACTAATGCAATTTAGGGCGCTTGAATATATAATATTCGGCGCTTATCAGGTACCTACTGTGTCACTAACATTCTTAAGGTATAAAGATGAAAACTTTGAAGGAAAATGAGAGTTTTGAGTTAAATCTATTCAAGTTCCCTTTGACGTTCCGATTAGTGTTTTAATGAGTAAAACTGAATCTTTGAATGAAAATACCTCAATCAAGGTTCCTATTATGTCACCAGACGATTTTAATGTATAAAGATTAAATCTCTGAAAGAAAATGAGAGTTTTCAGTTAAACTTATTCGAGCTCCCTTTGTCGTCACAATGAGTGTTTTAATAACTAAAAAGTGAATCCTTGAATGAAATTACCTCAATCAAGGTACGTATATGTCACTAGACCATTTTAATGTATAAAGATTGAAATACTGAATCTTTGAAAGAGAGTTAGAGTTTTTGAGTTTAACATATACGAGGTCCCTTTGAAGTCGCGAAGAGTGGTTTTACTGCTAAAGATAGAATCTTTGTAAGAAAGTGAGAGTTTTGAGTTTAAAATATTCAGGTTCCCTGCGAAGTCGCAAAGAGTGTTTCAATGACTAAAGATTGAATCTCTGAATTAAAATGTCTCAATCAAGGAACCTATTATGTCATTTGACCTTTTTAATGAGAGTTTTGAATTAAGATCATTAGAGTTCCTTTGACGTCCCGAAGAGTCTTGTAATGATGAAAGATTATATCTTTGAATGAAAATACCTCAATTAAGGTACCTATTATGTCAGTAGACCATTTTAATGTATAAAGATTAAGTCTTTGAAAGAAAATGTGAGTTTTGAGTTAAACTTATTCGAGTTCCCTTTGACATCACAAAGAGTGTTTTAATGAGTAAATACTGAATCTTTGAATGAAATTACATCATTCAATGGACCTATTATGTCAGTAGACCTTTTTAATGTATAAAGATTGAATCTTTGAAAGAAAATGAGAGCTTTGAGTTTAACTTATTCGAGTTCCCGATAAGGTTGAGAAGAGTGTTTTTTAGTGAGTAAAGATTGTATCTTTGAATGAAACTACCTCAATAAGGGCACCTATTTTGTTACTAGACCATTTTAATGTCCAAAGATTTCTTTGACAGAAAATAAGAGTTTTTGAGTTAAACGTATTCGAGTTCCCTTTGACGTCACAAAAGAGTGTTTTAATGAGTAAAGATGGAATCTTCGAATGAAATTACCTTAATCAAGGTTCCTATTATGTCATTAGAACTTTTTAACGTGTAAAAATTGAATCTTCGAAAGAAAATAAGAGTTTTGAGATCAACTTATTCGAGTTCCCTATGAAGTCACGGGTCAAGGCACCTATTGTGTCACTAGATCTATTTATTGTATAATGATTGAATCTTTGAAAGAAAATGAGAGTTTTGAGTTAAACTTATTCGAGTTCCCTTTGACATCACGAAAAGTGTTTTAATGAGCAAAGATTGAATCTTTGAATGAAATGACCTCAATCAAGGCACCTATTGTGTCACTGGACTTTTCTAATGTATGAAGATTCAATCTCTGAAAAAAAACTGAGAGTTTTAAGTTTAACTTATTCGAGATCCCTATGAAGTCACGGAAAGTGTTTTAATGAGTAAAGAATGAATCTTCGAATGAAAATACCTCAATCAAGGTACCTATTATGTCACTAGCCCATTTCAATGTGTAAAGAATAAATCTTTGAAAGAAAATGAGAGTTTTCAGTTAAAATTATTTGAGTTCCCTTTGACGACACGAAGAGTGTTTTAATGAGTAAAGATAGAATCTTTGAAAGAAATTACCCTGATCATGGTACCTATTATGTCACTAGACCGTTTTAACGTATTAAGATTGAATCTTTGAAAGAAAATGAGAGTTTAGAATTTAGCTTATTCGAGTTCCCTTTGAAGTCGCGAAGAGTGTTTTTATGACTAAAGATTGAATCTCTGAATGAAAATACCTCAATCAAGGTACCTATTACGTCAGTAGACCATTTTAATTTGCAAAGTTTAAATCTTCGATTGAAAATGCGAGTTTTGAGTTAAACTTATTCGAGTTCCCTTTGTCGTCACGAAGAGTGTTTTAATGAGTAAAGATTGATTCCTTGAATGAAATTACCCCAATCACGGTTCCTATTATGTCGCTAGACCAATTTAATGTATCAAGATTGGATCTTCGAAAGAAAAGGAGGGTTGTGAGTTAAACTTATTCGAGTTCCCTTTGACGTCCTTAAGAGTGTTTTAATGAGTAAAGATTGAATCTTTGAATGAAAATACCTCAATCAAGGTACCTATTATGTCATTAGACCATTTTGATGTTTAAAGATTAAATCTTTGAAAAAAAATGCGAGTTTTGAGTTAAACTTATTCGAGTTCCCTTTGTCGTCACGAAGAGTGTTTTAATGAGCAATGATTGGAATCTTTGAATGAAATTACCTCAATCAAAGTATCTATATGTCAGTAGACCATTTTAATGTATAAAGGTTGAAATATTGAATTACCTCAATCAAGGTACCAATTATGTCACTAGATCTATTTCATGTATAAAGATTGAATCTTTGAAAGAATGAGAGTTGTGAGTTAAACTTATTCGAGTTCCCCTTAACGACCTGAAGAGTGTTTTAGTGAGTAAGGATTGAATCTTTGAAAGAAAATACCTCAATTAAGGTACCTACTGTGTCACTAACATTCTTAAGGTATAAAGATGAAAACTTTGAAGGAAAATGAGAGTTTTGAGTTAAATCTATTCAAGTTCCCTTTGACGTTCCGATTAGTGTTTTAATGAGTAAGACTGAATCTTTGAATGAAAATACCTCAATCAAGGTTCCTATTATGTCACCAGACGATTTTAATGTATAAAGATTAAATCTCTGAAAGAAAATGAGAGTTTTCAGTTAAACTTATTCGAGCTCCCTTTGTCGTCACAATGAGTGTTTTAATAACTAAAAAGTGAATCTTTGAATGAAATTACCTCAATCAAGGTACGTATATGTCACTAGACCATTTTAATGTATAAAGATTGAAATACTGAATCTTTGAAAGAGAGTTAGAGATTTTGAGTTTAACATATTCGAGGTCCCTTTGAAGTCGCGAAGAGTGGTTTACTGCTAAAGATAGAATCTTTGTAAGAAAGTGAGAGTTTTGAGTTTGAAATACTCAGGTTCCCTGCGAAGTCGCAAAGAGTGTTTCAATGACTAAAGATTGAATCTCTGAATTAAAATGTCTCAATCAAGGAACCTATTATGTCATTTGACCTTTTTAATGAGAGTTTTGAATTAAGCTTATTAGAGTTCCTTTGACGTCCCGAAGAGTCTTGTAATGATGAGAGATTATATCTTTGAATGAAAATACCTCAATTAAGGTACCTATTATGTCAGTAGACCATTTTAATGTATAAAGATTAAGTCTTTGAAAGAAAATGTGAGTTTTGAGTTAAACTTATTCGAGTTCCCTTTGACATCACGAAGAGTGTTTTAATGAGTAAATACTGAATCTTTGAATGAAATTACTTCATTCAATGGACCTATTATGTCAGTAGACCTTTTTAATGTATAAAGATTGAATCTTTAAAAGAAAATGAGAGCTTTGAGTTTAACTTATTCGAGTTCGCTTTGACATCACGAAGAGTGTTTTAATGAGTAAATACAGAATCTTTGAATGAAATTACATCATTCAATGGACCTATTATGTCAGTAGAACTTTTTAATGTGTAAAGATTGAATCTTTGAAAGAAAATGAGAGCTTTGAGTTTAACTTATTCGAGTTCCCGATAAGGTTGAGAAGAGTGTTTTTTAGTGAGTAAAGATTGTATCTTTGAATGAAACTACCTCAATAAGGGCACCTATTTTGTTACTAGACCATTTTAATGTCCAAAGATTTCTTTGACAGAAAATAAGAGTTTTTGAGTTAAACGTATTCGAGTTGCCTTTGACGTCACAAAAGAGTGTTTTAATGAGTAAAGATGGAATCTTCGAATGAAATTACCTTAATCAAGGTTCCTATTATGTCATTAGAACTTTTTAACGTGTAAAAATTGAATCTTTGAAAGAAAATAAGAGTTTTGAGATCAACTTATTCGAGTTCCCTATGAAGTCACGGGTCAAGGCACCTATTGTGTCACTAGATCTATTTATTGTATAATGATTGAATCTTTGAAAGAAAATGAGAGTTTTGAGTTCAACTTATTCGAGTTCCCTTTGACATCACGAAAAGTGTTTTAATGAGCAAAGATTGAATCTTTGAATGAAATGACCTCAATCAAGGCACCTATTGTGTCACTGGACCTTTCTAATGTATGAATATTCAATCTCTGAAAAAAACTGAGAGTTTTAAGTTTAACTTATTCGAGATCCCTATGAAGTCACGGAGAGTGTTTTAATGAGTAAAGAATGAATCTTCGAATGAAAATACCTCAATCAAGGTACCTATTATGTCACTAGCCCATTTCAATGTGTAAAGAATAAATCTTTGAAAGAAAATGAGAGTTTTCAGTTAAAATTATTTGAGTTCCCTTTGACGACACGAAGAGTGTTTTAATGAGTAAAGATAGAATCTTTGAAAGAAATTACCCTGATCATGGTACCTATTATGTCACTAGACCGTTTTAACGTATTAAGATTGAATCTTTAAAAGAAAATGAGAGTTTAGAATTTAGCTTATTCGAGTTCCCTTTGAAGTCGCGAAGAGTGTTTTTATGACTAAAGATTGAATCTCTGAATGAAAATACCTCAATCAAGGTACCTATTATGTCAGTAGACCATTTTAATTTGCAAAGTTTAAATCTTCGATTGAAAATGCGAGTTTTGAGTTAAACTTATTCGAGTTCCCTTTGTCGTCACGAAGAATGTCTTAATGAGTAAAGATTGATTCCTTGAATGAAATTACCCCAATCACGGTACCTATTATGTCACTAGACCATTTTAATGTATCAAGATTGGATCTTCGAAAGAAAAGGAGGGTTGTGAGTTAAACTTATTCGAGTTCCCTTTGAAGTCCTAAAGAGTGTTTTAATGAGTAAAGATTGAATCTTTGAATGAAAATACCTCAATCAAGGTACCTATTATGTCACTAGACCATTTTGATGTTTAAAGATTAAATCTTTGAAAAAAAATGCGAGTTTTGAGTTAAACTTATTCGAGTTCCCTTTGTCGTCACGAAGAGTGTTTTAATGAGCAATGATTGGAATCTTTGAATGAAATTACCTCAATCAAAGTATCTATATGTCAGTAGACCATTTTAATGTATAAAGGTTGAAATATTGAATTACCTCAATCAAGGTACCAATTATGTCACTAGATCTATTTCATGTATAAAGATTGAATCTTTGAAAGAATGAGAGTTGTGAGTTAAACTTATTCGAGTTCCCCTTAACGACCTGAAGAGTGTTTTAGTGAGTAAGGATTGAATCTTTGAAAGAAAATACCTCAATCAAGGTACCTACTGTGTCACTAACATTCTTAAGGTATAAAGATGAAAACTTTGAAGGAAAATGAGAGTTTTGAGTTAAATCTATTCAAGTTCCCTTTGACGTTCCGATTAGTGTTTTAATGAGTAAGACTGAATCTTTGAATGAAAATACCTCAATCAAGGTTCCTATTATGTCACCAGACGATTTTAATGTATAAAGATTAAATCTCTGAAAGAAAATGAGAGTTTTCAGTTAAACTTATTCGAGCTCCCTTTGTCGTCACAATGAGTGTTTTAATAACTAAAAAGTGAATCTTTGAATGAAATTACCTCAATCAAGGTACGTATATGTCACTAGACCATTTTAATGTATAAAGATTGAAATACTGAATCTTTGAAAGAGAGTTAGAGATTTTGAGTTTAACATATTCGAGGTCCCTTTGAAGTCGCGAAGAGTGGTTTACTGCTAAAGATAGAATCTTTGTAAGAAAGTGAGAGTTTTGAGTTTGAAATACTCAGGTTCCCTGCGAAGTCGCAAAGAGTGTTTCAATGACTAAAGATTGAATCTCTGAATTAAAATGTCTCAATCAAGGAACCTATTATGTCATTTGACCTTTTTAATGAGAGTTTTGAATTAAGCTTATTAGAGTTCCTTTGACGTCCCGAAGAGTCTTGTAATGATGAGAGATTATATCTTTGAATGAAAATACCTCAATTAAGGTACCTATTATGTCAGTAGACCATTTTAATGTATAAAGATTAAGTCTTTGAAAGAAAATGTGAGTTTTGAGTTAAACTTATTCGAGTTCCCTTTGACATCACGAAGAGTGTTTTAATGAGTAAATACTGAATCTTTGAATGAAATTACTTCATTCAATGGACCTATTATGTCAGTAGACCTTTTTAATGTATAAAGATTGAATCTTTAAAAGAAAATGAGAGCTTTGAGTTTAACTTATTCGAGTTCGCTTTGACATCACGAAGAGTGTTTTAATGAGTAAATACAGAATCTTTGAATGAAATTACATCATTCAATGGACCTATTATGTCAGTAGAACTTTTTAATGTGTAAAGATTGAATCTTTGAAAGAAAATGAGAGCTTTGAGTTTAACTTATTCGAGTTCCCGATAAGGTTGAGAAGAGTGTTTTTTAGTGAGTAAAGATTGTATCTTTGAATGAAACTACCTCAATAAGGGCACCTATTTTGTTACTAGACCATTTTAATGTCCAAAGATTTCTTTGACAGAAAATAAGAGTTTTTGAGTTAAACGTATTCGAGTTGCCTTTGACGTCACAAAAGAGTGTTTTAATGAGTAAAGATGGAATCTTCGAATGAAATTACCTTAATCAAGGTTCCTATTATGTCATTAGAACTTTTTAACGTGTAAAAATTGAATCTTTGAAAGAAAATAAGAGTTTTGAGATCAACTTATTCGAGTTCCCTATGAAGTCACGGGTCAAGGCACCTATTGTGTCACTAGATCTATTTATTGTATAATGATTGAATCTTTGAAAGAAAATGAGAGTTTTGAGTTCAACTTATTCGAGTTCCCTTTGACATCACGAAAAGTGTTTTAATGAGCAAAGATTGAATCTTTGAATGAAATGACCTCAATCAAGGCACCTATTGTGTCACTGGACCTTTCTAATGTATGAATATTCAATCTCTGAAAAAAACTGAGAGTTTTAAGTTTAACTTATTCGAGATCCCTATGAAGTCACGGAGAGTGTTTTAATGAGTAAAGAATGAATCTTCGAATGAAAATACCTCAATCAAGGTACCTATTATGTCACTAGCCCATTTCAATGTGTAAAGAATAAATCTTTGAAAGAAAATGAGAGTTTTCAGTTAAAATTATTTGAGTTCCCTTTGACGACACGAAGAGTGTTTTAATGAGTAAAGATAGAATCTTTGAAAGAAATTACCCTGATCATGGTACCTATTATGTCACTAGACCGTTTTAACGTATTAAGATTGAATCTTTAAAAGAAAATGAGAGTTTAGAATTTAGCTTATTCGAGTTCCCTTTGAAGTCGCGAAGAGTGTTTTTATGACTAAAGATTGAATCTCTGAATGAAAATACCTCAATCAAGGTACCTATTATGTCAGTAGACCATTTTAATTTGCAAAGTTTAAATCTTCGATTGAAAATGCGAGTTTTGAGTTAAACTTATTCGAGTTCCCTTTGTCGTCACGAAGAATGTCTTAATGAGTAAAGATTGATTCCTTGAATGAAATTACCCCAATCACGGTACCTATTATGTCACTAGACCATTTTAATGTATCAAGATTGGATCTTCGAAAGAAAAGGAGGGTTGTGAGTTAAACTTATTCGAGTTCCCTTTGAAGTCCTAAAGAGTGTTTTAATGAGTAAAGATTGAATCTTTGAATGAAAATACCTCAATCAAGGTACCTATTATGTCACTAGACCATTTTGATGTTTAAAGATTAAATCTTTGAAAAAAAATGCGAGTTTTGAGTTAAACTTATTCGAGTTCCCTTTGTCGTCACGAAGAGTGTTTTAATGAGCAATGATTGGAATCTTTGAATGAAATTACCTCAATCAAAGTATCTATATGTCAGTAGACCATTTTAATGTATAAAGGTTGAAATATTGAATTACCTCAATCAAGGTACCAATTATGTCACTAGATCTATTTCATGTATAAAGATTGAATCTTTGAAAGAATGAGAGTTGTGAGTTAAACTTATTCGAGTTCCCCTTAACGACCTGAAGAGTGTTTTAGTGAGTAAGGATTGAATCTTTGAAAGAAAATACCTCAATCAAGGTACCTACTGTGTCACTAACATTCTTAAGGTATAAAGATGAAAACTTTGAAGGAAAATGAGAGTTTTGAGTTAAATCTATTCAAGTTCCCTTTGACGTTCCGATTAGTGTTTTTATGAGTAAGACTGAATCTTTGAATGAAAATACCTCAATCAAGGTTCCTATTATGTCAGCAGAGGATTTTAATGTATAAAGATTAAATCTCTGAAAGAAAATGAGAGTTTTCAGTTAAACTTATTCGAGCTCTCTTTGTCGTCACAATGAGTGTTTTAATAACTAAAAAGTGAATCCTTGAATGAAATTACCTCAATCAAGGTACGTATATGTCACTAGACCATTTTAATGTATAAAGATTGAAATACTGAATCTTTGAAAGAGAGTTAGAGTTTTTGAGTTTAACATATTCGAGGTCCCTTTGAAGTCACGAAGAGTGGTTTTACTGCTAAAGATAGAATCTTTGTAAGAAAGTGAGAGTTTTGAGTTTAAAATATTCAGGTTCCCTGCGAAGTCGCAAAGAGTGTTTCAATGACTAAAGATTGAATCTCTGAATTAAAATGTCTCAATCAAGGAACCTATTATGTCATTTGACCTTTTTAATGAGAGTTTTGAATTAAGCTTATTAGAGTTCCTTTGACGTCCCGAAGAGTCTTGTAATGATGAAAGATTATATCTTTGAATGAAAATACCTCAATTAAGGTACCTATTATGTCAGTAGACCATTTTAATGTATAAAGATTAAGTCTTTGAAAGAAAATGTGAGTTTTGAGTTAAACTTATTCGAGTTCGCTTTGACATCACGAAGAGTGTTTTAATGAGTAAATACTGAATCTTTGAATGAAATTACATCATTCAATGGACCTATTATGTCAGTAGACCTTTTTAATGTATAAAGATTGAATCTTTGAAAGAAAATGAGAGCTTTGAGTTTAACTTGTTCGAGTTCCCGATAAGGTTGAGAAGAGTGTTTTTTAGTGAGTAAAGATTGTATCTTTGAATGAAACTACCTCAATAAGGGCACCTATTTTGTTACTAGACCATTTTAATGTCCAAAGATTTCTTTGACAGAAAATAAGAGTTTTTGAGTTAAACGTATTCGAGTTCCCTTTGACGTCACAAAAGAGTGTTTTAATGAGTAAAGATGGAATCTTCGAATGAAATTACCGTAATCAAGGTTCCTATTATGTCATTAGAACTTTTTAACGTGTAAAAATTGAATCTTTGAATGAAAATAAGAGTTTTGAGATCAACTTATTCGAGTTCCCTATGAAGTCATGGGTCAAGGCACCTATTGTGTCACTAGATCTATTTATTGTATAATGATTGAATCTTTAAAAGAAAATGAGAGTTTTGAGTTCAACTTATTCGAGTTCCCTTCGACATCACGAAAAGTGTTTTAATGAGCAAAGAATGAATCTTTGAATGAAATGACCTCAATCAAGGCACCTATTGTGTCACTGGACCTTTCTAATGTATGAAGATTCAATCTCTGAAAAAAATTGAGAGTTTTAAGTTTAACTTATTCGAGATCCCTATGAAGTCACGGAGAGTGTTTTAATGAGTAAAGAATGAATCTTCGAATGAAAATACCTCAATCAAGGTACCTATTATGTCACTAGCCCATTTCAATGTGTAAAGAATAAATCTTTGAAAGAAAATGAAAGTTTTCAATTAAAATTACTTGAGTTCCCTTTGACGACACGAAGAGTGTTTTAATGAGTAAAGATAGAATCTTTGAAAGAAATTACCCTGATCATGGTACCTATTATGTCACTAGACCGTTTTAACGTATTAAGATTGAATCTTTGAAAGAAAATGAGAGTTTAGAATTTAGCTTATTCGAGTTCCCTTTGAAGTCGCGAAGAGTGTTTTTATGACTAAAGATTGAATCTCTGGATGAAAATACCTCAATCAAGGTACCTATTATGTCAGTAGACCATTTTAATTTGCAAAGTTTAAATCTTCGATTGAAAATGCAAGTTTTGAGTTAAACTTATTCGAGTTCCCTTTGTCGTCACGAAGAGTGTTTTAATGAGTAAAGATTGATTCCTTGAATGAAATTACCACAATCACGGTACCTATTATGTCACTAGACCATTTTAATGTATCAAGATTGGATCTTCGAAAGAAAAGGAGGGTTGTGAGTTAAACTTATTCGAGTTCCCTTTGACGTCCTCAAGAGTGTTTTAATGAGTAAAGATTGAATCTTTGAATGAAAATACCTCAATCAAGGTACCTATTATGTCACTAGACCATTTTGATGTTTAAAGATTAAATCTTTGAAAAAAAATGCGAGTTTTGAGTTAAACTTATTCGAGTTCCCTTTGTCGTCACGAAGAGTGTTTTAATGAGCAATGATTGGAATCTTTGAATGAAATTACCTCAATCAATGTATCTGTATGTCAGTAGACCATTTTAATGTATAAAGGTTGAAATATTGAATCACTTCAATCAAGGTACCTATTATGTCACTAGATCTATTTCATGTATAAAGATTGAATCTTTGAAAGAATGAGAGTTGTGAGTTAAACTTATTCGAGTTCCCCTTAACGACCTGAAGAGTGTCTTAGTGAGTAAGGATTGAATCTTTGAAAGAAAATACCTCAATCAAGGTACCTACTGTGTCACTAACATTCTTAAGGTATAAAGATGAAAACTTTGAAAGAAAATGAGAGTTTTGAGTTAAATCTATTCAAGTTCCCTTTGACGTTCCGATTAGTGTTTTAAGGAGCAAGACTGAATCTTTGAATGAAAATACCTCAATCAAGGTTCCTATTATGTCACCAGACGATTTTAATGTATAAAGATTAAATCTCTGAAAGAAAATGAGAGTTTACAGCTAAACTTATTCGAGTTCCCTTTATCGTCACAATGAGTGTTTTAATAACTAAAAAGTGAATCTTTGAATGAAATTACCTCAATCAAGGTACGTATATGTCACTAGACCATTTTAATGTATAAAGATTGAAATACTGAATCTTTGAAAGAGAGTTAGAGTTTTTGAGTTTAACATATTCGAGGTCCCTTTGAAGTCGTGAAGAGTGGTTTTACTGCTAAAGATAGAATCTTTGTAAGAAAGTGAGAGTTTTGAGTTTAAAATATTCAGGTTCCCTGCGAAGTCGCAAAGAGTGTTTCAATGACTAAAGATTGAATCTCTGAATTAAAATGTCTCTATCAAGGAACCTATTATGTCATTTGACCTTTTTAATGAGAGTTTTGAATTAAGCTTATTAGAGTTCCTTTGACGTCCCGAAGAGTCTTGTAATGATGAAAGATTATATCTTTGAATGAAAATACCTCAATTAAGGTACCTATTATGTCAGTAGACCATTTTAATGTATAAAGATTAAGTCTTTGAAAGAAAATGTGATTTTTGAGTTCAACTTATTCGAGTTCCCTTTGACATCACGAAGAGTGTTTTAATGAGTAAATACTGAATCTTTGAATGAAATTACATCATTCAATGGACCTATTATGTCAGTAGACCTTTTTAATGTATAAAGATTGAATCTTTGAAAGAAAATGAGAGCTTTGAGTTTAACTTATTCGAGTTCCCGATAAGATTGAGAAGAGTGTTTTTTAGTGAGTAAAGATTGTATCTTTGAACGAAACTACCTCAATAAGGGCACCTATTTTGTTACTAGACCATTTTAATGTCCAAAGATTTCTTTGACAGAAAATAAGAGTTTTTGAGTTAAACGTATTCGAGTTCCCTTTGACGTCACAAAAGAGTGTTTTAATGAGTAAAGATGGAATCTTCGAATGAAATTACCTTAATCAAAGTTCCTATTATGTCATTAGAACTTTTTAACGTGTAAAAATTGAATCTTTGAAAGAAAATAAGAGTTTTGAGATCAACTTATTCGAGTTCCCTATGAAGTCACGGGTCAAGGCACCTATTGTGTCACTAGATCTATTTATTGTATAATGATTGAATCTTTGAAAGAAAATGAGAGTTTTGAGTTCAACTTATTCGAGTTCCCTTTGACATCACGAAAAGTGTTTTAATGAGCAAAGATTGAATCTTTGAATGAAATGACCTCAATCAAGGCACCTATTGTGTCACTGGACCTTTCTAATGTATGAAGATTCAATCTCTGAAGAAAACTGAGAGTTTTAAGTTTAACTTATTCGAGATCCCTATGAAGTCACAAAGAGTGTTTTAATGAGTAAAGAATGAATCTTCGAATGAAAAAACCTCAATCAAGGTACCTATTTTGTCACTAGCCCATTTCAATGTGTAAAGAATAAATCTTTGAAAGAAAATGAGAGTTTTCAGTTAAAATTATTTGAGTTCCCTTTGACGACACGAAGAGTGTTTTAATGAGTAAAGATAGAATCTTTGAAAGAAATTACCCTGATCATGGTACCTATTATGTCAATAGACCGTTTTAACGTATTAAGATTGAATCTTTGAAAGAAAATGAGAGTTTAGAATTTAGCTTATTCGAGTTCCCTTTGAAGTCGCGAAGAGTGTTTTTATGACTAAAGATTGAATCTCTGGATGAAAATACCTCAATCAAGGCACCTATTATGTCAGTAGACCATTTTAATTTGCAAAGTTTAAATCTTCGATTGAAAATGCGAGTTTTGAGTTAAACTTATTCGAGTTCCCTTTGTCGTCACGAATAGTGTTTTAATGAGTAAAGATTGATTCCTTGAATGAAATTACCCCAATCACGGTACCTATTATGTCACTAGACCATTTTAATGTATCAAGATTGGATCTTCGAAAGAAAAGGAGGGTTGTGAGTTAAACTTATTCGAGATCCCTTTGACGTCCTGAAGAGTGTTTTAATGAGTAAAGATTGAATCTTTGAATGAAAATACCTCAATCAAGGTACCTATTATGTCACTAGACCATTTTGATGTTTAAAGATTAAATCTTTGAAAAAAAATGCGAGTTTTGAGTTAAACTTATTCGAGTTCCCTTTGTCGTCGCGAAGAGTGTTTTAATGAGCAATGATTGGAATCTTTGAATGAAATTACCTCAATCAAAGTATCTATATGTCAGTAGACCATTTTAATGTATAAAGGTTGAAATATTGAATCACCTCAATCAAGGTACCTATTATGTCACTAGATCTATTTCATGTATAAAGGTTGAATCTTTGAAAGAATGAGAGTTGTGAGTTAAACTTATTCGAGTTCCCCTTAACGACCTGAAGAGTGTCTTAGTGAGTAAGGATTGAATCTTTGAAAGAAAATACCTCAATCAAGGTACCTACTGTGTCACTAACATTCTTAAGGTATAAAGATGAAAACTTTGAAGGAAAATGAGAGTTTTGAGTTAAATCTATTCAAGTTCCCTTTGACGTTCCGATTAGTGTTTTAATGAGTAAGACTGAATCTTTGAATGAAAGTACCTCAATCAAGGTTCCTATTATGTCACCAGACGATTTTAATGTATAAAGATTAAATCTCTGAAAGAAAATGAGAGTTTTCAGCTAAACTTATTCGAGTTCCCTTTGTCATCACAACGAGTGTTTTAATAACTAAAAAGTGAATCTTTGAATGAAATTACCTCAATCAAGGTACGTATATGTCACTAGACCATTTTAATGTATAAAGATTGAAATACTGAATCTTTGAAAGAGAGTTAGAGTTTTTGAGTTTAACATATTCGAGGTCCCTTTGAAGTCGCGAAGAGTGGTTTTACTGCTAAAGATAGAATCTTTGTAAGAAAGTGAGAGTTTTGAGTTTAAAATATTCGGGTTCCCTGCGAAGTCGCAAAGAGTGTTTCAATGACTAAAGATTGAATCTCTGAATTAAAATGTCTCTATCAAGGAACCTATTATGTCATTTGACCTTTTTAATGAGAGTTTTGAATTAAGCTTATTAGAGTTCCTTTGACGTCCCGAAGAGTCTTGTAATGATGAAAGATTATATCTTTGAATGAAAATACCTCAATTAAGGTACCTATTATGTCAGTAGACCATTTTAATGTATAAAGATTAAGTCTTTGAAAGAAAATGTGATTTTTGAGTTAAACTTATTCGAGTTCCCTTTGACATCACAAAGAGTGTTTTAATGAGTAAATACTGAATCTTTGAATGAAATTACATCATTCAATGGACCTATTATGTCAGTAGACCTTTTTATTGTATAAAGATTGAATCTTTGAAAGAAAATGAGAGCTTTGAGTTTAACTTATTCGAGTTCCCGATAAGGTTGAGAAGAGTGTTTTTTAGTGAGTAAAGATTGTATCTTTGAACGAAACTACCTCAATAAGGGCACCTATTTTGTTACTAGACCATTTTAATGTCCAAAGATTTCTTTGACAGAAAATAAGAGTTTTTGAGTTAAACGTATTCGAGTTCCCTTTGACGTCACAAAAGAGTGTTTTAATGAGTAAAGATGGAATCTTCGAATGAAATTACCTTAATCAAAGTTCCTATTATGTCATTAGAACTTTTTAACGTGTAAAAATTGAATCTTTGAAAGAAAATAAGAGTTTTGAGATCAACTTATTCGAGTTCCCTATGAAGTCACGGGTCAAGGCACCTATTGTGTCACTAGATCTATTTATTGTATAATGATTGAATCTTTGAAAGAAAATGAGAGTTTTGAGTTCAACTTATTCGAGTTCCCTTTGACATCACGAAAAGTGTTTTAATGAGCAAAGATTGAATCTTTGAATGAAATGACCTCAATCAAGGCACCTATTGTGTCACTGGACCTTTCTAATGTATGAAGATTCAATCTCTGAAGAAAACTGAGAGTTTTAAGTTTAACTTATTCGAGATCCCTATGAAGTCACAAAGAGTGTTTTAATGAGTAAAGAATGAATCTTCGAATGAAAAAACCTCAATCAAGGTACCTATTTTGTCACTAGCCCATTTCAATGTGTAAAGAATAAATCTTTGAAAGAAAATGAGAGTTTTCAGTTAAAATTATTTGAGTTCCCTTTGACGACACGAAGAGTGTTTTAATGAGTAAAGATAGAATCTTTGAAAGAAATTACCCTGATCATGGTACCTATTATGTCAATAGACCGTTTTAACGTATTAAGATTGAATCTTTGAAAGAAAATGAGAGTTTAGAATTTAGCTTATTCGAGTTCCCTTTGAAGTCGCGAAGAGTGTTTTTATGACTAAAGATTGAATCTCTGGATGAAAATACCTCAATCAAGGCACCTATTATGTCAGTAGACCATTTTAATTTGCAAAGTTTAAATCTTCGATTGAAAATGCGAGTTTTGAGTTAAACTTATTCGAGTTCCCTTTGTCGTCACGAATAGTGTTTTAATGAGTAAAGATTGATTCCTTGAATGAAATTACCCCAATCACGGTACCTATTATGTCACTAGACCATTTTAATGTATCAAGATTGGATCTTCGAAAGAAAAGGAGGGTTGTGAGTTAAACTTATTCGAGATCCCTTTGACGTCCTGAAGAGTGTTTTAATGAGTAAAGATTGAATCTTTGAATGAAAATACCTCAATCAAGGTACCTATTATGTCACTAGACCATTTTGATGTTTAAAGATTAAATCTTTGAAAAAAAATGCGAGTTTTGAGTTAAACTTATTCGAGTTCCCTTTGTCGTCGCGAAGAGTGTTTTAATGAGCAATGATTGGAATCTTTGAATGAAATTACCTCAATCAAAGTATCTATATGTCAGTAGACCATTTTAATGTATAAAGGTTGAAATATTGAATCACCTCAATCAAGGTACCTATTATGTCACTAGATCTATTTCATGTATAAAGGTTGAATCTTTGAAAGAATGAGAGTTGTGAGTTAAACTTATTCGAGTTCCCCTTAACGACCTGAAGAGTGTCTTAGTGAGTAAGGATTGAATCTTTGAAAGAAAATACCTCAATCAAGGTACCTACTGTGTCACTAACATTCTTAAGGTATAAAGATGAAAACTTTGAAGGAAAATGAGAGTTTTGAGTTAAATCTATTCAAGTTCCCTTTGACGTTCCGATTAGTGTTTTAATGAGTAAGACTGAATCTTTGAATGAAAGTACCTCAATCAAGGTTCCTATTATGTCACCAGACGATTTTAATGTATAAAGATTAAATCTCTGAAAGAAAATGAGAGTTTTCAGCTAAACTTATTCGAGTTCCCTTTGTCATCACAACGAGTGTTTTAATAACTAAAAAGTGAATCTTTGAATGAAATTACCTCAATCAAGGTACGTATATGTCACTAGACCATTTTAATGTATAAAGATTGAAATACTGAATCTTTGAAAGAGAGTTAGAGTTTTTGAGTTTAACATATTCGAGGTCCCTTTGAAGTCGCGAAGAGTGGTTTTACTGCTAAAGATAGAATCTTTGTAAGAAAGTGAGAGTTTTGAGTTTAAAATATTCGGGTTCCCTGCGAAGTCGCAAAGAGTGTTTCAATGACTAAAGATTGAATCTCTGAATTAAAATGTCTCTATCAAGGAACCTATTATGTCATTTGACCTTTTTAATGAGAGTTTTGAATTAAGCTTATTAGAGTTCCTTTGACGTCCCGAAGAGTCTTGTAATGATGAAAGATTATATCTTTGAATGAAAATACCTCAATTAAGGTACCTATTATGTCAGTAGACCATTTTAATGTATAAAGATTAAGTCTTTGAAAGAAAATGTGATTTTTGAGTTAAACTTATTCGAGTTCCCTTTGACATCACAAAGAGTGTTTTAATGAGTAAATACTGAATCTTTGAATGAAATTACATCATTCAATGGACCTATTATGTCAGTAGACCTTTTTATTGTATAAAGATTGAATCTTTGAAAGAAAATGAGAGCTTTGAGTTTAACTTATTCGAGTTCCCGATAAGGTTGAGAAGAGTGTTTTTTAGTGAGTAAAGATTGTATCTTTGAACGAAACTACCTCAATAAGGGCACCTATTTTGTTACTAGACCATTTTAATGTCCAAAGATTTCTTTGACAGAAAATAAGAGTTTTTGAGTTAAACGTATTCGAGTTCCCTTTGACGTCACAAAAGAGTGTTTTAATGAGTAAAGATGGAATCTTCGAATGAAATTACCTTAATCAAAGTTCCTATTATGTCATTAGAACTTTTTAACGTGTAAAAATTGAATCTTTGAAAGAAAATAAGAGTTTTGAGATCAACTTATTCGAGTTCCCTATGAAGTCACGGGTCAAGGCACCTATTGTGTCACTAGATCTATTTATTGTATAATGATTGAATCTTTGAAAGAAAATGAGAGTTTTGAGTTCAACTTATTCGAGTTCCCTTTGACATCACGAAAAGTGTTTTAATGAGCAAAGATTGAATCTTTGAATGAAATGACCTCAATCAAGGCACCTATTGTGTCACTGGACCTTTCTAATGTATGAAGATTCAATCTCTGAAGAAAACTGAGAGTTTTAAGTTTAACTTATTCGAGATCCCTATGAAGTCACAAAGAGTGTTTTAATGAGTAAAGAATGAATCTTCGAATGAAAAAACCTCAATCAAGGTACCTATTTTGTCACTAGCCCATTTCAATGTGTAAAGAATAAATCTTTGAAAGAAAATGAGAGTTTTCAGTTAAAATTATTTGAGTTCCCTTTGACGACACGAAGAGTGTTTTAATGAGTAAAGATAGAATCTTTGAAAGAAATTACCCTGATCATGGTACCTATTATGTCAATAGACCGTTTTAACGTATTAAGATTGAATCTTTGAAAGAAAATGAGAGTTTAGAATTTAGCTTATTCGAGTTCCCTTTGAAGTCGCGAAGAGTGTTTTTATGACTAAAGATTGAATCTCTGGATGAAAATACCTCAATCAAGGCACCTATTATGTCAGTAGACCATTTTAATTTGCAAAGTTTAAATCTTCGATTGAAAATGCGAGTTTTGAGTTAAACTTATTCGAGTTCCCTTTGTCGTCACGAATAGTGTTTTAATGAGTAAAGATTGATTCCTTGAATGAAATTACCCCAATCACGGTACCTATTATGTCACTAGACCATTTTAATGTATCAAGATTGGATCTTCGAAAGAAAAGGAGGGTTGTGAGTTAAACTTATTCGAGATCCCTTTGACGTCCTGAAGAGTGTTTTAATGAGTAAAGATTGAATCTTTGAATGAAAATACCTCAATCAAGGTACCTATTATGTCACTAGACCATTTTGATGTTTAAAGATTAAATCTTTGAAAAAAAATGCGAGTTTTGAGTTAAACTTATTCGAGTTCCCTTTGTCGTCGCGAAGAGTGTTTTAATGAGCAATGATTGGAATCTTTGAATGAAATTACCTCAATCAAAGTATCTATATGTCAGTAGACCATTTTAATGTATAAAGGTTGAAATATTGAATCACCTCAATCAAGGTACCTATTATGTCACTAGATCTATTTCATGTATAAAGGTTGAATCTTTGAAAGAATGAGAGTTGTGAGTTAAACTTATTCGAGTTCCCCTTAACGACCTGAAGAGTGTCTTAGTGAGTAAGGATTGAATCTTTGAAAGAAAATACCTCAATCAAGGTACCTACTGTGTCACTAACATTCTTAAGGTATAAAGATGAAAACTTTGAAGGAAAATGAGAGTTTTGAGTTAAATCTATTCAAGTTCCCTTTGACGTTCCGATTAGTGTTTTAATGAGTAAGACTGAATCTTTGAATGAAAGTACCTCAATCAAGGTTCCTATTATGTCACCAGACGATTTTAATGTATAAAGATTAAATCTCTGAAAGAAAATGAGAGTTTTCAGCTAAACTTATTCGAGTTCCCTTTGTCATCACAACGAGTGTTTTAATAACTAAAAAGTGAATCTTTGAATGAAATTACCTCAATCAAGGTACGTATATGTCACTAGACCATTTTAATGTATAAAGATTGAAATACTGAATCTTTGAAAGAGAGTTAGAGTTTTTGAGTTTAACATATTCGAGGTCCCTTTGAAGTCGCGAAGAGTGGTTTTACTGCTAAAGATAGAATCTTTGTAAGAAAGTGAGAGTTTTGAGTTTAAAATATTCGGGTTCCCTGCGAAGTCGCAAAGAGTGTTTCAATGACTAAAGATTGAATCTCTGAATTAAAATGTCTCTATCAAGGAACCTATTATGTCATTTGACCTTTTTAATGAGAGTTTTGAATTAAGCTTATTAGAGTTCCTTTGACGTCCCGAAGAGTCTTGTAATGATGAAAGATTATATCTTTGAATGAAAATACCTCAATTAAGGTACCTATTATGTCAGTAGACCATTTTAATGTATAAAGATTAAGTCTTTGAAAGAAAATGTGATTTTTGAGTTAAACTTATTCGAGTTCCCTTTGACATCACAAAGAGTGTTTTAATGAGTAAATACTGAATCTTTGAATGAAATTACATCATTCAATGGACCTATTATGTCAGTAGACCTTTTTATTGTATAAAGATTGAATCTTTGAAAGAAAATGAGAGCTTTGAGTTTAACTTATTCGAGTTCCCGATAAGGTTGAGAAGAGTGTTTTTTAGTGAGTAAAGATTGTATCTTTGAACGAAACTACCTCAATAAGGGCACCTATTTTGTTACTAGACCATTTTAATGTCCAAAGATTTCTTTGACAGAAAATAAGAGTTTTTGAGTTAAACGTATTCGAGTTCCCTTTGACGTCACAAAAGAGTGTTTTAATGAGTAAAGATGGAATCTTCGAATGAAATTACCTTAATCAAAGTTCCTATTATGTCATTAGAACTTTTTAACGTGTAAAAATTGAATCTTTGAAAGAAAATAAGAGTTTTGAGATCAACTTATTCGAGTTCCCTATGAAGTCACGGGTCAAGGCACCTATTGTGTCACTAGATCTATTTATTGTATAATGATTGAATCTTTGAAAGAAAATGAGAGTTTTGAGTTCAACTTATTCGAGTTCCCTTTGACATCACGAAAAGTGTTTTAATGAGCAAAGATTGAATCTTTGAATGAAATGACCTCAATCAAGGCACCTATTGTGTCACTGGACCTTTCTAATGTATGAAGATTCAATCTCTGAAGAAAACTGAGAGTTTTAAGTTTAACTTATTCGAGATCCCTATGAAGTCACAGAGAGTGTTTTAATGAGTAAAGAATGAATCTTCGAATGAAAATACCTCAATCAAGGTACCTATTTTGTCACTAGCCCATTTCAATGTGTAAAGAATAAATCTTTGAAAGAAAATGAGAGTTTTCAGTTAAAATTATTTGAGTTCCCTTTGACGACACGAAGAGTGTTTTAATGAGTAAAGATAGAATCTTTGAAAGAAATTACCCTGATCATGGTACCTATTATGTCACTAGACCGTTTTAACGTATTAAGATTCAATCTTTGAAAGAAAATGAGAGTTTAGAATTTAGCTTATTTCGAGTTCCCTTTGAAGTCGCGAAGAGTGTTTTTATGACTAAAGATTGAATCTCTGGATGAAAATACCTCAATCAAGGCACCTATTATGTCAGTAGACCATTTTAATTTGCAAAGTTTAAATCTTCGATTGAAAATGCGAGTTTTGAGTTAAACTTATTCGAGTTCCCTTTGTCGTCACGAAGAGTGTTTTAATGAGTAAAGATTGATTCCTTGAATGAAATTACCCCAATCACGGTACCTATTATGTCACTAGACCATTTTAATGTATCAAGATTGGATCTTCGAAAGAAAAGGAGGGTTGTGAGTTAAACTTATTCGAGATCCCTTTGACGTCCTGAAGAGTGTTTTAATGAGTAAAGATTGAATCTTTGAATGAAAATACCTCAATCAAGGTACCTATTATGTCACTAGACCATTTTGATGTTTAAAGATTAAATCTTTGAAAAAAAATGCGAGTTTTGAGTTAAACTTATTCGAGTTCCCTTTGTCGTCGCGAAGAGTGTTTTAATGAGCAATGATTGGAATCTTTGAATGAAATTACCTCAATCAAAGTATCTATATGTCAGTAGACCATTTTAATGTATAAAGGTTGAAATATTGAATCACCTCAATTAAGGTACCTATTATGGCACTAGATCTATTTCACGTATAAAGATTGAATCTTTGAAAGAATGAGAGTTGTGAGTTAAACTTATTCTAGTTCCCCTTAACGACCTGAAGAGGGTTTTAGTGAGTAAGGATTGAATCTTTGAAAGAAAATACCTCAATCAAGGTACCTACTGTGTCACTAACATTCTTAAGGTATAAAGATGAAAACTTTGAAGGAAAATGAGAGTTTTGAGTTAAATCTATTCAAGTTCCCTTTGACGTTCCGATTAGTGTTTTAATGAGTAAGACTAAATCTTTGAATGAAAATACCTCAATCAAGGTTCCTTTTATGTCACCAGACGATTTTAATGTATAAAGATTAAATCTCTGAAAGAAAATGAGAGTTTTCAGTTAAACTTATTCGAGTTCCCTTTGTCGTCACAATGAGTGTTTTAATAAATAAAAAGTGAATCTTTGAATGAAATTACCTCAATCAAGGTACGTATATGTCAATTGACCATTTTAATGTATAAAGATTGAAATACTGAATCTTTGAAAGAGAGTTAGAGTTTTTGAGTTTAACATATTCGAGGTCCCTTTGAAGTCGCGAAGAGTGGTTTTACTGCTAAAGATAGAATCTTTGTAAGAAAGTGAGAGTTTTGAGTTTAAAATATTCAGGTTCCCTGCGAAGTCGCAAAGAGTGTTTCAATGACTAAAGATTGAATCTCTGAATTAAAATGTCTCAATCAAGGAACCTATTATGTCATTTGACCTTTTTAATGAGAGTTTTGAATTAAGCTTATTAGAGTTCCTTTGACGTCCCGAAGAGTCTTGTAATGATGAAAGATTATATCTTTGAATGAAAATACCTCAATTAAGGTACCTATTATGTCAGTAGACCATTTTAATGTATAAAGATTAAGTCTTTGAAAGAAAATGTGAGTTTTGAGTTAAACTTATTCGAGTTCCCTTTGACATCACGAAGAGTGTTTTAATGAGTAAATACTGAATCTTTGAATGAAATTACATCATTCAATGGACCTATTATGTCAGTAGACCTTTTTAATGTATAAAGATTGAATCTTTGAAAGAAAATGAGAGCTTTGAGTTTAACTTATTCGAGTTCCCGATAAGGTTGAGAAGAGTGTTTTTTAGTGAGTAAAGATTGTATCTTTGAATGAAACTACCTCAATAAGGGCACCTATTTTGTTACTAGACCATTTTAATGTCCAAAGATTTCTTTGACAGAAAATAAGAGTTTTTGAGTTAAACGTATTCGAGTTCCCTTTGACGTCACAAAAGAGTGTTTTAATTAGTAAAGATGGAATCTTCGAATGAAATTACCTTAATCAAGGTTCCTATTATGTCATTAGAACTTTTTAACGTGTAAAAATTGAATATTTGAAAGAAAATAAGAGTTTTGAGATCAACTTATTCGAGTTCCCTATGAAGTCACGGGTCAAGGCACCTATTGTGTCACTAGATCTATTTATTGTATAATGATTGAATCTTTGAAAGAAAATGAGAGTTTTGAGTTCAACTTATTCGAGTTCCCTTTGACATCACGAAAAGTGTTTTAATGAGCAAAGATTGAATCTTTGAATGAAATGACCTCAATCAAGGCACCTATTGTGTCACTGGACCTTTCTAATGTATGAAGATTCAATCTCTGAAAAAAACTGAGAGTTTTAAGTTTAACTTATTCGAGATCCCTATGAAGTCACGGAGAGTGTTTTAATGAGTAAAGAATGAATCTTCGAATGAAAATACCTCAATCAAGGTACCTATTATGTCACTAGCCCATTTCAATGTGTAAAGAATAAATCTTTGAAAGAAAATGAGAGTTTTCAGTTAAAATTATTTGAGTTCCCTTTGACGACACGAAGAGTGTTTTAATGAGTAAAGATAGAATCTTTGAAAGAAATTACCCTGATCATGGTACCTATTATGTCACTAGACCGTTTTAGCGTATTAAGATTGAATCTTTGAAAGAAAATGAGAGTTTAGAATTTAGCCTATTCGAGTTCCCTTTGAAGTCGCGAAGAGTGTTTTTATGACTAAAGATTGAATCTCTGGATGAAAATACCTCAATCAAGGCACCTATTATGTCAGTAGACCATTTTAATTTGCAAAGTTTAAATCTTCGATTGAAAATGCGAGTTTTGAGTTAAACTTATTCGAGTTCCCTTTGTCGTCACGAAGAGTGTTTTAATGAGCAAAGATTGATTCCTTGAATGAAATTACCCCAATCACGGTACCTATTATGTCACTAGACCATTTTAATGTATCAAGATTGGATCTTCGAAAGAAAAGGAGGGTTGTGAGTTAAACTTATTCGAGATCCCTTTGACGTCCTGAAGAGTGTTTTAATGAGTAAAGATTGAATCTTTGAATGAAAATACCTCAATCAAGGTACCTATTATGTCACTAGACCATTTTGATGTTTAAAGATTAAATCTTTGAAAAAAAATGCGAGTTTTGAGTTAAACTTATTCGAGTTCCCTTTGTCGTCGCGAAGAGTGTTTTAATGAGCAATGATTGGAATCTTTGAATGAAATTACCTCAATCAAAGTATCTATATGTCAGTAGACCATTTTAATGTATAAAGGTTGAAATATTGAATCACCTCAATCAAGGTACCTATTATGTCACTAGATCTATTTCACGTATAAAGATTGAATCTTTGAAAGAATGAGAGTTGTGAGTTAAACTTGTTCGAGTTCCCCTTAACGACCTGAAGAGTGTTTTAGTGAGTAAGGATTGAATCTTTGAAAGAAAATACCTCAATCAAGGTACCTACTGTGTCACTAACATTCTTAAGGTATAAAGATGAAAACTTTGAAGGAAAATGAGAGTTTTGAGTTAAATCTATTCAAGTTCCCTTTGACGTTCCGATTAGTGTTTTAATGAGTAAGACTGAATCTTTGAATGAAAATACCTCAATCAAGGTTCCTATTATGTCACGAGATTATTTTAATGTATAAAGATTAAATCTCTGAAAGAAAATGAGAGTTTTCAGTTAAACTTATTCGAGTTCCCTTTGTCGTCACAATGAGTGTTTTAATAAATAAAAAGTGAATCTTTGAATGAAATTACCTCAATCAAGGTACGTATATGTCACTTGACCATTTTAATGTATAAAGATTGAAATACTGAATCTTTGAAAGAGAGTTAGAGTTTTTGAGTTTAACATATTCGAGGTCCCTTTGAAGTCGCGAAGAGTGGTTTTACTGCTAAAGATAGAATCTTTGTAAGAAAGTGAGAGTTTTGAGTTTAAAATATTCAGGTTCCCTGCGAAGTCGCAAAGAGTGTTTCAATGACTAAAGATTGAATCTCTGAATTAAAATGTCTCAATCAAGGAACCTATTATGTCATTTGACCTTTTTAATGAGAGTTTTGAATTAAGCTTATTAGAGTTCCTTTGACGTCCCGAAGAGTCTTGTAATGATGAAAGATTATATCTTTGAATGAAAATACCTCAATTAAGGTACCTATTATGTCAGTAGACCATTTTAATGTATAAAGATTAAGTCTTTGAAAGAAAATGTGAGTTTTGAGTTAAACTTATTCGAGTTCCCTTTGACATCACGAAGAGTGTTTTAATGAGTAAATACTGAATCTTTGAATGAAATTACATCATTCAATGGACCTATTATGTCAGTAGACCTTTTTAATGTATAAAGATTGAATCTTTGAAAGAAAATGAGAGCTTTGAGTTTAACTTATTCGAGTTCCCGATAAGGTTGAGAAGAGTGTTTTTTAGTGAGTAAAGATTGTATCTTTGAATGAAACTACCTCAATAAGGGCACCTATTTTGTTACTAGACCATTTTAATGTCCAAAGATTTCTTTGACAGAAAATAAGAGTTTTTGAGTTAAACGTATTCGAGTTCCCTTTGACGTCACAAAAGAGTGTTTTAATTAGTAAAGATGGAATCTTCGAATGAAATTACCTTAATCAAGGTTCCTATTATGTCATTAGAACTTTTTAACGTGTAAAAATTGAATCTTTGAAAGAAAATAAGAGTTTTGAGATCAACTTATTCGAGTTCCCTATGAAGTCACGGGTCAAGGCACCTATTGTGTCACTAGATCTATTTATTGTATAATGATTGAATCTTTGAAAGAAAATGAGAGTTCCCTTTGACATCACGAAAAGTGTTTTAATGAGCAAAGATTGAATCTTTGAATGAAATGACCTCAATCAAGGCAATTATTGTGTCACTGGACCTTTCTAATGTATGAAGATTCAATCTCTGAAAAAAACTGAGAGTTTTAAGTTTAACTTATTCGAGATCCCTATGAAGTCACGGAGAGTGTTTTAATGAGTAAAGAATGAATCTTCGAATGAAAATACCTCAATCAAGGTACCTATTATGTCACTAGCCCATTTCAATGTGTAAAGAATGAATCTTTGAAAGAAAATGAGAGTTTTCAGTTAAAATTATTTGAGTTCCCTTTGACGACACGAAGAGTGTTTTAATGAGTAAAGATAGAATCTTTGAAAGAAATTACCCTGATCATGGTACCTATTATGTCACTAGACCGTTTTAACGTATTAAGATTGAATCTTTGAAAGAAAATGAGAGTTTAGAATTTAGCTTATTCGAGTTCCCTTTGAAGTCGCGAAGAGTGTTTTTATGACTAAAGATTGAATCTCTAGATGAAAATACCTCAATCAAGGTACCTATTATGTCAGTAGACCATTTTAATTTGCAAAGTTTAAATCTTCGATTGAAAATGCGAGTTTTGAGTTAAACTTATTCGAGTTCCCTTTGTCGTCACGAAGAGTGTTTTAATGAGTAAAGATTGATTCCTTGAATGAAATTACCCCAATCACGGTACCTATTATGTCACTAGACCATTTTAATGTATCAAGATTGGATCTTCGAAAGAAAAGGAGGGTTGTGAGTTAAACTTATTCGAGTTCCCTTTGACGTCCTGAAGAGTGCTTTAATGAGTAAAGATTGAATCTTTGAATGAAAATACCTCAATCAAGGTACCTATTATGTCACTAGACCATTTTGATGTTTAAAGATTAAATCTTTGATAAAAAATGCGAGTTTTGAGTTAAACTTATTCGAGTTCCCTTTGTCGTCACGAAGAGTGTTTTAATGAGCAATGATTGGAATCTTTGAATGAAATTACCTCAATCAAAGTATCTATATGTCAGTAGACCATTTTAATGTATAAAGGTTGAAATATTGAATTATCTCAATCAAGGTACCTATTATGTCACTAGATCTATTTCATGTATAAAGATTGAATCTTTGAAAGAATTAGAGTTGTGAGTTAAACTTATTCGAGTTCCCCTTAACGACCTGAAGAGTGTTTTAGTGAGTAAGGACTGAATCTTTGAAAGAAAATACCTCAATCAAGGTACCTACTGTGTCACTAACATTCTTAAGGTATAAAGATAAAAACTTTGAAGGAAAATGAGAGTTTTGAGTTAAATCTATTCAAGTTCCCTTTGACGTTCCGATTAGTGTTTTAATGAGTAAGACTGAATCTTTGAATGAAAATACCTCAATCAAGGTTCCTATTACGTCACCAGACGATTTTAATGTATAAAGATTTAAATCTCTGAAAGAAAATGAAAGTTTTCAGTTAAACTTATTCGAGCTCCCTTTATCGTCACAATGAGTGTTTTAATAACTAAAAAGTGAATCCTTGAATGAAATTACCTCAATCAAGGTACGTATATGTCACTAGACCATTTTAATGTATAAAGATTGAAATACTGAATCTTTGAAAGAGAGTTAGAGTTTTTGAGTTTAACATATTCGAGGTCCCTTTGAAGTCGCGAAGAGTGGTTTTACTGCTAAAGATAGAATCTTTGTAAGAAAGTAAGAGTTTTGAGTTTAAAATATTCAGGTTCCCTGCGAAGTCGCAAAGGGTGTTTCAATGACTAAAGATTGAATCTCTGAATTAAAATGTCTCAATCAAGGAACCTATTATGTCATTTGACCTTTTTAATGAGAGTTTTGAATTAAGCTTATTAGAGTTCCTTTGACGTCCCGAAGAGTCTTGTAATGATGAAAGATTATATCTTTGAATGAAAATACCTCAATTAAGGTACCTATTATGTCAGTAGACCATTTTAATGTATAAAGATTAAGTCTTTGAAAGAAAATGTGAGTTTTGAGTTAAACTTATTCGAGTTCCCTTTGACATCACGAAGAGTGTTTTAATGAGTAAATACTAAATCTTTGAATGAAATTACATCATTCAATGGACCTATTATGTCAGTAGACCTTTTTAATGTATAAAGATTGAATCTTTGAAAGAAAATGAGAGCTTTGAGTTTAACTTATTCGAGTTCCCGATAAGGTTGAGAAGAGTGTTTTTTAGTGAGTAAAGATTGTATCTTTGAATGAAACTACCTCAATAAGGGCTCCTATTTTGTTACTAGACCATTTTAATGTCCAAAGATTGCTTTGACAGAAAATAAGAGTTTTTGAGTTAAACGTATTCGAGTTCCCTTTGACGTCACAAAAGAGTGTTTTAATGAGTAAAGATGGAATCTTCGAATGAAATTACCTTAATCAAGGTTCCTATTATGTCATTAGAACTTTTTAACGTGTAAAAATTGAATCTTTGAAAGAAAATAAGAGTTTTGAGATCAACTTATTCGAGTTCCCTATGAAGTCACGGGTCAAGGCACCTATTGTGTCACGAGATCTATTTATTGTATAATGATTGAATCTTTGAAAGAAAATGAGAGTTTTGAGTTCAACTTATTCGAGCTCCCTTTGACATCATGAAAAGTGTTTTAATGAGCAAAGATTGAATCTTTGAATGAAATGACCTCAATCAAGGCACCTATTGTGTCACTGGACCTTTCTAATGTATGAAGATTCAATCTCTGAAAAAAACTGAGAGTTTTAATTTTAACTTATTCGAGATCCCTATGAAGTCACGGAGAGTGTTTTAATGAGTAAAGAATGAATCTTCGAATGAAAATACCTCAATCAAGGTACCTATTATGTCACTAGCCCATTTCAATGTGTAAAGAATAAATCTTTGAAAGAAAATGAGAGTTTTCAGTTAAAATTACTTGAGTTCCCTTTGACGACACGAAGAGTGTTTTAATGAGTAAAGATAGAATCTTTCAAAGAAATTACCCTGATCATGGTACCTATTATGTCACTAGACCATTTTAACGTATTATGATTGAATCTTTGAAAGAAAATGAGAGTTTAGAATTTAGCTTATTCGAGTTCCCTTTGAAGTCGCGAAGAGTGTTTTTATGACTAAAGATTGAATCTCTGAATGAAAATACCTCAATCAAGGTACCTATTATGTCAGTAGACCATTTTAATTTGCAAAGTTTAAATCTTCGATTGAAAATGCGAGTTTTTAGTTAAACTTATTCGAGTTCCCTTTGTCGTCACGAAGAGTGTTTTAATGAGTAAAGATTGATTCCTTGAATGAAATTACCCCAATCACGGTACCTATTATGTCACTAGACCATTTTATTATATTAAGTTTGGATCTTCGAAAGAAAAGGAGGGTTGTGAGTTAAACTTATTCGAGTTCCCTTTGACGTCCTGAAGAGTGTTTTAATGAGTAAAGATTGAATCTTTGAATGAAAATACCTCAATCCAGGTACCTATTATGTCACTAGACCATTTTGATGTTTAAAGATTAAATCATTGAAAAAAATTGCGAGTTTTGAGTTAAACTTATTCGAGTTCCCTTTGTCGTCACGAAGAGTGTTTTAATGAGCAATGATTGGAATCTTTGAATGAAATTACCTTAATCAAAGTATCTATATGTCAGTAGACCTTTTTAATGTATAAAGGTTGAAATATTGAATTACCGCAATCAAGGTACCTATTATGTCACTAGATTTATTTCATGTATAAAGATTGAATCTTTGAAAGAATGAGAGTTGTGAGTTAAACTTATTCGAGTTCCCCTTAACGACCTGAAGAGTGTTTTAGTGAGTAACGATTGAATCTTTGAAAAAAAATACCTCAATCAAGGTACCTACTGTGTCACTAACATTCTTAAGGTATAAAGATGAAAACTTTGAAGGAAAATGAGAGTTTTGAGTTAAATCTATTCAAGTTCCCTTTGACGTTCCAATTTATGTTTTAATGAGTAAGACTGAATCTTTGAATGAAAATACCTCAATCAAGGTTCCTATTATGTCACCAGACGATTTTAATGTATAAAGATTTAAATCTCTGAAAGAAAATGAAAGTTTTCAGTTAAACTTATTCGAGCTCCCTTTGTCGTCACAATGAGTGTTTTAATAACTAAAAAGTGAATCCTTGAATGAAATTACCTCAATCAAGGTACGTATATGTCACTAGACCATTTTAATGTATAAAGATTGAAATACTGAATCTTTGAAAGCAAGTTAGAGTTTTTGAGTTTAACATATTCGAAGTCCCTTTGAAGTCGCGAAGAGTGGTTTTACTGCTAAAGATAGAATCTTTGTAAGAAAGTGAGAGTTTGGAGTTTAAAATATTCAGGTTCCCTGCGAAGTCGCAAAGAGTGTTTCAATGACTAAAGATTGAATCTCTGAATTAAAATGTCTCAATCAAGGTCATTTGACCTTTTTAATGAGAGTTTTGAATTAAGCTTATTAGAGTTCCTTTGACGTCCCGAAGAGTCTTGTAATGATGAAAGATTATATCTTTGAATGAAAATACCTCAATTAAGGTACCTATTATGTCAGTAGACCATTTTAATGTATAAAGATTAAGTCTTTGAAAGAAAATGTGAGTTTTGAGTTAAACTTATTCGAGTTCCCTTTGACATCACGAAGAGTGTTTTAATGAGTAAATACTGAATCTTTGAATGAAATTACATCATTCAATGGACCTATTATGTCAGTAGACCTTTTTAATGTATAAAGATAGAATCTTTGAAAGAAAATGAGAGTTTTGAGTTTAACTTATTCGAGTTCCCGATAAGGTTGAGAAGAGTGTTTTTTAGTGAGTAAAGATTGTATCTTTGAATGAAACTACCTCAATAAGGGCACCTATTTTGTTACAAGACCATTTTAATGTCCAAAGATTTCTTTGACAGAAAATAAGAGTTTTTGAGTTAAACGTATTCGAGTTCCCTTTGACGTCACAAAAGAGTGTTTTAATGAGTAAAGATAGAATCTTCGAATGAAATTACCTTAATCAAGGTTCCTATTATGTCATTAGAACTTTTTAACGTGTAAAAATTGAATCTTTGAAAGAAAATAAGAGTTTTGAGATCAACTTATTCGAGTTCCCTATGAAGTCACGGGTCAAGGCACCTATTGTGTCACTAGATCTATTTATTGTATAATGATTGAATCTTTGAAAGAAAATGAGAGTTTTGAGTTCAACTTATTCGAGTTCCCTTTGACATCACGAAAAGTGTTTTAATGAGCAAAGATTGAATCTTTGAATGAAATGACCTCAATCAAGGCACCTATTGTGTCACTGGACATTTCTAATGTATGAAGATTCAATCTCTGAAAAAAACTGAGAGTTTTAAGTTTAACTTATTCGAGATCCCTATGAAGTCACGGAGAGTGTTTTAATGAGTAAAGAATGAATCTTCGAATGAAAATACCTCAATCAAGGTACCTATTATGTCACTAGCCCATTTCAACGTGTAAAGAATAAATCTTTGAAAGAAAATGAGAGTTTTCAGTTAAAATTATTTGAGTTCCCTTTGACGACACGAAGAGTGTTTTAATGAGTAAAGATAGAATCTTTGAAAGAAATTACCCTGATCATGGTACCTATTATGTCACTAGACCGTTTTAACGTATTAAGATTGAATCTTTGAAAGAAAATGAGAGTTTAGAATTTAGCTTATTCGAGTTCCCTTTGAAGTCGCGAAGAGTGTTTTTATGACTAAAGATTGAATCTCTGAATGAAAATACCTCAATCAAGGTACCTATTATGTCAGTAGACCATTTTAATTTGCAAAGTTTAAATCTTCGATTGAAAATGCGAGTTTTGAGTTAAACTTATTCGAGTTCTATTTGTCGTCACGAAGAGTGTTTTAATGAGTAAAGATTGATTCCTTGAATGAAATTACCCCAATCATGGTACCTATTATGTCACTAGACCATTTTAATGTATCAAGATTGGATCTTCGAAAGAAAAGGAGGGTTGTGAGTTAAACTTATTCGGGTTCCCTTTGACGTCCTGAAGAGTGTTTTAATGAGTAAAGATTGAATCTTTGAAAGAAAATGAGAGTTTTGAGTTCAACTTATTCGAGTTCCCTTTGACATCCCGAAAAGTGTTTTAATGAGCAAAGATTGAATCTTTGAATGAAATGACCTCAATCAAGGCACCTATTGTGTCACTGGACCTTTCTAATGTATGAAGATTCAATCTCTGAAAAAAAACTGAGAGTTTTAAGTTTAACTTATTCGAGATCCCTATGAAGTCACGGAGAGTGTTTTAATGAGTAAAGAATGAATCTTCGAATGAAAATACCTCAATCAAGGTACCTATTATGTCACTAGCCCATTTCAATGTGTAAAGAATAAATCTTTGAAAGAAAATGAGAGTTTTCAGTTAAAATTATTTGAGTTCCCTTTGACGACACGAAGAGTGTTTTAATAAGTAAAGATAGAATCTTTGAAAGAAATTACCCTAATCATGGTACCTATTATGTCACTAGACCGTTTTAACGTATTAAGATTGAATCTTTGAAAGCAAATGAGAGTTTAGAATTTAGCTTATTCGAGTTCCCTTTGAAGTCGCGAAGAGTGTTTTTATGACTAAAAATTGAATCTCTGAATGAAAATACCTCAATCAAGGTACCTATTATGTCAGTAGACCATTTTAATTTGCAAAGTTTAAATCTTCGATTGAAAATGCGAGTTTTGAGTTAAACTTATTCGAATTCCCTTTGTCGTCACGAAGAGTGTTTTAATGAGTAAAGATTGATTCCTTGAATGAAATTACCCCAATCACGGTACCTATTATGTCACTAGACCATTTTAATGTATCAAGATTGGATCTTCGAAAGAAAAGGAGGGTTGTGAGTTAAACTTATTCGAGTTCCCTTTGACGTCCTGAAGAGTGTTTTAATGAGTAAAGATTGAATCTTTGAATGAAAATACCTCAATCAAGGTACCTATTATGTCACTAGACCATTTTGATGTTTAAAGATTAAATCTTTGAAAAAAAAATGCGAGTTTTGAGTTAAACTTATTCGAGTTCCCTTTGTCGTCACGAAGAGTGTTTTAATGAGCAATGATTGGAATCTTTGAATGAAATTACCTCAATCAAAGTATCTATATGTCAGTAGACCATTTTAATGTATAAAGGTTGAAATATTGAATTACCTCAATCAAGGTACCTATTATGTCACTAGATCTATTTCATGTATAAAGATTGAATCTTTGAAAGAATGAGAGTTGCGAGTTAAACTTATTCGAGTTCCCCTTCACGACCTGAAGAGTGTTTTAGTGAGTAAGGATTGAATCTTTGAAAGAAAATACCTCAATCAAGGTACCTACTGTGTCACTAACATTCTTAAGGTATAAAGATGAAAACTTTGAAGGAAAATGAGAGTTTTGAGTTAAATCTATTCAAGTTCCCTTTGACGTTCCGATTAGTGTTTTAATGAGTAAGACTGAATCTTTGAATGAAAATACCTCAATCAAGGTTCCTATTATGTCACGAGACGATTTTAATGTGTAAAGATTAAATCTCTGAAATAAAATGAGAGTTTTCAGTTAAACTTATTCGAGTTCCCTTTGTCGTCACAATGAGTGTTTTAATAACTAAAAAGTGAATCTTTGAATGAAATTACCTCAATCAAGGTACGTATATGTCACTAGACCATTTTAATGTATAAAGATTGAAATACTGAATCTTTGAAAGAGAGTTAGAGTTTTTGAGTTTAACATATTCGAGGTCCCTTTGAAGTCGCGAAGAGTGGTTTTACTGCTAAAGATAGAATCTTTGTAAGAAAGTGAGAGTTTTGAGTTTAAAATATTCAGGTTCCCTGCGAAGTCGCAAAGAGTGTTTCAATGACTAAAGATTGAATCTCTGAATTAAAATGTCTCAATCAAGGAACCTATTATGTCATTTGACCTTTTTAATGAGAGTTTTGAATTAAGCTTATTAGAGTTCCTTTGACGTCCCGAAGAGTCTTGTAATGATGAAAGATTATATCTTTGAATGAAAATACCTCAATTAAGGTACCTATTATGTCAGTAGACCATTTTAATGTATAAAGATTAAGTCTTTGAAAGAAAATGTGAGTTTTGAGTTAAACTTATTCGAGTTCCCTTTGACATCACGAAGAGTGTTTAAATGAGTAAATACTGAATCTTTGAATGAAATTACATCATTCAATGGACCTATTATGTCAGTAGACCTTTTTAATGTATAAAGATTGAATCTTTGAAAGAAAATGACAGCTTTGAGTTTAACTTATTCGAGTTCCCGATAAGGTTGAGAAGAGTGTTTTTTAGTGAGTAAAGATTGTATCTTTGAATGAAACCACCTCAATAAGGGCACCTATTTTGTTACTAGACCATTTTAATGTCCAAAGATTTCTTTGACAGAAAATAAGAGTTTTTGAGTTAAACGTATTCGAGTTCCCTTTGACGTCACAAAAGGGTGTTTTAATGAGTAAAGATGGAATCTTCGAATGAAATTACCTTAATCAAGGTTCCTATTATGTCATTAGAACTTTTTAACGTGTAAAAATTGAATCTTTGAGAGAAAATAAGAGTTTTGAGATCAACTTATTCGAGTTCCCTATGAAGTCACGGGTCAAGGCACCTATTGTGTCACTAGATCTATTTATTGTATAATGATTGAATCTTTGCAAGAAAATGAGAGTTTTGAATTCAACTTATTCGAGTTCCCTTTGACATCACGAAAAGTGTTTTAATGAGCAAAGATTGAATCTTTGAATGAAATGACCTCAATCAAGGCACCTATTGTGTCACTGGACCTTTCTAATGTATGAAGATTCAATCTCTGAAAAAAACTGAGAGTTTTAAGTCTAACTTATTCGAGAACCCTATGAAGTCACGGAGAGTGTTTTAATGAGTAAAGAATGAATCTTCGAATGAAAATACCTCAATCAAGGTACCTATTATGTCACTAGCCCATTTCAATGTGTAAAGAATAAATCTTTGAAAGAAAATGAGAGTTTTCAGTTAAAATTATTTGAGTTCCCTTTGACGACACGAAGAGTGTTTTAATGAGTAAAGATAGAATCTTTGAAAGAAATTACCCTGATCTTGGTACCTATTATGTCACTAGACCGTTTTAACGTATTAAGATTGAATCTTTGAAAGAAAATGAGAGTTTAGAATTTAGCTTATTCGAGTTCCCTTTGAAGTCGCGAAGAGTGTTTTTATGACTAAAGATTGAATCTCTGAATGAAAATACCTCAATCAAGGTACCTATTATGTCAGTAGACCATTTTAATTTGCAAAGTTTAAATCTTTGATTGAAAATGCGAGTTTTAAGTTAAACTTATTCGAGTTCCCTTTGTCCTCACGAAGAGTGTTTTAATGAGTAAAGATTGATTCCTTGAATGAAATTACCCCAATCACGGTACCTATTATGTCACTAGACCATTTTAATGTATCTAGATTGGATCTTCGAAAGAAAAGGAGGGTTGTGAGTTAAACTTATTCGAGTTCCCTTTGACGTCCTGAAGAGTGTTTTAATGAGTAAAGATTGAATCTTTGAATGAAAATACCTCAATCAAGGTACCTGTTATGTCTCTAGACCATTTTGATGTTTAAAGATTAAATCTTTGAAAAAAAATTGCGAGTTTTGAGTTAAACTTATTCGAGTTCCCTTTGTCGTCACGAAGAGTGTTTTAATGAGCAATGATTGGAATCTTTGAATGAAATTACCTCAATCAAAGTATCTATATGTCAGTAGACCATTTTAATGTATAAAGGTTGAAATATTGAATTACCTCAATCAAAGTACCTATTATGTCACTAGATCTATTTCATGTATAAAGATTGAATCTTTGAAAGAATGAGAGTTGTGAGTTAAACTTATTCGAGTTCCCCTTAACGACCTGAAGAGTGTTTTAGTGAGTAAGGATTGAATCTTTGAAAGAAAATACCTCAATCAAGGTACCTACTGTGTCACTAACATTCTTAAGGTATAAAGATGAAAACTTTGAAGGAAAATGAGAGTTTTGAGTTAAATCTATTAAAGTTCCCTTTGACGTTCCGATTAGTGTTTTAATGAGTAAGACTGAATCTTTGAATGAAAATACCTCAATCAAGGTTCCTATTATGTCACCAGATGATTTTAATGTATAAAGATTAAATCTCTGGAAGAAAATGAGAGTTTTCAGTTAAACTTATTCGAGTTCCCTTTGTCGTCACAATGAGTGTTTTAATAACTAAAAAGTGAATCTTTGAATGAAATTACCTCAATCAAGGTACGTATATGTCACTAGACCATTTTAATGTATAAAGATTGAAATACTGAATCTTTGAAAGAGATTTAGAGTTTTTGAGTTTAACATATTCGAGGTCCCTTTGAAGTCGCGAAGAGTGGTTTTACTGCTAAAGATAGAATCTTTGTAAGAAAGTGAGAGTTTTGAGTTTAAAATATTCAGGTTCCCTGCGAAGTCGCAAAGAGTGTTTCAATGACTAAAGATTGAATCTCTGAATTAAAATGTCTCAATCAAGGAACCTATTATGTCATTTGACCTTTTTAATGAGAGTTTTGAATTAAGCTTATTAGAGTTCCTTTGACGTCCCGAAGAGTCTTGTAATGATGAAAGATTATATCTTTGAATGAAAATACCTCAATTAAGGTACCTATTATGTCAGTAGACCATTTTAATGTATAAAGATTAAGTCTTTGAAAGAAAATGTGAGTTTTGAGTTAAACTTATTCGAGTTCCCTTTGACATCACGAAGAGTGTTTTAATGAGTAAATACTGAATCTTTGAATGAAATTACATCATTCAATGGACCTATTATGTCAGTAGACCTTTTTAATGTATAAAGATTGAATCTTTGAAAGAAAATGACAGCTTTGAGTTTAACTTATTCGAGTTCCCGATAAGGTTGAGAAGAGTGTTTTTTAGTGAGTAAAGATTGTATCTTTGAATGAAACTACCTCAATAAGGGCACCTATTTTGTTACTAGACCATTTTAATGTCCAAAGATTTCTTTAACAGAAAATAAGAGTTTTTGAGTTAAACGTATTCGAGTTCCCTTTGACGTCACAAAAGGGTGTTTTAATGAGTAAAGATGGAATCTTCGAATGAAATTACCTTAATCAAGGTTCCTATTATGTCATTAGAACTTTTTAACGTGTAAAAATTGAATCTTTGAGAGAAAATAAGAGTTTTGAGATCAACTTATTCGAGTTCCCTATGAAGTCACGGGTCAAGGCACCTATTGTGTCACTAGATCTATTTATTGTATAATGATTGAATCTTTGCAAGAAAATGAGAGTTTTGAATTCAACTTATTCGAGTTCCCTTTGACATCACGAAAAGTGTTTTAATGAGCAAAGATTGAATCTTTGAATGAAATGACCTCAATCAAGGCACCTATTGTGTCACTGGACCTTTCTAATGTATGAAGATTCAATCTCTGAAAAAAACTGAGAGTTTTAAGTCTAACTTATTCGAGAACCCTATGAAGTCACGGAGAGTGTTTTAATGAGTAAAGAATGAATCTTCGAATGAAAATACCTCAATCAAGGTACCTATTCTGTCACTAGCCCATTTCAATGTGTAAAGAATAAATCTTTGAAAGAAAATGAGAGTTTTCAGTTAAAATTATTTGAGTTCCCTTTGACGACACGAAGAGTGTTTCAATGAGTAAAGATAGAATCTTTGAAAGAAATTACCCTGATCTTGGTACCTATTATGTCACTAGACCGTTTTAACGTATTAAGATTGAATCTTTGAAAGAAAATGAGAGTTTAGAATTTAGCTTATTCGAGTTCCCTTTGAAGTCGCGAAGAGTGTTTTTATGACTAAAGATTGAATCTCTGAATGAAAATACCTCAATCAAGGTACCTATTATGTCAGTAGACCATTTTAATTTGCAAAGTTTAAATCTTCGATTGAAAATGCGAGTTTTGAGTTAAACTTATTCGAGTTCCCTTTGTTGTCACGAAGAGTGTTTTAATGAGTAAAGATTGATTCCTTGATGAAATTACCCCAATCACGGTACCTATTATGTCACTAGACCATTTTAATGTATCAAGATTGGATCTTCGAAAGAAAAGGAGGGTTGTGAGTTAAACTTATTCGAGTTCCCTTTGACGTCCTGAAGAGTGTTTTAATGAGTAAAGATTGAATCTTTGAATGAAAATACCTCAATCAAGGTACCTATTATGTCACTAGACCATTTTGATGTTTAAAGATTAAATCTTTGAAAAAAAATTGCGAGTTTTGAGTTAAACTTATTCGAGTTCCCTTTGTCGTCACGAAGAGTGTTTTAATGAGCAATGATTGGAATCTTTGAATGAAATTACCTCAATCAAAGTATCTATATGTCAGTAGACCATTTTAATGTATAAAGGTTGAAATATTGAATTACCTCAATCAAGGTACCTATTATGTCACTAGATCTATTTCATGTATAAAGATTGAATCTTTGAAAGAATGAGAGTTGTGAGTTAAACTTATTCGAGTTCCCCTTAACGACCTGAAGAGTGTTTTAGTGAGTAAGGATTGAATCTTTGAAAGAAAATACCTCAATCAAGGTACCTACTGTGTCACTAACATTCTTAAGGTATAAAGATGAAAACTTTGAAGGAAAATGAGAGTTTTGAGTTAAATCTATTCAAGTTCCCTTTGACGTTCCGATTAGTGTTTTAATGAGTAAGACTGAATCTTTGAATGAAAATACCTCAATCAAGATTCCTATTATGTCACCAGACGATTTTAATGTATAAAGATTAAATCTCTGGAAGAAAATGAGAGTTTTCAGTTAAACTTATTCGAGTTCCCTTTGTCGTCACAATGAGTGTTTTAATAACTAAAAAGTGAATCTTTGAATGAAATTACCTCAATCAAGGTACGTATATGTCACTAGACCATTTTAATGTATAAAGATTGAAATACTGAATCTTTGAAAGAGAGTTAGAGTTTTTGAGTTTAACATATTCGAGGTCCCTTTGAAGTCGCGAAGAGTGGTTTTACTGCTAAAGATAGAATCTTTGTAAGAAAGTGAGAGTTTTGAGTTTAAAATATTTAGGTTCCCTGCGAAGTCGAAAAGAGTGTTTCAATGACTAAAGATTGAATCTCTGAATTAAAATGTCTCAATCAAGGAACCTATTATGTCATTTGACCATTTTAATGAGAGTTTTGAATTAAGCTTATTAGAGTTCCTTTGACGTCCCGAAGAGTCTTGTAATGATGAAAGATTATATCTTTGAATGAAAATACCTCAATTAAGGTACCTATTATGTCAGTAGACCATTTTAATGTATAAAGATTTAGTCTTTGAAAGAAAATGTGAGTTTTGAGTTAAACTTATTCGAGTTCCCTTTGACATCACGAAGAGTGTTTTAATGAGTAAATACTGAATCTTGGAATGAAATTACATCATTCAATGGACCTGTTATGTCAGTAGACCTTTTTAATGTATAAAGATTGAATCTTTGAAAGAAAATGAGAGCTTTGAGTTAAACTTATTCGAGTTCCCGATAAGGTTGAGAAGAGTGTTTTTTAGTGAGTAAAGATTGTATCTTTGAATGAAACTACCTCAATAAGGGCACCTATTTTGTTACTAGACCATTTTAATGTTCAAAGAATTCTTTGACAGAAAATAAGAACGTTTGAGTTAAACGTATTCGAGTTCCCTTTGACGTCACAAAAGGGTGTTTTAATGAGTAAAGATGGAATCATCGAATGAAATTACCATAATCAAGGTTCCTATTATGTCATTAGAACTTTTTAACGTGTAAAAATTGAATCTTTGAAAGAAAATAAGAGTTTTGAGATCAACTTATTCGAGTTCCCTATGAAGTCACGGGTCAAGGCACCCATTGTGTCACTAGATCTATTTATTGTATAATGATTGAATCTTTGAAAGAAAATGAGAGTTTTGAGTTCAACTTATTCGAGTTCCCTTTGACATCACGAAAAGTGTTTTAATGAGCAAAGATTGAATCTTTGAATGAAATGACCTCAATCAAGGCACCTATTGTGTCACTGGACCTTTCTAATGTATGAAGATTCAATCTCTGAAAAAAACTGAGAGTTTTAAGTTTAACTTATTCGAGATCCCTATGAAGTCACGGAGAGTGTTTTAATGAGTAAAGAATGAATCTTCGAATGAAAATACCTCAATCAAGGTACCTATTCTGTCACTAGCCCATTTTAATGTGTAAAGAATAAATCTTTGAAAGAAAATGAGAGTTTTCAGTTAAAATTATTTGAGTTCCCTTTGACGACACGAAGAGTGTTTTAATGTGTAAAGATAGAATCTTTGAAAGAAATTACCCTGATCAAGGTACCTATTATGTCACTAGACCGTTTTAACGTATTAAGATTGAATCTTTGAAAGAAAATGAGAGTTTAGAATTTAGCTTATTCGAGTTCCCTTTGAAGTCGTGAAGAGTGTTTTTATGACTAAAGATTGAATCTCTGAATGAAAATACCTCAATCAAGGTACCTATTATGTCAGTAGACCATTTTAATTTGCAAAGTTTAAATCTTCGATTGAAAATGCGAGTTTTGAGTTAAACTTATTCGAGTTCCCTTTGTCGTCACGAAAAGTGTTTTAATGAGTAAAGATTGATTCCTTGAATGAAATAACCCCAATCACGGTACCTATTATGTCACTAGACCATTTTAATGTATCAAGATTGGATCTTCGAAAGAAAAGGAGGGTTGTGAGTTAAACTTATTCGAGTTCCCTTTGACGTCCTGAAGAGTGTTTTAATGAGTAAAGATTGAATCTTTGAATGAAAATACCTCAATCAAGGTACCTATTATGTCACTAGACCATTTTGATGTTTAAAGATTAAATCTTTGAAAAAAAATTGCGAGTTTTGAGTTAAACTTATTCGAGTTCCCTTTGTCGTCACGAAGAGTGTTTTAATGAGCAATGATTGGAATCTTTGAATGAAATTAACTCAATCAAAGTATCTATATGTCAGTAGACCATTTTAATGTATAAAGGTTGAAATATTGAATTACCTCAATCAAGGTACCTATTATGTCACTAGATCTATTTCATGTATAAAGATTGAATCTTTGAAAGAATGAGAGTTGTGAGTTAAACTTATTCGAGTTCCCCTTAACGACCTGAAGAGTGTTTTAGTGAGTAAGGATTGAATCTTTGAAAGAAAATACCTCAATCAAGGTACCTACTGTGTCACTAACATTCTTAAGGTATAAAGATGAAAACTTTGAAGGAAAATGAGAGTTTTGAGTTAAATCTATTCAAGTTCCCTTTGACGTTCCGATTAGTGTTTTAATGAGTAAGACTGAATCTTTGAATGAAAATACCTCAATCAAGGTTCCTATTATGTCACCAGACGATTTTAATGTATAAAGATTAAATCTCTGGAAGAAAATGAGAGTTTTCAGTTAAACTTATTCGAGTTCCTTTTGTCGTCACAATGAGTGTTTTAATAACTAAAAAGTGAATCTTTGAATGAAATTACCTCAATCAAGGTACGTATATGTCACTAGACCATTTTAATGTATAAAGATTGAAATACTGAATCTTTGAAAGAGAGTTAGAGTTTTTGAGTTTAACATATTCGAGGTCCCTTTGAAGTCGCGAAGAGTGGTTTTACTGCTAAAGATAGAATCTTTGTAAGAAAGTGAGAGTTTTGAGTTTAAAATATTCAGGTTCCCTGCGAAGTCGCAAAGAGTGTTTCAATGACTAAAGATTGAATCTCTGAATTAAAATGTCTCAATCAAGGAACCTATTATGTCATTTGACCTTTTTAATGAGAGTTTTGAATTAAGCTTATTAGAGTTCCTTTGACGTCCCGAAGAGTCTTGTCATGATGAAAGATCATATCTTTGAATGAAAATACCTCAATTAAGGTACCTATTATGTCAGTAAACCATTTTAATGTATAAAGATTAAGTCTTTGAAAGAAAATGTGAGTTTTGAGTTAAACTTATTCGAGTTCCCTTTAACATCACGAAGAGTGTTTTAATGAGTAAATACTGAATCTTTGAATGAAATTACATCATTCAATGGACCTATTATGTCAGTAGACCTTTTTAATGTATAAAGATTGAATCTTTGAAAGAAAATGAGAGCTTTGAGTTTAACTTATTCGAGTTTCCGATAAGGTTGAGAAGAGTGTTTTTTAGTGAGTAAAGATAGTATCTTTGAATGAAACTACCTCAATAAGGGCACCTATTTTGTTACTAGACCATTTTAATGTCCAAAGATTTCTTTGACAGAAAATAAGAGTTTTTGAGTTAAACGTATTCGAGTTCCCTTTGACGTCACAAAAGGGTGTTTTAATGAGTAAAGATGGAATCTTCGAATGAAATTACCTTAATCAAGGTTCCGATTATGTCATTAGAACTTTTTAATGTGTAAAAATTGAATCTTTGAAAGAAAATAAGAGTTTTGAGATCAACTTATTCGAGTTCCCTATGAAGTCACGGGTCAAGGCACCTATTGTGTCACTAGATCTATTTATTGTATAATGATTGAATCTTTGCAAGAAAATGAGAGTCTTGAGTTCAACTTATTCGAGTTCCCTTTGACATCACGAAAAGTGTTTTAATGAGCAAAGATTGAATCTTTGAATGAAATGACCTCAATCAAGGCACCTATTGTGTCACTGGACCTTTCTAATGTATGAAGATTCAATCTCTGAAAAAAACTGAGAGTTTTAAGACTAACTTATTCGAGATCCCTATGAAGTCACGGAGAGTGTTTTAATGAGTAAAGAATGAATCTTCGAATGAAAATACCTCAATCAAGGTACCTATTCTGTCACTAGCCCATTTCAATGTGTAAAGAATAAATCTTTGAAAGAAAATGAGAGTTTTCAGTTAAAATTATTTGAGTTCCCTTTGACGACACGAAGAGTGTTTTAATGAGTAAAGATAGAATCTTTGAAAGAAATTACCCTGATCATGGTACCTATTATGTCACTAGACCGTTTTAACGTATTAAGATTGAATCTTTGAAAGAAAATGAGAGTTTAGAATTTAGCTTATTCGAGTTCCCTTTGAAGTCGCGAAGAGTGTTTTTATGACTAAAGATTGAATCTCTGAATGAAAATACCTCAATCAAGGTACCTATTATGTCAGTAGACCATTTTAATTTGCAAAGTTTAAATCTTCGATTGAAAATGCGAGTTTTGAGTTAAACTTATTCGAGTTCCCTTTGTCGTCACGAAGAGTGTTTTAATGAGTAAAGATTGATTCCTTGAATGAAATTACCCCAATCACGGTACCTATTATGTCACTAGACCATTTTAATGTATCAAGATTGGATCTTCGAAAGAAAAGGAGGGTTGTGAGTTAAACTTATTCGAGTTCCCTTTGACGTCCTGAAGAGTGTTTTAATGAGTAAAGATTGAATCTTTGAATGAAAATACCTCAATCAAGGTACCTATTATGTCACTAGACCATTTTGATGTTTAAAGATTAAATCTTTGAAAAAAAATGCGAGTTTTGAGTTAAACTTATTCGAGTTCCCTTTGTCTTCACGAAGAGTGTTTTAATGAGCAATGATTGGAATCTTTGAATGAAATTACCTTTATCAAAGTATCTATATGTCAGTAGACCATTTTAATGTATAAAGGTTGAAATATTGAATTACCTCAATCAAGGTACCTATTATGTCACTAGATCTATTTCATGTATAAAGATTGAATCTTTGAAAGAATGAGAGTTGTGAGTTAAACTTATTCGAGTTCCCCTTAACGACCTGAAGAGTGTTTTAGTGAGTAAGGATTGAATCTTTGAAAGAAAATACCTCAATCAAGGTACCTACTGTGTCACTAACATTCTTAAGGTATAAAGATGAAAACTTTGAAGGAAAATGAGAGTTTTGAGTTAAATCTATTCAAGTTCCCTTTGACATTCTGATTAGTGTTTTAATGAGTAAGACTGAATCTTTGAATGAAAATACCTCAATCAAGGTTCCTATTATGTCACCAGACGATTTTAATGTGTAAAGATTAAATCTCTGAAAGAAAATGAGAGTTTTCAGTTAAACTTATTCGAGTTCCCTTTGTCGTCACAATGAGTGTTTTAATAACTAAAAAGTGAATCTTTGAATGAAATTACCTCAATCAAGCTACGTATATGTCACTAGACCATTTTAATGTATAAAGATTGAAATACTGAATCTTTGAAAGAGAGTTAGAGTTTTTGAGTTTAACATATTCGAGGTCCCTTTGAAGTCGCGAAGAGTGGTTTTACTGCTAAAGATAGAATCTTTGTAAGAAAGTGAGAGTTTTGAGTTTAAAATATTCAGGTTCCCTGCGAAGTCGCAAAGACTGTTTCAATGACTAAAGATTGAATCTCTGAATTAAAATGTCTCAATCAAGGAACCTATTATGTCATTTGACCTTTTTAATGAGTGTTTTGAATTAAGCTTATTAGAGTTCCTTTGACGTCCCGAAGAGTCTTGTAATGATGAAAGATTATATCTTTGAATGAAAATACCTCAATTAAGGTACCTATTATGTCAGTAGACCATTTTAATGTATAAAGATTAAGTCTTTGAAAGAAAATGTGAGTTTTGAGTTAAACTTATTCGAGTTCCCTTTGACATCACGAAGAGTGTTTTAATGAGTAAATACTGAATCTTTGAATGAAATTATATCATTCAATGGACCTATTATGTCAGTAGACCTTTTTAATGTATAAAGATTGAATCTTTGAAAGAAAATGAGAGCTTTGAGTCTAACTTATTCGAGTTCCCGATAAGGTTGAGAAGAGTGTTCTTTAGTGAGTAAAGATTGTATCTTTGAATGAAAGTACCTCAATAAGGGCACCTATTTTGTTACTAGACCATTTTAATGTCCAAAGATTTCTTTGACAGAAAATAAGAGCGTTTGAGTTAAACGTATTCGAGTTCCCTTTGACGTCACAAAAGGGTGTTTTAATGAGTAAAGATGGAATCTTCGAATGAAATTACCTTAATCAAGGTTCCTATGATGTCATTAGAACTTTTTAACGTGTAAAAATTGAATCTTTGAAAGAAAATAAGAGTTTGAGATCAACTTATTCGAGTTCCCTATGAAGTCACGGGTCAAGGCACCCATTGTATCACTACATCTATTTATTGTATAATGATTGAATCTTTGAAAGAAAATGAGAGTTTTGAGTTCAACTTATTCGAGTTCCCTTTGACATCACGAAAAGTGTTTTAATGAGCAAAGATTGAATCTTTGAATGAAATGACCTCAATCAAGGCACCTATTGTGTCACTGGACCTTTCTAATGTATGAAGATTCAATCTCTGAAAAAAACTGAGAGTTTTAAGTCTAACTTATTCGAGATCCCTATGAAGTCACGGAGAGTGTTTTAATGAGAAAAGAATGAATCTTCGAATGAAAATACCTCAATCAAGGTACCTATTCTGTCACTAGCCCATTTCAATGTGTAAAGAATAAATCTTTGAAAGAAAATGAGAGTTTTCAGTTAAAATTATTTGAGTTCCCTTTGACGACACGAAGAGTGTTTTAATGTGTAAAGATAGAATCTTTGAAAGAAATTACCCTGATCATGGTACCTATTATGTCACTAGACCGTTTTAACGTATTAAGATTGAATCTTTGAAAGAAAATGAGAGTTTAGAATTTAGCTTATTCGAGTTCCCTTTGAAGTCGCGAAGAGTGTTTTTATGACTAAAGATTGAATCTCTGAATGAAAATACCTCAATCAAGGTACCTATTATGTCAGTAGACCATTTTAATTTGCAAAGTTTAAATCTTCGATTGAAAATGCGAGTTTTGAGGTAAACTAATTCGAGTTCCCTTTGTCGTCACGAAGAGTGTTTTAATGAGTAAAGATCGATTCCTTGAATGAAATTACCCCAATCACGGTACCTATTATGTCACTAGACTATTTTAATGTATCAAGATTGGATCTTCGAAAGAAAAAGAGGGTTGTGAGTTAAACTTATTCGAGTTCCCTTTGACGTCCTGAAGAGTGTTTTAATGAGTAAAGATTGAATCTTTGAATGAAAATACCTCAATCAAGGTACCTATTATGTCACTAGACCATTTTGATGTTTAAAGATTAAATCTTTGAAAAAAAATGCGAGTTTTGAGTTAAACTTATTCGAGTTCCCTTTGTCGTCACGAAGAGTGTTTTAATGAGCAATGATTGGAATCTTTAAATGAAATTACCTCAATCAAAGTATCTATATTTCAGTAGACCATTTTAATGTATAAAGGTTGAAATATTGAATTACCTCAATCAAGGTACCTATTATGTCACTAGATCTATTTCATGTATAAAGATTGAATCTTTGAAAGAATGAGAGTTGTGAGTTAGACTTATTCGAGTTCCCCTTAACGACCTGAAGAGTGTTTTAGTGAGTAAGGATTGAATCTTTGAAAGAAAATACCTCAATCAAGGTAGCTACTGTGTCACTAACATTCTTAAGGTATAAAGATGAAAACTTTGAAGGAAAATGAGAGTTTTGAGTTAAATCTATTCAAGTTCCCTTTGACGTTCCGATTAGTGTTTTAATGAGTAAGACTGAATCTTTGAATGAAAATACTTCAATCAAGGTTCCTATTATGTCACCAGACGATTTTAATGTGTAAAGATGAAATTCCTGAAAGAAAATGAGAGTTTTCAGTTAAACTTATTCGAGTTCCCTTTGTCGTCACAATGAGTGTTTTAATAACTAAAAAGTGAATCTTTGAATGAAATTACCTCAATCAAGGTACGTATATGTCACTAGACCATTTTAATGTATAAAGATTGAAATACTGAATCTTTGAAAGAGAGTTAGAGTTTCTGAGTTTAACATATTCGAGGTCCCTTTGAAGTCGCGAAGAGTGGTTTTACTACTAAAGATAGAATCTTTGTAAGAAAGTGAGAGTTTTGAGTTTAAAATATTCAGGTTCCCTGCGAAGTCGCAAAGAGTGTTTCAATGACTAAAGATTGAATCTCTGAATTAAAATGTCTCAATCAAGGAACCTATTATGTCATTTGACCTTTTTAATGAGAGTTTTGAATTAAGCTTATTAGAGTTCCTTTGACGTCCCGAAGAGTCTTGTAATGATGAAAGATTATATCTTTGAATGAAAATACCTCAATTAAGGTACCTATTATGTCAGTAGACCATTTTAATGTATAAAGATTAAGTCTTTGAAAGAAAATGTGAGTTTTGAGTTAAACTTATTCGAGTTCCCTTTGACATCACGAAGAGTGTTTTAATGAGTAAATACTGAATCTTTGAATGAAATTACATCATTCAATGGACCTATTATGTCAGTAGACCTTTTTAATGTATAAAGATTGAATCTTTGAAAGAAAATGAGAGCTTTGAGTTTAACTTATTCGAGTTCCCGATAAGGTTGAGAAGAGTGTTTTTTAGTGAGTAAAGATTGTATCTTTGAATGAAACTACCTCAATAAGGGCACCTATTTTGTTACTAGACCATTTTAATGTCCAAAGATTTCTTTGACAGAAAATAAGAGTTTTTGAGTTAAACGTATTCGAGTTCCCTTTGACGTCACAAAAGGGTGTTTTAATGAGTAAAGAAGGAATCTTCGAATGAAATTACCTTAATCAAGGTTCCTATTATGTCATTAGAACTTTTTAACGTGCAAAAATTGAATCTTTGAAAGAAAATAAAAGTTTTTTGAGATCAACTTATTCGAGTTCCCTATGAAGTCACGGGTCAAGGCACCTATTGTGTCACTAGATCTATTTATTGTATAATGATTGAATCTTTGAAAGAAAATGAGAGTTTTGAGTTCAACTTATTCGAGTTCCCTTTGACATCACGAAAAGTGTTTTAATGAGCGAAGATTGAATCTTTGAATGAAATGACCTCAATCAAGGCACCTATTGTGTCACTGGACCTTTCTAATGTATGAAGATTCAATCTCTGAAAAAAACTGAGAGTTTTAAGTTTAACTTATTCGAGATCCCTATGAAGTCACGGAGAGTGTTTTAATGCGTAAAGAATGAATCTTCGAATGAAAATACCTCAATCAAGGTACCTATTATGTCACTAGCCCATTTCAATGTGTAAAGAATAAATCTTTGAAAGAAAATGAGAGTTTTCAGTTAAAATTATTTGAGTTCCCTTTGACGGCACGAAGAGTGTTTTAATGAGTAAAGATAGAATCTTTGAAAGAAATTACCCTGATCATGGTACCTATTATGTCACAGAACCGTTTTAACGTATTAAGATTGAATCTTTAAAAGAAAATGAGAGTTTAGAATTTAGCTTATTCGAGTTCCCTTTGAAGTCGCGAAGAGTGTTTTTATGACTAAAGATTGAATCTCTGAATGAAAATACCTCAATCAAGGTACCTATTATGTCAGTAGACCATTTTAATTTGCAAAGTTTAAATCTTCGATTGAAAATGCGAGTTTTGAGTTAAACTTATTCGAGTTCCCTTTGTCGTCACGAAGAGTGTTTTAATGAGTAAAGATCGATTCCTTGAATGAAATTACCCCAATCACGGTACCTATTATGTCACTAGACTATTTTAATGTATCAAGATTGGATCTTCGAAAGAAAAGGAGGGTTGTAAGTTAAACTTATTCGAGTTCCCTTTGACGTCCTGAAGAGTGTTTTAATGAGTAAAGATTGAATCTTTGAATGAAAATACCTCAATCAAGGTACCTATTATGTCACTAGACCATTTTGATGTTTAAAGATTAAATCTTTGAAAAAAAATGCGAGTTTTGAGTTAAACTTATTCGAGTTCCCTTTGTCGTCACGAAGAGTGTTTTAATGGGCAATGATTGGAATCTTTAAATGAAATTACCTCAATCAAAGTATCTATATTTCAGTAGACCATTTTAATGTATAAAGGTTGAAATATTGAATTACCTCAATCAAGGTACCTATTATGTCACTAGATCTATTTCATGTATAAAGATTGAATCTTTGAAAGAATGGGAGTTGTGAGTTAAACTTATTCGAGTTCCCCTTAACGACCTGAAGAGTGTTTTAGTGAGTAAGGATTGAATCTTTGAAAGAAAATACCTCAATCAAGGTACCTACTATGTCACTAACATTCTTAAGGTATAAAGATGAAAACTTTGAAGGAAAATGAGAGTTTTGAGTTAAATCTATTCAAGTTCCCTTTGACGTTCCGATTAGTGTTTTAATGAGTAAGACTGAATCTTTGAATGAAAATACTTCAATCAAGGTTCCTATTATGTCACCAGACGATTTTAATGTGTAAAGATGAAATTCCTGAAAGAAAATGAGAGTTTTCAGTTAAACTTATTCGAGTTCCCTTTGTCGTCACAATGAGTGTTTTAATAACTAAAAAGTGAATCTTTGAATGAAATTACCTCAATCAAGGTACGTATATGTCACTAGACCATTTTAATGTATAAAGATTGAAATACTGAATCTTTGAAAGAGAGTTAGAGTTTCTGAGTTTAACATATTCGAGGTCCCTTTGAAGTCGCGAAGAGTGGTTTTACTACTAAAGATAGAATCTTTGTAAGAAAGTGAGAGTTTTGAGTTTAAAATATTCAGGTTCCCTGCGAAGTCGCAAAGAGTGTTTCAATGACTAAAGATTGAATCTCTGAATTAAAATGTCTCAATCAAGGAACCTATTATGTCATTTGACCTTTTTAATGAGAGTTTTGAATTAAGCTTATTAGAGTTCCTTTGACGTCCCGAAGAGTCTTGTAATGATGAAAGATTATATCTTTGAAAGAAAATACCTCAATTAAGGTACCTATTATGTCAGTAGACCATTTTAATGTATAAAGATTAAGTCTTTGAAAGAAAATGTGAGTTTTGAGTTAAACTTATTCGAGTTCCCTTTGACATCACGAAGAGTGTTTTAATGAGTAAATACTGAATCTTTGAATGAAATTACATCATTCAATGGACCTATTATGTCAGTAGACCTTTTTAATGTATAAAGATTCAATCTTTGAAAGAAAATGAGAGCTTTGAGTTTAACTTATTCGAGTTCCCGATAAGGTTGAGAAGAGTGTTTTTTAGTGAGTAAAGATTGTATCTTTGAATGAAACTACCTCAATAAGGGTACCTATTTTGTTACTAGACCATTTTAATGTCCAAAGATTTCTTTGACAGAAAATAAGAGTTTTTGAGTTAAACGTATTCGAGTTCCCTTTGACGTCACAAAAGGGTGTTTTAATGAGTAAAGATGGAATCTTCGAATGAAATTACCTTAATCAAGGTTCCTATTATGTCATTAGAACTTTTTAACGTGTAAAAATTGAATCTTTGAAAGAAAATAAAAGTTTTGAGATCAACTTATTCGAGTTCCCTATGAAGTCACGGGTCAAGGCACCTATTGTGTCACTAGATCTATTTATTGTATAATGATTGAATCTTTGAAAGAAAATGAGAGTTTTGAGTTCAACTTATTCTAGTTCCCTTTGACATCACAAAAAGTGTTTTAATGAGCAAAGATTGAATCTTTGAATGAAATGACCTCAATCAAGGCACCTATTGTGTCACTGGACCTTTCTAATGTATGAAGATTCAATCTCTGAAAAAAACTGAGAGTTTTAAGTTTAACTTATTCGAGATCCCTATGAAGTCACGGAGAGTGTTTTAATGAGTAAAGAATGAATCTTCGAATGAAAATACCTCAATCAAGGTACCTATTATGTCACTAGCCCATTTCAATGTGTAAAGAATAAATCTTTGAAAGAAAATGAGAGTTTTCAGTTAAAATTATTTGAGTTCCCTTTGACGACACGAAGAGTGTTTTAATGAGTAAAGATAGAATCTTTGAAAGAAATTACCCTGATCATGGTACCTATTATGTCACTAGACCGTTTTAACGTATTAAGATTGAATCTTTAAAAGAAAATGAGAGTTTAGAATTTAGCTTATTCGAGTTCCCTTTGAAGTCGCGAAGAGTGTTTTTATGACTAAAGATTGAATCTCTGAATGAAAATACCTCAATCAAGGTACCTATTATGTCAGTAGACCATTTTAATTTGCAAAGTTTAAATCTTCGATTGAAAATGCGAGTTTTGAGTTAAACTTATTCGAGTTCCCTTTGTCGTCACGAAGAGTGTTTTAATGAGTAAAGATCGATTCCTTGAATGAAATTACCCCAATCACGGTACCTATTATGTCACTAGACTATTTTAATGTATCAAGATTGGATCTTCGAAAGAAAAGGAGGGTTGTGAGTTAAACTTATTCGAGTTCCCTTTGACGTCCTGAAGAGTGTTTTATTAAGTAAAGATTGAATCTTTGAATGAAAATACCTCAATCAAGGTACCTATTATGTCACTAGACCATTTTGATGTTTAAAGATTAAATCTTTGAAAAAAAATGCGAGTTTTGAGTTAAACTTATTCGAGTTCCCTTTGTCGTCACGAAGAGTGTTTTAATGAGCAATGATTGGAATATTTAAATGAAATTACCTCAATCAAAGTATCTATATTTCAGTAGACCATTTTAATGTATAAAGGTTGAAATATTGAATTACCTCAATCAAGGTACCTATTATGTCACTAGATCTATTTCATGTATAAAGATTGAATCTTTGAAAGAATGAGAGTTGTGAGTTAAACTTATTCGAGTTCCCCTTAACGACCTGAAGAGTGTTTTAGTGAGTAAGGATTGAATCTTTGAAAGAAAATACCTCAATCAAGGTACCTACTGTGTCACTAACTTTCTTAAGGTATAAAGATGAAAACTTTGAAGGAAAATGAGAGTTTTGAGTTAAATCTATTCAAGTTCCCTTTGACGTTCCGATTAGTGTTTTAATGAGTAAGACTGAATCTTTGAATGAAAATACTTCAATCAAGGTTCCTATTATGTCACCAGACGATTTTAATGTGTAAAGATTAAATTCCTGAAAGAAAATGAGAGTTTTCAGTTAAACTTATTCGAGTTCCCTTTGTCGTCACAATGAGTGTTTTAATAACTAAAAAGTGAATCTTTGAATGAAATTACCTCAATCAAGGTACGTATATGTCACTAGACCATTTTAATGTATAAAGATTGAAATACTGAATCTTTGAAAGAGAGTTAGAGTTTCTGAGTTTAACATATTCGAGGTCCCTTTGAAGTCGCGAAGAATGGTTTTACTGCTAAAGATAGAATCTTTGTAAGAAAGTGAAAGTTTTGGGTTTAAAATATTCAGGTTCCCTGCGAAGTCGCAAAGAGTGTTTCAATGACTAAAGATTGAATCTCTGAATTAAAATGTCTCAATCAAGGAACCTATTATGTCATTTGACCTTTTTAATGAGAGTTTTGAATTAAGCTTATTAGAGTTCCTTTGACGTCCCGAAGAGTCTTGTAATGATGAAAGATTATATCTTTGAATGAAAATACCTCAATTAAGGTACCTATTATGTCAGTAGACCATTTTAATGTATAAAGATTAAGTCTTTGAAAGAAAATGTGAGTTTTGAGTTAAACTTATTCGAGTTCCCTTTGACATCACGAAGAGTGTTTTAATGAGTAAATACTGAATCTTTGAATGAAATTACATCATTCAATGGACCTATTATGTCAGTAGACCTTTTTAATGTATAAAGATTGAATCTTTGAAAGAAAATGAGAGCTTTGAGTTTAACTTATTCGAGTTCCCGATAAGGTTGAGAAGAGTGTTTTTTAGTGAGTAAAGATTGTATCTTTGAATGAAACTACCTCAATAAGGGCACCTATTTTGTTACTAGACCATTTTAATGTCCAAAGATTTCTTTGACAGAAAATAAGAGTTTTTGAGTTAAACGTATTCGAGTTCCCTTTGACGTCACAAAAGAGTGTTTTAATGAGTAAAGATGGAATCTTCGAATGAAATTACCTTAATCAAGGTTCCTATTATGTCATTAGAACTTTTTAACGTGTAAAAATTGAATCTTTGAAAGAAAATAAAAGTTTTGAGATAAACTTATTCGAGTTCCCTATGAAGTCACGGGTCAAGGCACCTATTGTGTCACTAGATCTATTTATTGTATAATGATTGAATCTTTGAAAGAAAATGAGAGTTTTGAGTTCAACTTATTCGAGTTCCCTTTGACATCACGAAAAGTGTTTTAATGAGCAAAGATTGAATCTTTGAATGAAATGACCTCAATCAAGGCACCTATTGTGTCACTGGACCTTTCTAATGTATGAAGATTCAATCTCTGAAAAAAACTGAGAGTTTTAAGTTTAACTTATTCGAGATCCCTATGAAGTCACGGAGAGTGTTTTAATGAGTAAAGAATGAATCTTCGAATGAAAATACCTCAATCAAGGTACCTATTATGTCACTAGCCCATTTCAATGTGTAAAGAATAAATCTTTGAAAGAAAATGAGAGTTTTCAGTTAAAATTATTTGAGTTCCCTTTGACGACACGAAGAGTGTTTTAATGAGTAAAGATAGAATCTTTGAAAGAAATTACCCTGATCATGGTACCTATTATGTCACTAGACCGTTTTAACGTATTAAGATTGAATCTTTGAAAGAAAATGAGAGTTTAGAATTTAGCTTATTCGAGTTCCCTTTGAAGTCGCGAAGAGTGTTTTTATGACTAAAGATTGAATCTCTGAATGAAAATACGTCAATCAAGGTACCTATTATGTCAGTAGACCATTTTAATTTGCAAAGTTTAAATCTTCGATTGAAAATGCGAGTTTGAGTTAAACTTATTCGAGTTCCCTTTGTCGTCACGAAGAGTGTTTTAATGAGTAAAGATTGATTCCTTGAATGAAATTACCCCAATCACGGTACCTATTATGTCACTAGACCATTTTAATGTATCAAGATTGGATCTTCGAAAGAAAAGGAGGATTGTGAGTTAAACTTATTCGAGTTCCCTTTGACGTCCTGAAGAGTGTTTTAATGAGTAAAGATTGAATCTTTGAATGAAAATACCTCAATCAAGGTACCTATTATGTCACTAGACCATTTTGATGTTTAAAGATTAAATCTTTGAAAAAAAATGCGAGTTTTGAGTTAAACTTATTCGAGTTCCCTTTGTCGTCACGAAGAGTGTTTTAATGAGCAATGATTGGAATCTTTGAATGAAATTACCTCAATCAAAGTATCTATATGTCAGTAGACCATTTTAATGTATAAAGGTTGAAATATTGAATTACCTCAATCAAGGTACCTATTATGTCACTAGATCTATTTAATGTATAAAGATTGAATCTTTGAAAGAATGAGAGTTGTGAGTTAAACTTATTCGAGTTCCCCTTAACGACCTTGTAACACCCCCACATTTCCCACGCATAAGTTGATCAGGCTTATACACGAAAAACGAGGGATATCAAAAACAATTGGCAATATACAAGCATGGAATACAAAATGATGGAAATAAAAGAATTTAGACAGGAAAGAAACATTAAATAATACAACATCAATCCATCCTTTATTTAATACAGTACTTCGTTACAACTTGGAAATCCTACGTCAGGGATCCCTAAATATAACCCTGAGAGTTCAACGTCAAAAGTAAATGAAAACTGAAACTGAAATACTACATAAAACTTCTACCCTGCACTGGATTGTAGGAGTAGATGAGTTCGGATGATGGTCCCACACTGCTAACCTCAGCCTTGAAACGGATACTGACCGTATCCTGAAATAACAACAATGGTGGGTCAACCCCACGAGCAAGTCCTCTCTACTATGACCCAAATCAGAGAATCAAATAAATTAATCATTATGAATCGGATGAGTACTATATCTGTATACATCCTATGGGAACTATCCAATGTATAACATGACCTCAACCAGAATAGACGGTGATCACTTAGACTCACACTAGGTGGTCAAGTGTCGCCTTTCCCTACCCGGGAAATCAGCTATTATACATGGTGCACGGTACTGACAACACAGACTATAACGAACTACACAGTGATAACACCTCGCAAAGTACTGATGAATATACTGAGCATATCAATTAGGCAACACATGCCAACAATATTAATAAATATACCGAGTATGTCAATTTAGGCAACACATGCCAATAATATTAATAAATATACCGAGAATGTCAATTTAGGCAACACATGCCAATAATATTAAACCACATACCCCGACAGCCACACATCTGTCTATCGCAACGAATGCATAAGGTATAAATGAGTCTAAACTTATTAGCCAGCTCATATGGTTCTATATGGCAACACATCCATATAATATAAATGCGACATAATTAAACAGTCCATTTATTTCCTGAAATGCACACAGCATAATAATCATGGTTTATATATCAATTAACAGTATAAACATCCTATAAGATATCATGGATAATTTATCTGACTAAAACCATGGCCTTATTTAATTTAACAGTAATGTTTGATACCATTAAATACGATAATAACACTATTTATATTTAACAATGTCGTTAAATAAATCACATTAGTATCCGTACTGCGAACGAGCCAATAAATGCTTAGAAAAGATTAATCGGCCATAAGAATAAGTAACGGGTGTTAAAATAATAATTTCGTGGCCCGTTAAACCCGTAATTACCAACACAGTACCTAAAAATCCAAGTTTAAGGTTCTGGAATTTACAAAACAGGCCCTAGGGGTATTCTGGTAATTTCCAGCAGCTGTAGGGACCCCACACGCGCCCTCACGCGCCTCCCAGAGCCTCCCCACGCGCAGCCCAACCTTCCCCACTCTCCCACGCGCCTCCACGCGCGTCTGGCATCAGCCACGCGCTCCCACGCGCGTCTGGAGAGTCCCACGCGCGCGCACGCGCTGCCACGCGCGCACTAGGGATGCCTTGCTGACGCGGCGTGTGCTGGTTGGTCGGTTGCATCAGATTTCCTATGTGCGCGCCACACCGGATCAATCCATCTACATCTCCTCCATCCAACGTCCACGGATCCGGGTGTACCGCGGTATCATGGACCGCGATGCACCGGATCAATCAGACTCCACTAATGGCCAGGATGCGCGCGTACACCCTCCTATGGTGCGCCGCGTCGCACCGGATCACTCCGGTCGTCTCCCCCACTGCCGGCGACCGGAAAACTCGCCGGAAGGTCGCCGGAAATTGCAGAAAATGCCCGGAAAAATCTAGAAAATTCTAGAAAAATCCCTAAAGTCTTATTTAATTATTTTTAGCCATTATAAATTTCATAGGACATTAAATAAATATATACCATCCTATATAATTAAAATTCCATTAATTGAATAAAATAAAATTAATAATTTATTAACCTCTAAACCTTGGCTCTATGCATAAAACTAAACTAAACAATTAATTTATTAATTCAAAGGGGAAAAGTAGATAATAACTTGCCTTTTTGGATTTACAAATAAATCCGCCGGTCTGCGCGTAGTCGGGTAAAATTGCCTACACCGGTCCAAGCTTCTTTCTCTTTCTCTTTTCCTTTCACTCTTATAAAATAGCTCTCAAGAATTTATACTTTGCTTCTAACTCCCTTTATTTTCTTCTAAGGCAAGCTAGTTAATTTATATACAAAATATATAATATAAATATTACAAATATCTTATTTTTTCATCAACTAACCATCCTCCCAACCATATGGCTTCAATTCCAACCATAACCATTGATGCAATCCTATCCTAATCTCTAATTTCATCATGACTTTGGTTTAATACTATTATTATTATTATAACTATTATTATTATTATTACTAATATTATTATTAATAAACTTTTATTATTATTATTATTATATTTTTTTTATTATTATTATTAAACTAATATAATTATTATTATTGTTATTACAAAATAATATATTATATCATCATAATACTTTATAACACAAATATAATACTCTAATTAACTAATATTGCTTAATTAAACATAATCAACAAATAAAAGTAATTAAAATAATACATGCACAATTAAATGAATAAATTTACTATTTTAACATACACAATTAATTTACATGCACAATTAAATGAATTTAATAAAATAATGTAGTATGCACAAATAAATAAAATTAATTAACCTAACACAAAATTAATTTAAATACATTCTTTAAAATTACGGGGTATTACATTCTCCCCCCCTAATAAAGGAATTTCGTCCCCGAAATTCACTACATACCTGTCTTAAAAAAGTTCTGGATACTTGGCACGGATAATATCTTCCCGTTCCCAAGTAGACTCTGTAGCACTATGATGACTCCACTGTACACGTACTAATGGAATAGTCTTCGTGCGCAGTATCTGATTCCTACGATCGAGAATACAGTAAGGTTGTTCCAAATAGGTTGCATCGGGTTGCAACTCAATCTCACCCACATCAATGTGTTGGTATCGATCTTCATCCCGTAGAAATTTTCGCAGCATAGATACATGAAAAACATTATGTACCCTATGAAGATTATCTGGTAGAGCCAGACGATAAGCTACTGCCCCAATCCGATCTGTAATCATAAAAGGACCCACAAAACGAGGCGATAACTTACCCTTTGACCCAAACCGCATTACTCCCTTCATGGGAGAAACCTTAAGCAAAACCTGATCACCAACCTTAAACTCCAAAGCACGAGTTCGACGGTCAGCATAACTTTTCTGTCTGCTTTGAGCTGTACGCATCCGATCCCTAATGATAGCGATCTTTTCTGACGTGTCCTTAATAAATTCAGGACCCAGAAAGCTGTTCTCACCAACTCCAAGCCAACAGACAGGAGACCTACACGGTCTGCCGTACAAAGCCTCAAATGGTGCCATACCAATAGTTTTCTGATAACTATTGTTATAAGCAAACTCTGAAAGCGGCAAATATTCCTCCCAATTGCCCTTAAAATCAAGAACACATGCCCGCAACATGTCTTCTAAAATCTGATTAACTCGCTCAGTCTGTCCATCTGTTTGAGGATGATAAGCAGTGCTAAGATATAGTTCTGTACCCAAAGCCTGCTGAAAGCTCCTCTAAAATCCTGATACAAACTTCGGATCTCTATCTGATACGATGACAATGGTACACCATGAAGTTTCACCATTTCTGCAATATACAGCTTAGCATACTGTTCTGACGTAAAGTTTGACCGAACAGGCAGAAAGTGAGCGGACTTGGTCAATCTATCAACAATGACCCAAATAGAGTTGTGATTATGCTGTGAAGTAGGTAATCCCTCTATAAAGTCCATGGAAATACTCTCTCATTTCCACTCTGGTATGGGAAGTGGCTGTAACGATCCTGGCGGTCTCTGATGATCAATCTTAATCATCTGACAGGTGCTACATTTAGAGACAAAGATAGCTATATCTCTTTTCATGCCGGCCCACCAAAACTGGCGTTTCATGTCCTGATACATCTTGTCTCCCCCTGGATGTACAGAGAACTGAGAAGTGTGTGTCTCTCTCATCACAACATTTCTCAAATTATCAGCTGAAGGCACAATTAAACGTCCCTTGTACCTCAATCCTCCATCAGTCCCTATAGAATAAAAAGGAACATCTCCGGAGGCTAACTCCGAAACCCGATCAATACACTGTTGATCTGAGAGTTGCGCTTGAATGACCTGATGAATGATAGAAGGAGTTACTACCACACATGCCATAAAAGCGTCTGCTAACTCATCAACAGTCTTCAAAGCATCCCACTCTGTTGTAAACAAAGCTGAAAGGCTGACATAGGGTCGGCGGCTGAGTGCGTCTGCTACAACATTCGCTTTCCCTGGATGATACTGAATAGAGAAGTGATAATCTTTCACGAATTCCAACCATCTGCGCTGTCTCATATTCAGTTCCCTCTGTGTGAACAAATACTGTAGACTCTTATGATCGCTAAACAATCGAAAAGTCTCCCCAAAAAGATAATGTCTCCAACTACGCAAGGCAAAAACCACTGCGGCGAGCTCTAGATCGTGAGTCGGGTAATTAAGCTCATGAGGCTTAAGCTTCCTAGACCCATAAGAAACTAGTCGCTCTTCTTGCATCAACACACAACCCAAACCCTTCAGAGAAGCGTCGGTAAATACTAAATACTCGATTCCACTCTGAGGTGTGGCTAAGACAGGTGCAGAAGTTAACTTACTCTTCAATTCAGCAAAAGCAGTCTGACAAGAATCATCCCATACAAATGGTACATTCTTCTTAGTCAAAAGAGTAAGTGGACCCGCAATTTTGGAAAATCCCTGGATGAACCGGCGATAATACCCTGCCAATCCCAGAAAACTGCGGATCTCTGTCGGTGAGGTAGGCTGTCCCCACTCCATAACGGCCGCAACCTTGGCTGGATCTACTGCTAACCCTTCTTCTGACACTACATGACCCAGAAATTTGACCTCTTTCTGCCAAAATTCACACTTCTCAAACTTCGCAAACAACTGATGTTCTCGAAGTGTCTGCAATACTGTGCGTAAATGTCTGGCATGGTCCTTCTCCGACTTAGAGTAAACCAGAATATCATCAATGAAAACAATGACAAACTGATCTAAGTATTCTCTGAATACTCTATTCATCAAGTCCATAAAGACAGCTGGAGCGTTCGTCAAACCGAAAGGCATAACACGAAACTCATAAGATCCGTACCTCGTGAGAAATGCTGTCTTTGGAACATCTTGTTCTCTGACTCGTAGCTGATGATAACCAGACCTCAAATCGATCTTTGAGAAGTAAGTAGCTCCCTACTTGTTGCGAATAGTGACCTTGTTCAGTTCTCTGTAATCAATACAAAGACGAAGAGATCCATCCTTCTTCTTTACAAACAGTACTGGTGCTCCCCATGGTGAAGTACTTCTGCGAATAAATCCCTGGCTGAGCAACTGTTGAATTTGATCTTTCAACTCTCGCATCTCCACTGGTGCCATTCGGTACGGCGCCTTAGCAATAGGCGTAGTGCCTGGAGCTAAATCAATAACGAAATCTATCTCTCGACTCGGTGGCAAGCCTGGAATTTCCTGGAATACATCCTGGAATTCCTGTACTACCGGGATGCTGTCAAGAGATACCGCAGTCGCTTCCTGTGAGTCCTCCTCAAGAACGAATAAATAAGTGCTAGGCCCTCTATCAGGTTGTGGTACAACGAGAAGATACATCTCCTGTCCTGGTATAGAAAATACAATAGACTTTTCGTAACAGTTAACCTGAGCATGGTACTGAGATAACCAGTCCATCCCAAGTATAACATCATACGAATGCATATCTAACACTAACAAATTTGCAAGAAATCGAAGCCGGCCCATATCTATAAGGATATCACCGCTATACTCTCGTAAAATTGCGCCAACTCCCAATGGTGTATAACTATTACGAGGTTGGTCACATAACTGAGTCGTCATACCAGATAAGATAACAAAAGATCTAGAGACAAAAGAATGTGATGCACCAGTGTCAAACAATATACGAGCAGTTCTACCATGTACAGAAAACATACCCTCAATAGCCTGAGGAGCCTGCGCATTATGTGGCATGAAGTTATAAACTCTGCCATGATGCAACTGCTGTGGAGGTTGTCCCGGAGGAAATGGTGGTGCTGGAAGTGCCGGAAAATTCTGAACTTGCCCACGTGGCATCGGTGGGGCCGGTAGAGGTAACGGCTGATTAGGTCTCGGCTGCCCATACTGTCCCTGCTTAGCTTTGGGACACATCTTGGCCGGATGCCCAATCTCTCTACAGTGATAACAACGTCCCGTAAAAGGACCTGCCTGCCTTCTCTGTTGATTTCCCGACCACTGTTCCTGTCCGGTCTGAGGTATCCCACCTTGTCTACCCTGATTAGGGACTCCATCCCTCTGCACATCTAGGTTTCCTTTGTTTTTCTTCCAAGGTTGATGTCCTTGAAATCTGCCCCGATCATTGGACTTGGCACCACTGCTGCTTCCTTTCTCCCCTGTCTGGTAGTCTCGGTTAGTCCGCTTATCTCCCTTGGACTTCCGGTAATCACTCCTCATCTGGCAGTGCTGTAAGGCAGCATTAACCACCTGGATATAAGTAGTATATGCAGGACTACCTATGATCACCACTTTAATCGGCCATATCAACCCCTTCACAAAGCGGTCTCGCTTCTTTTCTTCCGTATTGACCTCCTCTGGTGCGAATAATGACAAATTAATGAACTTCTGTTCATACTCAGCCACAGTCATATCTTCCTGTTGCAGATCCAGAAATTCAGTCTTCATCGCTGATCTTACTGACATAGGAAAATACTTGTCGTCAAAGCGAGTCTGAAATTCAGCATACGTCAATCTGGTCCTCTCATCGACAGTAGTAATAGACTCCCACCACTGCAATGCATTGCCTATCAGCATAAACGTAGCCAGCATCTGTTTCTGCACTTCGGTACAGATTACCATCCGAAGATGACGCTCGCTCTCCTGTTTCCACTGATATGCTAACAGGACATCTGTGGACCCTGCAAATGTCGGTGGATTTCCCCGGATGAACGAGTGACGAACTTTGTCCCATGACATTGGCTGTGCCACTGGTTCAGGAACAGGTACTATCGGAGGAGGTTGCTGGTTTCGTAGAGCAGATGCTACTCCTGCTGCCACCGCTCGTGCAATGATATCAGCAACTTGAGGAGAAAATTCCTGATTCTCATTTTGAGTTGGGGAAATACTGCGATGACGGTTCGCATTCCTTGTCCCACGCCGAGACATCCTTCTTTTAAATTCAGAAAAATCTAACGTCAGTACATTATAATGGACCGACTAAAAGAATACAAAGAACCCTAATATTTAGGCTCTAATTATCAGAATACACAACGCAGAAATCCTACGTCAGGGATCCCTAAATATAACCCTGAGAGTTCAACGTCAAAAGTAAATGAAAACTGAAACTGAAATACTACATAAAACTTCTACCCTGCACTGGATTGTAGGAGTAGATGAGTTCGGATGATGGTCCCACACTGCTAACCTCAGCCTTGAAACGGATACTGACCGTATCCTGAAATAACAACAATGGTGGGTCAACCCCACGAGCAAGTCCTCTCTACTATGACCCAAATCAGAGAATCAAATAAATTAATCATTATGAATCGGATGAGTACTATATCTGTATACATCCTATGGGAACTATCCAATGTATAACATGACCTCAACCAGAATAGACGGTGATCACTTAGACTCACACTAGGTGGTCAAGTGTCGCCTTTCCCTACCCGGGAAATCAGCTATTATACATGGTGCACGGTACTGACAACACAGACTATAACGAACTACACAGTGATAACACCTCGCAAAGTACTGATGAATATACTGAGCATATCAATTAGGCAACACATGCCAACAATATTAATAAATATACCGAGTATGTCAATTTAGGCAACACATGCCAATAATATTAATAAATATACCGAGAATGTCAATTTAGGCAACACATGCCAATAATATTAAACCACATACCCCGACAGCCACACATCTGTCTATCGCAACGAATGCATAAGGTATAAATGAGTCTAAACTTATTAGCCAGCTCATATGGTTCTATATGGCAACACATCCATATAATATAAATGCGACATAATTAAACAGTCCATTTATTTCCTGAAATGCACACAGCATAATAATCATGGTTTATATATCAATTAACAGTATAAACATCCTATAAGATATCATGGATAATTTATCTGATTAAAACCATGGCCTTATTTAATTTAACAGTAATGTTTGATACCATTAAATACGATAATAACACTATTTATATTTAACAATGTCGTTAAATAAATCACATTAGTATCCGTACTGCGAACGAGCCAATAAATGCTTAGAAAAGATTAATCGGCCATAAGAATAAGTAACGGGTGTTAAAATAATAATTTCGTGGCCCGTTAAACCCGTAATTACCAACACAGTACCTAAAAATCCAAGTTTAAGGTTCTGGAATTTACAAAACAGGCCCTAGGGGTATTCTGGTAATTTCCAGCAGCTGTAGGGACCCCACACGCGCCCTCACGCGCCTCCCAGAGCCTCCCCACGCGCAGCCCAACCTTCCCCACTCTCCCACGCGCCTCCACGCGCGTCTGGCATCAGCCACGCGCTCCCACGCGCGTCTGGAGAGTCCCACGTGCATCTGGAGAGTCCCACGCGCGCACGCGCTGCCACGCGCTGCCACGCGCGCACTAGGGGTGCCTTGCTGACGCGGCGTGTGCTGGTTGGTCGGTTGCATAAGATTTCCTACGTGCGCGCCACACCGGATCAATCCATCTACATCTCCTCCATCCAACGTCCACGGATCCGGGTGTACCGCGGTATCATGGACCGCGATGCACCGGATCAATCAGACTCCACTAATGGCCAGGATGCGCGCGTACACCCTCCTATGGTGCGCCGCGTCGCACCGGATCACTCCGGTCGTCTCCCCCACTGCCGGCGACCGGAAAACTCGCCGGAAGGTCGCCGGAAATTGCAGAAAATGCCCGGAAAAATCTAGAAAATTCTAGAAAAATCCCTAAAGTCTTATTTAATTATTTTTAGCCATTATAAATTTCATAGGACATTAAATAAATATATACCATCCTATATAATTAAAATTCCATTAATTGAATAAAATAAAATTAATAATTTATTAACCTCTAAACCTTGGCTCTATGCATAAAACTAAACTAAACAATTAATTTATTAATTCAAAGGGGAAAAGTAGATAATAACTTGCCTTTTTGGATTTACAAATAAATCCGCCGGTCTGCGCGTAGTCGGGTAAAATTGCCTACACCGGTCCAAGCTTCTTTCTCTTTCTCTTTTCCTTTCACTCTTATAAAATAGCTCTCAAGAATTTATACTTTGCTTCTAACTCCCTTTATTTTCTTCTAAGGCAAGCTAGTTAATTTATATACAAAATATATAATATAAATATTACAAATATCTTATTTTTTCATCAACTAACCATCCTCCCAACCATATGGCTTCAATTCCAACCATAACCATTGATGCAATCCTATCCTAATCTCTAATTTCATCATGACTTTGGTTTAATACTATTATTATTATTATAACTATTATTATTATTATTACTAATATTATTATTAATAAACTTTTATTATTATTATTATTATATTTTTATTATTATTATTATTAAACTAATATAATTATTATTATTGTTATTACAAAATAATATATTATATCATCATAATACTTTATAACACAAATATAATACTCTAATTAACTAATATTGCTTAATTAAACATAATCAACAAATAAAAGTAATTAAAATAATACATACACAATTAAATGAATAAATTTACTATTTTAACATACACAATTAATTTACATGCACAATTAAATGAATTTAATAAAATAATGTAGTATGCACAAATAAATAAAATTAATTAACCTAACACAAAATTAATTTAAATACATTCTTTAAAATTACGGGGTATTACAGACCTGAAGAGTGTTTTAGTGAGTAAGGATTGAATCTTTGAAAGAAAATACCTCAATCAAGGTACCTACTGTGTCACTAACATTCTTAAGGTATAAAGATGAAAACTTTGAAGGAAAATGAGAGTTTTGAGTTAAATCTATTCAAGTTCCCTTTGACGTTCCGATTAGTGTTTTAATGAGTAAGACTGAATCTTTGAATGAAAATACCTCAATCAAGGTTCCTATTATGTCACCAGACGATTTTAATGTATAAAGATTAAATCTCTGAAAGAAAATGAGAGTTTTCAGTTAAACTTATTCGAGTTCCCTTTGTCGTCACAATGAGTGTTTAAATAACTAAAAAGTGAATCTTTGAATGAAATTACCTCAATCAAGGTACGTATATGTCACTAGACCATTTTAATGTATAAAGATTGAAATACTGAATCTTTGAAAGAGAGTTAGAGTTTTTGAGTTTAACATATTCGAGGTCCCTTTGAAGTCGCGAAGAGTGGTTTTACTGCTAAAGATAGAATCTTTGTAAGAAAGTGAGAGTTTTGAGTTTAAAATATTCAGGTTCCCTGCGAAGTCGCAAAGAGTGTTTCAATGACTAAAGATTGAATCTCTGAATTAAAATGTCTCAATCAAGGAACCTATTATGTCATTTGACCTTTTTAATGAGAGTTTTGAATTAAGCGTATTAGAGTTCCTTTGACGTCCCGAAGAGTCTTGTAATGATGAAAGATTATGTCTTTGAATGAAAATACCTCAATTAAGGTACCTATTATGTCAGTAGACCATTTTAATGTATAAAGATTAAGTCTTTGAAAGAAAATGTGAGTTTTGAGTTAAACTTATTCGAGTTCCCTTTGACATCACGAAGAGTGTTTTAATGAGTAAATACTGAATCTTTGAATGAAATTACATCATTCAATGGACCTATTATGTCAGTAGACCTTTTTAATGTATAAAGATTGAATCTTTGAAAGAAAATGAGAGCTTTGAGTTTAACTTATTCGAGTTCCCGATAAGGTTGAGAAGAGTGTTTTTTAGTGAGTAAAGATTGTATCTTTGAATGAAACTACCTCAATAAGGGCACCTATTTTGTTACTAGACCATTTTAATGTCCAAAGATTTCTTTGACAGAAAATAAGAGTTTTTGAGTTAAACGTATTCGAGTTCCCTTTGACGTCACAAAAGAGTGTTTTAATGAGTAAAGAAGGAATCTTCGAATGAAATTACCTTAATCAAGGTTCCTATTATGTCATTAGAACTTTTTAACGTGTAAAAATTGAATCTTTGAAAGAAAATAAGAGTTTTGAGATCAACTTATTCGAGTTCCCTATGAAGTCACGGGTCAAGGCACCTATTGTGTCACTAGATCTATTTATTGTATAATGATTGAATCGTTGAAAGAAAATGAGAGTTTTGAGTTCAACTTATTCGAGTTCCCTTTGACATCACGAAAAGTGTTTTAATGAGCGAAGATTGAATCTTTGAATGAAATGACCTCAATCAAGGCACCTATTGTGTCACTAGACCTTTCTAATGTATGAAGATTCAATCTCTGAAAAAAACTGAGAGTTTTAAGTTTAACTTATTCGAGATCCCTATGAAGTCACAGAGAGTGTTTTAATGAGTGAAGAATGAATCTTCGAATGAAAATACCTCAATCAAGGTACCTATTATGTCACTAGCCCATTTCAATGTGTAAAGAATAAATCTTTGAAAGAAAATGAGAGTTTTTAGTTAAAATTATTTGAGTTCCCTTTGACGACACGAAGAGTGTTTTAATGAGTAAAGATAGAATCTTTGAAAGAAATTACCCTGATCATGGTACCTATTATGTCACTAGACCGTTTTAACGTATTAAGATTGAATCTTTGAAAGAAAATGAGAGTTTAGAATTTAGCTTATTCGAGTTCCCTTTGAAGTCACGAAGAGTGTTTTTATGACTAAAGATCGAATCTCTGAATGAAAATACCTCAATCAAGGTACCTATTATGTCAGTAGACCATTTTAATTTGCAAAGTTTAAATCTTCGATTGAAAATGCGAGTTTTGAGTTAAACTTATTCGAGTTCCCTTTGTCGTCACGAAGAGTGTTTTAATGAGTAAAGATTGATTCCTTGAATGAAATTACCCCAATCACGGTACCTATTATGTCACTAGACTATTTTAACGTATCAAGATTGGATCTTCGAAAGAAAAGGAGGGTTGTGAGTTAAACTTATTCGAGTTCCCTTTGACGTCCTGAAGAGTGTTTTAATGAGTAAAGATTGAATCTTTGAATGAAAATACCTCAATCAAGGTACCTATTATGTCACTAGACCATTTTGATGTTTAAAGATTAAATCTTTGAAAAAAAATGCGAGTTTTGAGTTAAACTTATTCGAGTTCCCTTTGTCGTCACGAAGAGTGTTTTGATGAGCAATGATTGGAATCTTTGAATGAAATTACCTCAATCAAAGTATCTATATGTCAGTAGACCATTTTAATGTATAAAGGTTGAAATATTGAATTACCTCAATCAAGGTACCTATTATGTCACTAGATCTATTTCATGTATAAAGATTGAATCTTTGAAAGAATGAGAGTTATGAGTTAAACTTATTCGAGTTCCCCTTAACGACCTGAAGAGTGTTTTAGTGAGTAAGGATTGAATCTTTGAAAGAAAATACCTCAATCAAGGTACCTACTGTGTCACTAACATTCTTAAGGTATAAAGATGAAAACTTTGAAGGAAAATGAGAGTTTTGAGTTAAATCTATTCAAGTTCCCTTTGACGTTCCGATTAGTGTTTTAATGAGTAAGACTGAATCTTTGAATGAAAATACCTCAATCAAGGTTCCTATTATGTCACCAGACGATTTTAATGTATAAAGATTAAATCTCTGAAAGAAAATGAGAGTTTTCAGTTAAACTTATTCGAGTTCCCTTTGTCGTCACAATGAGTGTTTAAATAACTAAAAAGTGAATCTTTGAATGAAATTACCTCAATCAAGGTACGTATATGTCACTAGACCAATTTAATGTATAAAGATTGAAATACTGAATCTTTGAAAGAGAGTTAGAGTTTTTGAGTTTAACATATTCGAGGTCCCTTTGAAGTCGCGAAGAGTGGTTTTACTGCTAAAGATAGAATCTTTGTAAGAAAGTGAGAGTTTTGAGTTTAAAATATTCAGGTTCCCTGCGAAGTCACAAAGAGTGTTTCAATGACTAAAGATTGAATCTCTGAATTAAAATGTCTCAATCAAGGAACCTATTATGTCATTTGACCTTTTTAATGAGAGTTTTGAATTAAGCTTATTAGAGTTCCTTTGACGTCCCGAAGAGTCTTGTAATGATGAAAGATTATGTCTTTGAATGAAAATACCTCAATTAAGGTACCTATTATGTCAGTAGACCATTTTAATGTATAAAGATTAAGTCTTTGAAAGAAAATGTGAGTTTTGAGTTAAACTTATTCGAGTTCCCTTTGACATCACGAAGAGTGTTTTAATGAGTAAATACTGAATCTTTGAATGAAATTACATCATTCAATGGACCTATTATGTCAGTAGACCTTTTTAATATATAAAGATTGAATCTTTGAAAGAAAATGAGAGCTTTGAGTTTAACTTATTCGAGTTCCCGATAAGGTTGAGAAGAGTGTTTTTTAGTGAGTAAAGATTGTATCTTTGAATGAAACTACCTCAATAAGGGCACCTATTTTGTTACTAGACCATTTTAATATCCAAAGATTTCTTTGACAGAAAATAAGAGTTTTTGAGTTAAACGTATTCGAGTTCCCTTTGACGTCACAAAAGAGTGTTTTAATGAGTAAAGATGGAATCTTCGAATGAAATTACCTTAATCAAGGTTCCTATTATGTCATTAGAACTTTTTAACGTGTAAAAATTGAATCTTTGAAAGAAAATAAGAGTTTTGAGATCAACTTATTCGAGTTCCCTATGAAGTCACGGGTCAAGGCACCTATTGTGTCACTAGATCTATTTATTGTATAATGATTGAATCTTTAAAAGAAAATGAGAGTTTTGAGTTCAACTTATTCGAGTTCCCTTTGACATCACGAAAAGTGTTTTAATGAGCAAAGATTGAATCTTTGAATGAAATGACCTCAATCAAGGCACCTATTGTGTCACTGGACCTTTCTAATGTATGAAGATTCAATCTCTGAAAAAAACTGAAAGTTTTAAGTTTAACTTATTCGAGATCCCTATGAAGTCACGGATAGTGTTTTAATGAGTAAAGAATGAATCTTCGAATGAAAATACCTCAATCAAGGTACCTATTATGTGACTAGCCCATTTCAATGTGTAAAGAATAAATCTTTGAAAGAAAATGAGAGTTTTCAGTTAAAATTATTTGAGTTCCCTTTGACGACACGAAGAGTGTTTTAATGAGTAAAGATAGAATCTTTGAAAGAAATTACCCTGATCATGGTACCTATTATGTCACTAGACCGTTTTAACGTATTAAGATTGAATCTTTGAAAGAAAATGAGAGTTTAGAATTTAGCTTATTCGAGTTCCCTTTGAAGTCGCGAAGAGTGTTTTTATGACTAAAGATTGAATCTCTGAATGAAAATACCTCAATCAAGGTACCTATTATGTCAGTAGACCATTTTAATTTGCAAAGTTTAAATCTTCGATAGAAAATGCGAGTTTTGAGTTAAACTTATTCGAGTTCCCTTTGTCGTCACGAAGAGTGTTTTAATGAGTAAAGATTGATTCCTTGAATGAAATTACCCCAATCACGGTACCTATTATGTCACTAGACCATTTTAATGTATCAAGATTGGATCTTCAAAAGAAAAGGAAAGTTGTGAGTTAAACTTATTTGAGTTCCCTTTGACGTCCTGAAGAGTGTTTTAATGAGTAAAGATTGAATCTTTGAATGAAAATACCTCAATCAAGGTACCTATTATGTCTCTAAACCATTTTGATGTTTAAAGATTAAATCTTTGAAAAAAAATGCGAGTTTTGAGTTAAACTTATTCAAGTTCCCTTTGTCGTCACGAAGAGTGTTTTAATGAACAATGATTGGAATCTTTGAATGAAATTACCTCAATCAAAGTATCTATATGTCAGTAGACCATTTTAATGTATAAAGGTTGAAATATTGAATTACCTCAATCAAGGTACCTATTATGTCACTAGATCTATTTCATGTACAAAGATTGAAAATTTGAAAGAATGAGAGTTGTGAGTTAAACTTATTCGAGTTCCCCTTAACGACCTGAAGAGTGTTTTAGTGAGTAAGGATTGAATCTTTGAAAGAAAATACCTCAATCAAGGTACCTACTGTGTCACTAACATTCTTAAGGTATAAAGATGAAAACTTTAAAGGAAAATGAGAGTTTTGAGTTAAATCTATTCAAGTTCCCTTTGATGTTCCGATTAGTGTTTTAATGAGTAAGACTGAATCTTTGAATGAAAATACCTCAATCAAGGTTCCTATTATGTCACCAGATGATTTTAATGTATAAAGATTAAATCTCTGAAAGAAAATGAGAGTTTTCAGTTAAACTTATTCGAGTTCCCTTTGTCGTCACAATGAGTGTTTAAATAACTAAAAAGTGAATCTTTGAATGAAATTACCTCAATCAAGGTACGTATATGTCACTAGACCATTTTAATGTATAAAGATTGAAATACTGAATCTTTGAAAGAGAGTTAGAGTTTTTGAGTTTAACATATTCGAGGTCCCTTTGAAGTCGCGAAGAGTGGTTTTACTGCTAAAGATAGAATCTTTGTAAGAAAGTGAGAGTTTTGAGTTTAAAATATTCAGGTTCCCTGCGAAGTCGCAAAGAGTGTTTCAATGACTAAAGATTGAATCTCTGAATTAAAATGTCTCAATCAAGGAACCTATTATGTCATTTGACCTTTTTAATGAGAGTTTTGAATTAAGCTTATTAGAGTTCCTTTGACGTCCCGAAGAGTCTTGTAATGATGAAAGATTATGTCTTTGAATGAAAATACCTCAATTAAGGTACCTATTATGTCAGTAGACCATTTTAATGTATAAAGATTAAGTCTTTGAAAGAAAATGTGAGTTTTGAGTTAAACATATTCGAGTTCCCTTTGACATCACGAAGAGTGTTTTAATGAGTAAATACTGAATCTTTGAATGAAATTACATCATTCAATGGACCTATTATGTCAGTAGACCTTTTTAATGTATAAAGATTGAATCTTTTGAAAGAAAATGAGAGCTTTGAGTTTAACTTATTCGAGTTCCCGATAAGGTTGAGAAGAGTGTTTTTTAGTGAGTAAAGATTGTATCTTTGAATGAAACTACCTTAATAAGGGCACCTATTTTGTTACTAGACCATTTTAATGTCCAAAGATTTCTTTGATAGAAAATAAGAGTTTTTGAGTTAAACGTATTCGAGTTCCCTTTGACGTCACAAAAGAGTTTTTTAATGAGTAAAGATGGAATCTTCGAATGAAATTACCTTAATCAAGGTTCCTATTATGTCATTAGAACATTTTAACGTGTAAAAATTGAATCTTTGAAAGAAAATAAGAGTTTTGAGATCAACTTATTCGAGTTCCCTATGAAGTCACGGGTCAAGGCACCTATTGTGTCACTAGATCTATTTATTGTATAATGATTGAATGTTTGAAAGAAAATGAGAGTTTTGAGTTCAACGTATTCGAGTTCCCTTTGACATCACGAAAAGTGTTTTAATGAGCAAAGATTGAATCTTTGAATGAAATGACCTCAATCAAGGCACCTATTGTGTCACTGGACCTTTCTAATGTATGAAGATTCAATCTCTGAAAAAAACTGAGAGTTTTAAGTTTAACTTATTCGAGATCCCTATGAAGTCACGGAGAGTGTTTTAATGAGTAAAGAATGAATCTTCGAATGAAAATACCTCAATCAAGGTACCTATTATGTCACTAGCCCATTTCAATGTGTAAAGAATAAATCTTTGAAAGAAAATGAGAGTTTTCAGTTAAAATTATTTGAGTTCCCTTTGACGACACGAAGAGTGTTTTAATGAGTAAAGATAGAATCTTTGAAAGAAATTACCCTGATCATGGTACCTATTATGTCACTAGACCGTTTTAACGTATTAAGATTGAATCTTTGAAAGAAAATGAGAGTTTAGAATTTAGCTTATTCGAGTTCCCTTTGAAGTCGCGAAGAGTGTTTTTATGACTAAAGATTGAATCTCTGAATGAAAATACCTCAACCAAGGTACCTATTATGTCAGTAGACCATTTTAATTTGCAAAGTTTAAATCTTCGATTGAAAATGCGAGTTTTGAGTTAAACTTATTCGAGTTCCCTTTGTCGTCACGAAGAGTGTTTTAATGAGTAAAGATTGATTCCTTGAATGAAATTACCCCAATCACGGTACCTATTATGTCACTAGACCATTTTAATGTATCAAGATTGGATCTTCGAAAGAAAAGGAGGGTTGTGAGTTAAACTTATTCGAGTTCCCTTTGACGTCCTGAAGAGTGTTTTAATGAGTAAAGATTGAATCTTTGAATGAAAATACCTCAATCAAGGAACCTATTATGTCACTAGACCATTTTGATGTTTAAAGATTAAATCTTTGAAAAAAAATGCGAGTTTTGAGTTAAACTTATTCGAGTTCCCTTTGTCGTCACGAAGAGTGTTTTAATGAGCAATGATTGGAATCTTTGAATGAAATTACCTCAATCAAAGTATCTATATGTCAGTAGACCATTTTAATGTATAAAGGTTGAAATATTGAATTACCTCAATCAAGGTACCTATTATGTCACTAGATCTATTTCATGTATAAAGATTGAATCTTTGAAAGAATGAGAGTTGTGAGTTAAACTTATTCGAGTTCCCCTTAACGACCTGAAGAGTGTTTTAGTGAGTAAGGATTGAATCTTTGAAAGAAAATACCTCAATCAAGGTACCTACTGTGTCACTAACATTCTTAAGGTATAAAGATGAAAACTTTGAAGGAAAATGAGAGTTTTAAGTTAAATCTAATCAAGTTCCCTTTGACGTTCCGATTAGTGTTTTAATGAGTAAGACTGAATCTTTGAATGAAAATACCTCAATCAAGGTTCCTATTATGTCACCAGACGATTTTAATGTATAAAGATTAAATCTCTGAAAGAAAATGAGAGTTTTCAGTTAAACTTATTCGAGTTCCCTTTGTCGTCACAATGAGTGTTTAAATAACTAAAAAGTGAATCTTTGAATGAAATTACCTCAATCAAGGTACGTATATGTCACTAGACCATTTTAATGTATAAAGATTGAAATACTGAATCTTTGAAAGAGAGTTAGAGTTTTTGAGTTTAACATATTCGTGGTCCCTTTGAAGTCGCGAAGAGTGGTTTTACTGCTAAAGATAGAATCTTTGTAAGAAAGTGAGAGTTTTGAGTTTAAAATATTCAGGTTCCCTGCGAAGTCGCAAAGGGTGTTTCAATGACTAAAGATTGAATCTCTGAATTAAAATGTCTCAATCAAGGAACCTATTATGTCATTTGACCTTTTTAATGAGAGTTTTGAATTAAGCTTATTAGAGTTCCTTTGACGTCCCGAAGAGTCTTGTAATGATGAAAGATTATTTCTTTGAATGAAAATACCTCAATTAAGGTACCTATTATGTCAGAAGACCATTTTAATGTATAAAGATTAAGTCTTTGAAAGAAAATGTGAGTTTTGAGTTAAACTTATTCGAGTTCCCTTTGACATCACGAAGAGTGTTTTAATGAGTAAATACTGAATCTTTGAATGAAATTACATCATTCAATGGACCTATTATGTCAGTAGACCTTTTTAATGTATAAAGATTGAATCTTTGAAAGAAAATGAGAGCTTTGAGTTTAACTTATTCGAGTTCCCGATAAGGTTGAGAAGAGTGTTTTTTAGTGAGTAAAGATTGTATCTTTGAATGAAACTACCTCAATAAGGGCACCTATTTTGTTACTAGACCATTTTAATGTCCAAAGATTTCTTTGACAGAAAATAAGAGTTTTTGAGTTAAACGTATTCGAGTTCCCTTTGACGTCACAAAAGAGTGTTTTAATGAGTAAAGATGGAATCTTCGAATGAAATTACCTTAATCAAGGTTCCTATTATGTCATTAGAACTTTTTAACGTGTAAAAATTGAATCTTTGAAAGAAAATAAGAGTTTTGAGATCAACTTATTCGAGTTCCCTATGAAGTCACGGGTCAAGGCACCTATTGTGTCACTAGATCTATTTATTGTATAATGATTGAATGTTTGAAAGAAAATGAGAGTTTTGAGTTCAACGTATTCGAGTTCCCTTTGACATCACGAAAAGTGTTTTAATGAGCAAAGATTGAATCTTTGAATGAAATGACCTCAATCAAGGCACCTATTGTGTCACTGGACCTTTCTAATGTATGAAGATTCAATCTCTGAAAAAAACTGAGAGTTTTAAGTTTAACTTATTCGAGATCCCTATGAAGTCACGGAGAGTGTTTTAATGAGTAAAGAATGAATCTTCGAATGAAAATACCTCAATCAAGGTACCTATTATGTCACTAGCCCATTTCAATGTGTAAAGAATAAATCTTTGAAAGAAAATGAGAGTTTTCAGTTAAAATTATTTGAGTTCCCTTTGACGACACGAAGAGTGTTTTAATGAGTAAAGATAGAATCTTTGAAAGAAATTACCCTGATCATGGTACCTATTATGTCACTAGACCGTTTTAACGTATTAAGATTGAATCTTTGAAAGAAAATGAGAGTTTAGAATTTAGCTTATTCGAGTTCCCTTTGAAGTCGCGAAGAGTGTTTTTATGACTAAAGATCGAATCTCTGAATGAAAATACCTCAATCAAGGTACCTATTATGTCAGTAGACCATTTTAATTTGCAAAGTTTAAATCTTCGATTGAAAATGCGAGTTTTGAGTTAAACTTATTCGAGTTCCCTTTGTCGTCACGAAGAGTGTTTTAATGAGTAAAGATTGATTCCTTGAATGAAATTACCCCAATCACGGTACCTATTATGTCACTAGACCATTTTAATGTACCAAGATTGGATCTTCGAAAGAAAAGGAGGGTTGTGAGTTAAACTTATTCGAGTTCCCTTTGACGTCCTGAAGAGTGTTTTAATGAGTAAAGATTGAATCTTGGAATCAAAATACCTCAATCAAGGAACCTATTATGTCACTAGACCATTTTGATGTTTAAAGATTAAATCTTTGAAAAAAAATGCGAGTTTTGAGTTAAACTTATTCGAGTTCCCTTTGTCGTCACGAAGAGTGTTTTAATGAGCAATGATTGGAATCTTTGAATGAAATTACCTCAATCAAAGTATCTATATGTCAGTAGACCATTTTAATGTATAAAGGTTGAAATATTGAATTACCTCAATCAAGGTACCTATTATGTCACTAGATCTATTTCATGCATAAAGATTGAATCTTTGAAAGAATGAGAGTTGTGAGTTAAACTTATTCGAGTTCCCCTTAACGACCTGAAGAGTGTTTTAGTGAGTAAGGATTGAATCTTTGAAAGAAAATACCTCAATCAAGGTACCTACTGTGTCACTAACATTCTTAAGGTATAAAGATGAAAACTTTGAAGGAAAATGAGAGTTTTGAGTTAAATCTATTCAAGTTCCCTTTGACGTTCCGATTAGTGTTTTAATGAGTAAGACTGAATCTTTGAATGAAAATACCTCAATCAAGGTTCCTATTATGTCACCAGACGATTTTAATGTATAAAGATTAAATCTCTGAAAGAAAATGAGAGTTTTCAGTTAAACTTATTCGAGTTCCCTTTGTCGTCACAATGAGTGTTTTAATAACTAAAAAGTGAATCTTTGAATGAAATTACCTCAATCAAGGTACGTATATGTCACTAGACCATTTTAATGTATAAAGATTGAAATACTGAATCTTTGAAAGAGAGTTAGAGTTTTTGAGTTTAACATATTCGAGGTCCCTTTGAAGTCGCGAAGAGTGGTTTTACTGCTAAAGATAGAATCTTTGTAAGAAAGTGAGAGTTTTGAGTTTAAAATATTCAGGTTCCCTGCGAAGTCGCAAAGAGTGTTTCAATGACTAAAGATTGAATCTCTGAATTAAAATGTCTCAATCAAGGAACCTATTATGTCATTTGACCTTTTTAATGAGAGTTTTGAATTAAGCATATTAGAGTTCCTTTGACGTCCCGAAGAGTCTTGTAATGATGAAAGATTATATCTTTGAATGAAAATACCTCAATTAAGGTACCTATTATGTCAGTAGACCATTTTAATGTATAAAGATTAAGTCTTTGAAAGAAAATGTGAGTTTTGAGTTAAACTTATTCGAGTTCCCTTTGACATCACGAAGAGTGTTTTAATGAGTAAATACTGAATCTTTGAATGAAATTACATCATTCAATGGACCTATTATGTCAGTAGACCTTTTTAATGTATAAAGATTGAATCTTTGAAAGAAAATGAGAGCTTTGAGTTTAACTTATTCGAGTTCCCGATAAGGTTGAGAAGAGTGTTTTTTAGTGAGTAAAGATTGTATCTTTGAATGAAACTACCTCAATAAGGGCACCTATTTTGTTACTAGACCATTTTAATGTCCAAAGATTTCTTTGACAGAAAATAAGAGTTTTTGAGTTAAACGTATTCGAGTTCCCTTTGACGTCACAAAAGAGTGTTTTAATGAGTAAAGATGGAATCTTCGAATGAAATTACCTTAATCAAGGTTCCTATTATGTCATTAGAACTTTTTAACGTGTAAAAATTGAATCTTTGAAAGAAAATAAGAGTTTTGAGATCAACTTATTCGAGTTCCCTATGAAGTCACGGGTCAAGGCACCTATTGTGTCACTAGATCTATTTATTGTATAATGATTGAATCTTTGAAAGAAAATGAGAGTTTTGAGTTCAACTTATTCGAGTTCCCTTTCACATCACGAAAAGTGTTTTAATGAGCAAAGATTGAATCTTTGAATGAAATGACCTCAATCAAGGCACCTATTGTGTCACTGGACCTTTCTAATGTATGAAGATTCAATCTCTGAAAAAAACTGAGAGTTTTAAGTTTAACTTATTCGAGATCCCTATGAAGTCACGGAGAGTGTTTTAATGAGTAAAGAATGAATCTTCGAATGAAAATACCTCAATCAAGGTACCTATTATGTCACTAGCCCATTTCAATGTGTAAAGAATAAATCTTTGAAAGAAAATGAGAGTTTTCAGTTAAAATTATTTGAGTTCCCTTTGACGACACGAAGAGTGTTTTAATGAGTAAAGAAAGAATCTTTGAAAGAAATTACCCTGATCATGGTGCCTATTATGTCACAAGACCGTTTTAACGTATTAAGATTGAATCTTGGAAAGAAAATGAGAGTTTAGAATATAGCTTATTCGAGTTCCCTTTGAAGTCACGAAGAGTGTTTTATGACTAAAGATTGAATCTCTGAATGAAAATACCTCAATCAAGGTACCTATTATGTCAGTAGACCATTTTAATTTGCAAAGTTTAAATCTTCGATTGAAAATGCGAGTTTTGAGTTAAACTTATTCGAGTTACCTTTGTCGTCACGAAGAGTGTTTTAATGAGTAAAGATTGATTCCTTGAATGAAATTACCCCAATCACGGTACCTATTATGTCACTAGACCATTTTAATGTATCAAGATTGGATCTTCGAAAGAAAAGGAGGGTTGTGAGTTAAACTTATTCGAATTCCCTTTGACGTCCTGAAGAGTGTTTTAATGAGTAAAGATTGAATCTTTGAATCAAAATACCTCAATCAAGGTACCTATTATGTCACTAGACCATTTTGATGTTTAAAGATTAAATCTTTGAAAAAAAATGCGAGTTTTGAGTTAAACTTGTTCGAGTTCCCTTTGTCGTCACGAAGAGTGTTTTAATGAGCAATGATTGGAATCTTTGAATGAAATTACCTCAATCAAAGTATCTATATGTCAGTAGACCATTTTAATGTATAAAGGTTGAAATATTGAATTACCTCAATCAAGGTACCTATTATGTCACTAGATCTATTTCATGTATAAAGATTGAATCTTTGAAAGAATGAGAGCTGTGAGTTAAACTTATTCGAGTTCCCCTTAATGACCTGAAGAGTGTTTTAGTGAGTAAGGATTGAATCTTTGAAAGAAAATACCTCAATCAAGGTACCTACTGTGTCACTAACATTCTTAAGGTATAAAGATAAAAACTTTGAAGGAAAATGAGAGTTTTGAGTTAAATCTATTCAAGTTCCCTTTGACGTTCCGATTAGTGTTTTAATGAGTAAGACTGAATCTTTGAATGAAAATACCTCAATCAAGGTTCCTATTATGTCACCAGACGATTTTAATGTATAAAGATTAAATCTCTGAAAGAAAATGAGAGTTTTCAGTTAAACTTATTCGAGTTCCCTTTGTCGTCACAACGAGTGTTTAAATAACTAAAAAGTGAATCTTTGAATGAAATTACCTCAATCAAGGTACGTATATGTCACTAGACCATTTTAATGTATAAAGATTGAAATACTGAATCTTTGAAAGAGAGTTAGAGTTTTTGAGTTTAACATATTCGAGGTCCCTTTGAAGTCGCGAAAAGTGGTTTTACTGCTAGAGATAGAATCTTTGTAAGAAAGTGAGAGTTTTGAGTTTAAAATATTCAGGTTCCCTACGAAGTCGCAAAAAGTGTTTCAATGACTAAAGATTGAATCTCTGAATTAAAATGTCTCAATCAAGGAACCTATTATGTCATTTGACCTTTTTAATGAGAGTTTTGAATTAAGCTTATTAGAGTTCCTTTGACGTCCCGAAGAGTCTTGTAATGATGAAAGATTATGTCTTTGAATGAAAATACCTCAATTAAGGTACCTATTATGTCAATAGACCATTTTAATGTATAAAGATTAAGTCTTTGAAAGAAAATGTGAGTTTTGAGTTAAACTTATTCGAGTTCCCTTTGACATCACGAAGAGTGTTTTAATGAGTAAATACTGAATCTTTGAATGAAATTACATCATTCAATGGACCTATTATGTCAGTAGACATTATTAATGTATAAAGATTGAATCTTTGAAAGAAAATGAGAGCTTTGAGTTTAACTTATTCGAGTTCCCGATAAGGTTGAGAAGAGTGTTTTTTAGTGAGTAAAGATTGTATCTTTGAATGAAACTACCTCAATAAGGGCACCTATTTTGTTACTAGACCATTTTAATGTCCAAAGATTTCTTTGACAGAAAATAAGAGTTTTTGAGTTAAACGTATTCGAGTTCCCTTTGACGTCACAAAAGAGTGTTTTAATGAGTAAAGATGGAATTTCGAATGAAATTACCTTAATCAAGGTTCCTATTATGTCATTAGAACTTTTTAACGTGTAAAAATTGAATCTTTGAAAGAAAATAAGAGTTTTGAGATCAACTTATTCGAGTTCCCTATGAAGTCACGGGTCAAGGCACCTATTGTGTCACTAGATCTATTTATTGTATAATGATTGAATCTTTGAAAGAAAATGAGAGTTTTGAGTTCAACTTATTCGAGTTCCCTTTCACATCACGAAAAGTGTTTTAATGAGCAAAGATTGAATCTTTGAATGAAATGACCTCAATCAAGGCACCTATTGTGTCACTGGACCTTTCTAATGTATGAAGATTCAATCTCTGAAAAAAATTAAGAGTTTTAAGTTTAACTTATTCGAGATCCCTATGAAGTCACGGAGAGTGTTTTAATGAGTAAAGAATGAATCTTCGAAAGAAAATACCTCAATCAAGGTACCTATTATGTCACTAGCCCATTTCAATGTGTAAAGAATAAATCTTTGAAAGAAAATGAGAGTTTTCAGTTAAAATTATTTGAGTTCCCTTTGACGACACGAAGAGTGTTTTAATGAGTAAAGATAGAATCTTTGAAAGAAATTACCCTGATCATGGTACCTATTATGTCACTAGACCGTTTTAACGTATTAAGATTGAATCTTTGAAAGAAAATGAGAGTTTAGAATTTAGCTTATTCGAGTTCCCTTTGAAGTCGCGAAGAGTGTTTTTATGACTAAAGATTGAATCTCTGAATGAAAATACCTCAATCAAGGTACCTATTATGTCAGTAGACCATTTTAATTTGCAAAGTTTAAATCTTCGATTGAAAATGCGAGTTTTGAGTTAAACTTATTCGAGTTCCCTTCGTCATCACGAAGAGTGTTTTAATGAGTAAAGATTGATTCCTTGAATGAAATTACCCCAGTCACGGTACCTATTATGTCACTAGACCATTTTAATGTATCAAGATTGGATCTTCGAAAGAAAAGGAGGGTTGTGAGTTAAACTTATTCGAGTTCCCTTTGACGTCTTGAAGAGTGTTTTAATGAGTAAAGATTGAATCTTTGAATGAAAATACCTCAATCAAGGTACCTATTATGTCACTAGACCATTTTGATGTTTAAAGATTAAATCTTTGAAAAAAAATGCGAGTTTTGAGTTAAACTTATTCGAGTTCCCTTTGTCGTCACGAAGAGTGTTTTAATGAGCAATGATTGGAATCTTTGAATGAAATTACCTCAATCAAAGTATCTATATGTCAGTAGACCATTTTAATGTATAAAGGTTGAAATATTGAATTACCTCAATCAAGGTACCTATTATGTCACTATCTCTATTTCATGTATAAAGATTGAATCTTTGAAAGAATGAGAGTTGTGAGTTAAACTTATTCGAGTTCCCCTTAACGACCTGAAGAGTGTTTTAGTGAGTCAGGATTGAATCTTTGAAAGAAAATACCTCAATCAAGGTACCTACTGTGTCACTAACATTCTTAAGGTATAAAGATGAAAACTTTGAAGAAAAATGAGAGTTTTGAGTTAAATCTATTCAAGTTCCCTTTGACGTTCCGATTAGTGTTTTAATGAGTAAGACTGAATCTTTGAATGAAAATACCTCAATCAAGGTTCCTATTATGTCACCAGACGATTTTAATGTGTAAAGATTAAATTTCTGAAAGAAAATGAGAGTTTTCAGTTAAACTTATTCGAGTTCCATTTGTCGTCACAATGAGTGTTTTAATAACTAAAAAGTGAATCTTTGAATGAAATTACCTCAATCAAGGTACGTATATGTCACTAGACCATTTTAATGTACAAAGATTGAAATACTGAATCTTTGAAAGAGAGTTAGAGTTTCTGAGTTTAACATATTCGAGGTCCCTTTGAAGTCGCGAAGAGTGGTTTTACTGCTAAAGATAGAATCTTTGTAAGAAAGTGAGAGTTTTGAGTTTAAAATATTCAGGTTCACTGCGAAGTCGCAAAGAGTGTTTCAATGACTAAAGATTGAATCTCTGAATTAAAATGTCTCAATCAAGGAACCTATTATGTCATTTGACCTTTTTAATGAGAGTTTTGAATTAAGCTTATTAGAGTTCCTTTGACGTCCCGAAGAGTCTTGTAATGACGAAAGATTATATCTTTGAATGAAAATACCTCAATTAAGGTACCTATTATGTCAGTAGACCATTTTAATGTATAAAGATTAAGTCTTTGAAAGAAAATGTGAGTTTTGAGTTAAACTTATTCGAGTTCCCTTTGACATCACGAAGAGTGTTTTAATGAGTAAATACTGAATCTTTGAATGAAATTACATCATTCAATGGACCTTTTATGTCAGTAGACCTTTTTAATGTATAAAGATTAAATCTTTGAAAGAAAATGAGAGCTTTGAGTTTAACTTATTCGAGTTCCCGATAAGGTTGAGAAGAGTGTTTTTTAGTGAGTAAAGATTGTATCTTTGAATGAAACTACCTCAATAAGGGCACCTATTTTGTTACTAGACCATTTTAATGTCCAAAGATTTCTTTGACAGAAAATAAGAGTTTTTGAGTTAAACGTATTCGAGTTCCCTTTGACGTCACAAAAGAGTGTTTTAATGAGTAAAGATGGAATCTTCGAATGAAATTACCTTAATCAAGGTTCCTATTATGTCATTAGAACTTTTTAACGTGTAAAAATTGAATCTTTGAAAGAAAATAAGAGTTTTGAGATCAACTTATTCGAGTTCCCTATGAAGTCACGGGTCAAGGCACCTATTGTGTCCCTAGATCTATTTATTGTATAATGATTGAATCTTTGAAAGAAAATGAGAGTTTTGAGTTCAACTTATTCGAGTTCCCTTTGACATCACGAAAAGTGTTGTAATGAGCAAAGATTGAATCTTTGAATGAAATGACCTCAATCAAGGCAGCTATTGTGTCATTGGACCTTTCTAATGTATGAAGATTCAATCTCTGAAAAAAACTGAGAGTTTTAAGTTTAACTTATTCGAGATCCCTATGAAGTCACGGAGGGTGTTTTAATGAGTAAAGAATGAATCTTCGAATGAAAATACCTCAGTCAAGGTACCTATTATGTCACTAGCCCATTTCAATGTGTAAAGAATAAATCTTTGAAAGAAAATGAGAGTTTTCAGTTAAAATTATTTGAGTTCCCTTTGACGACACGAAGAGTGTTTTAATGAGTAAAGATAGAATCTTTGAAAGAAATTACCCTGATCATGGTACCTATTATGTCACTAGACTGTTTTAACGTATTAAGATTAAATCTTTGAAAGAAAATGAGAGTTTAGAATTTAGCTTATTCGAGTTCCCTTTGAAGTCGCGAAGAGTGTTTTTATGACTAAAGATTGAATCTCTGAATGAAAATACCTCAATCAAGGTACCTATTATGTCAGTAGACCATTTTAATTTGCAAAGTTTAAATCTTCGATTGAAAATGCGAGTTTTGAGTTAAACTTATTCGAGTTCCCTTTGTCGTCACGAAGAGTGTTTTAATGAGTAAAGATTGATTCCTTGAATGAAATTACCCTAATCACGGTACCTATTATGTCACTAGACCATTTTAATGTATCAAGATTGGATCTTCGAAAGAAAAGGAGGGTTGTGAGTTAAACTTATTCGAGTTCCCTTTGACGTCCTAAAGAGTGTTTTAATGAGTAAAGATTGAATCTTTGATTCAAAAATACCTCAATCAAGGTACCTATTATGTCACTAGACCATTTTGATGTTTAAAGATTAAATCTTTGAAAAAAAATGCGAGTTTTGAGTTAAACTTATTCGAGTTCCCTTTGTCGTCACGAAGAGTGTTTTAATGTGCAATGATTGGAATCTTTGAATGAAATTACCTCAATCAAAGTATCTATATGTCAGTAGACCATTTTAATGTATAAAGGTTGAAATATTGAATTACCTCAATCAATGTACCTATTATGTCACTAGATCTATTTCATGTATAAAGATTGAATCTTTGAAAGAATGAGAGTTGTGAGTTAAACTTATTCGAGTTCCCCTTAACGACCTGAAGAGTGTTTTAGTGAGTAAGGATTGAATCTTTGAAAGAAAATACCTCAATCAAGGTACCTACTGTGTCACTAACATTCTTAAGGTATAAAGATGAAAACTTTGAAGGAAAATGAGAGTTTTGAGTTAAATCTATTCAAGTTCCCTTTGACGTTCCGATTAGTGTTTTAATGAGTAAGACTGAATCTTTGAATGAAAATACCTCAATCAAGGTTCCTATTATGTCACCAGACGATTTTAATGTATAAAGATTAAATCTCTGAAAGAAAATGAGAGTTTTCAGTTAAACTTATTCGAGTTCCATTTGTCGTCACAATGAGTGTTTTAATAACTAAAAAGTGAATCTTTGAATGAAATTACCTCAATCAAGGTACGTATATGTCACTAGACCATTTTAATGTATAAAGATTGAAATACTGAATCTTTGAAAGAGAGTTAGAGTTTTTGAGTTTAACATATTCGAGGTCCCTTTGAAGTCGCGAAGAGTGGTTTTACTGCTAAAGATAGAATCTTTGTAAGAAAGTGAGAGTTTTGAGTTTAAAATATTCAGGTTCCCTGCGAAGTCGCAAAGAGTGTTTCAATGACTAAAGATTGAATCTCTGAATTAAAATGTCTCAATCAAGGAACCTATTATGTCATTTGACCTTTTTAATGAGAGTTTTGAATTAAGCTTATTAGAGTTCCTTTGACGTCCAGAAGAGTCTTGTAATGATGAAAGATTATATCTTTGAATGAAAATACCTCAATTAAGGTACCTATTATGTCAGTAGACCATTTTAATGTATAAAGATTAAGTCTTTGAAAGAAAATGTGAGTTTTGAGTTAAACTTATTCGAGTTCCCTTTGACATCACGAAGAGTGTTTTAATGAGTAAATACTGAATCTTTGAATGAAATTACATCATTCAATGGACCTATTATGTCAGTAGACCTTTTTAATGTATAAAGATTGAATCTTTGAAAGAAAATGAGAGCTTTGAGTTTAACTTATTCGAGTTCCCGATAAGGTTGAGAAGAGTGTTTTTTAGTGAGTAAAGATTGTATCTTTGAATGAAACTACCTCAATACGGGCACCTATTTTGTTACTTGACCATTTTAATGTCCAAAGATTTCTTTCACAGAAAATAGGAGTTTTTGAGTTAAACGTATTCGAGTTCCCTTTGACGTCACAAAAGAGTGTTTTAATGAGTAAAGATGGAATCTTCGAATGAAATTACCTTAATAAAGGTTCCTATTATGTCATTAGAACTTTTTAACGTGTAAAAATTGAATCTTTGAAAGAAATAAGAGTTTTGAGATCAACTTATTCGAGTTCCGTATGAAGTCACGGGTCAAGGCACCTATTGTGTCACTAGATCTATTTATTGTATAATGATTGAATCTTTGAAAGAAAATGAGAGTTTTGAGTTCAACTTATTCGAGTTCCCTTTGACATCACGAAAAGTGTTTTAATGAGCAAAGATTGAATCTTTGAATGAAATGACCTCAATCAAGGCACCTATTGTGTCACCGGACCTTTCTAATGTATGAAGATTCAATCTCTGAAAAAAACTGAGAGTTTTAAGTTTAACTTATTCGAGATCCCTATGAAGTCACGGAGAGTGTTTTAATGAGTAAAGAATGAATCTTCGAATGAAAATACCTCAATCAAGGTACCTATTATGTCACTAGCCCATTTCAATGTGTAAAGAATAAATCTTTGAAAGAAAATGAGAGTTTTCAGTTAAAATTATTTGAGTTCCCTTTGACGACACGAAGAGTGTTTTAATGAGTAAAGATAGAATCTTTGAAAGATATTACCCTGATCATGGTACCTAATATGTCACTAGACCGTTTTAACGTATTAAGATTGAATCTTTGAAAGAAAATGAGAGTTTAGAATTTAGCTTATTCGAGTTCCCTTTGAAGTCGCGAAGAGTGTTTTTATGACTAAAGATTGAATCTTTGAATGAAAATACCTCAATCAAGGTACCTATTATGTCAGTAGACCATTTTAATTAGCAAAGTTTAAATCTTCGATTGAAAATGCGAGTTTTGAGTTAAACTTATTCGAGTTCTCTTTCTCGTCACGAAGAGTGTTTTAATGAGTAAAGATTGATTCCTTGAATGAAATTACCCCAATCACGGTACCTATTATGTCACTAGACCATTTTAATGTATCAAGATTGGATCTTCGAAAGAAAAGGAGGGTTTTGAGTTAAACTTATTCGAGTTACCTTTGACGTCCTGAAGAGTGTTTTAATGAGTAAAGATTGAATCTTCGAATGAAAATACCTCAATCAAGGTACCTATTATGTCACTAGACCATTTTGATGTTTAAAGATAAAATCTTTGAAAAAAAATGCGTGTTTTGAGTTAAACTTATTCGAGTTCCCTTTGTCGTCACGAAGAGTGTTTTAATGAGCAATGATTGGAATCTTTGAATGAAATTACCTCAATCAAAGTATCTATATGTCAGTAGACCATTTTAATGTATAAAGGTTGAAATATTGAATTACCTCAATCAAGGTACCTATTATGTCACTAGATCTATTTCATGTATAAAGATTGAATCTTTGAAAGAATGAGAGTTGTGAGTTAAACATATTCGAGTTCCCCTTAGCGACCTGAAGAGTGTTTTAGTGACTAAGGATTGAATCTTTGAAAGAAAATACCTCAATCAAGGTACCTACTGTGTCACTAACATTCTTAAGGTATAAAGATGAAAACTTTGAAGGAAAATGAGAGTTTTGAGTTAAATCTATTCAAGTTCCCTTTGACGTTCCGATTAGTGTTTTAATGAGTAAGACTGAATCTTTGAATGAAAATACCTCAATCAAGGTTCCTATTATGTCACCAGACGATTTTAATGTATAAAGATTAAATCTCTGAAAGAAAATGAGGGTTTTCAGTTAAACTTATTCGAGTTCCCTTTGTCGTCACAATGAGTGTTTTAATAACTAAAAAGTGAATCTTTGAATGAAATTACCTCAATCAAGGTACGTATATGTCAATAGACCATTTTAATGTATAAAGATTGAAATACTGAATCTTTGAAAGAGAGTTAGAGTTTTTGAGTTTAACATATTCGAGGTCCCTTTGAAGTCGCGAAGAGTGGTTTTACTGCTAAAGATAGAATCTTTGTAAGAAAGTGAGAGTTTTGAGTTTAAAATATTCAGGTTCCCTGCGAAGTCGCAAAGAGTGTTTCAATGACTAAAGATTGAATCTCTGAATTGAAACGTCTCAATCAGGGAACCTATTATGTCATTTGTCCTTTTTAATGAGAGTTTTGAATTAAGCTTATTAGAGTTCCTTTGACGTCCCGAAGAGTCTTGTAATGATGAAAGATTATATCTTTGAATGAAAATACCTCAATTAAGGTACCTATTATGTCAGTAGACCATTTTAATGTATAAAGATTAAGTCTTTGAAAGAAAATGTGAGTTTTGAGTTAAACTTATTCGAGTTCCCTTTGACATCACGAAGAGTGTTTTAATGAGTAAATACTGAATCTTTGAATGAAATTACATCATTCAATGGACCTATTATGTCAGTAGACCTTTTTAATGTATAAAGATTGAATCTTTGAAAGAAAATAAGAGCTTTGAGTTTAACTTATTCGAGTTCTCGATAAGGTTGAGAAGAGTGTTTTTTAGTGAGTAAAGATTGTATCTTTGAATGAAACTACCTCAATAAGGGCACCTATTTTGTTACTAGACCATTTTAATGTCCAAAGATTTCTTTGACAAAAAATAAGAGTTTTTGAGTTAAACGTATTCGAGTTCCCTTTGACGTCACAAAAGAGTGTTTTAATGAGTAAAGATGGAATCTTCGAATGAAATTACCTTAATCAAGGTTCCTATTATGTCATTAGAACTTTTTAACGTGTAAAAATTGAATCTTTGAAAGAAATAAGAGTTTTGAGATCAACTTATTCGAGTTCCCTATGAAGTCACGGGTCAAGGCACCTATTGTGTCACTAGATCTATTTATTGTATAATGATTGAATCTTTGAAAGAAAATGAGAGTTTTGAGTTCAACTTATTCGAGTTCCCTTTGACATCACGAAAAGTGTTTTAATGAGCAAAGATTGAATCTTTGAATGAAATGACCTCAATCAAGGCACCTATTGTGTCACTGGACCTTTCTAATGTATGAAGATTCAATCTCTGAAAAAAACTGAGAGTTTTAAGTTTAACTTATTCGAGATCCCTATGAAGTCACGGAGAGTGTTTTAATGAGTAAAGAATGAATCTTCGAATGAAAATACCTCAATCAAGGTACCTATTATGTCACTAGCCCATTTCAATGTGTAAAGAATAAATCTTTGAAAGAAAATGAGAGTTTTCAGTTAAAATTATTTGAGTTCCCTTTGACGACACGAAGAGTGTTTTAATGAGTAAAGATAGAATCTTTGAAAGAAATTACCCTGATCATGGTACCTATTATGTCACTAGACCGTTTTAACGTATTAAGATTGAATCTTAGAAAGAAAATGAGAGTTTAGAATTTAGCTTATTCGAGTTCCCTTTGAAGTCGCGAAGAGTGTTTTTATGACTAAAGATTGAATCTCTGAATGAAAATACCTCAATCAAGGTACCTATTATGTCAGTAGACCATTTTAAGTTGCAAAGTTTAAATATTCGATTGAAAATGCGAGTTTTGAGTTAAACTTATTCGAGTTCCCTTTGTCGTCACGAAGAGTGTTTTAATGAGTAAAGATTGATTCCTTGAATGAAATTACCCCAATCACGGTACCTATTATGTCACTAGACCATTTTAATGTATCAAGATTGGATCTTCGAAAGAAAAGGAGGGTTTTGAGTTAAACTTATTCGAGTTCCCTTTGACGTCCTGAAGAGTGTTTTAATGAGTAAAGATTGAATCTTTGAATGAAAATACCTCAATCAAGGTACCTATTATGTCACTAGACCATTTTGATGTTTCAAGATTAAATCCTTGAAAAAAAATGCGAGTTTTGAGTTGAACTTATTCGAGTTCCCTTTGTCGTCACGAAGAGTGTTTTAATGAGCAATGATTGGAATCTTTGAATGAAATTACCTCAATCAAAGTATCTATATGTCAGTAGACCATTTTAATGTATAAAGGTTGAAATATTGAATTACCTCAATCAAGGTACCTATTATGTCACTAGATCTATTTCATGTATAAAGATTGAATCTTTGAAAGAATGAGAGTTGTGAGTTAAACTTATTCGAGTTCCCCTTAAGGTATAAAGATGAAAACTTTGAATGAAAATGAGAGTTTTGAGTTAAATCTATTCAAGTTCCCTTTGACGTTCCGATTAGTGTTTTAATTAGTACGACTGAATCTTTGAATGAAAATACCTCAATCAAGGTTCCTATTATGTCACCAGACGATTTTAATGTATAAAGATTAAATCTCTGAAAGAAAATGAGAGTTTTCAGTTAAACTTATTCGAGTTCCCTTTGTCGTCACAATGAGTGTTTTAATAACTAAAAAGTGAATCTTTGAATGAAATTACCTCAATCAAGGTACGTATATGTCACTAGACCATTTTAATGTATAAAGATTGAAATACTGAATCTTTTAAAGAGAGTTAGAGTTTTTGAGTTTAACATATTCGAGGTCTCTTTGAAGTCGCTTAGAGTGGTTTTACTGCTAAAGATAGAATCTTTGTAAGAAAGTGAGAGTTTTGAGTTTAAAATATTCAGGTTCCCTGCGAAGTCGCAAAGAGTGTTTCAATGACTAAAGATTGAATCTCTGAATGAAAATGTCTCAATCAAGGAACCTATTATGTCATTTGACCTTTTTAATGAGAGTTTTGAATTAAGCTTATTAGAGTTCCTTTGACGTCCCGAAGAGTCTTGTAATGATGAAAGATTATATCTTTGAATGAAAATACCTCAATTAAGGTACCTATTATGTCAGTAGACCATTTTAATGTATAAAGATTAAGTCTTTGAAAGAAAATGTGAGTTTTGAGTTAAACTTATTCGAGTTCCCTTTGACATCACGAAGAGTGTTTTAATGAGTAAATACTGAATCTTTGAATGAAATTACATCATTCAATGGACCTATTATGTCAGTAGACCTTTTTAATGTATAAAGATTGAATCTTTGAAAGAAAATGAGAGCTTTGAGTTTAACTTATTCGAGTTCCCGATAAAGTTGAGAAGAGTGTTTTTTAGTGAGTAAAGATTGTATCTTTGAATGAAACTACCTCAATAAGGGCACCTATTTTGTTACTAGACCATCTTAATGTCCAAAGATTTCTTTGATAGAAAATAAGAGTTTTTGAGTTAAACGTATTCGAGTTCCCTTTGACGTCACAAAAGAGTGTTTTAATGAGTAAAGATGGAATCTTCGAATGAAATTACCTTAATCAAGGTTCCTATTATGTCATTAGAACTTTTTAACGTGTAAAAATTGAATCTTTGAAAGAAAATAAGAGTTTTGAGATCAACTTATTCGAGTTCCCTATGAAGTCACGGGTCAAGGCACCTATTGTGTAACTAGATCCATTTATTGTATAATGATTGAATCTTTGAAAGAAAATGAGAGTTTTGAGTTCAACTTATTCGAGTTCCCTTTGACATCACGAAAAGTGTTTTAATGAGCAAAGATTGAATCTTTGAATGAAATGACCTCAATCAAGGCACTTATTGTGTCACTGGACCTTTCTAATGTATGAAGATTCAATCTTTGAAAAAAACTGAGAGTTTTAAGTTTAACTTATTCGAGATCCCTATGAAGTCACGGAGAGTGTTTTAATGAGTAAAGAATGAATCTTCGAATGAAAATACCTCAATCAAGGTACCTATTATGTCACTAGCCCATTTCAATGTGTAAAGAATAAATCTTTGAAAGAAAATGAGAGTTTTCAGTTAAAATTATTTGAGTTCTCTTTGACGACACGAAGAGTGTTTTAATGAGTAAAGATAGAATCTTTGAAAGAAATTACCCTGATCATGGTACCTATTATGTCACTAGACCGTTTTAACGTATTAAGATTGAATCTTTGAAAGAAAATGAGAGTTTAGAATTTAGCTTATTCGAGTTCCCTTTGAAGTCGCGAAGAGTGTTTTTATGACTAAAGATTGAATCTCTGAATGAAAATACCTCAATCAAGGTACCTATTATGTCAGTAGACCATTTTAATTTGCAAAGTTTAAATCTTCGGTTGAAAATGTGAGTTTTGAGTTAAACTTATTCGAGTTCCCTTTGTCGTCACGAAGAGTGTTTTAATGAGTAAAGATTGATTCCTTGAATGAAATTTCCCCAATCACGGTACCTATTATGTCACTAGACCATTTTAATGTATCAAGATTGGATCTTCGAAAGAAAAGGAGGGTTGTGAGTTAAACTTATTCGAGTTCCCTTTGACGTCCTGAAGAGTGTTTTAATGAGTAAAGATTGAATCTTTGAATGAAAATACCTCAATCAAGGTACCTATTATGTCACTAGACCATTTTGATGTTTAAAGATTAAATCCTTGAAAAAAAATGCGAGTTTTGAGTTAAACTTATTCGAGTTCCCTTTGTCGTCACGAAGACTGTTTTAATGAGCAATGATTGGAATCTTTGAATGAAATTACCTCAATCAAAGTATCTATATGTCAGTAGACCATTTTAATGTATAAAGGTTGAAATATTGAATTACCTCAATCAAGGTACCTATTATGTCACTAGATTTATTTCATGTATAAAGATTGAATCTTTGAAAGAATGAGAGTTGTGGGTTAAACTTATTCGAGTTCCCCTTAACGACCTGAAGAGTGTTTTAGTGAGTAAGGATTGAATCTTTGAAAGAAAATACCTCAATCAAGGTACCTACTGTGTCACTAACATTCTTAAGGTATAAAGATGAAAACTTTGAAGGAAAATGAGAGTTTTGAGTTAAATCTATTGAAGTTCCCTTTGACGTTCCGATTAGTGTTTTAATGAGTAAGACTGAATCTTTGAATGAAAATACCTCAATCAAGGTTCCTATTATGTCACCAGACGATTTTAATGTATAAAGATTAAATCTCTGAAAGAAAATGAGAGTTTTTAGTTAAACTTATTCGAGTTCCCTTTGTCGTCACAATGAGTGTTTTAATAACTAAAAAGTGAATCTTTGAATGAAATTACCTCAATCAAGGTACGTATATGTCACTAGACCATTTTAATGTATAAAGATTGAAATACTGAATCTTTGAAAGGGAGTTAGAGTTTTTGAGTTTAACATATTCGAGGTCCCTTTGAAGTCGCGAAGAGTGGTTTTACTGCTAAAGATAGAATCTTTGTAAGAAAGTGAGAGTTTTGAGTTTAAAATATTCAGGTTCCCTGCGAAGTCGTAAAGAGTGTTTCAATGACTAAAGATTGAATCTCTGAATGAAAATGTCTCAATCAAGGAACCTATTATGTCATTTGACTTTTTTAATGAGAGTTTTGAATTAAGCTTATTAGAGTTCCTTTGACGTCCCGAAGAGTCTTGTAATGATGAAAGATTATATCTTTGAATGAAAATACCTCAATTAAGGTACCTATTATGTCAGTAGACCATTTTAATGTATAAAGATTAAGTCTTTGAAAGAAAATGTGAGTTTTGAGTTAAACTTATTCGAGTTCCCTTTGACATCACGAAGAGTGTTTTAATGAGTAAATACTGAATCTTTGAATGAAATTACATCATTCAATGGACCTATTATGTCAGTAGACCTTTTTAATGTATAAAGATTGAATCTTTGAAAGAAAATGAGAGCTTTGAGTTTAACTTATTCGAGTTCCCGATAAGGTTGAGAAGAGTGTTTTTTAGTGAGTAAAGATTGTATCTTTGAATGAAACTACCTCAATAAGGGCACCTATTTTGTTACTAGACCATTTTAATGTCCAAAGATTTCTTTGACAGAAAATAAGAGTTTTTGAGTTAAACGTATTCGAGTTCCCTTTGACGTCACAAAAGAGTGTTTTAATGAGTAAAGATGGAATCTTCGAATGAAATTACCTTCATCAAGGTTCCTATTATGTCATTAGAACTTTTTAACGTGTAAAAATTGAATCTTTGAAAGAAAATAAGAGTTTTGAGATCAACTTATTCGAGTTCCCTATGAAGTCACGGGTCAAGGCACCTATTGTGTCACTAGATCTATTTATTGTATAATGATTGAATCTTTGAAAGAAAATGAGAGTTTTGAGTTCAACTTATTCGAGTTCCCTTTGACATCACTAAAAGTGTTTTAATGAGCAAAGATTGAATCTTTGAATGAAATGACCTCAATCAAGGCACCTATTGTGTCACTGGACCTTTCTAATGTATGAAGATTCAATCTCTGAAAAAAACTGAGAGTTTTAAGTTTAACTTATTCGAGATCCCTATGAAGTCACGGAGAGTGTTTTAATGAGTAAAGAATGAATCTTCGAATGAAAATACCTCAATCAAGGTACCTATTATGTCACTAGCCCATTTCAATGTGTAAAGAATAAATCTTTGAAAGAAAATGAGAGTTTTCAGTTAAAATTATTTGAGTTCCCTTTGACGACACGAAGAGTGTTTTAATGAGTAAAGATAGAATCTTTGAAAGAAATTACCCTGATCATGGTACCTATTATGTCACTAGACCGTTTTAACGTATTAAGATTGAATCGTTGAAAGAAAATGAGAGTTTAGAATTTAGCTTATTCGAGTTCCCTTTGAAGTCGCGAAGAGTGTTTTTATGACTAAAGATTGAATCTCTGAATGAAAATACCTCAATCAAGGTACCTATTATGTCAGTAGGCCATTTTAATTTGCAAAGTTTAAATCTTCGATTGAAAATGCTAGTTTTGAGTTAAACTTATTCGAGTTCCCTTTGTCGTCACGAAGAGTGTTTTAATGAGTAAAGATTGATTCCTTGAATGAAATTACCCCAATCACGGTACCTATTATGTCACTAGACCATTTTAATGTATCAAGATTGGATCTTCGAAAGAAAAGGAGGGTTGTGAGTTAAACTTATTCGAGTTCCCTTTGACGTCCTGAAGAGTGTTTTAATGAGTAAAGATTGAATCTTTGAATGAAAATACCTCAATCAAGGTACCTATCATGTCACTAGACCATTTTGATGTTTAAAGATTAAATCTTTGAAAAAAAATGCGAGTTTTGAGTTAAACTTATTCGAGTTCCCTTTGTCGTCACGAACAGTGTTTTAATGAGCAATGATTGGAATCTTTGAATGAAATTACCTCAATCAAAGTATCTATATGTCAGTAGACCATTTTAATGTATAAAGGTTGAAATATTGAATTACCTCAATCAAGGTACCTATTATGTCACTAGATCTATTTCATGTATAAAGATTGAATCTTTGAAAGAATGAGAGTTGTGAGTTAAACTTATTCGAGTTCCCCTTAACGACCTGATGAGTGTTTTAGTGAGTAAGGATTGAATCTTTGAAAGAAAATACCTCAATCAAGGTACCTACTGTGTCACTAACATTCTTAAGGTATAAAGATGAAAACTTTGAAGGAAAATGAGAGTTTTGAGTTAAATCTATTCAAGTTCCCTTTAACGTTCCGATTAGTGTTTTAATTAGTAAGACTGAATCTTTGAATGAAAATACCTCAATCAAGGTTCCTATTATGTCACTAGACGATTTTAATGTATAAAGATTAAATCTCTGAAAGAAAATGAGAGTTTTCAGTTAAACTTATTCGAGTTCCCTTTGTCGTCACAATGAGTGTTTTAATAACTAAAAAGTGAATCTTTGAATGAAATTACCTCAATCAAGGTACGTATATGTCACTAGACCATTTTAATGTATAAAGATTGAAATACTGAATCTTTGAAAGAGAGTTAGATTTTTTGAGTTTAACATATTCGAGGTCCCTTTGAAGTCGCGAAGAGTGGTTTTACTGCTAAAGATAGAATCTTTGTAAGAAAGTGAGAGTTTTGAGTTTAAAAAATTCAGGTTCCCTGCGAAGTCGCAAAGAGTGTTTCAATGACTAAAGATTGAATCTCTGAATGAAAATGTCTCAATCAAGGAACCTATTATGTCATTTGACCTTTTTAATGAGAGTTTTGAATTAAGCTTATTAGAGTTCCTTTGACGTCCCGAAGAGTCTTGTAATGATGAAAGATTATATCTTTGAATGAAAAGACCTCAATTAAGGTACCTATTATGTCAGTAGACCATTTTAATGTATAAAGATTAAGTCTTTGAAAGAAAATGTGAGTTTTGAGTTAAACTTATTCGAGTTCCCTTTGACATCACGAAGAGTGTTTTAATGAGTAAATACTGAATCTTTGAATGAAATTACATCATTCAATGGACCTATTATGTCAGTAGACCTTTTTAATGTATAAAGATTGAATCTTTGAAAGAAAATGAGAGCTTTGAGTTTAACTTATTCGAGTTCCCGATAAGGTTGAGAAGAGTGTTTTTTAGTGAGTAAAGATTGTATCTTTGAATGAAACTACCTCAATAAGGGCACCTATTTTGTTACTAGACCATTTTAATGTCCAAAGATTTCTTTGACAAAAAATAAGAGTTTTTGAGTTAAACGTATTCGAGTTCCTTTTGAAGTCACAAAAGAGTATTTTAATGAGTAAAGATGGAATCTTCGAATGAAATTACCTTAATCAAGGTTCCTATTATGTCATTAGAACTTTTTAACGTGTAAAAATTGAATCTTTGAAAGAAAATAAGAGTTTTGAGATCAACTTATTCGAGTTCCCTATGAAGTCACGGGTCAAGGCACCTATTGTGTCACTAGATCTATTTATTGTATAATGATTGAATCTTTGAAAGAAAATGAGAGTTTTGAGTTCAACTTATTCGAGTTCCCTTTGACATCACGAAAAGTGTTTTAATGAGCAAAGATTGAATCTTTGAATGAAATGACCTCAATCAAGGCACCTATTGTGTCACTGGACCTTTCTAATGTATGAAGATTCAATCTCTAAAAAAAACTGAGAGTTTTAAGTTTAACTTATTCGAGATCCCTATGAAGTCACGGAGAGTGTTTTAATGAGTAAAGAATGAATCTTCGAATGAAAATACCTCAATCAAGGTACCTATTATGTCACTAGCCCATTTCAATGTGTAAAGAATAAATCTTTGAAAGAAAATGAGAGTTTTCAGTTAAAATTATTTGAGTTCCCTTTGACGACACGAAGAGTGTTTTAATGAGTAAAGATAGAATCTTTGAAAGAAATTACCCTGATCATGGTACCTATTATGTCACTAGACCGTTTTAACGTATTAAGATTGAATCTTTGAAAGAAAATGAGAGTTTAGAATTTAGCTTATTCGAGTTCCCTTTGAAGTCGCGAAGAGTGTTTTTATGACTAAAGATTGAATCTCTGAATGAAAATACCTCAATCAAGGTACCTATTATGTTAGTAGACCATTTTAATTTGCAAAGTTTAAATCTTCGATTGAAAATGCGAGTTTTGAGTTAAACTTATTCGAGTTCCCTTTGTCGTCACGAAGAGTGTTTTAATGAGTAAAGATTGATTCCTTGAATGAAATTACCCCAATCATGGTACCTATTATGTCACTAGACCATTTTAATGTATCAAGATTGGATCTTCGAAAGAAAAGGAGGGTTGTGAGTTAAACTTATTCGAGTTCCCTTTGACGTCCTGAAGAGTGTTTTAATGAGTAAAGATTGAATCTTTGAATGAAAATACCTCAATCAAGGTACCTATTATGTCACTAGACCATTTTGATGTTTAAAGATTAAATCTTTGAAAAAAAATGCGAGTTTTGAGTTAAACTTATTCGAGTTCCCTTTGTCGTCACGGAGAGTGTTTTAATGAACAATGATTGGAATCTTTGAATGAAATTACCTCAATCAAAGTATCTACATGTCAGTAGACCATTTTAATGTATAAAGGTTGAAATATTAAATTACCTCAATCAAGGTACCTATTATGTCACTAGATCTATTTCATGTATAAAGATTGAATCTTTGAAAGAATGAGAGTTGTGAGTTAAACTTATTCGAGTTCCCCTTAACGACCTGAAGAGTGTTTGAGTGAGTAAGGATTGAATCTTTGAAAGAAAATACCTCAATCAAGGTACCTACTGTGTCACTAACATTCTTAAGGTATAAAGACGAAAACTTTGAAGGAAAATGAGAGTTTTGAGTTAAATCTATTCAAGTTTCCTTTGACGTTCCGATTAGTGTTTTAATGAGTAAGACTGAATCTTTGAATGAAAATACCTCAATCAAGGTTCCTATTATGTCACCAGACGATTTTAATGTATAAAGATTAAATCTCTGAAAGAAAATGAGAGTTTTCAGTTAAACTTATTCGAGTTCCCTTTGTCGTCACAATGAGTATTTTAATAACTAAAAAGTGAATCTTTGAATGAAATTACCTCAATCAAGTTACGTATATGTCACTAGACCATTTTAATGTATAAAGATTGAAATACTGAATCTTTGAAAGAGAGTTAGAGTTTTTGAGTTTAACATATTCGAGGTCCCTTTGAAGTCGCGAAGAGTGGTTTCACTGCTAAAGATAGAATCTTTGTAAGAAAGTGAGAGTTTTGAGTTTAAAATATTCAGGTTCCCTGCGAAGTCGCAAAGAGTGTTTCAATGACTAAAGATTGAATCTCTGAATTAAAATGTCTCAATCAAGGAACCTATTATGTCATTTGACCTTTTTAATGAGAGTTTTGAATTAAGCTTATTAGAGTTCCTTTGACGTCCCGAAGAGTCTTGTAATGATGAAAGATTATATCTTTGAATGAAAATACCTCAATTAAGGTACCTATTATGTCAGTAGACCATTTTAATGTATAAAGATTAAGTCTTTGAAAGAAAATGTGAGTTTTGAGTTAAACTTATTCGAGTTCCCTTTGACATCACGAAGAGTGTTTTAATGAGTAAATACTGAATCTTTGAATGAAATTACATCATTCAATGGACCTATTATGTCAGTAGACCTTTTTAATGTATAAAGATTGAATCTTTGAAAGAAAATGAGAGCTTTGAGTTTAACTTATTCGAGTTCCCGATAAGGTTGAGAAGAGTGTTTTTTAGTTGGTAAAGATTGTATCTTTGAATGAAACTACCTCAATAAGGGCACCTATTTTGTTACTAGACCATTTTAATGTCCAAAGATTTCTTTGACAGAAAATAAGAGTTTTTGAGTTAAACGTATTCGAGTTCCCTTTGACGTCACAAAAGAGTGTTTTAATGAGTAAAGATGGAATCTTCGAATGAAATTACCTTAATCAAGGTTCCTATTATGTCATTAGAACTTTTTAACGTGTAAAAATTGAATCTTTGAAAGAAAATAAGAGTTTTGAGATCAACTTATTCGAGTTCCCTATGAAGTCACGGGTCAAGGCACCTATTGTGTCACTAGATCTATTTATTGTATAATGATTGAATCTTTGAAAGAAAATGAGAGTTTTGAGTTCAACTTATTCGAGTTACCTTTGACATCACGAAAAGTGTTTTAATGAGCAAAGATTGAATCTTTGAATGAAATGACCTCAATCAAGGCACCTATTGTGTCGCTGGACCTTTCTAATGTATGAAGATTCAATCTCTGAAAAAAAACTGAGAGTTTTAAGTTTAACTTATTCGAGATCCCTATGAAGTCACGGAGAGTGTTTTAATGAGTAAAGAATGAATCTTCGAATGAAAATACCTCAATCAAGGTACCTATTATGTCACTAGCCCATTTCAATGTGTAAAGAATAAATCTTTGAAAGAAAATGAGAGTTTTCAGTTAAAATTATTTGAGTTCCCTTTGACGACACGAAGAGTGTTTTAATGACTAAAGATAGAATCTTTGAAAGAAATTACCCTGATTATGGTACCTATTATGTCACTAGACCGTTTTAACGTATTAAGATTGAATCTTTGAAAGAAAATGAGAGTTTAGAATTTAGCTTATTCGAGTTCCCTTTGAAGTCGCGAAGAGTGTTTTTATGACTAAAGATTGAATCTCTGAATGAAAATACCTCAATCAAGGTACCTATTATGTCAGTAGACCATTTTAATTTGCAAAGTTTAAATCTTCGATTGAAAATGCGAGTTTTGAGTTAAACTTATTCGAGTTCACTTTGTCGTCACGAAGAGTGTTTTAATGAGTAAAGATTGATTCCTTGAATGAAATTACCCCAATCACGGTACCTATTATGTCACTAGACCATTTTAATGTATCAAGATTGGATCTTCGAAAGAAAAGGATGGTTGTGAGTTAAACTTATTCGAGTTCCCTTTGACGTCCTGAAGAGTGTTTTAATGAGTAAAGATTGAATCTTTGAATGAAAATATCTCAATCAAGGTACCTATTATGTCACTAGACCATTTTGATGTTTAAAGATTAAATCTTTGAAAAAAAATGCGAGTTTTGAGTTAAACTTATTCGAGTTCCCTTCGTCGTCACGGAGAGTGTTTTAATGAGCAATGATTGGACTCTTTGGATGAAATTACCTCAATCAAAGTATCTATATGTCAGTAGACCATTTTAATGTATAAAGGTTGAAATATTGAATTACCTCAATCAAGGTACCTATTATGTCACTAGATCTATTTCATGTATAAAGATTGAATCTTTGAAAGAATGAGAGTTGTGAGTTAAACTTATTCGAGTTCCCCTTAACGACCTGAAGAGTGTTTTAGTGAGTAAGGATTGAATCTTTGAAAGAAAATACCTCAATCAAGGTACCTACTGTGTCACTAACATTCTTAAGGTATAAAGATGAAAACTTTGAAGGAAAATGAGAGTTTTGAGTTAAATCTATTCAAGTTCCCTTTGACGTTCCGATTAGTGTTTTAATGAGTAAGACTGAATCTTTGAATGAAAATACCTCAATCAAGGTTCCTATTATGTCACCAGACGATTTTAATGTACAAAGATTAAATCTCTGAAAGAAAATGAGAATTTTCAGTTAAACTTATTCGAGTTCCCTTTGTCGTCACAATGAGTGTTTTAATAACTAAAAAGTGAATCTTTGAATGAAATTACCTCAATCAAGGTACGTAGATGTCACTAGAGCATTTTAATGTATAAAGATTGAAATACTGAATCTTTGAAAGAGAGTTAGAGTTTTTGAGTTTAACATATTCGAGGTCCCTTTGAAGTCGCGAAGAGTGGTTTTACTGCTAAAGATAGAATCTTTGTAAGAAAGTGAGAGTTTTGAGTTTAAAATATTTAGGTTCCCTGCGAAGTCGCAAAGAGTGTTTCAATGACTAAAGATTGAATCTCTGAATTAAAATGTCTCAATCAAGGAACCAATTATGTCATTTGACCTTTTTAATGAGAGTTTTGAATTAAGCTTATTAGAGTTCCTTTGACGTCCCGAAGAGTCTTGTAATGATGAAAGATTATATCTTTGAATGAAAATACCTCAATTAAGGTACCTATTATGTCAGTAGACCATTTTAATGTATAAAGATTAAGTCTTTGAAAGAAAATGTGAGTTTTGAGTTAAACTTATTCGAGTTCCCTTTGACATCACGAAGAGTGTTTTAATGAGTAAATACTGAATCTTTGAATGAAATTACATCATTCAATGGACCTATTATGTCATTAGACCTTTTTAATGTATAAAGATTGAATCTTTGAAAGAAAATGAGAGCTTTGAGTTTAACTTATTCGAGTTCCCGATAAGGTTGAGAAGAGTGTTTTTTAGTGGGTAAAGATTGTATCTTTGAATGAAACTACCTCAATAAGGGCACCTATTTTGTTACTAGACCATTTTAATGTCCAAAGATTTCTTTGACAGAAAATAAGAGTTTTTGAGTTAAACGTATTCGAGTTCCCTTTGACGTCACAAAAGAGTGTTTTAATGAGTAAAGATGGAATCTTCGAATGAAATTACCTTAATCAAGGTTCCTATTATGTCATTAGAACTTTTTAACGTGTAAAAATTGAATCTTTGAAAGAAAATAAGAGTTTTGAGATCAACTTATTCGAGTTCCCTATGAAGTCACGGGTCAAGGCACCTATTGTGTCACTAGATCTATTTATTGTATAATGATTGAATCTTTGAAAGAAAATGAGAGTTTTGAGTTCAACTTATTCGAGTTAGCTTTGACATCACGAAAAGTGTTTTAATGAGCAAAGATTGAATCTTTGAATGAAATGACCTCAATCAAGGCACCTATTGTGTCGCTGGACCTTTCTAATGTATGAAGATTCAATCTCTGAAAAAAAACTGAGAGTTTTAAGTTTAACTTATTCGAGATCCCTATGAAGTCACGGAGAGTGTTTTAATGAGTAAAGAATGAATCTTCGAATGAAAATACCTCAATCAAGGTACCTATTATGTCACTAGCCCATTTCAATGTGTAAAGAATAAATCTTTGAAAGAAAATGAGAGTTTTCAGTTAAAATTATTTGAGTTCCCTTTGACGACACGAAGAGTGTTTTAACGAGTAAAGATAGAATCTTTGAAAGAAATTACCCTGATTATGGTACCTATTATGTCACTAGACCGTTTGAACATATTAAGATTGAATCTTTGAAAGAAAATGAGAGTTTAGAATTTAGCTTATTCGAGTTCCCTTTGAAGTCGCGAAGAGTGTTTTTATGACTAAAGATTGAATCTCTGAATGAAAATACCTCAATCAAGGTACCTATTATGTCAGTAGACCATTTTAATTTGCAAAGTTTAAATCTACGATTGAAAATGCGAGTTTTGAGTTAAACTTATTCGAGTTCCCTTTGTCGTCACGAAGAGTGTTTTAATGAGTAAAGATTGATTGCTTGAATGAAATTACCCCAATCACGGTACCTATTATGTCACTAGACCATTTTAATGTATCAAGATTGGATCTTCGAAAGAAAAGGAGGGTTGTGAGTTAAACTTATTCGAGTTCCCTTTGACGTCCTGAAGAGTGTTTTAATGAGTAAAGATTGAATCTTTGAATGAAAATACCTCAATCAAGGTACCTATTATGTCACTAGACCATTTTGATATTTAAAGATTAAATCTTTGAAAAAAAATGCGAGTTTTGAGTTAAACTTATTCGAGTTCCCTTTGTCGTCACGGAGAGTGTTTTAATGAGCAATGATTGGAATCTTTGGATGAAATTACCTCAATCAAAGTATCTATATGTCAGTAGACCATTTTAATGTATAAAGGTTGAAATATTGAATTACCTCAATCAGGGTACCTATTATGTCACTAGATCTATTTCATGTATAAAGATTGAATCTTTGAAAGAATGAGAGTTGTGAGTTAAACTTATTCGAGTTCCCCTTAACGACCTGAAGAGTGTTTTAGTGAGTAAGGATTGAATCTTTGAAAGAAAATACCTCAATCAAGGTACCTACTGTGTCACTAACATTCTTAAGGTATAAAGATGAAAACTTTGAAGGAAAATGAGAGTTTTGAGATCAACTTATTCGAGTTCCCTATGAAGTCACGGGTCAAGGCACCTATTTTGTCATTAGATCTATTTATTGTATAATGATTGAATCTTTGAAAGAAAATGAGAGTTTTGAGTTCAACTTATTCGAGTTCCCTTTGACATCACGAAAAGTGTTTTAATGAGCAAAGATTGAATCTTTGAATTAAATGACCTCAATCAAGGCACCTATTGTGTCACTCGACCTTTCTATTGTATGAAGATTCAATCTCTGAAAAAAAACTGAGAGTTTTAAGTTTAACTTATTCGAGATCCCTATGAAGTCACGGAGAGTGTTTTAATGAGTAAAGAATGAATCTTCGAATGAAAATACCTCAATCAAGGTACCTATTATGTCTCTAGCCCATTTCAATATGTAAAGAATAAATCTTTGAAAGAAAATGAGAGTTTTCAGTTAAAATTATTTGAGTTCCCTTTGACGACACGAAGAGTGTATTAATGAGTAAAGATAGAATCTTTGAAAGAAATTACCCAGATCATGGTACCTATTATGTCACTAGACCGTTTTAACGTATTAAGATTGAATCTTTGAAAGAAAATGAGAGTTTAGAATTTAGCTTATTCGAGTTCCCTTTAAAGTCGCGAAGAGTGTTTTTATGACTAAAGATTGAATCTCTGAATGAAAATACCTCAATCAAGGTTCCTATTATGTCAGTAGACCATTTTAATTTGCAAAGTTTAAATCTTCGATTGAAAATGCGAGTTTTGAGTTAAACTTATTCGAGTTCCCTTTGTCGTCACGAAGAGTGTTTTAATGAGTAAAGATTGATTCCTTGAATGAAATTACCCCAATCACGGTACCTATTATGTCACTAGACCATTTTAATGTATCAAGATTGGATCTTCGAAAGAAAAGGAGGGTTGTGAGTTAAACTTATTCGAGTTCCCTTTGACGTCCTGAAGAGTGTTTTAATGAGTAAAGATTGAATCTTTGAATGAAAATACCTAAATCAAGGTACCTATTATGTTACTAGACCATTTTGATGTTTAAAGATTAAATCTTTGAAAAAAAATGCGAGTTTGAGTTAAACTTATTCGAGTTCCCTTTGTCGTCACGGAGAGTGTTTTAATGAGCAATGATTGGAATCTTTGGATGAAATTACCTCAATCAAAGTATCTATATGTCAGTAGACCATTTTAATGTATAAAGGTTGAAATATTGAATTACCTCAATCAAGGTACCTATTATGTCACCAGATCTATTTCATGTATAAAGATTGAATCTTTGAAAGAATGAGAGTTGTGAGTTAAACTTATTCGAGTTCCCCTTAACGACCTGAAGAGTGTTTTAGTGAGTAAGGATTGAATCTTTGAAAGAAAATACCTCAATCAAGGTACCTACTGTGTCACTAATATTCTTAAGGTATAAAGATGAAAACTTTGAAGGAAAATGAGAGTTTTGAGTTAAATCTATTCAAGTTCCCTTTGACGTTCCGATTAGTGTTTTAATGAGTAAGACTGAATCTTTGAATGAAAATACCTCAATCAAGGTTCCTATTATGTCACCAGACGATTTTAATGTATAAAGATTAAATCTCTGAAAGAAAATGAGAGTTTTCAGTTAAACTTATTCGAGTTCCCTTTGTCGTCACAATGAGTGTTTTAATAACTAAAAAGTGAATCTTTGAATGAAATTACCTCAATCAAGGTACGTAGATGTCACTAGACCATTTTAATGTATAAAGATTGAAATACTGAATCTTTGAAAGAGAGTTAGAGTTTTTAAGTTTAACATATTCGAGGTCCCTTTGAAGTCGCGAAGAGTGGTTTTACTGCTAAAGATAGAATCTTTGTAAGAAAGTGAGAGTTTTGAGTTTAAAATATTCAGGTTCCCTGCGAAGTTGCAAAGAGTGTTTCAATGACTAAAGATTGAATCTCTGAATTAAAATGTCTCAATCAAGGAACCTATTATGTCATTTGACCTTTTTAATGAGAGTTTTGAATTAAGCTTATTAGAGTTCCTTTGACGTCCCGAAGAGTTTTAGAATGATGAAAGATTATATCTTTGAATGAAAATACCTTAATTAAGGTACCTATTATGTCAGTAGACCATTTTAATGTATAAAGATTAAGTCTTTGAAAGAAAATGTGAGTTTTGAGTTAAACTTATTCGAGTTCCCTTTGACATCACGAACAGTGTTTTAATGAGTAAATACTGAATCTTTGAATGAAATTACATCATTCAATGGACCTATTATGTCAGTAGACCTTTTCAATGTATAAAGATTGAATCTTTGAAAGAAAATGAGAGCTTTGAGTTTAACTTCTTCGAGTTCCCGATAAGGTTGAGAAGAGTGTTTTTTAGTGGGTAAAGATTGTATCTTTGAATGAAACTACCTCAATAAGGGCACCTATTTTGTTACTAGACCATTTTAATGTCCAAAGATTTCTTTGACAGAAAATAAGAGTTTTTGAGTTAAACGTATTCGAGTTCCCTTTGACGTCACAAAAGAGTGTTTTAATGAGTGAAGATGGAATCTTCGAATGAAATTACCTTAATCAAGGTTCCTATTATGTCATTAGAACTTTTTAACGTGTAAAAATTGAATCTTTGAAAGAAAATAAGAGTTTTGAGATCAACTTATTCGAGTTCCCTATGAAGTCACGGGTCAAGGCACCTATTGTGTCATTAGATCTATTTATTGCATAATGATTGAATCTTTGAAAGAAAATGAGAGTTTTGAGTTCAACTTATTCGAGTTCCATTTGACATCACGAAAAGTGTTTTAATGAGCAAAGGTTGAATCTTTGAATGAAATGACCTCAATCAAGGCACCTATTGTGTCACTGGACCTTTCTAATGTATGAAGATTCAATCTCTGAAAAAAAACTTAGAGTTTTAAGTTTAACTTATTCGAGATCCCTATGAAGTCACGGAGAGTGTTTTAATGAGTAAAGATTGAATCTTCGAATGAAAATACCTCAATCAAGGTACCTATTATGTCACTAGCCCATTTCAATGTGTAAAGAATAAATCTTTGAAAGAAAATGAGAGTTTTCAGTTAAAATTATTTGAGTTCCCTTTGACGACACGAAGAGTGTTTTAATGAGTAAAGATAGAATCTTTGAAAGAAATTACCCTGATCATGGTACCTATTATGTCACTAGACCGTTTTAACGTATTAAGATTGAATCTTTGAAAGAAAATGAGAGTTTAGAATTTAGCTTATTCGAGTTCCCTTTGAAGTCGCGAAGAGTGTTTTTATGACTAAAGATTGAATCTCTGAATGAAAATACCTCAATCAAAGTACCTATTATGTCAGTAGACCATTTTAATTTGCAAAGTTTAAATCTTCGATTGAAAATGCGAGTTTTGAGTTAAACTTATTCGAGTTCCCTTTGTCGTCACGAAGAGTGTTTTAATGAGTAAAGATTGATTCCTTGAATGAAATTACCCCAATCACGGTACCTATTATGTCACTAGACCATTTTAATGTATCAAGATTGGATCTTCGAAAGAAAAGGAGGGTTGTGAGTTAAACTTATTCGAGTTCCCTTTGACGTCCTGAAGAGTGTTTTAATGAGTAAAGATTGAATCTTTGAATGAAAATATCTCAATCAAGGTACCTATTATGTCACTAGACCATTTTGATGTTTAAAGATTAAATCTTTGAAAAAAAATGCGAGTTTTGAGTTAAACTTATTCGAGTTCCCTTTGTCGTCACGGAGAGTGTTTTAATGAGCAATGATTGGAATCTTTGGATGAAATTACTTCAATCAAAGTATCTATATGTCAGTAGACCATTTTAATGTATGAAGGTTGAAATATTGAATTACCTCAATCAAGGTACCTATTATGTCACTAGATCTATTTCATGTATAAAGATTGAATCTTTGAAAGAATGAGAGTTGTGAGTTAAACTTATTCGAGTTCCCCTTAACGACCTGAAGAGTGTTTTAGTGAGTAAGGATTGAATCTTTGAAAGAAAATACCTCAATCAAGGTACCTACTGTGTCACTAATATTCTTAAGATATAAAGATGAAAACTTTGAAGGAAAATGAGAGTTTTGAGTTAAATCTATTCAAGTTCCCTTTGACGTTCCGATTAGTGTTTTAATGAGTAAGACTGAATCTTTGAATGAAAATACCTCAATCAAGGTTCCTATTATGTCACCAGACGATTTTAATGTATAAAGATTAAATCTCTGAAAGAAAATGAGAGTTTTCAGTTAAACTTATTCGAGTTCCCTTTGTCGTCACAATGAGTGTTTTAATAACTAAAAAGTGAATCTTTGAATGAAATTACCTCAATCAAGGTACGTAGATGTCACTAGACCATTTTAATGTATAAAGATTGAAATACTGAATCTTTGAAAGAGAGTTGGAGTTTTTGAGTTTAACATATTCGAGGTCCCTTTGAAGTCGCGAAGAGTGGTTTTACTGCTAAAGATAGAATCTTTGTAAGAAAGTGAGAGTTTTGAGTTTAAAATATTCAGGTTCCCTGCGAAGTCGCAAGAGTGTTTCAATGACTAAAGATTGAATCTCTGAATTAAAATGTCTCAATCAAGGAACCTATTATGTCATTTGACCTTTTTAATGAGAGTTTTGAATTAAGCTTATTAGAGTTCCTTTGACGTCCCGAAGAGTCTTGTAATGATGAAAGATTATATCTTTGAATGAAAATACCTCAATTAAGGTACCTATTATGTCAGTAGACCATTTTAATGTATAAAGATTAAGTCTTTGAAAGAAAATGTGAGTTTTGAGTTAAACTTATTCGAGTTTCCTTTGACATCACGAAGAGTGTTTTAATGAGTAAATACTGAATCTTTGAATGAAATTACATCATTCAATGGACCTATTATGTCAGTAGACCTTTTTAATGTATAAAGATTGAATCTTTGAAAGAAAATGAGAGCTTTGAGTTTAACTTATTCGAGTTCCCGATAAGGTTGAGAAAAGTGTTTTTTAGTGGGTAAAGATTGTATCTTTGAATGAAACTACCTCAATAAGGGCACCTATTTTGTTACTAGACCATTTTAATGTCCAAAGATTTCTTTGACAGAAAATAAGAGTTTTTGAGTTAAACGTATTCGAGTTCCCTTTGACGTCACAAAAGAGTGTTTTAATGAGTAAAGATGGAATCTTCGAATGAAATTACCTTAATCAAGGTTCCTATTATGTCATTAGAATTTTTTCACGTGTAAAAATTGAATCTTTGAAAGAAAATAAGAGTTTTGAGATCAACTTATTCGAGTTCCCTATGAAGTCACGGGTCAAGACACCTATTGTGTCACTAGATCTATTTATTGTATAATGATTGAATCTTTGAAAGAAAATGAGAGTTTTGAGTTCAACTTATTCGATTTCCCTTTGACATCACGAAAAGTGTTTTAATGAGCAAAGATTGAATCTTTGAATGAAATGACCTCAATCAAGTCACCTATTGTGTCACTGGACCTTTCTAATGTATGAAGATTCAATCTCTGAAAAAAACTGAGAGTTTTAAGTTTAACTTATTCGAGATCCCTATGATGTCACGGAGAGTGTTTTCATGAGTAAAGAATGAATCTTCGAATGAAAATACCTCAATCAAGGTACCTATTATGTCACTAGCCCATTTCAATGTGTAAAGAATAAATCTTTGAAAGAAAATGAGAGTTTTCAGTTAAAATTATTTGAGTTCCCTTTGACGACACGAAGAGTGTTTTAATGAGTAAAGATAGAATCTTTGAAAGAAATTACCCTGATCATGGTACCTATTATGTCACTAGACCATTTCAACGTATTAAGATTGAATCTTTGAAAGAAAATTAGGGTTTAGAATTTAGCTTATTCGAGTTCCCTTTGAAGTCGCGAAGAGTGTTTTTATGACTAAAGATTGAATCTCTGAATGAAAATACCTCAATCAAGGTACCTATTATGTCAGTAGACCATTTTAATTTGCAAAGTTTAAATCTTCGATTGAAAATGCGAGTTTTGAGTTAAACTTATTCGAGTTCCCTTTGTCGTCACGAAGAGTGATTTAATAAGTAAAGATGGATTGCTTGAATGAAATTACCCCAATCACGGTACCTATTATGTCACTAGACCATTTTAATGTATCAAGATTGGATCTTCGAAAGAAAAGGAGGGTTGTGAGTTAAACTTATTCGAGTTCCCTTTGACGTCCTGAAGAGTGTTTTAATGAGTAAAGATTGAATCTTTGAATGAAAATACCTCAATCAAGGTACCTATTATGTCACTAGACCATTTTGATGTTTAAAGATTAAATCTTTGAAAAAAAATGCGAGTTTTGAGTTAAACTTATTCGAGTTCCCTTTGTCGTCACGAAGAGTGTTTTAATGAGCAATGATTGGAATCTTTGAATGAAATTACCTCAATCAAAGTATCTATATGTCAGTAGACCATTTTAATGTATAAAGGTTGAAATATTGAATTACCTCAATCAAGGTACCTATTATGTCACTAGATCTATTTCATGTATAAAGATTGAATCTTTGAAAGAATGAGAGTTGTGAGTTAAACTTATTCGAGTTCCCCTTAACGACCTGAAGAGTGTTTTAGTGAGTAAGGATTGAATCTTTGAAAGAAAATATCTCAATCAAGGTACCTACTGTGTCACTAACATTCTTAAGGTATAAAGATGAAAACTTTGAAGGAAAATGAGAGTTTTGAGTTAAATCTATTCAAGTTCCCTTTGACGTTCCGATTAGTGTTTTAATGAGTAAGACTGAATCTTTGAATGAAAATACCTCAATCAAGGTTCCTATTATGTCACTAGACGATTTTAATGTATAAAGATTAAATCTCTGAAAGAAAATGAGAGTTTTCAGTTAAACTTATTCGAGTTCCCTTTGTCGTCACAATGAGTGTTTTAATAACTAAAAAGTGAATCTTTGAATGAAATTACCTCAATCAAGGTACGTAGATGTCACTAGACCATTTTAATGTATAAAGATTGAAATACTGAATCTTTGAAAGAGAGTTAGAGTTTTTGAGTTTAACATATTCGAGGTCCCTTTGAAGTCGCGAAGAGTGGTTTTACTGCTAAAGATAGAATCTTTGTAAGAAAGTGAGAGTTTTGAGTTTAAAATATTCAGGTTCCCTGCGAAGTCGCAAAGATTGTTTCAATGACTAAAGGTTGAATCTCTGAATTAAAATGTCTCAATCAAGGAACCTATTATGTCATTTGACCTTTTTAATGAGAGTTTTGAATTAAGCTTATTAGAGTTCCTTTGACGTTCCGAAGAGTCTTGTAATGATGAAAGATTATATCTTTGAATGAAAATACCTCAATTAAGGTACCTATTATGTCAGTAGACCATTTTAATGTATAAAGATTAAGTCTTTGAAAGAAAATGTGAGTTTTGAGTTAAACTTATTCGAGTTCCCTTTGACATCACGAAGAGTGTTTTAATGAGTAAATACTGAATCTTTGAATGAAAGTACATCATTCAATGGACCTATTATGTCAGTAGAACTTTTTAATGTATAAAGATTGAATCTTTGAAAGAAAATGAGAGCTTTGAGTTTAACTTATTCGAGTTCCCGATAAGGTTGAGAAGAGTGTTTTTTAGTGGGTAAAGATTGTATCTTTGAATGAAACTACCTCAATAAGGGCACCTATTTTGTTACTAGACCATTTTAATGTCCAAAGATTTCTTTGACAGAAAATAAGAGTTTTTGAGTTAAACGTATTCGAGTTCCCTTTGACGTCACAAAAGAGTGTTTTAATGAGTAAAGATGGAATCTTCGAATGAAATTACCTTCATCAAGGTTCCTATTATGTCATTAGAACTTTTTAACGTGTAAAAATTGAATCTTTGAAAGAAAATAAGAGTTTTGAGATCAACTTATTCGAGTTCCCTATGAAGTCACGGGTCCAGGCACCTATTGTGTCACTAGATCTATTTAGTGTATAATGATTGAATCTTTGAAAGAAAATGAGAGTTTTGAGTTCAACTTATTCGAGTTCCCTTTGACATCACGAAAAGTGTTTTAATGAGCAAAGATTGAATCTTTGAATGAAATAACCTCAATCAAGGCACCTATTGCGTCACTGGACCTTTCTAATGTATGAAGATTCAATCTCTGAAAAAAAACTGAGAGTTTTAAGTTTGACTTATTCGAGATCCCTATGAAGTCACGGAGAGTGTTTTAATGAGTAAAGAATGAATCTTCGAATGAAAATACCTCAATCAAGGTGCCTATTATATCACTAGCCCATTTCAATGTGTAAAGAATAAATCTTTGAAAGAAAATGAGAGTTTTCAGTTAAAATTATTTGAGTTCCCTTTGATGACACGAAGGGTGTTTTAATGAGTAAAGATAGAATCTTTGAAAGAAATTACCCTGATCATGGTACCTATTATGTCACTAGACCGTTTTAACGTATTAAGATTGAATCTTTGAAAGAAAATGAGAGTTTAGAATTTAGCTTATTCGAGTTCCCTTTGAAGTCGCGAAGAGTGTTTTTAAGACTAAAGATTGAATCTCTGAATGAAAATACCTCAATCAAGGTACCTATTATGTCAGTAGACCATTTTAATATGCAAAGTTTAAATCTTCGATTGAAAATGCGAGTTTTGAGTTAAACTTATTCGAGTTCCCTTTGTCGTCACGAAGAGTGTTTTAATGAGTAAAGATTGATTCCTTGAATGAAATTACCCCAATCACGGTACCTATTATGTCACTAGACCATTTTAATGTATCAAGATTGGATCTTCGAAAGAAAAGGAGGGTTATGAGTTAAACTTATTCGAGTTCCCTTTGACGTCCTGAAGAGTGTTTTAATGAGTAAAGATTGAATCTTTGAAGAAAATACCTCAATCAAGGTACCTATTATGTCACTAGACCATTTTGATGTTTAAAGATTAAATCTTTGAAAAAAAATGCGAGTTTTGAGTTAAACTTATTCGAGTTCCCTTTGTCGTCACGGAGAGTGTTTTAATGAGCAATGATTAGAATCTTTGAATGAAATTACCTCAATCAAAGTATCTATATGTCAGTAAACCATTTTAATGTATAAAGGTTGAAATATTGAATTATATCAATCAAGGTACCTATTATGTCACTAGATCTATTTCATGTATAAAGATTGAATCTTTGAAAGAATGAGAGTTGTGAGTTAAACTTATTCAAGTTCCCCTTAACGACCTGAAGAGTGTTTTAGTGAGTAAGGATTGAATCTTTGAAAGAAAATACCTCAATCAAGGTACCTACTGTGTCACTAACATTCTTAAGGTATAAAGATGAAAACTTTGAAGGAAAATGAGAGTTTTGAGTTAAATGTATTCAAGTTCGCTTTGACGTTCCGATTAGTGTTTTAATGAGTAAGACTGAATCTTTGAATGAAAATACCTCAATCAAGGTTCCTATTATGTCACTAGACGATTTTAATGTATAAAGATTAAATCTCTGAAAGAAAATGAGAGTTTTCAGTTAAACTTATTCGAGTTCCCTTTGTCGTCACAATGAGTGTTTTAATAACTAAAAAGTGAATCTTTGAATGAAATTACCCCAATCAAGGTACGTATATGTCACTAGACCATTTTAATGTATAAAGATTGAAATACTGAATCTCTGAAAGAGAGTTAGAGTTTTTGAGTTTAACATATTCGAGGTCCCTTTGAAGTCGCGAAGAGTGGTTTTACTGCTAAAGATAGAATCTTTGTAAGAAAGTGAGAGTTTTGAGTTTAAAATATTCAGGTTCCCTGCGAAGTCGCAAAGAGTGTTTCAATGACTAAAGATTGAATCTCTGAATTAAAATGTCTCAATCAAGGAACCTATTATGTCATTTGACCTTTTTAATGAGAGTTTTGAATTAAGCTTATTAGAGTTCCTTTGACGTCCCGAAGAGTCTTGTAATGATGAAAGATTATATCTTTGAATGAAAATACCTCAATTAAGGTACCTATTATATCAGTAGACCATTTTAATGTATAAAGATTAAGTCTTTGAAAGAAAATGTGAGTTTTGAGTTAAACTTATTCGAGTTCCCTTTGACATCACGAAAAGTGTTTTAATGAGTAAATACTGAATCTTTGAATGAAATTACATCATTCAATGGACCTATTATGTCAGTAGACCTTTTTAATGTATAAAGATTGAATCTTTGAAAGAAAATGAAAGCTTTGAGTTTAACTTATTCGAGTTCCCGATAAGGTTGAGAAGAGTGTTTTTTAGTGGGTAAAGATTGTATCTTTGAATGAAACTACCTCAATAAGGGCACCTATTTTGTTACTAGACCATTTTAATGTCCAAAGATTTCTTTGACAGAAAATAAGAGTTTTTGAGTTAAAAGTATTCGAGTTCCCTTTGACGTCACAAAAGAGTGTTTTAATGAGTAAAGATGGAATCTTCGAATGAAATTACCTTAATCAAGGTTCCTATTATGTCATTAGAACTTTTTAACGTGTAAAAATTGAATCTTTGAAAGAAAATAAGAGTTTTGAGATAAACTTATTCGAGTTCCCTATGAAGTCACGGGTCGAGGCACCTATTGTGTCACTAGATCTATTTATTGTATAATGATTGAATCTTTGAAAGAAAATGAGAGTTTTGAGTTCAACTTATTTGATTTCCCTTTGACATCACGAAAAGTGTTTTAATGAGCAAAGATTGAATCTTTGAATGAAATGACCTCAATCAAGGCACCTATTGTGTCACTGGACCTTTCTAATGTATGAAGATTCAATCTCTGAAAAAAACTGAGAGTTTTAAGTTTAACTTATTCGAGATCCCTATGATGTCACGGAGAGTGTTTTAATGAGTAAAGAATGAATCTTCGAATGAAAATACCTCAATCAAGGTACCTATTATGTCACTAGCCCATTTCAATGTGTAAAGAATAAATCTTTGAAAGAAAATGAGAGTTTTCAGTTAAAATTATTTGAGTTCCCTTTGACGACATGAAGAGTGTTTTAATGAGTAAAGATAGAATCTTTGAAAGAAATTACCCTGATCATGGTACCTATTATGTCAGTAGACCATTTTAACGTATTAAGATTGAATCTTTGAAAGAAAATTAGGGTTTAGAATTTAGCTTATTCGAGTTCCCTTTGAAGTCGCGAAGAGTGTTTTTATGACTAAAGATTGAATCTCTGAATGAAAATACCTCAATCAAGGTACCTATTATGTCAGTAGACCATTTTAATTTGCAAAGTTTAAATCTTCGATTGAAAATGCGAGTTTTGAGTTAAACTTATTCGGGTTCCCTTTGTCGTCACGAATAGTGTTTTAATAAGTAAAGATGGATTGCTTGAATGAAATTACCCCAATCACGGTACCTATTATGTCACTAGACCATTTTAATGTATCAAGATTGGATCTTCGAAAGAAAAGGAGGGTTGTGAGTTAAACTTATTCGAGTTCCCTTTGACGTCCTGAAGAGTGTTTTAATGAATAAAGATTGAATCTTTGAATGAAAATACCTCAATCAAGGTACCTATTATGTCACTAGACCATTTTGATGTTTAAAGATTAAATCTTTGAAAAAAAATGCGAGTTTTGAGTTAAACTTATTCGAGTTCCCTTTGTCGTCACGAAGAGTGTTTTAATGAGCAATGATTGGAATCTTTGAATGAAATTACCTCAATCAAAGTATCTATATGTCAGTAGACCATTTTAATGTATAAAGGTTGAAATATTGAATTACCTCAATCAAGATACCTATTATGTCACTAGATCTATTTCATGTATAAAGATTGAATCTTTGAAAGAATGAGAGTTGTGAGTTAAACTTATTCGAGTTCCCCTTAACGACCTGAAGAGTGTTTTAGTGAGTAAGGATTGAATCTTTGAAAGAAAATATCTCAATCAAGGTACCTACTGTGTCACTAACATTCTTAAGGTATAAAGATGAAAACTTTGAAGGAAAATGAGAGTTTTGAGTTAAATCTATTCAAGTTCCCTTTGACGTTCCGATTAGTGTTTTAATGAGTAAGACTGAATCTTTGAATGAAAATACCTCAATCAAGGTTCCTATTATGTCACTAGACGATTTTAATGTATAAAGATTAAATCTCTGAAAGAAAATGAGAGTTTTCAGTTAAACTTATTCGAGTTCCCTTTGTCGTCACAATGAGTGTTTTAATAACTAAAAAGTGAATCTTTGAATGAAATTACCTCAATCAAGGTATGTAGATGTCACTAGACCATTTTAATGTATAGAGATTGAAATACTGAATCTTTGAAAGAGAGTTAGAGTTTTTGAGTTTAACATATTCGAGGTCCCTTTGAAGTCGCGAAGAGTGGTTTTACTGCTATAGATAGAATCTTTGTAAGAAAGTGAGAGTTTTGAGTTTAAAATATTCAGGTTCCCTGCGAAGTCGCAAAGATTGTTTCAATGACTAAAGGTTGAATCTCTGAATTAAAATGTCTCAATCAAGGAACCTATTATGTCATTTGACCTTTTTAGTGAGAGTTTTGAATTAAGCTTATTAGAGTTCCTTTGACGTTTCGAAGAGTCTTGTAATGATGAAAGATTATATCTTTGATTGAAAATACCTCAATTAAGGTACCTATTATGTCAGTAGACCATTTTAATGTATAAAGATTAAGTCTTTGAAAGAAAATGTGAGTTTTGAGTTAAACTTATTCGAGTTCCCTTTGACATCACGAAGAGTGTTTTAATGAGTAAATACTGAATCTTTGAATGAAATTACATCATTCAATGGACCTATTATGTCAGTAGACCTTTTTAATGTATAAAGATTGAATCTTTGAAAGAAAATGAGAGCTTTGAGTTTAACTTATTCGAGTTCCCGATAAGGTTGAGAAGAGTGTTTTTTAGTGGGTAAAGATTGTATCTTTGAATGAAACTACCTCAATAAGGGCACCTATTTTGTTACTAGACCATTTTAATGTCCAAAGATTTCTTTGACAGAAAATAAGAGTTTTTGAGTTAAACGTATTCGAGTTCCCTTTGACGTCACAAAAGAGTGTTTTAATGAGTAAAGATGGAATCTTCGAATGAAATTACCTTAATCAAGGTTCCTATTATGTCATTAGAACTTTTTAACGTGTAAAAATTGAATCTTTGAAAGAAAATAAGAGTTTTGAGATCAACTTATTCGAGTTCCCTATGAAGTCACGGGTCAAGGCACCTATTGTGTCACTAGATCTATTTATTGTATAATGATTGAATCTTTGAAAGAAAATGAGAGTTTTGAGTTCAACTTATTCGAGTTCCCTTTGACATCACGAAAAGTGTTTTAATGAGCAAAGATTGAATCTTTGAATGAAATAACCTCAATCAAGGCACCTATTGCGTCACTGGACCTTTCTAATGTATGAAGATTCAATCTCTGAAAAAAAACTGAGAGTTTTAAGTTTAACTTATTCGAGATCCCTATGAAGTCACGGAGAGTGTTTTAATGAGTAAAGAATGAATCTTCGAATGAAAATACCTCAATCAAGGTACCTATTATGTCACTAGCCCATTTCAATGTGTAAAGAATAAATCTTTGAAAGAAAATGAGAGTTTTCAGTTAAAATTATTTGAGTTCCCTTTGACGACACGAAGAGTGTTTTAATGAGTAAAGATATAATCTTTGAAAGAAATTACCCTGATCATGGTACCTATTATGTCACTAGACCGTTTTAACGTATTAAGATTGAATCTTTGAAAGAAAATGAGAGTTTAGAATTTAGCTTATTCGAGTTCCCTTTGAAGTCGCGAAGAGTGTTTTTAAGACTAAAGATTGAATCTCTGAATGAAAATACCTCAATCAAGGTACCTATTATGTCAGTAGACCATTTTAATATGCAAAGTTTAAATCTTCGATTGAAAATGCGAGTTTTGAGTTAAACTTATTCGAGTTCCCTTTGTCGTCACGAAGAGTGTTTTAATGAGTAAAGATTGATTCCTTGAATGAAATTACCCCAATCACGGTACCTATTATGTCACTAGACCATTTTAATGTATCAAGATTGGATCTTCGAAAGAAAAGGAGGGTTATGAGTTAAACTTATTCGAGTTCCCTTTGACGTCCTGAAGAGTGTTTTAATGAGTAAAGATTGAATCTTTGAAGAAAATACCTCAATCAAGGTACCTATTATGTCACTAGACCATTTTGATGTTTAAAGATTAAATCTTTGAAAAAAAATGCGAGTTTTGAGTTAAACTTATTCGAGTTCCCTTTGTTGTCACGGAGAGTGTTTTAATGAGCAATGATTAGAATCTTTGAATGAAATTACCTCAATCAAAGTATCTATATGTCAGTAGACCATTTTAATGTATAAAGGTTGAAATATTGAATTATCTCAATCAAGGTACCTATTATGTCACTAGATCTATTTCATGTATAAAGATTGAATCTTTGAAAGAATGAGAGTTGTGAGTTAAACTTATTCGACTTCCCCTTAACGACCTGAAGAGTGTTTTAGTGAGTAAGGATTGAATCTTTGAAAGAAAATACCTCAATCAAGGTACCTACTGTGTCACTAACATTCTTAAGGTATAAAGATGAAAACTTTGAAGGAAAATGAGAGTTTTGAGTTAAATCTATTCAAGTTCCCTTTGACGTTCCGATTAGTGTTTTAATGAGTAAGACTGAATCTTTGAATGAAAATACCTCAATCAAGTTTCCTATTATGTCACTAGACGATTTTAATGTATAAAGATTAAATCTCTGAAAGAAAATGAGAGTTTTCAGTTAAACTTATTCGAGTTCCCTTTGTCGTCACAATGAGTGTTTTAATAACTAAAAAGTGAATCTTTGAATGAAATTACCCCAATCAAGCTACGTATATGTCACTAGACCATTTTAATGTATAAAGATTGAAATACTGAATCTCTGAAAGAGAGTTAGAGTTTTTGAGTTTAACATATTCGAGGTCCCTTTGAAGTCGCGAAGAGTGGTTTTACTGCTAAAGATAGAATCTTTGTAAGAAAGTGAGAGTTTTGAGTTTAAAATATTCAGGTTCCCTGCGAAGTCGCAGAGAGTGTTTCAATGACTAAAGATTGAATCTCTGAATTAAAATGTCTCAATCAAGGAACCTATTATGTCATTTGACCTTTTTAATGAGAGTTTTGAATTAAGCTTATTAGAGTTCCTTTGACGTCCCGAAGAGTCTTGTAATGATGAAAGATTATATCTTTGAATGAAAATACCTCAATTAAGGTACCTATTATGTCAGTAGACCATTTTAATGTATAAAGATTAAGTCTTTGAAAGAAAATGTGAGTTTTGAGTTAAACTTATTCGAGTTCCCTTTGACATCACGAAAAGTGTTTTAATGAGTAAATACTGAATCTTTGAATGAAATTACATCATTCAATGGACCTATTATGTCAGTAGACCTTTTTAATGTATAAAGATTGAATCTTTGAAAGAAAATGAAAGCTTTGAGTTTAACTTATTCGAGTTCCCGATAAGGTTGAGAAGAGTGTTTTTTAGTGGGTAAAGATTGTATCTTTGAATGAAACTACCTCAATAAGGGCACCTATTTTGTTACTAGACCATTTTAATGTCCAAAGATTTCTTTGACAGAAAATAAGAGTTTTTGAGTTAAACGTATTCGAGTTCCCTTTGACGTCACAAAAGAGTGTTTTAATGAGTAAAGATGGAATCTTCGAATGAAATTACCTTAATCAAGGTTCCTATTATGTCATTAGAACTTTTTAACGTGTAAAAATTGAATCTTTGAAAGAAAATAAGAGTTTTGAGATCAACTTATTCGAGTTCCCTATGAAGTCACGGGTCAAGGCACCTATTGTGTCACTAGATCTATTTATTGTATAATGATTGAATCTTTGAAAGAAAATGAGAGTTTTGAGTTCAACTTATTCGATTTCCCTTTGACATCACGAAAAGTGTTTTAATGAGCAAAGATTGAATCTTTGAACGAAATGACCTCAATCAAGGCACCTATTGTGTCACTGGACCTTTCTAATGTATGAAGATTCAATCTCTGAAAAAAACTGAGAGTTTTAAGTTTAACTTATTCGAGATCCCTATGATGTCACGGAGAGTGTTTTAATGAGTAAAGAATGAATCTTCGAACGAAAATACCTCAATCAAGGTACCTATTATGTCACTAGCCCATTTCAATGTGTAAAGAATAAATCTTTGAAAGAAAATGAGAGTTTTCAGTTAAAATTATTTGAGTTCCCTTTGACGACACGAAGAGTGTTTTAATGAGTAAAGATAGAATCTTTGAATGAAATTACCCTGATCATGGTACCTATTATGTCACTAGACCATTTTAACGTATTAAGATTGAATCTTTGAAAGAAAATTAGGGTTTAGAATTTAGCTTATTCGAGTTCCCTTTGAAGTCGCGAAGAGTGTTTTTATGACTAAAGATTGAATCTCTGAATGAAAATACCTCAATCAGGGTACCTATTATGTCAGTAGACCATTTTAATTTGCAAAGTTTAAATCTTCGATTGAAAATGCGAGTTTTGAGTTAAACTTATTCGAGTTCCCTTTGTCATCACGAAGAGTGTTTTAATGAGTAAAGATTGATTGCTTGAATGAAATTACCCCAATCACGGTACCTATTATGTCACTAGACCATTTTAATGTATCAAGATTGGATCTTCGAAAGAAAAGGAGGGTTGTGAGTTAAACTTATTCGAGTTCCCTTTGACGTCCTGAAGAGTGTTTTAATGAGTAAAGATTGAATCTTTGAATGAAAATACCTCAATCAAGGTACCTATTATGTCACTAGACCATTTTGATGTTTAAAGATTAAATCTTTGAAAAAAAATGCGAGTTTTGAGTTAAACTTATTCGAGTTCCCTTTGTCGTCACGAAGAGTGTTTTAACGAGCAATGATTGGAATCTTTGAATGAAATTACCTCAATCAAAGTATCTATATGTCAGTAGACCATTTTAATGTATAAAGGTTGAAATATTGAATTACCTCAACCAAGGTACCTATTATGTCACTAGATATATTTCATGTATAAAGATTGAATCTTTGAAAGAATGAGAGTTGTGAGTTAAACTTATTTGAGTTCCCCTTAACGACCTGAAGATTGTTCTAGTGAGTAAGGATTGAATCTTTGAAAGAAAATACCTCAATCAAGGTACCTAATGTGTCACTAACATTCTTAATGTATAAAGATGAAAACTTTGAAGGAAAATGAGAGTTTTGAGTTAAATCTATTCAAGTTCCCTTTGACGTTCCGATTAGTGTTTTAATGAGTAAGACTGAATCTTTGAATGAAAATACCTCAATCAAGGTTCCTATTATGTCACCAGACGATTTTAATGTATAAAGATTAAATCTCTGAAAGAAAATGAGAGTTTTCAGTTAAACTTATTCGAGTTCCCTTTGTCGTCACAATGAGTGTTTTAATAACTAAAAATTGAATCTTTGAATGAAATTACCTCAATTAAGGTACGTATATGTCACTAGACCATTTTAATGTATAAAGATTGAAATACTGAATCTTTGAAAGAGAGTTAGAGTTTTTGAGTTTAACATATTCGAGGTCCCTTTGAAGTCGCGAAGAGTGGTTTACTGCTAAAGATAGAATCTTTGTAAGAAAGTGAGTGTTTTGGGTTTAAAATATTCAGGTTCCCTGCGAAGTCGCAAAGAGTGTTTCAATGACTAAAGATTAAATCTCTGAATTAAAATGTCTCAATCAAGGAACCTATTATGTCATTTGACCTTTTTAATGAGAGTTTTGAATTAAGCTTATTAGAGTTCCTTTGACGTCCCGAAGAGTCTTGTAATGATGAAAGATTATATCTTTGAATGAAAATATCTCAATTAAGGTACCTATTATGTCAGTAGACCATTTTAATGTATAAAGATTAAGTCTTTGAAAGAAAATGTGAGTTTTGAGTTAAACTTATTCGAGTTCCCTTTGACATCACGAAGAGTGTTTTAATGAGTAAATACTGAATCTTTGAATGAAATTACATCATTCAATGGACCTATTATGTCAGTAGACCTTTTTAATGTTTAAAGATTGAATCTTTGAAAGAAAATGAGAGCTTTTAGTTTAACTTATCCGAGTTCCCGATAAGGTTGAGAAGAGTGTTTTTTAGTGGGTAAAGATTGTATCTTTGAATGAAACTACCTCAATAAGGGCACCTATTTTGTTACTAGACCATTTTAATGTCCAAAGATTTCTTTGACAGAAAATAAGAGTTTTTGAGTTAAACGTATTCGAGTTCCCTTTGACGTCACAAAAGAGTGTTTTAATGAGTAAAGATGGAATCTTCGAATGAAATTACCTTAATCAAGGTTCCTATTATGTCATTAGAACTTTTTAACGTGTAAAAATTGAATCTTTGAAAGAAAATAAGAGTTTTGAGATCAACTTATTCGAGTTCCCTATGAAGTCACGGGTCAAGGCACCTATTGTGTCACTAGATCTATTTATTGTATAATGATTGAATCTTTGAAAGAAAATGAGAGTTTTGAGTTCAACTTATTCGATTTCCCTTTGACATCACGAAAAGTGTTTTAATGAGCAAAGATTGAATCTTTGAACGAAATGACCTCAATCAAGGCACCTATTGTGTCACTGGACCTTTCTAATGTATGAAGATTCAATCTCTGAAAAAAACTGAGAGTTTTAAGTTTAACTTATTCGAGATCCCTATGATGTCACGGAGAGTGTTTTAATGAGTAAAGAATGAATCTTCGAATGAAAATACCTCAATCAAGGTACCTATTATGTCACTAGCCCATTTCAATGTGTAAAGAATAAATCTTTGAAAGAAAATGAGAGTTTTCAGTTAAAATTATTTGAGTTCCCTTTGACGACACGAAGAGTGTTTTAATGAGTAAAGATAGAATCTTTGAAAGAAATTACCCTGATCATGGTACCTATTATGTCACTAGACCATTTTAACGTATTAAGATTGAATCTTTGAAAGAAAATTAGGGTTTAGAATTTAGCTTATTCGAGTTCCCTTTGAAGTCGCGAAGAGTGTTTTTATGACTAAAGATTGAATCTCTGAATGAAAATACCTCAATCAGGGTACCTATTATGTCAGTAGACCATTTTAATTTGCAAAGTTTAAATCTTCGATTGAAAATGCGAGTTTTGAGTTAAACTTATTCGAGTTCCCTTTGTCGTCACGAAGAGTGTTTTAATGAGTAAAGATTGATTGCTTGAATGAAATTACCCCAATCACGGTACCTATTATGTCACTAGACCATTTTAATGTATCAAGATTGGATCTTCGAAAGAAAAGGAGGGTTGTGAGTTAAACTTATTCGAGTTCCCTTTGACGTCCTGAAGAGTGTTTTAATGAGTAAAGATTGAATCTTTGAATGAAAATACCTCAATCAAGGTACCTATTATGTCACTAGACCATTTTGATGTTTAAAGATTAAATCTTTGAAAAAAAATGCGAGTTTTGAGTTAAACTTATTCGAGTTCCCTTTGTCGTCACGAAGAGTGTTTTAACGAGCAATGATTGGAATCTTTGAATGAAATTACCTCAATCAAAGTATCTATATGTCAGTAGACCATTTTAATGTATAAAGGTTGAAATATTGAATTACCTCAATCAAGGTACCTATTATGTCACTAGATCTATTTCATGTATAAAGATTGAATCTTTGAAAGAATGAGAGTTGTGAGTTAAACTTATTGGAGTTCCCCTTAACGACCTGAAGATTGTTCTAGTGAGTAAGGATTGAATCTTTGAAAGAAAATACCTCAATCAAGGTACCTAATGTGTCACTAACATTCTTAAGGTATAAAGATGAAAACTTTGAAGGAAAATGAGAGTTTTGAGTTAAATCTATTCAAGTTCCCTTTGACGTTCCGATTAGTGTTTTAATGAGTAAGACTGAATCTTTGAATGAAAATACCTCAATCAAGGTTCCTATTATGTCACCAGACGATTTTAATGTATAAAGATTAAATCTCTGAAAGAAAATGAGAGTTTTCAGTTAAACTTATTCGAGTTCCCTTTGTCGTCACAATGAGTGTTTTAATAACTAAAAATTGAATCTTTGAATGAAATTACCTCAATTAAGGTACGTATATGTCACTAGACCATTTTAATGTATAAAGATTGAAATACTGAATCTTTGAAAGAGAGTTAGAGTTTTTGAGTTTAACATATTCGAGGTCCCTTTGAAGTCGCGAAGAGTGGTTTACTGCTAAAGATAGAATCTTTGTAAGAAAGTGAGAGTTTTGGGTTTAAAATATTCAGGTTCCCTGCGAAGTCGCAAAGAGTGTTTCAATGACTAAAGATTAAATCTCTGAATTAAAATGTCTCAATCAAGGAACCTATTATGTCATTTGACCTTTTTAATGAGAGTTTTGAATTAAGCTTATTAGAGTTCCTTTGACGTCCCGAAGAGTCTTGTAATGATGAAAGATTATATCTTTGAATGAAAATATCTCAATTAAGGTACCTATTATGTCAGTAGACCATTTTAATGTATAAAGATTAAGTCTTTGAAAGAAAATGTGAGTTTTGAGTTAAACTTATTCGAGTTCCCTTTGACATCACGAAGAGTGTTTTAATGAGTAAATACTGAATCTTTGAATGAAATTACATCATTCAATGGACCTATTATGTCAGTAGACCTTTTTAATGTTTAAAGATTGAATCTTTGAAAGAAAATGAGAGCTTTTAGTTTAACTTATTCGAGTTCCCGATAAGGTTGAGAAGAGTGTTTTTTAGTGGGTAAAGATTGTATCTTTGAATGAAACTACCTCAATAAGGGCACCTATTTTGTTACTAGACCATTTTAATGTCCAAAGATTTCTTTGACAGAAAATAAGAGTTTTTGAGTTAAACGTATTCGAGTTCCCTTTGACGTCACAAAAGAGTGTTTTAATGAGTAAAGATGGAATCTTCGAATGAAATTACCTTAATCAAGGTTCCTATTATGTCATTAGAACTTTTTAACGTGTAAAAATTGAATCTTTGAAAGAAATAAGAGTTTTGAGATCAACTTATTCGAGTTCCCTATGAAGTCACGGGTCAAGGCACCTATTGTGTCACTAGATCTATTTATTGTATAATGATTGAATCTTTGAAAAAAAATTAGAGTTTTGAGTTCAACTTATTCGAGTTCCCTTTGACATCACGAAAAGTGTTTTAATGAGCAAAGATTGAATCTTTGAATGAAATGACCTCAATCAAGGCACCTATTGTGTCACTGGACCTTTCTAATGTATGATGATTCAATCTCTGAAAAAAACTGAGAGTTTTAAGTTTAACTTATTCGAGATCCCTATGAAGTCACGGAGAGTGTTTTAATGAGTAAAGAATGAATCTTCGAATGAAAATACCTCAATCAAGGTACCTATTATGTCACTAGCCCATTTCAATGTGTAAAGAATAGAATCTTTGAAAGAAATTAGCCTGATCATGGTACCTATTATGTCACTAGACCGTTTTAACGTATTAAGATTGAATCTTTGAAAGAAAATGAGAGTTTAGAATTTAGCTTATTCGAGTTCCCTTTGAAGTCGCGAAGAGTGTTTTTATGACTAAAGATTGAATCTCTGAATGAAAATACCTCAATCAAGGTACCTATTATGTCAGTAGACCATTTTAATTTGCAAAGTTTAAATCTTCGATTGAAAATGCGAGTTTTGAGTTAAACTTATTCGAGTTCCCTTTGTCGTCACGAAGAGTGTTTTAATGAGTAAAGATTGATTCCTTGAATGAAATTACCCCAATCACGGTACCTATTATGTCACTAGACCATTTTAATGTATCAAGATTGGATCTTCGAAAGAAAAGGAGGGTTGTGAGTTAAACTTATTCGAGTTCCCTTTGACGTCCTGAAGAGTGTTTTAATGAGTAAAGATTGAATCTTTGAATGAAAATACCTCAATCAAGGTACCTATTATGTCACTAGACCATTTTGATGTTTAAAGATTAAATCTTTGAAAAAAAATGCGAGTTTTGAGTTAAACTTATTCGAGTTCCCTTTGTCGTCACGAAGAGTGTTTTAATGAGCAATGATTGGAATCTTTGAATGAAATTACCTCAATCAAAGTATCTATATGTCAGTAGACCATTTTAATGTTTAAAGGTTGAAATATTGAATTACCTCAATCAAGGTACCTATTATGTCACTAGATCTATTTCATGTATAAAGATTGAATCTTTGAAAGAATGAGAGTTGTGAGTTAAACTTATTCGAGTTCCCCTTAACGACCTGAAGAGTGTTTTAGTGAGTAAGGATTGAATCTTTGAAAGAAAATACCTCAATCAAGGTACCTACTGTGTCACTAACATTCTTAAGGTATAAAGATGAAAACTTTGAAGGAAAATGAGAGTTTTGAGTTAAATCTATTCAAGTTCCCTTTGACGTTCCGATTAGTGTTTTAATGAGTAAGACTGAATCTTTGAATGAAAATACCTCAATCAAGTTTCCTATTATGTCACCAGACGATTTTAATGTATAAAGATTAAATCTCTGAAAGAAAATGAGAGTTTTCAGTTAAACTTATTCGAGTTCCCTTTGTCGTCACAATGAGTGTTTTAATAACTAAAAAGTGAATCTTTGAATGAAATTACCTCAATCAACGTACGTAGATGTCACTAGACCATTTTAATGTATAAAAATTGAAATACTGAATCTTTGAAAGAGAGTTAGAGTTTTTGAGTTTAACATATTCGAGGTCCCTTTGAAGTCGCGAAGAGTGGTTTTACTGCTAAAGATAGAATCTTTGTAAGAAAGTGAGAGTTTTGGGTTTAAAATATTCAGGTTCCCTGCGAAGTCGCAAAGAGTGTTTCAATGACTAAAGATTGAATCTCTGAATTAAAATGTCTCAATCAAGGAACCTATTATGTCATTTGACCTTTTTAATGAGAGTTTTGAATTAAGCTTATTAGAGTTCCTTTGATGTCCCGAAGAGTCTTGTAATGATGAAAGATTATATCTTTGAATGAAAATACCTCAATTAAGGTACCTATTATGTCAGTAGACCATTTTAATGTATAAAGATTAAATCTTTGAAAGAAAATGTGAGTTTTGAGTTAAACTTATTCGAGTTCCCTTTGACATTACGAAGAGTGTTTTAATGAGTAAATACTGAATCTTTGAATGAAATTACATCATTCAATGGACCTATTATGTCAGTAGACCTTTTTAATGTATAAAGATTGAATCTTTGAAAGAAAATGAGAGCTTTGAGTTTAACTTATTCGAGTTCCCAATAAGGTTGAGAAGTGTGTTTTTTAGTGAGTAAAGATTGTATCTTTGAATGAAACTACCTCAATAAGGGCACCTATTTTGTTACTAAACCATTTTAATGTCCAAAGATTTCTTTGACAGAAAATAAGAGTTTTTTTGTTAAACGTATTCGAGTTCCCTTTGACGTCACAAAAGAGTGTTTTAATGAGTAAAGATGGAATCTTCGAATGAAATTACCTTAATCAGGGTTCCTATTATGTCATTAGAACTTTTTAACGCGTAAAAATTGAATCTTTGAAAGAAATAAGAGTTTTGAGATCAACTTATTCGAGTTCCCTATGAAGTCACGGGTCAAGGCACCCATTGTGTCACTAGATCTATTTATTGTATAATGATTGAATCTTTGAAAGAAAATGAGAGTTTTGAGTTCAACTTATTCGAGTTCCCTTTGACATCACGAAAAGTGTTTTAATGAGCAAAGATTGAATCTTTGAATGAAATGACCTCAATCAAGGCACCTATTGTGTCACTGGACCTTTCTAATGTATGAAGATTCAATCTCTGAAAAAAACTGAGAGTTTTAAGTTTAACTTATTCGAGATCCCTATGATGTCACGGAGAATGTTTTAATGAGTAAAGAATGAATCTTCGAATGAAAATACCACAATCAAGGTACCTATTATGTCACTAGCCCATTTCAATGTGTAAAGAATAAATCTTTGAAAGAAAATGAGAGTTTTCAGTTAAAATTATTTGAGTTCCCTTTGACGACACGAAGAGTGTTTTAATGAGTAAAGATAGAATCTTTGAAAGAAATTACCCTGATCATGGTACCTATTATGTCAAAAGACCATTTTAACGTATTAAGATTGAATCTTTGAAAGAAAATTAGGGTTTAGAATTTAGCTTATTCGAGTTCCCTTTGAAGTCGCGAAGAGTGTTTTTATGACTAAAGATTGAATCTCTGAATGAAAATACCTCAATCAAGGTACCTATTATGTCAGTAGACCATTTTAATTTGCAAAGTTTAAATCTTCGATTGAAAATGCGAGTTTTGAGTTAAACTTATTCGAGTTCCCTTTGTCGTTACGAAGAGTGTTTTAATGAGTAAAGATTGATTGCTTGAATGAAATTACCCCAATCACGGTACCTATTTTGTCACTAGACCATTTTAATGTATCAAGATTGGATCTTCGAAAGAAAAGGAGGGTTGTGAGTTAAACTTATTCGAGTTCCCTTTGACGTCCTGAAGAGTGTTTTAATGAGTAAAGATTGAATCTTTGAATGAAAATACCTCAATCAAGGTACCTATTATGTCACTAGACCATTTTGATGTTTAAAGATTAAATCTTTGAAAAAAAATGCGAGTTTTGAGTTAAACTTATTCGAGTTCCCTTTGTCGTCACGAAGAGTGTTTTAATGAGCAATGATTGGAATCTTTGAATGAAATTACCTCAATTAAAGTATCTATATGTCAGTAGACCATTTTAATGTATAAAGGTTGAAATATTGAATTACCTCAATCAAGGTACCTATTATGTCACTAGATCTATTTCATGTATAAAGATTGAATCTTTGAAAGAATGAGAGTTGTGAGTTAAACTTTTCGAGTTCCCCTTAACGACCTGAAGAGTGTTTTAGTGAGTAAGGATTGAATCTTTGAAAGAAAATACCTCAATCAAGGTACCTACTGTGTCACTAACATTCTTAAGGTATAAAGATGAAAACTTTGAAGGAAAATGAGAGTTTTGAGTTAAATCTATTCAAGTTCCCTTTGACTTTCCGATTAGTGTTTTAATGAGTAAGACTGGATCTTTGAATGAATATACCTCAATCAAGGTTCCAATTATGTCACCAGACGATTTTAATGTATAAAGATTAAATCTCTGAAAGAAAATGAGAGTTTTCAGTTAAACTTATTCGAGTTTCCTTTGTCGTCACAATGAGTGTTTTAATAACTAAAAAGTGAATCTTTGAATGAAATTACCTCAATTAAGGTACGTATATGTCACTAGACCATTTTAATGTATAAAGATTGAAATACTGAATCTTTGAAAGAGAGTTAGAGTTTTTGAGTTTAACATATTCGAGGTCCCTTTGAAGTCGCGAAGAGTGGTTTTACTGCTAAAGATAGAATCTTTGTAAGAAAGTGAGTGTTTTGGGTTTAAAATATTCAGGTTCCCTGCGAAGTCGCAAAGAGTGTTTCAATGACTAAAGATTGAATCTCTGAATTAAAATGTCTCAATCAAGGAACCTATTATGTCATTTGACCTTTTTAATGAGAGTTTTGAATTCAGCTTATTAGAGTTCCTTTGACGTCCCGAAGAGTCTTGTAATGATGAAAGATTATATCTTTGAATGAAAATACCTCAATTAAGGTACCTATTATGTCAGTAGACCATTTTAATGTATGAAGATTAAGTCTTTGAAAGAAAATGTGAGTTTTGAGTTAAACTTATTCGAGTTCCCTTTGACATCACGAAGAGTGTTTTAATGAGTAAATACTGAATCTTTGAATGAAATTACATCATTCAATGGACCTATTATGTCAGTAGACCTTTTTAATGTATAAAGATTGAATCTTTGAAAGAAAATGAGAGCTTTGAGTTTAACTTATTCGAGTTCCCGATAAGGTTGAGAAGAGTGTTTTTTAGTGGGTAGAGATTGTATCTTTGAATGAAACTACCTCAATAAGGGCACCTATTTTGTTACTAGACCATTTTAATGTCCAAAGATTTCTTTGACAGAAAATAAGAGTTTTTGAGTTAAACGTATTCGAGTTCCTTTTGACGTCACAAAAGAGTGTTTTAATGAGTAAAGATGGAATCTTCGACTGAAATTACCTTAATCAAGGTTCCTATTATGTCATTAGAACTTTTTAACGTGTAAAAATTGAATCCTTGAAAGAAAATAAGAGTTTTGAGATCAACTTATTCGAGTTCCCTATGAAGTCACGGGTCAAGGCACCTATTGTGTGACTTGATCTATTTATTGTATAATGATTGAATCTTTGAAAGAAAATGAGAGTTTTGAGTTCAACTTATTCGAGTTCCCTTTGACATCACGAAAAGTGTTTTAATTAGCAAAGATTGAATCTTTGAATGAAATGACCTCAATCAAGGCACCTATTGTGTCACTGGACCTTTCTAATGTATGAAGCTTCATTCTCTGAAAAAAACTGAGAGTTTTAAGTTTAACTTATTCGAGATCCCTATGAAGTCACGGAGAGTGTTTTAATGAGTAAAGAATAAATCTTCGAATGAAAATACCTCAATCAAGGTACCTATTATGTCACTAGCCCATTTCAATGTGTAAAGAATAAATCTTTGAAAGAAAATGAGAGTTTTCAGTTAAAATTATTTGAGTTCCCTTTGACGACACGAAGAGTGTTTTAATGAGTAAAGATAGAATCTTTGAAAGAAATTACCCTGATCATGGTACCTTTTATGTCACTAGACCGTTTTAACCTATTAAGATTGAATCTTTGAAAGAAAATGAGAGTTTAGAATTTAGCTTATTCGAGTTCCCTTTGAAGTCGCGAAGAGTGTTTTTATGACTAAAGATTGAATCTCTGAATGAAAATACCTCAATCAAGGTACCTATTATGTCAGTAGACCATTTTAATTTGCAAAGTTTAAATCTTCGATTGAAAATGCGAGTTTTGAGTTAAACTTATTCGAGTTCCCTTTGTCATCACGAAGAGTGTTTTAATGAGTAAAGATTGATTCCTTGAATGAAATTACCCCAATCACGGTACCTATTATGTCACTAGACCATTTTAATATATCAAGATTGGATCCTCGAAAGAAAAGGAGGGTTGTGAGTTAAACTTATTCGAGTTCCCTTTGACGTCCTGAAGAGTGTTTTAATGAGTAAAGATTGAATCTTTGAATGAAAATACCTCAATCAAGGTACCTATTATGTTACTAGACCATTTTGATGTTTAAAGATTAAATCTTTGAAAAAAAATGCGAGTTTTGAGTTAAACTTATTCGAGTTCCCTTTGTCGTCACGAAGAGTGTTTTCATGAGCAATGATTGGAATCTTTGAATGAAATTACCTCAATCAAAGTATCTATATGTCAGTAGACCATTTTAATGTATAAAGGTTGAAATATTGAATTACCTCAATCGAGGTACCTATTATGTCACTAGATCTATTTCATGTATAAAGATTGAATCTTTGAAAGAATGAGAGTTGTGAGTTAAACTTATTCGAGTTCCCCTTAACGACCTGAAGAGTGTGTTAGTGAGTAAGGATTGAATTTTTGAAAGAAAATACCTCAATCAAGGTACCTACTGTGTCACTAACATTCTTAAGGTATAAAGATGAAAACTTTGAAGGAAAATGAGAGTTTTGAGTTAAATCTATTCAAGTTCCCTTTGACGTTCCGATTAGTGTTTTACTGAGTAAGACTGAATCTTTGAATGAAAAAATACCTCAATCAAGTTTCCTATTATGTCACCAGACGATTTTAATGTATAAAGATTAAATCTCTGAAAGAAAATGAGAGTTTTCAGTTAAACTTATTCGAGTTCCCTTTGTCGTCACAATGAGTGTTTTAATAACTAAAAAGTGAATCTTTGGATGAAATTACCTCAATCAACGTACGTAGATGTCACTAGACCATTTTAATGTATAAAGATTGAAATACTGAATCTTTGAAAGAGAGTTAGAGTTTTTGAGTTTAACATATTCCAGGTCCCTTTGAAGTCGCGAAGAGTGGTTTTACAGCTAAAGATAGAATCTTTGTAAGAAAGTGAGAGTTTTGAGTTTAAAATATTCAGGTTCCCTGCGAAGTCGCAAAGAGTGTTTCAATGACTAAAGATTGAATCTCTGAATTAAAATGTCTCAATCAAGGAACCTATTATGTCATTTGACCTTTTTAATGAGAGTTTTGAATTAAGCTTATTAGAGTTCCCTTGACGTCCCGAAGAGTCTTGTAATGATGAAAGATTATATCTTTGAATGAAAATACCTCAATTAAGGTACCTATTATGTCAGTAGACCATTTTAATGTATAAAGATTAAGTCTTTGAAAGAAAATGTGAGTTTTGAGTTAAACTTATTCGAGTTCCCTTTGACATCACGAAGAGTGTTTTAATGAGTAAATACTGAATCTTTGAATGAAATTACATCATTCAATAGACCTATTATGTCAGTAGACCTTTTTAATGTATAAAGATTGAATCTTTGAAAGAAAATGAGAGCTTTGAGTTTAACTTATTCGAGTTCCCGATAAGGTTGAGAAGAGTGTTTTTTAGTGGGTAGAGATTGTATCTTTGAATGAAACTACCTCAATAAGGGCACCTATTTTGTTACTAGACCATTTTAATGTCCAAAGATTTCTTTGACAGAAAATAAGAGTTTTTGAGTTAAACGTATTCGAGTTCCTTTTGCCGTCACAAAAGAGTGTTTTAATGAGTAAAGATGGAATCTTCAAATGAAATTACCTTAATCAAGGTTCCTATTATGTCATTAGAACTTTTTAACGTGTAAAAATTGAATCGTTGAAAGAAAATGAGAGTTTTGAGATCAACTTATTCGAGTTCCCTATGAAGTGACGGGTCAAGGCACCTATTGTGTCACTAGATCTATTTATTGTATAATGATTGAATCTTTGAAAGAAAATGAGAGTTTTGAGTTCAACTTATTCGAGTTCCCTTTGACATCACGAAAAGTGTTTTAATGAGCAAAGATTGAATCTTTGAATGAAATGACCTCAATCAAGGCACCTATTGTGTCACTGGACCTTTCTAATGTATGAAGATTCAATCTCTGAAAAAAACTGAGAGTTTTAAGTTTAACTTATTCGAGATCCCTATGAAGTCACGGAGAGTGTTTTAATGAGTAAAGAATAAATCTTCGAATGAAAATACCTCAATCAAGGTACCTATTATGTCACTAGCCCATTTCAATGTGTAAAGAATAAATCTTTGAAAGAAAATGAGAGTTTTCAGTTAAAATTATTGGAGTTCCCTTTGACGACACGAAGAGTGTTTTAATGAGTAAAGATAGAATCTTTGAAAGAAATTACCCTGATCATGGTACCTATTATGTCACTAGACCGTTTTAACGTATTAAGATTGAATCTTTGAAAGAAAATGAGAGTTTAGAATTTAGCTTATTCGAGTTCCCTTTGAAGTCGCGAAGAGCGTTTTTATGACTAAAGATTGAATCTCTGAATGAAAATACCTCAATCAAGGTACCTATTATGTCAGTAGACCATTTTAATTTGCAAAGTTTAAATCTTCGATTGAAAATGCGAGTTTTGAGTTAAACTTATTCGAGTTCCCTTTGTCGTCACGAAGAGTGTTTTAATGAGTAAAGATTGATTCCTTGAATGAAATTACCCCAATCACGGTACCTATTATGTCACTAGACCATTTTAATGTATCAAGATTGGATCTTCGAAAGAAAAGGAGGGTTGTGAGTTAAACTTATTCGAGTTCCCTTTGACGTCCTGAAGAGTGTTTTAATGAGTAAAGATTGAATCTTTGAATGAAAATACCTCAATCAAGGTACCTATTATGTCACTAGACCATTTTGATGTTTAAAGATTAAATCTTTGAAAAAAAATGCGAGTTTTGAGTTAAACTTATTCGAGTTCCCTTTGTCGTCACGAAGAGTGTTTTCATGAGCAATGATTGTAATCTTTGAATGAAATTACCTCAATCAAAGTATCTATATGTCAGTAGACCATTTTAATGTATAAAGGTTGAAATATTGAATTACCTCAATAAAGGTACCTATTATGTCACTAGATCTATTTCATGTATAAAGATTGAATCTTTGAAAGAATGAGAGTTGTGAGTTAAACTTATTCGAGTTCCCCTTAACGACCTGAAGAGTGTGTTAGTGAGTAAGGATTGAATCTTTGAAAGAAAATACCTCAATCAAGGTACCTACTGTGTCACTAACATTCTTAAGGTATAAAGATGAAAACTTTGAAGGAAAATGAGAGTTTTGAGTTAAATCTATTCAAGTTCCCTTTGATGTTCCGATTAGTGTTTTAATGAGTAAGACTGAATCTTTGAATGAAAATACCTCAATCAAGGTTCCTATTATGTCACCAGACGATTTTAATGTATAAAGATTAAATCTCTGAAAGAAAATGAGAGTTTTCAGTTAAACTTATTCGAGTTCCCTTTGTCGTCACAATGAGTGTTTTAATAACTAAAAAGTGAATCTTTGAATGAAATTACCTCAATCAACGTACGTAGATGTCACTAGACCATTTTAACGTATAAAGATTGAAATACTGAATCTTTGAAAGAGAGTTAGAGTTTTTGAGTTTAACATATTCGAGGTCCCTTTGAAGTCGTGAAGAGTGGTTTTACAGCTAAAAATAGAATCTTTGTAAGAAAGTGAGAGTTTTGAGTTTAAAATATTCAGGTTCCCTGCGAAGTCGCAAAGAGTGTTTCAATGACTAAAGATTGAATCTCTGAATTAAAATGACTCAATCAAGGAACCTATTATGTCATTTGACCTTTTTAATGAGAGTTTTGAATTAAGCTTATTAGAGTTCCTTTGACGTCCCGAAGAGTCTTGTAATGATGAAAGATTATATCTTTGAATGAAAATACCTCAATTAAGGTACCTATTATGTCAGTAGACCATTTTAATGTATAAAGATTAAGTCTTTGAAAGAAAATGTGAGTTTTGAGTTAAACTTATTCGAGTTCCCTTTGACATCACGAAGAGTGTTTTAATGAGTAAATACTGAATCTTTGAATGAAATTACATCATTCAATAGACCTATTATGTCAGTAGACCTTTTTAATGTATAAAGATTGAATCTTTGAAAGAAAATAAGAGCTTTGAGTTTAACTTTTTCGAGTTCCCGATAAGGTTGAGAAGTGTGTTTTTTAGTGAGTAAAGAATGTATCTTTGAATGAAACTACCTCAATAAGGGCACCTATTTTGTTACTAGACCATTTTAATGTCCAAAGATTTCTTTGACAGAAAATAAGAGTTTTTGAGTTAAACGTATTCGAGTTCCCTTTGACGTCACAAAAGAGTGTTTTAATGAGTAAAGATGGAATCTTCGAATGAAATTACCTTAATCAAGGTTCCTATTATGTCATTAGAACTTTTTAACGTGTAAAAATTGAATCTTTGAAAGAAATAAGAGTTTTGAGATCAACTTATTCGAGTTCCCTATGAAGTCACGGGTCAAGGCATCTATTGTGTCACTAGATCTATTTATTGTATAATGATTGAATCTTTGAAAGAAAATGAGAGTTTTGAGTTCAACTTATTCGAGTTCCCTTTGACATCACGAAAAGTGTTTTAATGAGCAAAGATTGAATCTTTGAATGAAATGACCTCAATCAAGGCACCTATTGTGTCACTGGACCTTTCTAATGTATGAAGATTCAATCTCTGAAAAAAACTGAGAGTTTTAAGTTTAACTTATTCGAGATCCCTATGATGTCATGGAGAGTGTTTTAATGAGGAAAGAATGAATCTTTGAATGAAATGACCTCAATCAAGGCACCTATTGTGTCACTAGACCTTTCTAATGTATGAAGATTCAATCTCTGAAAAAAAACTGAGAGTTTTAAGTTTAACTTATTCGAGATCCCTATGAAGTCACGGCGAGTGTTTTAATGAGTAAAGAATGAATCTTCGAATGAAAATACCTCAATCAAGGTACCTATTATGTCACTAGCCCATTTCAATGTGTAAAGAATAAATCTTTGAAAGAAAATGAGAGTTTTCAGTTAAAATTATTTGAGTTCCCTTTGACGACACGAAGAGTGTTTTAATGAGTAAAGATAGAATCTTTGAAAGAAATTACCCTGATCATGGTACCTATTATGTCACTAGACCGTTTTAACGTATTAAGATTGAATCTTTGAAAGAAAATGAGAGTTTAGAATTTAGCTTATTCGAGTTCCCTTTGAAGTCGCGAAGAGTGTTTTTATGACTAAAGATTGAATCTCTGAATGAAAATACCTCAATCAAGGTACCTATTATGTCAGTAGACCATTTTAATTTGCAAAGTTTAAATCTTCGATTGAAAATGCGAGTTTTAAGTTAAACTTATTCGAGTTCCCTTTGTCGTCACGAAGAGTGTTTTAATGAGTAAAGATTGATTCCTTGAATGAAATTACCCCAATCACGGTACCTATTATGTCACTAGACCATTTTAATGTATCAAGATTGGATCTTCGAAAGAAAATGAGGGTTGTGAGTTAAACTTATTCGAGTTCCCTTTGACGTCCTGAAGAGTGTTTTAATGAGTAAAGATTGAATCTTTGAATGAAAATACCTCAATCAAGGTACCTATTATGTCACTAGACCATTTTGATGTTTAAAGATTAAATCTTTGAAAAAAAATGCGAGTTTTGAGTTAAACTTATTCGAGTTCCCTTTGTCGTCACGAAGAGTGTTTTAATGAGCAATGATTGGAATCTTTGAATGAAATTACCTCAATCAAAGTATCTATATGTCAGTAGACCATTTTAATGTATAAAGGTTGAAATATTGAATTACCTCAATCAAGGTACCTATTATGTCACTAGATCTATTTCATGTATAAAGATTGAATCTTTGAAAGAATGAGAGTTGTGAGTTAAACTTATTCGAGTTCCCCTTAACGACCTGAAGAGTGTTTTAGTGAGTAAGGATTGAATCTTTGAAAGAAAATACCTCAATCAAGGTACCTACTGTGTCACTAACATTCTTAAGGTATAAAGATGAAAACTTTGAAGGAAAATGAGAGTTTTGAGTTAAATCTATTCAAGTTCCCTTTGACGTTCCGTTTAGTGTTTTAATGAGTAAGACAAAATCTTTGAATGAAAATACCTCAATCAAGTTTCCTATTATGTCACCAGACGATTTTAATGTATAAAGATTAAATCTCTGAAAGAAAATGAGAGTTTTCAGTTAAACTTATTCGAGTTCCCTTTGTCGTCACAACGAGTGTTTTAATAACTAAAAAGTGAATCTTTGAATGAAATTACCTCAATCAACGTACGTAGATCTCACTATACCATTTTAATGTATAAAGATTGAAATACTAAATCTTTGAAAGAGAGTTAGAGTTTTTGAGTTTAACATATTCGAGGTCCCTTTGAAGTCGCGAAGAGTGGTTTTACAGCTAAAGATAGAATCTTTGTAAGAAAGTGAGAGTTTTGAGTTTAAAATATTCAGGTTCCCTGCGAAGTCGCAAAGAGTGTTTCAATGACTAAAGATTGAATCTCTGAATTAAAATGTCTCAATCAAGGAACCTATTATGTCATTTGACCTTTTTAATGAGAGTTTTGAATTAAGCTTATTAGAGTTCCTTTGACATCCCGAAGAGTCTTGTAATGATGAAAGATTATATCTTTGAATGAAAATACCTCAATTAAGGTACCTATTATGTCAGTAGACCATTTTAATGTATAAAGATTAAGTCTTTGAAAGAAAATGTGAGTTTTGAGTTAAACTTATTCGAGTTCCCTTTGACATCACGAAGAGTGTTTTAATGAGTAAATACTGAATCTTTGAATGAAATTACATCATTCAATGGACCTATTATGTCAGTAGACCTTTTTAATGTATAAAGATTGAATCTTTGAAAGAAAATGAGAGCTTTGAGTTTAACTTATTCGAGTTCCCGATAAGGTTGAGAAGTGTGTTTTTTAGTGAGTAAAGATTGTATCTTTGAATGAAACTACCTCAATAAGGGCACCTATTTTGTTACTAGACCATTTTAATGTCCAAAGATTTCTTTGACAGAAAATAAGAGTTTTTGAGTTAAACGTATTCGAGTTCCCGTTGACGTCACAAAAGAGTGTTTTAATGAGTAAAGATGGAATCTTCGAATGAAATTACCTTAATCAAGGTTCCTATTATGTCGTTAGAACTTTTTAACGTGTAAAAATTGAATCTTTGAAAGAAAATAAGAGTTTTGAGATCAACTTATTCGAGTTCCCTATGAAGTCACGGGTCAAGGCACCTATTGTGTCACTGGACCTTTCTAATGTATGATGATTCAATCTCTGAAAAAAACTGAGAGTTTTAAGTTTAACTTATTCGAGATCCCTATGAAGTCACGGAGAGTGTTTTAATAAGTAAAGAATGAATCTTCGAATGAAAATACCTCAATCAAGGTACCTATTATGTCACTAGCCCATTTCAATGTGTAAAGAATAAATCTTTGAAAGAAAATGAGAGTTTTCAGTTAAAATTATTTGAGTTCCCTTTGACGACACGAAGAGTGTTTTAATGAGTAAAGATAGAATCTTTGAAAGAAATTACCCTGATCATGGTACCTATTATGTCACTAGACCGTTTTAACGTATTAAGATTGAATCTTTGAAAGAAAATGAGAGTTTAGAATTTAGCTTATTCGAGTTCCCTTTGAAGTCGCAAAGAGTGTTTTTATGACTAAAGATTGAATCTCTGAATGAAAATACCTCAATCAAGGTACCTATTATGTCAGTAGACCATTTTAATTTGCAAAGTTTAAATCTTCGATTGAAAATGCGAGTTTTGAGTTAAACTTATTCGAGTTCCCTTTGTCGTCACGAAGAGTGTTTTAATGAGTAAAGATTGATTCCTTGAATGAAATTACCCCAATCACGGTACCTATTATGTCACTAGACCATTTTCATGTATCAAGATTGGATCTTCGAAAGAAAATGAGGGTTGTGAGTTAAACTTATTCGAGTTCCATTTGACGTCCTGAAGAGTGTTTTAATGAGTAAAGATTGAATCTTTGAATGAAAATACCTCAATCAAGGTACCTATTATGTCACTAGACCATTTTGATGTTTAAAGATTAAATCTTTGAAAAAAAATGCGAGTTTTGAGTTAAACTTATTCGAGTTCCCTTTGTCGTCACGAAGAGTGTTTTAATGAGCAATGATTGGAATCTTTGAATAAAATTACCTCAATCAAAGTATCTATATGTCAGTAGACCATTTTAATGTATAAAGGTTGAAATATTGAATTACCTCAATCAAGGTACCTATTAGGTCACTAGATCTATTTCATGTATAAAGATTGAATCTTTGAAAGAATGAGAGTTGTGAGTTAAACTTATTCGAGTTCCCCTTAACGACCTGAAGAGTGTTTTAGTGAGTAAGGATTGAATCTTTGAAAGAAAATACCTCAATCAAGGTACCTACTGTGTCACTAACATTCTTAAGGTATAAAGATGAAAACTTTGAAGGAAAATGAGAGTTTTGAGTTAAATCGATTCAAGTTCCCTTTGACGTTCCGATTAGTGTTTTAATGAGTAATACTGAATCTTTGAAAGAAAATACCTCAATCAAGGTTCCTATTATGTCACCAGACGATTTTAATGTATAAAGATTAAATCTCTGAAAGAAAATGAGAGTTTTCAGTTAAACTTATTCGAGCTCCCTTTGTCGTCACAATGAGTGTTTTAATAACTAAAAAGTGAATCCTTGAATGAAATTACCTCAATCAAGGTACGTATATGTCACTAGACCATTTTAATGTATAAAGATTGAAATACTGAATCTTTGAAAGATCGTTAGAGTTTTTGAGTTTAACATATTCGAGGTCCCTTTGAAGTCGCGAAGAGTGGTTTTACTGCTAAAGATAGAATGTTTGTAAGAAAGTGAGAGTTTTGAGTTTAAAATATTCAGGTTCCCTGCGAAGTCGCAAAGAGTGTTTCAATGACTAAAGATTGAATCTCTGAATTAAAATGTCTCAATCAAGGAACCTATTATGTCATTTGACCTTTTTAATGAGAGTTTTGAATTAAGCTTATTAGAGTTCCTTTGACGTCCCGAAGAGTCTTGTAATGATGAAAGATTATATCTTTGAATGAAAATACCTCAATTAAGGTACCTATTATGTCAGTAGACCATTTTAATGTATAAAGATTAAGTCTTTGAAAGAAAATGTGAGTTTTGAGTTAAACTTATTCGAGTTCCCTTTGACATCACGAAGAGTGTTTTAATGAGTAAATACTGAATCTTTGAATGAAATTACATCATTCAATGGACCTATTATGTCAGTAGACCTTTTTAATGTATAAAGATTGAATCTTTGAAAGAAAATGAGAGCTTTGAGTTTAACTTATTCGAGTTCCCGATAAGGTTGATAAGAGTGTTTTTTAGTGGGTAAAGATTGTATCTTTGAATGAAACTACCTCAATAAGGGCACCTATTTTGTTACTAGACCATTTTAATGTCCCAAGATTTCTTTGACAGAAAATAAGAGTTTTTGAGTTAAACGTATTCGGGTTCCCTTTGACGTGACAAAAGAGTGTTTTAATGAGTAAAGATGGAATCTTCGAATGAAATTACCTTAATCAAGGTTCCTATTATGTCATTAGAACTTTTTAACGTGTAAAAATTGAATCTTTGAAAGAAAATAAGAGTTTTGAGATCAACTTATTCGAGTTCCCTATGAAGTCACGGGTCAAGGCACCTATTGTGTCACTTGATCTATTTATTGTATAATGATTGAATCTTTGAAAGAAAATGAGAGTTTTGAGTTCAACTTATTCGAGTTCCCTTTGACATCACGAAAAGTGTTTTAATGAGCAAAGATTGAATCTTTGAAAGAAATGACCTCAATCAAGGCACCTATTGTGTCACTGGACCTTTCTAATGTATGAAGATTCAATCTCTGAAAAAAACTGAGAGTTTTAAGTTTAACTTATTCGAGATCCCTATGAAGTCACGGAGAGTGTTTTAATGAGTAAAGAATGAATCTTCGAATGAAAATACCTCAATCAAGGTACCTATTATGTCACTAGCCCATTTCAATGTGTAAAGAATAAATCTTTGAAAGAAAATGAGAGTTTTCAGTTAAAATTATTTGAGTTCCCTTTGACGACACGAAGAGTGTTTTAATGAGTAAAGATAGAATCTTTGAAAGAAATTACCCTGATCATGGTACCTATTATGTCACTAGACCGTTTTAACGTATTAAGATTGAATCTTTGAAAGAAAATGAGAGTTTAGAATTTAGCTTATTCGAGTTCCCTTTGAAGTCGCGAAGAGTGTTTTTATGACTAAAGATTGAATCTCTGAATGAAAATACCTCAGTCAAGGTACCTATTATGTCAGTAGACCATTTTAATTTGCACAGTTTAAATCTTCGATTGAAAATGCGAGTTTTGAGTTAAACTTATTCGAGTTCCCTTTGTCGTCACGAAGAGTGTTTTAATGAGTAAAGATTGATTCCTTGAATGAAATTACCCCAATCACGGTACCTATTATGTCACTAGACCATTTTAATGTATCAAGATTGGATCTTCGAAAGAAAATGAGGGTTGTGAGTTAAACTTATTCGAGTTCCATTTGACGTCCTGAAGAGTGTTTTAATGAGTAAAGATTGAATCTTTGAATGAAAATACCTCAATCAAGGTACCTATTATGTCACTAGAGCATTTTGATGTTTAAAGATTAAATCTTTGAAAAAAAATGCGAGTTTTGAGTTAAACTTATTCGAGTTCCCTTTGTCGTCACGAAGAGTGTTTTAATGAGCAATGATTGGAATCTTCGAATAAAATTACCTCAATCAAAGTATCTATATGTCAGTAGACCATTTTAATGTATAAAGGTTGAAATATTGAATTACCTCAATCAAGGTACCTATTATGTCACTAGATCTATTTCATGTATAAAGATTGAATCTTTGAAAGAATGAGAGTTGTGAGTTAAACTTATTCGAGTTCCCCTTAACGACCTGAAGAGTGTTTTAGTGAGTAAGGATTGAATCTTTGAAAGAAAATACCTCAATCAAGGTACCTACTGTGTCACTAACATTCTTAAGGTATAAAGATGAAAACTTTGAAGGAAAATGAGAGTTTTGAGTTAAATTGATTCAAGTTCCCTTTGACGTTCCGATTAGTGTTTTAATGAGTAATACTGAATCTTTGAAAGAAAATACCTCAATCAAGGTTCCTATTATGTCACCAGACGATTTTAATGTATAAAGATTAAATCTCTGAAAGAAAATGAGAGTTTTCAGTTAAACTTATTCGAGCTCCCTTTGTCGTCACAATGAGTGTTTTAATAACTAAAAAGTGAATCCTTGAATGAAATTACCTCAATCAAGGTACGTATATGTCACTAGACCATTTTAATGTATAAAGATTGAAATACTGAATCTTTGAAAGATCGTTAGAGTTTTTGAGTTTAACATATTCGAGGTCCCTTTGAAGTCGCGAAGAGTGGTTTTACTGCTAAAGATAGAATGTTTGTAAGAAAGTGAGAGTTTTGAGTTTAAAATATTCAGGTTCCCTGCGAAGTCGCAAAGAGTGTTTCAATGACTAAAGATTGAATCTCTGAATTAAAATGTCTCAATCAAGGAACCTATTATGTCATTTGACCTTTTTAATGAGAGTTTTGAATTAAGCTTATTAGAGTTCCTTTGACGTCCCGAAGAGTCTTGTAATGATGAAAGATTATATCTTTGAATGAAAATACCTCAATTAAGGTACCTATTATGTCAGTAGACCATTTTAATGTATAAAGATTAAGTCTTTGAAAGAAAATGTGAGTTTTGAGTTAAACTTATTCGAGTTCCCTTTGACATCACGAAGAGTGTTTTAATGAGTAAATACTGAATCTTTGAATGAAATTACATCATTCAATGGACCTATTATGTCAGTAGACCTTTTTAATGTATAAAGATTGAATCTTTGAAAGAAAATGAGAGCTTTGAGTTTAACTTATTCGAGTTCCCGATAAGGTTGATAAGAGTGTTTTTTAGTGGGTAAAGATTGTATCTTTGAATGAAACTACCTCAATAAGGGCACCTATTTTGTTACTAGACCATTTTAATGTCCCAAGATTTCTTTGACAGAAAATAAGAGTTTTTGAGTTAAACGTATTCGGGTTCCCTTTGACGTGACAAAAGAGTGTTTTAATGAGTAAAGATGGAATCTTCGAATGAAATTACCTTAATCAAGGTTCCTATTATGTCATTAGAACTTTTTAACGTGTAAAAATTGAATCTTTGAAAGAAAATAAGAGTTTTGAGATCAACTTATTCGAGTTCCCTATGAAGTCACGGGTCAAGGCACCTATTGTGTCACTTGATCTATTTATTGTATAATGATTGAATCTTTGAAAGAAAATGAGAGTTTTGAGTTCAACTTATTCGAGTTCCCTTTGACATCACGAAAAGTGTTTTAATGAGCAAAGATTGAATCTTTGAAAGAAATGACCTCAATCAAGGCACCTATTGTGTCACTGGACCTTTCTAATGTATGAAGATTCAATCTCTGAAAAAAACTGAGAGTTTTAAGTTTAACTTATTCGAGATCCCTATGAAGTCACGGAGAGTGTTTTAATGAGTAAAGAATGAATCTTCGAATGAAAATACCTCAATCAAGGTACCTATTATGTCACTAGCCCATTTCAATGTGTAAAGAATAAATCTTTGAAAGAAAATGAGAGTTTCCAGTTAAAATTATTTGAGTTCCCTTTGACGACACGAAGAGTGTTTTAATGAGTAAAGATAGAATCTTTGAAAGAAATTACCCTGATCATGGTACCTATTATGTCACTAGACCGTTTTAACGTATTAAGATTGAATCTTTGAAAGAAAATGAGAGTTTAGAATTTAGCTTATTCGAGTTCCCTTTGAAGTCGCGAAGAGTGTTCTTATGACTAAAGATTGAATCTCTGAATGAAAATACCTCAGTCAAAGTACCTATTATGTCAGTAGACCATTTTAATTTGCACAGTTTAAATCTTCGATTGAAAATGCGAGTTTTGAGTTAAACTTATTCGAGTTCCCTTTGTCGTCACGAAGAGTGTTTTAATGAGTAAAGATTGATTCCTTGAATGAAATTACCCCAATCACGGTACCTATTATGTCACTAGACCATTTTAATGTATCAAGATTGGATCTTCGAAAGAAAAGGTGGGTTGTGAGTTAAACTTATTCGAGTTCCCTTTGACGTCCTGAAGAGTGTTTTAATGAGTAAAGATTGAATCTTTGAATGAAAATACCTCAATCAACGTACCTATTATGTCACTAGGCCATTTTGATGTTTTAAGATTAAATCTTTGAAAAAAAATGCGAGTTTTGAGTTAAACTTATTCGAGTTCCCTTTGTCATCACGAAGAGTGTTTTAATGAGCAATGATTGGAATCTTTGAATGAAATTACCTCAATCAAAGTATCTATATGTCAGTAGACCATTTTAATGTATAAAGGTTGAAATATTGAATTACCTCAATCAAGGTACCTATTATGTCACTAGATCTTTTTCATGTATAAAGATTGAATCTTTGAAAGAATGAGAGTTGTGAGTTAAACTTATTCGAGTTCCCCTAAACGACCTGAAGAGTGTTTTAGTGAGTAAGGATTGAATCTTTGAAAGAAAATACCTCAATCAAGGTACCTACTGTGTCACTAACATTCTTAAGGTATAAAGATGAAAACTTTGAAGGAAAATGAGAGTTTTGAGTTAAATCTATTCAAGTTCCCTTTGACGTTCCAATTAGTGTTTTAATGAGTAAGACTGAATCTTTGAATGAAAATACCTCAATCAAGGTTCCTATTATGTCACCAGACGATTTTAATGTATAAAGATTAAATCTCTGAAAGAAAATGAGAGTTTTCAGTTAAACTTATTCGAGCTCCCTTTGTCGTCACAATGAGTGTTTTAATAACTAAAAAGTGAATCCTTGAATGAAATTACCTCAATCAAGGTACGTATATGTCACTAGACCATTTTAATGTATAAAGATTGAAATACTGAATCTTTGAAAGAGAGTTAGAGTTTTTGAGTTTAACATATTCGAGGTCCCTTTGAAGTCGCGAAGAGTGGTTTTACTGCTAAAGATAGAATCTTTGTAAGAAAGTGAGAGTTTTGAGTTTAAAATATTCAGGTTCCCTGCGAAGTCGCAAAGAGTGTTTCAATGACTAAAGATTGAATCTCTGAATTAAAATGTCTCAATCAAGGAACCTATTATGTCATTTGACCTTTTTAATGAGAGTTTTGAATTAAGCTTATTAGAGTTCCTTTGACGTCCCAAAGAGTCTTGTAATGATGAAAGATTATATCTTTGAATGAAAATACCTAAATTAAGATACCTATTATGTCAGTAGACCATTTTAATGTATAAAGATTAAGTCTTTGAAAGAAAATGTGAGTTTTGAGTTAAACTTATTCGAGTTCCCTTTGACATCACGAAGAGTGTTTTAATGAGTAAATACTGAATCTTTGAATGAAATTACATCATTCAATGGACCTATTACGTCAGTAGACCTTTTTAATGTATAAAGATTGAATCTTTGAAAGAAAATGAGAGCTTTGAGTTTAACTTATTCGAGCTCCCGATAAGGTTGAGAAGAGTGTTTTTTAGTGGGTAAAGATTGTATCTTTGAATGAAACCACCTCAATAAGGGCACCTATTTTGTTACTAGACCATTTTAATGTCCAAAGATTTCTTTGACAGAAAATAAGAGTTTTTGAGTTAAACGTATTCGAGTTCCCTTTGACGTGACAAAAGAGTGTTTTAATGAGTAAAGATGGAATCTTCGAATGAAATTACCTTAATCAAGGTTCCTATTATGTCATTAGAACTTTTTAACGTGTAAAAATTGAATCTTTGAAAGAAAATAAGAGTTTTGAGATCAACTTATTCGAGTTCCCTATGAAGTCACGGGTCAAGGCACCTATTGTGTCACTAGATCTATTTGTTGTATAGTGATTGAATCTTTGAAAGAAAATGAGAGTTTTGAGTTCAACTTATTCGAGTTCCCTTTGACATCACGAAAAGTGTTTTAATGAGCAAAGATTGAATCTTTGAATGAAATGACCTCAATCAAGGCACCTATTGTGTCACTGGACCTTTCTAATGTATGAAGATTCAATCTCTGAAAAAAACGGAGAGTTTTAAGTTTAACTTATTCGAGATCCCTATGAAGTCACGGAGAGTGTTTTAATGAGTAAAGATAGAATCTTTGAAAGAAATTACCCTGATCATGGTACCTATTATGTCACTAGACCGTTTTAACGTATTAAGATTGAATCTTTGAAAGAAAATGAGAGTTTAGAATTTAGCTTATTCGAGTTTCCTTTGAAGTCGCGAAGAGTGTTTTTATGACTAAAGATTGAATCTCTGAATGAAAATACCTCAATCAAGGTACCTATTATGTCAGTAGACCATTTTAATTTGCAAAGTTTAAATCTTCGATTGAAAATGCGAGTTTTGAGTTAAACTTATTCGAGTTCCCTTTGTCGTCACGAAGAGTGTTTTAATGAGTAAAGATTGATTCCTTGAATGAAATTACCCCAATCACGGTAACTATTATGTCACTAGACCATTTTAATGTATCAAGATTGGATCTTCGAAAGAAAAGGAGGGTTGTGAGTTAAACTTATTCGAGTTCCCTTTGACGTCCTGAAGAGTGTTTTAATGAGTAAAGATTGAATCTTTGAATGAAAATACCTCAATCAAGGTACCTATTATGTCACTAGACCATTTTGATGTTTAAAGATTAAATCTTTGAAAAAAAATGCGAGTTTTGAGTTAAACTTATTCGAGTTCCCTTTGTCGTCACGAAGAGTGTTTTAATGAGCAATGATTGGAATCTTTGAATGAAATTACCTCAATCAAAGTATCTATATGTCAGTAGACCATTATAATGTATAAAGGTTATTCGAGTTCCCCTTAACGACCTGAAGAGTGTTTTAGTGAGTAAGGATTGAATCTTTGAAAGAAAATACCTCAATCAAGGTACCTAATGTGTCACTAACATTCTTAAGGTATAAAGATGAAAACTTTGAAGGAAAATGAGAGTTTTGAGTTAAATCTATTCAAGTTCCCTTTGACGTTCCGATTAGTGTTTTAATGAGTAAGACTAAATCTTTGAATAAAAATACCTCAATCAAGGTTCCTATTATGTCACCAGACGATTTTAATGTATAAAGATTAAATCTCTGAAAGAAAATGAGAGTTTTCAGTTAAACTTATTCGAGCTCCCTTTGTCGTCACAATGAGTGTTTTAATAACTAAAAAGTGAATCCTTGAATGAAATTACCTCAATCAAGGTACGTATATGTCACTAGACCATTTTAATGTATAAAGATTGAAATACTGAATCTTTGAAAGAGAGTTAGAGTTTTTGAGTTTAACATATTCGAGGTCCCTTTGAAGTCGCGAAGAGTGGTTTTACTGCTAAAGTTAGAATCTTTGTAAGAAAGTGAGAGTTTTGAGTTTAAAATATTCAGGTTCCCTGCGAAGTCGCAAAGAGTGTTTCAATGGCTAAAGATTGAATCTCTGAATTAAAATGTCTCAATCAAGGAACCTATTATGTCATTTGACCTTTTTAATGAGAGTTTTGAATTAAGCTTATTAGAGTTCCTTTGACGTCCCGAAGAGTCTTGTAATGATGAAAGATTATATCTTTGAATGAAAATACCTCAATTAAGGTACCTATTATGTCAGTAGACCATTTTAATGTATAAAGATTAAGTCTTTGAAAGAAAATGTGAGTTTTGAGTTAAACTTATTCGAGTTCCCTTTGACATCATGAAGAGTGTTTTAATGAGTAAATACTGAATCTTTGAATGAAATTACATCATTCAATGGACCTATTATGTCAGTAGACCTTTTTAATGTATAAAGATTGAATCTTTGAAAGAAAATGAGAGCTTTGAGTTTAACTTATTCGTGTTCCCGATAAGGTTGAGAAGAGTGTTTTTTAGTGGGTAAAGATTGTATCTTTGAATGAAACTACCTCAATAAGGCCACCTATTTTGTTACTAGACCATTTTAATGTCCAAAGATTTCTTTGACAGAAAATAAGAGTTTTTGAGTTAAACGTATTCGAGTTCCCTTTGACGTCACAAAAGAGTGTTTTAATGAGTAAAGATGGAATCTTCGAATGAAATTACCTTAATCAAGGTTCCTATTATGTCACTAGAACTTTTTAACGTGTAAAAATTGAATCTTTGTAAGAAAATAAGAGTTTTGAGATCAACTTATTCGAGTTCCCTATGAAGTCACGGGTCAAGGCACCTATTGTGTCACTAGATCTATTTATTGTATAATGATTGAATCTTTGAAAGAAAATGAGAGTTTTGAGTTCAACTTATTCGAGTTCCCTTTGACATCACGAAAAGTGTTTTAATGAGCAAAGATTGAATCTTTGAATGAAATGACCTCAATCAAGGCACCTATTGTGTCACTGGACCTTTCTAATGTATGAAGATTCAATCTCTGAAAAAAATTGAGAGTTTTAAGTTTAACTTATTCGAGATCCCTATGAAGTCACGGAGAGTGTTTTAATGAGTAAAGAATGAATCTTCGAATGAAAATACCTCAATCAAGGTACCTATTATGTCACTAGCCCATTTCAATGTGTAAAGAATAAATCTTTGAAAGAAAATGAGAGTTTTCAGTTAAAATTATTTGAGTTCCCTTTGACGACACGAAGAGTGTTTTAATGAGTAAAGATAGAATCTTTGAAAGAAATTACCCTGATCATGGTACCTATTATGTCACTAGACCGTTTTAACGTATTAAGATTGAATCTTTGAAAGAAAATGAGAGTTTAGAATATAGCTTATTCGAGTTCCCTTTGAAGTCGCGAAGAGTGTTTTTATGACTAAAGATTGAATCTCTGAATGAAAATACCTCAATCAAGGTACCTATTATGTCAGTAGACCATTTTAATTTGCAAAGTTTAAATCTTCGATTGAAAATGCGAGTTTTGAGTTAAACTTATTCGAGTTCCCATTGTCGTCACGAAGAGTGTTTTAATGAGTAAAGATTGATTCCTTGAATGAAATTACCCCATTCACGGTACCTATTATGTCACTAGACCATTTTAATGTATCAAGATTGGATCTTCGAAAGAAAAGGAGGGTTGTGAGTTAAACTTATTCGAGTTCCCTTTGACGTCCTGAAGAGTGTTTTAATGAGTAAAGATTGAATCTTTGAATGAAAATACCTCAATCAAGGTACCTATTATGTCACTAGACCATTTTGATGTTTAAAGATTAAATCTTTGAAAAAAAATGCGAGTTTTGAGTTAAACTTATTCGAGTTTCCTTTGTCGTCACGAAGAGTGTTTTAATGAGCAATGATTGGAATCTTTGAATGAAATTACCTCAATCAAAGTATCTATATGTCAGTAGACCATTTTAATGTATGAAGGTTGAAATATTAAATTACCTCAATCAAGGTACCTATTATGTCACTAGATCTATTTCATGTATAAAGATTGAATCTTTGAAAGAATGAGAGTTGTGAGTTAAACTTATTCGAGTTCCCCTTAACGACCTGAAGAGTGTTTTAGTGAGTAAGGATTGAATCTTTGAAAGAAAATACCTCAATCAAGGTACCTACTGTGTCACTAACATTCTTAAGGTATAAAGATGAAAACTTTGTAGGAAAATGAGAGTTTTGAGTTAAATCTATTCAAGTTCCCTTTGATGTTCCGATTAGTGTTTCAATGAGTAAGACTGAATCTTTGAATGAAAATACCTCAATCAAGGTTCCTATTATGTCACCAGACGATTTTAATGTATAAAGATTAAATCTCTGAAAGAAAATGAGAGTTTTCAGTTAAACTTATTCGAGCTCCCTTTGTCGTCACAATGAGTGTTTTAATAACTAAAAAGTGAATCCTTGAATGAAATTACCTCAATCAAGGTACGTATATGTCACTAGACCATTTTAATGTATAAATATTGAAATACTGAATCTTTGAAAGAGAGTTAGAGTTTTTGAGTTTAACATATTCGACGTCCCTTTGAAGTCGCGAAGAGTGGTTTTACTGCTAAAGATAGAATCTTTGTAAGAAAGTGAGAGTTTTGAGTTTAAAATATTCAGGTTCCCTGCGAAGTCGCAAAGAGTGTTTCAAGGACTAAAGATTGAATCTCTGATTTAAAATGTCTCAATCAAGGAACCTATTATGTCATTTGACCTTTTTAATGAGAGTTTTGAATTAAGCTTATTAGAGTTCCTTTGACGTCCCGAAGAGTCTTGTAATGATGAAAGATTACATCTTTGAATGAAAATACCTCAATTAAGGTACCTTTTATGTCAGTAAACCATTTTAATGTATAAAGATTAAGTCTTTGAAAGAAAATGTGAGTTTTGAGTTAAACTTATTCGAGTTCCCTTTGACATCACGAAGAGTGTTTTAATGAGAAAATACTGAATCTTCGAATGAAATTACATCATTCAATGGACCTATTATGTCAGTAGACCTTTTTAATGTATAAAGATTGAATCTTTGAAAGAAAATGAGAGCTTTGAGTTTAACTTATTCGAGTTCCCGATAAGGTTGAGAAGAGTGTTTTTTAGTGGGTAAAGATTGTATCTTTGAATGAAACTACCTCAATAAGGGCACCTATTTTGTTACTAGACCATTTTAATGTCCAAAGATTTCTTTGACAGAAAATAAGAGTTTTTGAGTTAAACGTATTCGAGTTCCCTTTGACGTGACAAAAGAGTGTTTTAATGAGTAAAGATGGAATCTTTGAATGAAATTACCTTAATCAAGGTTCCTATTATGTCATTAGAACTTTTTAACGTGTAAAAATTGAATCTTTGAAAGAAAATAAGAGTTTTGAGATCAACTTATTCGAGTTCCCTATGAAGTCACGGGTCAAGGCACCTATTGTGTCACTAGATCTATTTATTATATAATGATTGAATCTTTGAAAGAAAATGAGAGTTTTGAGTTCAACTTATTCGAGTTCCCTTTGACATCACGAAAAGTGTTTTAATGAGCAAAGATTTAATCTTTGAATGAAATGACCTCAATCAAGGCACTTATTGTGTCACTGGACCTTTCTAATGTATGAAGATTCAATCTCTGAAAAAAACTGAGAGTTTGAAGTTAAACTTATTCGAGATCCCTATGAAGTCACGGAGAGTGTTTTAATGAGTAAAGAATGAATCTTCTAATCAAAATACCTCAATCAAGGTACCTATTATGTCACTAGCCCATTTCAATGTGTAAAGAATAAATCTTTGAAAGAAAATGAGAGTTTTCAGTTAAAATTATTTGAGTTCTCTTTGACGACACGAAGAGTGTTTTAATGAGTAAAGATAGAATCTTTGAAAGAAATTTCCCTGATCATGGTACCTATTATGTCACTAGACCGTTTTAACGTATTAAGATTGAATCTTTGAAAGAAAATGAGAGTTTAGAATTTAGCTTATTCGAGTTCCCTTTGAAGTCGCGAAGAGTGTTTTTATGACTAAAGATTGAATCTCTGAATGAAAATACCTCAATCAAGGTACCTATTATGTCAGTAGACCATTTTAATTTGCAAAGTTTAAATCTTCGATTGAAAATGCGAGTTTTGAGTTAAACTTATTCGAGTTCCCTTTGTCGTCACGAAGAGTGTTTTAATGAGTAAAGATTGATTCCTTGAATGAAATTACCCCAATCACGGTACCTATTATGTCACTAGACCATTTTAATGTATCAAGATTGGATCTTCGAAAGAAAATGAGGGTTGTGAGTTAAACTTATTCGAGTTCCCTTTGACGTCCTGAAGAGTGTTTTAATGAGTAAAGATTGAATCTTTGAATGAAAATACCTCAATCAAGGTACCTATTATGTCACTAGACCATTTTGATGTTTAAAGATTAAATCTTTGAAAAAAAATGCGAGTTTTGAGTTAAACTTATTCGAGTTCCCTTTGTCGTCACGAAGAGTGTTTTAATGAGCAATGATTGGAATCTTTGAATGAAATTACCTCAATCAAAGTATCTATATGTCAGTAGACCATTTTAATGTATAAAGGTTGAAATATTGAATTACCTCAATCAAGGTACCTATTATGTCACTAGATCTATTTCATGTATAAAGATTGAATCTTTGAAAGAATGAGAGTTGTGAGTTAAACTTATTCGAGTTCCCCTAAACGACCTGAAGAGTGTTTTAGTGAGTAAGGATTGAATCTTTGAAAGAAAATACCTCAATCAAGGTACCTACTGTGTCACTAACATTCTTAAGGTATAAAGATGAAAACTTTGAAGGAAAATGAGAGTTTTGAGTTAAATCTATTCAAGTTCCCTTTGACGTTCCGATTAGTGTTTTAATGAGTAAGACTGAATCTTTGAATGAAAATACCTCAATCAAGGTTCCTATTATGTCACCAGACGATTTTAATGTATAAAGATTAAATCTCTGAAAGAAAATGAGAGTTTTCAGTTAAACTTATTCGAGCTCCCTTTGTCGTCACAATGAGTGTTTTAATAACTAAAAAGTGAATCCTTGAATAAAATTACCTCAATCAAGGTACGTATATGTCACTAGACCATTTTAATGTATAAAGATTGAAATACTGAATCTTTGATAGAGAGTTAGAGTTTTTGAGTTTAACATATTCGAGGTCCCTTTGAAGTCGCGAAGAGTGGTTTTACTGCCAAAGATAGAATCTTCGTAAGAAAGTGAGAGTTTTGAGTTTAAAATATTCAGGTTCCCTGCGAAGTCGCAAAGAGTGTTTCAATGACTAAAGATTGAATCTCTGAATTAAAATGTCTCAATCAAGGAACCTATTATGTCATTTGACCTTTTTAATGAGAGTTTTGAATTAAGCTTATTAGAGTTCCTTTGACGTCCCGAAGAGTCTTGTAATGATGAAAGATTATATCTTTGAATGCAAATACCTCAATTAAGGTACCTATTATGTCAGTAGACCATTTTAATGTATAAAGATTAAGTCTTTGAAAGAAAATGTGAGTTTTGAGTTAAACTTATTCGAGTTCCCTTTGACATCACGAAGAGTGTTTTAATGAGTAAATACTGAATCTTTGAATGAAATAACATCATTCAATGGACCTATTATGTCAGTAGACCTTTTTAATGTATAAAGATTGAATCTTTGAAAGAAAATGAGAGCTTTGAGTTTAACTTATTCGAGTTCCCGATAAGGTTGAGAAGAGTGTTTTTTAGTGAGTAAAGATTGTATCTTTGAATGAAACTACCTCAATAAGGGAACCTATTTTGTTACTAGACCATTTTAATGTCCCAAGATTTCTTTGACAGAAAATAAGAGTTTTTGAGTTAAACGTATTCGGGTTCCCTTTGACGTGACAAAAGAGTGTTTTAATGAGTAAAGATGGGATCTTCGAATGAAATTACCTTAATCAAGGTTCCTATTATGTCATTAGAACTTTTTAACGTGTAAAAACTGAATCTTTGAAAGAAAATAAGAGTTTTGATATCAACTTATTCGAGTTCCCTATGAAGTCACGGGTCAAGGCACCTATTGTGTCACTTGATCTATTTATTGTATAATGATTGAATCTTTGAAAGAAAATGAGAGTTTTGAGTTCAACTTATTCGAGTTCCCTTTGACATCACGAAAAGTGTTTTAATGAGCAAAGATTGAATCTTTGAAAGAAATGACCTCAATCAAGGCACCTATTGTGTCACTGGACCTTTCTAATGTATGAAGATTCAATCTCTGAAAAAAACTGAGAGTTTGAAGTTTAACTTATTCGAGATCCCTATGAAGTCACGGAGAGTGTTTTAATGAGTAAAGAATGAATCTTCGAATGAAAATACCTCAATCAAGGTACCTATTATGTCACTAGCCCATTTCAATGTGTAAAGAATAAATCTTTGAAAGAAAATGAGAGTTTTCAGTTAAAATTATTTGAGTTCCCTTTGACGACACGTAGAGTGTTTTAATGAGTAAAGATAGAATCTTTGAAAGAAATTACCCTGATCGTGGTACCTATTATGTCACTAGACCGTTTTAACGTATTAAGATTGAATCTTTGAAAGAAAATGAGAGTTTAGAATTTAGCTTATTCGAGTTCCCTTTTAAGTCGCGAAGAGTGTTTTTATGACTAAAGATTGAATCTCTGAATGAAAATACCTCAATCAAGGTACCTATTATGTCAGTAGACCATTTTAATTTGCAAAGTTTAAATCTTCGATTGAAAATGCGAGTTTTGAGTTAAACTTATTCGAGTTCCCTTTGTCGTCACGAAGAGTGTTTTAATGAGTAAAGATTGATTCCTTGAATGAAATTACCCCAATCACGGTACCTATTATGTCAGTAGACCATTTTAATGTATCAAGATTGGATCTTCGAAAGAAAAGGAGGGCTGTGAGTTAAACTTATTCGAGTTCCCTTTGACGTCCTAAAGAGTGTTTTAATGAGTAAAGATTGAATCTTTGAATGAAAATACCTCAATCAAGGTACCTATTATGCCACTAGACCATTTTGATGTTTAAAGATTAAATCTTTGAAAAAAAATGCGAGTTTTGAGTTAAACTTATTCGAGTTCCCTTTGTCGTCACGAAGAGTGTTTTAATGAGCAATGATTGGAATCTTTGAATGAAATTACCTCAATCATAGTATCTATATGTCAGTAGACCATTTTAATGTATAAAGGTTGAAATATTGAATTACCTCAATCAAGGTACGTATTATGTCACTAGATCTATTTCATGTATAAAGATTGAATCTTTGAAAGAATGAGAGTTGTGAGTTAAACTTATTCGAGTTCCCCTTAACGACCTGAAGAGTGTTTTAGTGAGTAAGGATTGGATCTTTGAAAGAAAATACCTCAATCAAGGTACCTACTGTGTCACTAACATTCTTAAGGTATAAAGATGAAAACTTTGAAGGAAAATGGGAGTTTTGAGTTAAATCTATTCAAGTTCCCTTTGACGTTCCGATTAGTGTTTTAATGAGTAAGCCTGAATCTTTGAAAGAAAATACCTCAATCAAGGTTCCTATTATGTCACCAGACGATTTTAATGTATAAAGATTAAATCTCTGAAAGAAAATGAGAGTTTTCAGTTAAACTTATTCGAGCTCCCTTTGTCGTCACAATGAGTGTTTTAATAACTAAAAAGTGAATCCTTGAATGAAATTACCTCAATCAAGGTACGTATATGTCACTAGACCATTTTAATGTATAAAGATTGAAATACTGAATCTTTGAAAGAGAGTTAGAGTTTTTGAGTTTAACATATTCGAGGTCTCTTTGAAGTCGCGAAGAGTGGTTTTACTGCTAAAGATAGAATCTTTGTAAGAAACTGAGAGTTTTGAGTTTAAAATATTCAGGTTCCCTGCGAAGTTGCAAAGAGTGTTTCAATGACTAAAGATTGAATCTCTGAATTAAAATGTCTCAATCAAGGAACCTATTATGTCATTTGACCTTTTTAATGAGAGTTTTGAATTAAGCTTATTAGAGTTCCTTTGACGTCCCGAAGAGTCTTGTAATGATGAAAGATTATATCTTTGAATGAAAATACCTCAATTAAGGTACCTATTATGTCAGTAGACCATTTTATAATGAGTAAAGATAGAATCTTCGAATGAAATTACCTTAATCAGGGTTCCTATTATGTCATTAGAACTTTTTAACGTGTAAAAATTGAATCTTTGAAAGAAAATAAGAGTTTTGAGATCAACTTATTCGAGTTCCCTATGAAGTCACGGGTCAAGGCACCTATTGTGTCACTAGATCTATTTATTGTATAATGATTGAATCTTTGAAAGAAAATGAGAGTTTTGAGTTCAACTTATTCGAGTTCCCTTTGACATCACGAAAAGTGTTTTAATGAGCAAAGATTGAATCTTTGAATGAAATGACCTCAATCAAGGCACCTATTGTGTCACTGGACCTTTCTAATGTATGAAAATTCAATCTCTGAAAAAAATTTAGAGTTTTAAGTTTAACTTATTCGAGATCCCTATGAAGTCACGGAGAGTGTTTTAATGAGTAAAGAATGAATCTTCGAATGAAAATACCTCAATCAAGGTACTTATTATGTCACTAGCCCATTTCAATGTGTAAAGAATAAATCTTTGAAAGAAAATGAGAGTTTTCAGTTAAAATTATTTGAGTTCCCTTTGACGACATGAAGAGTGTTTTAATGAGTAAAGATAGAATCTTTGAAAGAAATTACCCTGATCATGGTACCTATTATGTCACTAGACCGTTTTAACGTATTAAGATTGAATCTTTGAAAGAAAATGAGAGTTTAGAATTTAGCTTATTCGAGTTCCCTTTGAAGTCGCGAAGAGTGTTTTTATGACTAAAGATTGAATCTCTGAATGAAAATACCTCAATCAAGGTACCTATTATGTCAGTAGACCATTTTAATTTGCAAAGGTTAAATCTTCGATTGAAAATGCGAGTTTTGAGTTAAACTTATTCGAGTTCCCTTTGTTGTCACGAAGAGTGTTTTAATGAGTAAAGATTGATTGCTTGAATGAAATTACCCCAATCACGGTACCTATTATGTCACTAGACCATTTTAATGTATCAAGATTGGATCTTCGAAAGAAAAGGAGGGTTGTGAGTTAAACTTATTCGAGTTCCCTTTGACGTCCTGAAGAGTGTTTTAATGAGTAAAGATTGAATCTTTGAATGAAAATACCTCAATCAAGGTACCAATTATGTCACTAGACCATTTTGATGTTTAAAGATTAAATCTTTGAAAAAAAAATGCGAGTTTTGAGTTAAACTTATTCGAGTTCCCTTTGTCGTCACGAAGAGTGTTTTAATGAGCAATGATTGGAATCTTTGAATGAAATTACCTTAATCAAAGTATCTATATGTCAGTAGACCATTTTAATGTATAAAGGTTGAAATATTGAATTACCTCAATCAAGGTACCTATTATGTCACTAGATCTATTTCATGTATAAAGATTGAATCTTTGAAAGAATGAGAGTTGTGAGTTAAACTTATTCGAGTTCCCCTTAACGACCTGAAGAGTGTTTTAGTGAGTAAGGATTGAATCTTTGAAAGAAAATACCTCAACCAAGGTACCTACTGTGTCACTAACATTCTTAAGGTATAAAGATGAAAACTTTGAAGGAAAATGAGAGTTTTGAGTTAAATCTATTCAAGTTCCCTTTGACGTTCCGATTAGTGTTTTAATGAGTAAGACTGAATCTTTGTATGAAAATACCTCAATCAAGGTTCCTATTATGTCACCAGACGATTTTAATGTATAAAGATTAAATCTCTGAAAGAAAATGAAAGTTTTCAGTTACACTTATTCGAGCTCCCTTTGTCGTCACAATGAGTGTTTTAATAACTAAAAAGTGAATCCTTGAATGAAATTACCTCAATCAAGGTACGTATATGTCACTATACCATTTTAATGTATAAAGATTGAAATACTGAATCTTTGAAAGAGAGTTAGAGTTTTTGAGTTTAACATATTCGAGGTCCCTTTGAAGTCGCGAAGAGTGGTTTTACTACTAAAGATAGAATCTTTGTAAGAAAGTGAGAGTTTTGAGTTTAAAATATTCAGGTTCCCTGCGAAGTCGCAAAGAGTGTTTCAATGACTAAAGATTGAATCTCTGAATTAAAATGTCTCAATCAAGGAACCTATTATGTCATTTGACCTTTTTAATGAGAGTTTTGAATTAAGCTTATTAGAGTTCCTTTGACGTCCCGAAGAGTCTTGTAATGATGAAAGATTATATCTTTGAATGAAAATACCTCAATTAAGGTACATATTAAGTCAGTAGACCATTTTAATGTATAAAGATTAAGTCTTTGAAAGAAAATGTGAGTTTTGATTTAAACTTATTCGAGTTCCCTTTGACATCACGAAGAGTGTTTTAATTTGTAAATACTGAGTCTTTGAATGAAATTACATCATTCAATGGACCTATTATGTCAGTAGACCTTTTTAATGTATAAAGATTGAATCTTTGAAAGAAAATGAGAGCTTTGAGTTTAACTTATTCGAGTTCCCGATAAGGTTGAGAAGAGTGTTTTTTAGTGAGTAAAGATTGTATCTTTGAATGAAACTACCTCAATAAGGGCACCTATTTTGTTACTAGACCATTTTAATGTCCAAAGATTTCTTTGACAGAAAATAAGAGTTTTTGAGTTAAACGTATTCGAGTTCCCTTTGACGTCACAAAAGAGTGTTTTAATGAGTAAATATGGAATCTTCGAATGAAATTACCTTAATCAAGGTTCCTATTATGTCATTAGAACTTTTTAACGTGTAAAAATTGAATCTTTGAAAGAAAATAAGAGTTTTGAGTTCAACTTATTCGAGTTCCCTATGAAGTCACGGGTCAAGGCACCTATTGTGTCACTAGATCTATTTATTGTATAATGATTGAATCTTTGAAAGAAAATGAGAGTTTTGAGTTCAACTTATTCGAGTTCCCTTTGACATCACGAAAAGTGTTTTAATGAGCAAAGATTGAATCTTTGAATGAAATGACCTCAATCAAGGCACCTATTGTGTCACTGGACCTTTCTAATGTATGAAGATTCAATCTCTGAAAAAAACTGAGAGTTTTACGTTTAACTTATTCGAGATCCCTATGAAGTCACGGAGAGTGTTTTAACGAGTAAAGAATGAATTTTCGAATGAAAATACCTCAATCAAGGTACCTATTATGTCACTAGCCCATTTCAATGTGTAAAGAATAAATCTTTGAAAGAAAATGAGAGTTTTCAGTTAAAATTATTTGAGTTCCCTTTGACGACACGAAGAGTGTTTTAATGAGTAAAGATAGAATCTTTGAAAGAAATTACCCTGATCATGGTACCTATTATGTCACTAGACCGTTTTAACGTATTAAGATTGAATCTTTGAAAGAAAATGAGAGTTTAGAATTTAGCTTATTCGAGTTCCCTTTGAAGTCGCGAAGAGTGTTTTTATGACTAAAGATTGAATCTCTGAATGAAAATACCTCAATCAAGGTACCTATTATGTCAGTAGACCATTTTAATTTGCAAAGTTTAAATCTTCGATTGAAAATGCGAGTTTTGAGTTAAACTTATTCGAGTTCCCTTTGTCGTCACGAAGAGTGTTTTAATGAGTAAAGATTGATTCCTTGAATGAAATTACCCCAATCACGGTACCTATTATGTCACTAGACCATTTTAATGTATCAAGATTGGATCTTCGAAAGAAAAGGAGGGTTGTGAGTTAAACTTATTCGAGTTCCCTTTGACGTCCTGAAGAGTGTTTTAATGAGTAAAGATTGAATCTTTGAATGAAAATACCTCAATCAAGGTACCTATTATGTCACTAGACCATTTTGATGTTTAAAGATTAAATCTTTGAAAAAAAAATGCGAGTTTTGAGGCAAACTTATTTGAGTTCCCTTTGTCGTCACGAAGAGTGTTTTAATGAGCAATGATTGGAATCTTTGAATGAAATTACCTCAATCAAAGTATCTATATGTCAGTAGACTATTTTAATGTATAAAGGTTGAAATATTGAATTACCTCAATCAAGGTACCTATTATGTCACTAGATCTATTTCATGTATAAAGATTGAATCTTTGAAAGAATGAGAGTTGTGAGTTAAACTTATTCGAGTTCCCCTTAACGACCTGAAGAGTGATTTAGTGAGTAAGGATTGAATCTTTGAAAGAAAATACCTCAATCAAGGTACCTACTGTGTCACTAACATTCTTAAGGTATAAAGATGAAAACTTTGAAGGAAAATGAGAGTTTTGAGTTAAATCTATTCAAGTTCCCTTTGACGTTCCAATTAGTGTTTTAATGAGTAAGACTGAATCTTTGAATGAAAATACCTCAATCAAGGTTCCTATTATGTCACCAGACGATTTTAATGTATAAAGATTATATCTCTGAAAGAAAATGAGAGTTTTCAGTTAAACTTATTCGAGCTCCCTTTGTCGTCACAATGAGTGTTTTAATAACTAAAAAGTGAATCCTTGAATGAAATTACCTCAATAAAGGTACGTATATGTCACTAGACCATTTTAATGTATAAAGATTGAAATACTGAATCTTTGAAAGAGAGTTAGAGTTTTTGAGTTCAACATATTCGAGGTCCCTTTGAAGTCGCGAAGAGTGGTTTTACTGCTAAAGATAGAATCTTTGTAAGAAAGTGAGAGTTTTGAGTTTAAAATATTCAGGTTCCCTGCGAAGTCGCAAAGAGTGTTTCAATGACTAAAGATTGAATCTCTGAATTAAAATGTCTCAATCAAGGAACCTATTATGTCATTTGACCTTTTTAATGAGAGTTTTGAATTAAGCTTATTAGAGTTCCTTTGACGTCCCGAAGAGTCTTGTAATGATGAAAGATTATATCTTTGAATGAAAATACCTCAATTAAGGTACCTATTATGTCAGTAGACCATTTTAATGTATAAAGATTAAGCCTTTGAAAGAAAATGTGAGTTTTGAGTTAAACTTATTCGAGTTCCCTTTGACATCACGAAGAGTGTTTTAATGAGTAAATACTGAATCTTTGAATGAAATTACATCATTCAATGGACCTATTATGTCAGTAGACCTTTTTAATGTATAAAGATTGAATCTTTGAAAGAAAATGAGAGCTTTGAATTTAACTTATTCGAGTTCCCGATAAGGTTGAGAAGAGTGTTTTTTAGTGAGTAAAGATTGTATCTTTGAATGAAACTACCTCAATAAGGGCACCTATTTTGTTACTAGACCATTTTAATGTCCAAAGATTTCTTTGACAGAAAATAAGAGTTTTTGAGTTAAACGTATTCGAGTTCCCTTTGACGTGACAAAAGAGTGTTTTAATGAGTAAAGATGGAATCTTCGAATGAAATTACCTTAATCAAGGTTCCTATTATGTCATTAGAACTTTTTAACGTGTAAAAATTGAATCTTTGAAAGAAAATAAGAGTTTTGAGATCAACTTATTCGAGTTCCCTATGAAGTCACGGGTCAAGGCACCTATTGTGTCACTAGATGTATTTATTGTATAATGATTGAATCTTTGAAAGAAAATGAGAGTTTTGAGTTCAACTTATTCGAGTTCCCTTTGACATCACGAAAAGTGTTTTAATGAGCAAAGATTGAATCTTTGAATGAAATGACCTCAATCAAGGCACCTATTGTGTCATTGGACCTTTCTAATGTATGAAGATTTAATCTCTGAAAAAAACTGAGAGTTTTAAGTTTAACTTATTCGAGATCCCTATGAAGTCACGGAGAGTGTTTTAATGAGTAAAGAATGAATCTTCGAATGAAAATACCTCAATCAAGGTACCTATTATGTCACTAGCCCATTTCAATGTGTAAAGAATAAATCTTTGAAAGAAAATGAGAGTTTTCAGTTAAAATTATTTGAGTTCCATTTGACGACACGAAGAGTGTTTTAATGAGTAAAGATAGAATCTTTGAAAGAAATTACCCTGATCATGGTACCTATTATGTCACTAGACCGTTTTAACGTATTAAGATTGAATCTTTGAAAGAAAATTAGAGTTTAGAATTTAGCTTATTCGAGTTCCTTTTGAAGTCGCGAAGAGTGTTTTTATGACTAAAGATTGAATCTCTGAATGAAAATACCTCAATCAAGGTACCTATTATGTTAGTAGACCATTTTAATTTGCAAAGTTTAAATCTTCGATTGAAAATGCGAGTTTTGAGTTAAACTTATTCGAGTTCCCTTTGTCGTCACGAAGAGTGTTTTAATGAGTAAAGATTGATTCCTTGAATGAAATTACCCCAATCACGGTACCTATTATGTCACTAGACCATTTTAATGTATCAAGATTGGATCTTCGAAAGAAAAGGAGGGTTGTGAGTTAAACTTATTCGAGTTCCCTTTGACGTCCTAAAGAGTGTTTTAATGAGTAAAGATTGAATCTTTGAATGAAAATACCTCAATCAAGGTACCTATTATGTCACTAGACCATTTTAATGTTTAAAGATTAAATCTTTGAAAAAAAATGCGAGTTTTGAGTTAAACTTATTCGAGTTCCCTTTGTCGTCACGAAGAGTGTTTTAATGAGCAATGATTGGAATCTTTGAATGAAATTACCTCAATCAAAGTATCTATATGTCAGTAGACCATTTTAATGTATAGAGGTTGAAATATTGAATTACCTCAATCAAGGTACCTATTATGTCACTAGATCTATTTCATGTATAAAGATTGAATCTTTGAAATAATGAGAGTTGTAAGTTAAACTTATTCGTGTTCCCCTTAACGACCTGAAGAGTGTTTTAGTGAGTAAGGATTGAATCTTTGAAAGAAAATACTTCAATCAAGGTACCCACTGTGTCACTAACATTCTTAAGGTATAAAGATGAAAACTTTGAAGGAAAATGAGAGTTTTGAGTTAAATCTATTCAAGTTCCCTTTGACGTTCCGATTAGTGTTTTAATGAGTAAGACTGAATCTTTGAATGAAAATACCTCAATCAAGGTTCCTATTATGTCACCAGACGATTTTAATGTATAAAGATTAAATCTCTGAAAGAAAATGAGAGTTTTCAGTTAAACTTATTCGAGCTCCCTTTGTCGTCACAATGAGTGTTTTAATAACTAAAAAGTGAATCCTTGAATGAAATTACCTCAATCAAGGTACGTATATGTCACTAGACCATTTTAATGTATAAAGATTGAAATACTGAGTCGAGGTCCCTTTGAAATCGCGAAGAGTGGTTTTACTGCTAAAGATAGAATCTTTGTAAGAAAGTGAGAGTTTTGAGTTTAAAATATTCAGGTTCCCTGCGAAGTCGCAAAGAGTGTTTCAACGACTAAAGATTGAATCTCTGAATTAAAATGTCTCAATCAAGGAACCTATTATGTCATTTGACCTTTTTAATGAGAGTTTTGAATTAAGCTTATTAGAGTTTCTTTGACGTCCCGAAGAGTCTTGTAATGATGAAAGATTATATCTTTGAATGAAAATACCTCAATTAAGGTACCTATTATGTCAGTAGACCATTTTAATGTATAAAGATTAAGTCTTTGAAAGAAAATGTGAGTTTTGAGTTAAACTTATTCGAGTTCCCTTTGACATCACGAAGAGTGTTTTAATGAGTAAATACTGAATCTTTGAATGAAATTACATCATTTAATGGACCTATTATGTCAGTAGACCTTTTTAATGTATAAAGATTGAATCTTTGAAAGAAAATGAGAGCTTTGAGTTTAACTTATTCGAGTTCCCGATAAGGTTGAGAATAGTGTTTTTTAGTGAGTAAAGATTGTATCTTTGAGTGAAACTACCTCAATAAGGGCACCTATTTTGTTACTAGACCATTTTAATGTCCAAAGATTTCTTTGACAGAAAATAAGAGTTTTTGAGTTAAACGTATTCGAGTTCCCTTTGACGTGACAAAAGAGTGTTTTAATGAGTAAAGATGGAATCTTCGAATGAAATTACCTTAATCAAGGTTCCTATTATGTCATTAGAACTTTTTAATGTGTAAAAATTGAATCTTTGAAAGAAAATAAGAGTTTTGAGATCAACTTATTCGAGTTCCCTATGAAGTCACGGGTCAAGGCACCTATTGTGTCCCTAGATCTATTTATTGTATAATGATTGAATCTTTGAAAGAAAATGAGAGTTTTGAGTTCAACTTATTCGAGTTCCCTTTGACATCACGAAAAGTGTTTTAATGAGCAAAGATTGAATCTTTGAATGAAATGACCTCAATCATGGCACCTATTGTGTCACTGGACCTTTTTAATGTATGAAGATTCAATCTCTGAAAAAAACTGAGAGTTTTAAGTTTAACTTATTCGAGATCCCTATGAAGTCACGGAGAGTGTTTTAATGAGTAAAGAATGAATCTTCGAATGAAAATACCTCAATCAAGGTACCTATTATGTCACTAGCCCATTTCAATATGTAAAGAATAAATCTTTGAAAGAAAATGAGAGTTTTCAGTTAAAATTATTTGAGTTCCCTTTGACGACACGAAGAGTGTTTTAATGAGTAAAGATAGAATCTTTGAAAGAAATTACCCTGATCATGGTACCTATTATGTCACTAGACCATTTTAACGTATTAAGATTGAATCTTTGAGAGAAAATGAGAGTTTAGAATTTGGCTTATTCGAGTTCCCTTTGAAGTCGCGAGGAGTGTTTTTATGACTAAAGATTGAATCTCTGAATGAAAATACCTCAATCAAGGTACCTATTATGTCAGTAGACCATTTTAGTTTGCAAAGTTTAAATCTTCGATTGAAAATGCGAGTTTTGAGTTAAACTTATTCGAGTTCCCTTTGTCGTCACGAAGAGTGTTTTAATGAGTAAAGATTGATTCCTTGAATGAAATTACCGCAATCACGGTACCTATTATGTCACTAGACCATTTTAATGTATCAAGATTGGATCTTCGAAAGAAAAGGAGGGTTGTGAGTTAAACTTATTCGAGTTCCCTTTGACGTCCTGAAGAGTGTTTTAATGAGTAAAGATTGAATCTTTGAATGAAAATACCTCAATCAAGGTACCTATTATGTCACAAGAACATTTTGATGTTTAAAGATTAAATCTTTGAAAAAAAATGCGAGTTTTGAGTTAAACTTATTCGAGTTTCCTTTGTCGTCACGAAGAGTGTTTTAATGAGCAATGATTGGAATCTTTAAATGAAATTAACTCAATCAAAGTATCTATATGTCAGTAGACCATTTTAATGTATAAAGGTTGAAATATTGAATTACCTCAATCAAGGTACCTATTATGTCACTAGATCTATTTCATGTATAAAGATTGAATCTTTGAAAGAATGAGAGTTGTGAGTTAAGCTTTTTCGAGTTCCCCTTAACGACCTGAAGAGTGTTTTAGTGAGTAAGGATTGAATCTTTGAAAGAAAATACCTCAATCAAGGTACCCACTGTGTCACTAACATTCTTAAGGTATAAAGATGAAAACTTTGAAGGAAAATGAGAGTTTTGAGTTAAATCTATTCAAGTTCCCTTTGACGTTCCGATTAGTGTTTTAATGAGTAAGACTGAATCTTTGAATAAAAATACCTCAATCAAGGTTCCTATTATGTCACCAGACGATTTTAATGTATAAAGATTAAATCTCTGAAAGAAAATGAGAGTTTTCAGTTAAACTTATTCGAGCTCCCTTTGTCGTCACAATGAGTGTTTTAATAACTAAAAAGTGAATCCTTGAATGAAATTACCTCAATCAAGGTACGTATATGTCACAAGACCATTTTAATGTATAAAGATTGAAATACTGAATCTTTGAAAGAGAGTTAGAGTTTTTGAGTTTAACATATTCGAGGTCCCTTTGAAGTCGCGAAGAGTGGTTTTACTGCTAAAGATAGAATCTTTGTAAGAAAGTGAGAGTTTTGAGTTTAAAATATTCAGGTTCCCTGCGAAGTCGCAAAGAGTGTTTCAATGACTAAAGATTGAATCTCTGAATTAAAATGTCTCAATCAAGGAACCTATTATGTCATTTGACCTTTTTAATAAGAGTTCTGAATTAAGCTTATTAGAGTTCCTTTGACGTCCCGAAGAGTCTTGTAATGATGAAAGATTATATTTTTGAATGAAAATACCTCAATTAAGGTACCTATTATGTCAGTAGACCATTTTAATGTATAAAGATTAAGTCTTTGAAAGAAAATGTGAGTTTTGAGTTAAACTTATTCGAGTTCCCTCTGACATCACGAAGAGTGTTTTAATGTGTAAATACTGAATCTTTGAATGAAATTACATCATTCAATGGACCTACTATGTCAGTAGATCTTTTTAATGTATAAAGATTGAATCTTTGAAAGAAAATGAGAGCTTTGAGTTTAACTTATTCGAGTTCCCGATAAGGTTGAGAAGAGTGTTTTTTAGTGAGTAAAGATTGTATCTTTGAATCAAACTACCTCAATAAGGGCACCTATTTTGTTACTAGACCATTTTAATGTCCAAAGATTTCTTTGACAGAAAATAAGAGTTTTTGAGTTAAATGTATTCGAGTTCCCTTTGACGTCACAAAAGAGTGTTTTAATGAGTAAAGATGGAATCTTCAAATGAAATTACCTTAATCAAGGTTCCTATTATGTCATTAGAACTTTTTAACGTGTAAAAATTGAATCTTTGAAAGAAAATAAGAGTTTTGAGATCAACTTATTCGAGTTCCCTATGAAGTCACGGGTCAAGGCACCTATTGTGTCACTAGATCTATTTATTGTATAATGATTGAATCTTTGAAAGAAAATGAGAGTTTTGAGTTCAACTTATTCGAGTTCCCTTTGACATCACGAAAAGTGTTTTAATGAGCAAAGATTGAATCTTTGAATGAAATGACCTCAATCAAGGCACCTATTGTGTCACTGGACCTTTCTAATGTATGAAGATTCAATCTCTGAAAAAAACTGAGAGTTTTAAGTTTAACTTATTCGAGATCCCTATTAAGTCACGGAGAGTGTTTTAATGAGTAAAGAATGAATCTTCGAATGAAAATACCTCAATCAAGGTACCTATTATGTCACTAGCCCATTTCAATGTGTAAAGAATAAATCTTTGAAAGAAAATGAGAGTTTTCAGTTAAAATTATTTGAGTTCCCTTTGACGACACGAAGAGTGTTTTAATGAGTAAAGATAGAATCTTTGAAAGAAATTACCCTGATCATGGTACCTGTTATGTCACTAGACCATTTTAACGTACTAAGATTGAATTTTTGAGAGAAAATGAGAGTTTAGAATTTAGCTTATTCGAGTTCCCTTTGAAGTCGCGAGGAGTGTTTTTATGACTAAAGATTGAATCTCTGAATGAAAATACCTCAATCAAGGTACCTATTATGTCAGTAGACCATTTTAGTTTGCAAAGTTTAAATCTTCGATTGAAAATGCGAGTTTTGAGTTAAACTTATTCGAGTTCCCTTTGTCGTCACGAAGAGTGTTTTAATGAGTAAAGATTGATTCCTTGAATGAAATTACTGCAATCACGGTACCTATTATGTCACTAGACCATTTTAATGTATCAAGATTGGATCTTCGAAGAAAAGGAGGGTTGTGAGTTAAACTTATTCGAGTTCCCTTTGACGTCCTAAAGAGTGTTTTAATGAGTAAAGATTGAATCTTTGAATGAAAACACCTCAATCAAGGTACCTATTATGTCACAAGACCATTTTGATGTTTAAAGATTAAATCTTTGAAAAAAAATGCGAGTTTTGAGTTAAACTTATTCGAGTTCCCGTTGTCGTCATGAAGAGTGTTTTAATGAGCAATGATTGGAATCTTTGAATGAAATTACCTCAATCAAAGTATCTATATGTCAGTAGACCATTTTAATGTATAAAGGTTGAAATATTGAATTACCTCAATCAAGGTACCTATTATGTCACTAGATCTATTTCATGTATAAAGATTGAATCTTTGAAAGAATGAGAGTTGTGAGTTAAGCTTATTCGAGTTCCCCTTAACGACCTGAAGAGTGTTTTAGTGAGTAAGGATTGAATCTTTGAAAGAAAATACCTCAATCAAGGTACCCACTGTGTCACTAACATTCTTAAGGTATAAAGATGAAAACTTTGAAGGAAAATGAGAGTTTTGAGTTAAATCTATTCAAGTTCCCTTTGACGTTCCGATTAGTGTTTTAATGAGTAAGACTGAATCTTTGAATGAAAATACCTCAATCAAGGTTCCTATTATGTCACCAGACGATTTTAATATATAAAGATTAAATCTCTGAAAGAAAATGAGAGTTTTCAGTTAAACTTATTCGAGCTCCCTTTGTCGTCACAATGAGTGTTTTAATAACTAAAAAGTGAATCCTTGAATGAAATTACCTCAATCAAGGTACATATATGTCACTAGACCATTTTAATGTATAAAGATTGAAATACTGAATCTTTGAAAGAGAGTTAGAGTTTTTGAGTTTAACATATTCGAGGTCCCTTTGAAGTCGCGAAGAGTGGTTTTACTGCTAAAGATAGAATCTTTGTAAGAAAGTGAGAGTTTTGAGTTTAAAATATTCAGGTTCCCTGCGAAGTCGCAAAGAGTGTTTCAATGACTAAAGATTGAATCTCTGAATTAAAATGTCTCAATCAAGGAACCTATTATGTCATTTGACCTTTTTAATGAGAGTTTTGAATTAAGCTTATTAGAGTTCCTTTGACGTCCCGAAGAGTCTTGTAATGATGAAAGATTATATCTTTGAATGAAAATACCTCAATTAAGGTACCTATTATGTCAGTAGACCATTTTAATGTATAAAGATTAAGTCTTTGAAAGAAAATGTGAGTTTTGAGTTAAACTTATTCGAGTTCCCTTTGACATCACGAAGAGTGTTTTAATGAGTAAATACTGAATCTTTGAATGAAATTACATCATTCAATGGACCTATTATGTCAGTAGACCTTTTTAATGTATAAAGATTGAATCTTTGAAAGAAAATGAGAGCTTTGAGTTTAACTTATTCGAGTTCCCGATAAGGTTGAGAAGAGTGTTTTTTAGTGAGTAAAGATTGTATCTTTGAATGAAACTACCTCAATAAGGGCACCTATTTTGTTTCTAGACCATTTTAATGTCCAAAGATTTCTTTGACAGAAAATAAGAGCTTTTGAGTTAAACGTATTCGAGTTCCCTTTGACGTGACAAAAGAGTGTTTTAATGAGTAAAGATGGAATCTTCGAATGAAATTACCTTAATCAAGGTTCCTATTATGTCATTAGAACTTTTTAACGTATAAAAATTGAATCTTTGAAAGAAAATAAGAGTTTTGAGATCAACTTATTCGAGTTCCCTATGAAGTCACGGGTCAAGGCACCTATTGTGTCACTAGATGTATTTATTGTATAATGATTGAATCTTTGAAAGAAAATGAGAGTTTTGAGTTCAACTTCTTCGAGTTCCCTTTGACATCACGAAAAGTGTTTTAATGAGCAAAGATTGAATCTTTGAATGAAATGACCTCAATCAAGGCACCAATTGTGTCCCTGGACCTTTCTAATGTATGAAGATTCAATCTCTGTAAAAAACTGAGAGTTTTAAGTTTAACTTATTCGAGATCCCTATGAAGTCACGGAGAGTGTTTTAATGAGTAAAGAATAAATCTTTTTTGAAAATACCTCAATCAAGGTACCTATTATGTCACTAGCCCATTTCAATACGTAAAGAATAAATCTTTGAAAGAAAATGAGAGTTTTCAGTTAAAATTATTTGAGTTCCCTTTGACGACACGAAGAGTGTTTTAATGAGTAAAGATAGAATCTTTGAAAGAAATTACCCTGATCATGGTACCTATTATGTCACTAGACCGTTTTAACGTATTAAGATTGAATCTTTGAAAGAAAATGAGAGTTTAGAATTTAGCTTATTCGAGTTCCCTTTGAAGTCACGAAGAGTGTTTTTATGACTAAAGATTGAATCTCTGAATGAATATACCTCAATCAAGGTACCTATTATGTCAGTAGACCATTTTAATTTGCAAAGTTTAAATCTTCGATTGAAAATGCGAGTTTTGAGTTAAACTTATTCGAGTTCCCTTTGTCGTCACGAAGAGTGTTTTAATGAGTAAAGATTGATTCCTTGAATGAAATTACCCCAATCACGGTACCTATTATGTCACTAGACCATTTTAATGTATTAAGATTGGATTTTCGAAAGAAAAGGAGGGTTGTGAGTTAAACTTATTCGAGTTCCCTTTGACGTCCTGAATAGTGTTTTAATGAGTAAAGATTGAATCTTTGAATGAAAATACCTCAATCAAGGTACCTATTATGTCACTAGACCATTTTGATGTTTAAAGATTAAATCTTTGAAAAAAAAATGCGAGTTTTGAGTTAAACTTATTCGAGTTCCCTTTGTCGTCACGAAGAGTGTTTTAATGAGTAATGATTGGAATCTTTGAATGAAATTACCTCAATCAAAGTATCTATATGTCAGTAGACCATTTTAATGTATAAAGGTTGAAATATTGAATTACCTCAATCAAGGTACCTATTATGTCACTAGATCTATTTCATGTATAAAGATTGAATCTTTGAAAGAATGAGAGTTGTGAGTTAAACTTATTCAAGTTCCCTTTAACGACCTGAAGAGTTTTTAGTGAGTTAGGATTGAATCTTTGAAAGAAAATACCTCAATCAAGGTACGTACTGTGTCACTAACATTCTTAAGGTATAAAGATGAAAACTTTGAAGGAAAATGAGAGTTTTGAGTTAAATCTATTCAAGTTCCCTTTGACGTTCCGATTAGTGTTTTAATGAGTAAGACTGAATCTTTGAATGAAAATACCTCAATCAAGGTTCCTATTATGTCACCAGACGATTTTAATGTATAAAGATTAAATCTCTAAAAGAAAATGAGAGTTTTCAGTTAAACTTATTCGAGCTCCCTTTGTCGTCATAATGAGTGTTTTAATAACTAAAAAGTGAATCCTTGAATGAAATTACCTCAATCAAGGTACGTATATGTCACTAGACCATATTAATGTATAAAGATTGAAATACTGAATCTTTGAAAGAGAGTTAGAGTTTTTGAGTTTAACATATTCGAAGTCCCTTTAAAGTCGCGAAGAGTGGTTTTACTGCTAAAGATAGAATCTTTGTAAGAAAGTGAGAGTTTTGAGTTTAAAATATTCAGGTTCCCTGCGAAGTCGCAAAGAGTGTTTCAATGACTAAAGATTGAATCTCTGAATTAAAATGTCTCAATCAAGGAACCTATTATGTCATTTAACCTTTTTAATGAGAGTTTTGAATTAAGCTTATTAGAGTTCCTTTGACGTCCCGAAGAGTCTTGTAATGATGAAAGATTATATCTTTGAATGAAAATACCTCAATTAAGGAACCTATTATGTCAGTAGACTATTTTAATGTATAAAGATTAAGTCTTTGAAAGAAAATGTGAGTTTTGAGTTAAACTTATTCGAGTTCCCTTTGACATCACGAAGAGTGTTTTAATGAGTAAATACTGAATCTTTGAATGAAATTACATCATTCAATGGACCTATTATGTCAGTAGACCTTTTTAATGTATAAAGATTGAATCTTTGAAAGAAAATGAGAGCTTTGAGTTTAACTTATTCGAGTTCCCGATAAGGTTGAGAAGAGTGTTTTTTAGTGAGTAAAGATTGTATCTTTGAATGAAACTACCTCAATAAGGGCACCTATTTTGTTACTAGACCATTTTAATGTCCAAAGATTTCTTTGACAGAAAATAAGAGTTTTTGAGTTAAACGTATTCGAGTTCCCTTTGACGTCACAAAAGAGTGTTTTAATGAGTAAAGATGGAATCTTCGAATGAAATTACCTTAATCAAGGTTCCTATTATGTCATTAGAACTTTTTAACGTGTGAAAATTGAATCTTTGAAAGAAAATAAGAGTTTTGAGATCAACTTATTCGAGTTCCCTATGAAGTCACGGGTCAAGGCACCTATTGTGTCACTAGATCTATTTATTGTATAATGATTGAATCTTTGAAAGAAAATGAGAGTTTTGAGTTCAACTTATTCGAGTTCCCTTTGACATCACGAAAAGTGTTTTAATGAGCAAAGATTGAATCTTTGAATGAAATGACCTCAATCAAGGCACCTATTGTGTCACTGGACCTTTCTAATGTATGAAGATTCAATCTCTGAAAAAAACTGAGAGTTTTAAGTTTAACTTATTCGAGATCCCTACGAAGTCACGGAGAGTGTTTTAATGAGTAAAGAATGAATCTTTTTTGAAAATACCTCAATCAAGGTACCTATTTTGTCAGTAGCCCATTTCAATGTGTAAAGAATAAATCTTTGAAAGAAAATGAGAGTTTTCAGTTAAAATTATTTGAGTTCCCTTTGACGACACGAAGAGTGTTTTAATGAGTAAAGATAGAATCTTTGAAAGAAATTACCCTGATCATGGTACCTATTATGTCACTAGACCGTTTTAACGTATTAAGATTGAATCTTTGAAAGAAAATGAGAGTTTAGAATTTAGCTTATTCGAGTTCCCTTTGAAGAAGCGAAGAGTGTTTTTATGACTAAAGATTGAATTTCTGAATGAAAATACCTCAATCAAGGTACCTATTATGTCAGTAGACCATTTTAATTTGCAAAGTTTAAATCTTCGATTGAAAATGCGAGTTTTGAGTTAAACTTATTCGAGTTCCCTTTGTCGTCACGAAGAGTGTTTTAATGACTAAAGATTGATCCCTTGAATGAAATTACCCCAATCACGGTACCTATTATGTCACTAGACCATTTTAATGTATCAAGATTGGATCTTCGAAAGAAAAGGAGGTTTGTGAGTTAAACTTATTCGAGTTCCCTTTGACGTCCTGAAGAGTGTTTTAATAAGTAAAGATTGAATCTTTGAATGAAAATACCTCAATCAAGGTACCTATTATGTCACTAGACCATTTTGATGTTTAAAGATTAAATCTTTGAAAAAAAATGCGAGTTTTGAGTTAAACTTATTCGAGTTCCCTTTGTCGTCACGAAGAGTGTTTTAATGAGCAATGATTGGAATCTTTGAATGAAATTACCTCAATCAAAGTATCTATATGTCAGTAGACCATTTTAATGTATAAAGGTTGAAATATTGAATTACCTCAATCAAGGTACCTATTATGTCACTAGATCTATTTCATGTATAAAGATTGAATCTTTGAAAGAATGAGAGTTGTGAGTTAAACTTATTCGAGTTCCCCTAAACGACCTGAAGAGTGTTTTAGTGAGTAAGGATTGAATCTTTGAAAGAAAATACCTCAATCAAGGTACCTACTGTGTCACTAACATTCTTAAGGTATAAAGATGAAAACTTTGAAGGAAAATGAGAGTTTTGAGTTAAATCTATTCAAGTTCCCTTTGACGTTCCAATTAGTGTTTTAATGAGTAAGACTGAATCTTTGAATGAAAATACCTCAATCAAGGTTCCTATTATGTCACCAGACGATTTTAATGTATAAAGATTAAATCTCTGAAAGAAAATGAGAGTTTTCAGTTAAACTTATTCGAGCTCCCTTTGTCGTCACAATGAGTGTTTTAATAACTAAAAAGTGAATCCTTGAATGAAATTACCTCAATCAAGGTACGTATATGTCACTAGACCATTTTAATGTATAAAGATTGAAATACTGAATCTTTGAAAGAGAGTTAGAGTTTTTGAGTTTAACATATTCGAGGTCCCTTTGAAGTCGCGAAGAGTGGTTTTACTGCTAAAGATAGAATCTTTGTAAGAAAGTGAGAGTTTTGAGTTTAAAATATTCAGGTTCCCTGCGAAGTCGCAAAGAGTGTTTCAATGACTAAAGATTGAATCTCTGAATTAAAATGTCTCAATCAAGGAACCTATTATGTCATTTGACCTTTTTAATGAGAGTTTTGAATTAAGCTTATTAGAGTTCCTTTGACGTCCCAAAGAGTCTTGTAATGATGAAAGATTATATCTTTGAATGAAAATACCTAAATTAAGATACCTATTATGTCAGTAGACCATTTTAATGTATAAAGATTAAGTCTTTGAAAGAAAATGTGAGTTTTGAGTTAAACTTATTCGAGTTCCCTTTGACATCACGAAGAGTGTTTTAATGAGTAAATACTGAATCTTTGAATGAAATTACATCATTCAATGGACCTATTACGTCAGTAGACCTTTTTAATGTATAAAGATTGAATCTTTGAAAGAAAATGAGAGCTTTGAGTTTAACTTATTCGAGCTCCCGATAAGGTTGAGAAGAGTGTTTTTTAGTGGGTAAAGATTGTATCTTTGAATGAAACCACCTCAATAAGGGCACCTATTTTGTTACTAGACCATTTTAATGTCCAAAGATTTCTTTGACAGAAAATAAGAGTTTTTGAGTTAAACGTATTCGAGTTCCCTTTGACGTGACAAAAGAGTGTTTTAATGAGTAAAGATGGAATCTTCGAATGAAATTACCTTAATCAAGGTTCCTATTATGTCATTAGAACTTTTTAACGTGTAAAAATTGAATCTTTGAAAGAAAATAAGAGTTTTGAGATCAACTTATTCGAGTTCCCTATGAAGTCACGGGTCAAGGCACCTATTGTGTCACTAGATCTATTTGTTGTATAGTGATTGAATCTTTGAAAGAAAATGAGAGTTTTGAGTTCAACTTATTCGAGTTCCCTTTGACATCACGAAAAGTGTTTTAATGAGCAAAGATTGAATCTTTGAATGAAATGACCTCAATCAAGGCACCTATTGTGTCACTGGACCTTTCTAATGTATGAAGATTCAATCTCTGAAAAAAACTGAGAGTTTTAAGTTTAACTTATTCGAGATCCCTATGAAGTCACGGAGAGTGTTTTAATGAGTAAAGATAGAATCTTTGAAAGAAATTACCCTGATCATGGTACCTATTATGTCACTAGACCGTTTTAACGTATTAAGATTGAATCTTTGAAAGAAAATGAGAGTTTAGAATTTAGCTTATTCGAGTTTCCTTTGAAGTCGCGAAGAGTGTTTTTATGACTAAAGATTGAATCTCTGAATGAAAATACCTCAATCAAGGTACCTATTATGTCAGTAGACCATTTTAATTTGCAAAGTTTAAATCTTCGATTGAAAATGCGAGTTTTGAGTTAAACTTATTCGAGTTCCCTTTGTCGTCACGAAGAGTGTTTTAATGAGTAAAGATTGATTCCTTGAATGAAATTACCCCAATCACGGTAACTATTATGTCACTAGACCATTTTAATGTATCAAGATTGGATCTTCGAAAGAAAAGGAGGGTTGTGAGTTAAACTTATTCGAGTTCCCTTTGACGTCCTGAAGAGTGTTTTAATGAGTAAAGATTGAATCTTTGAATCAAAATACCTCAATCAAGGTACCTATTATGTCACTAGACCATTTTGATGTTTAAAGATTAAATCTTTGAAAAAAAATGCGAGTTTTGAGTTAAACTTATTCGAGTTCCCTTTGTCGTCACGAAGAGTGTTTTAATGAGCAATGATTGGAATCTTTGAATGAAATTACCTCAATCAAAGTATCTATATGTCAGTAGACCATTATAATGTATAAAGGTTATTCGAGTTCCCCTTAACGACCTGAAGAGTGTTTTAGTGAGTAAGGATTGAATCTTTGAAAGAAAATGAGAGTTTTGAGTTCAACTTCTTCGAGTTCCCTTTGACATCACGAAAAGTGTTTTAATGAGCAAAGATTGAATCTTTGAATGAAATGACCTCAATCAAGGCACCTATTGTGTCACTGGACCTTTCTAATGTATGAAGATTCAATCTCTGAAAAAAACTGAGAGTTTTAAGTTTAACTTATTCGAGATCCCTATGAAGTCACGGAGAGTGTTTTAATGAGTAAAGAATGAATCTTCGAATGAAAATACCTCAATCAAGGTACCTATTATGTCACTAGCCCATTTCAATGTGTAAAGAATAAATCTTTGAAAGAAAATGAGAGTTTTTAGTTAAAATTATTTGAGTTCCCTTTGACGACACGAAGAGTATTTTAATGAGTAAAGATAGAATCTTTGAAAGAAATTACCCTGATCATGGTACCTATTATGTCACTAGACCGTTTTAACGTATTAAGATTGAATCTTTGAAAGAAAATGAGAGTTTAGAATTTAGCTTATTCGAGTGCCTTTGAAGTCGCGAAGAGTGTTTTTATGACTAAAGATTGAATCTCTGAATGAAAATACCTCAATCAAGGTACTTATTATGTCAGTAGACCATTTTAATTTGCAAAGTTTAAATCTTCGATTGAAAATGCGAGTTTTGAGTTAAACTTATTCGAGTTCCCTTTGCCGTCACGAAGAGTGTTTTAATGAGTAAAGATTGATTCCTTGAATGAAATTACCCCAATCACGGTACCTATTATGTCACTAGACCATTTTAATGTATCAAGATTGGATCTTCGAAAGAAAAGGAGGGTTGTGAGTTAAACTTATTCGAGTTCCCTTTGACGTCCTGAAGAGTGTTTTAATGAGTAAAGATTGAATCTTTGAATGAAAATACCTCAATCAAGGTACCTATTATGTCACTAGACCATTTTGATGTTTAAAGATTAAATCTTTGAAAAAAAAATGCGAGTTTTGAGTTAAACTTATTCGAGTTCCCTTTGTCGTCACGAAGAGTGTTTTAATGAGCAATGATTGGAATCTTTGAATGAAATTACCTCAATCAAAGTATCTATATGTCAGTAGACCATTTTAATGTATAAAGGTTGAAATATTGAATTACCTCAATCAAGGTACCTATTATGTCACTAGATCTATTTCATGTATAAAGATTGAATCTTTGAAAGAATGAGAGTTGTGAGTTAAACTTATTCGAGTTCCCTTTAACGACTTGAAGAGTGTTTTAGTGAGTAAGGATTGAATCTTTGAAAGAAAATACCTCAATCAAGGTACCTACTGTGTCACTAACATTCTTAAGGTATAAAGATGAAAACTTTGAAGGAAAATGAGAGTTTTGAGTTAAATCTATTCAAGTTCCCTTTGACGTTCCGATTAGTGTTTTAATGAGTAAGACTGAATCTTTGAATGAAAATACCTTAATCAAGGTTCCTATTATGTCACCAGACGATTTTAATGTATAAAGATTAAATCTCTGAAAGAAAATGAGAGTTTTCAGTTAAACTTATTCGAGCTCCCTTTGTCGTCACAATGAGTGTTTTAATAACTAAAAAGTGAATCTTTGAATGAAATTACCTCAATCAAGGTACGTATATGTAACTAGACCATTTTAATGTATAAAGATTGAAATACTGAATCTTTGAAAGAGAGTTAGAGTTTTTCAGTTTAACATATTCGAAGTCCCTTTGAAGTCGCGAAGAGTGGTTTTACTGCTAAAGATAGAATCTTTGTAAGAAAGTGAGAGTTTTGAGTTTAAAATATTCAGGTTCCTTGCGGAGTCGCAAAGATTGTTTCAATGACTAAGGATTGAATCTCTGAATTAAAATGTCTCAATCAAGGAACCTATTATGTCATTTGACCTTTTTAATGAGAGTTTTGAATTAAGCTTATTAGAGTTCCTTTGACGTCCCGAAGAGTCTTGTAATGGTGAAAGATTATATCTTTGAATGAAAATACCTCAATTAAGGTACCTATTATGTCAGTAGACCATTTTAATGTATAAAGATTAAGTCTTTTAAGGAAAATGTGAGTTTTGAGTTAAACTTATTCGAGTTCCCTTTGACATCCTGAAGAGTGTTTTAATGAGTAAATACTGAATCTTTGAATGAAATTACATCATTCAATGGACCTATTTTGTCAGTAGACGTTTTTAATGTATAAAGATTGAGTCTTTGAAAGAAAATGAGAGCTTTGAGTTTAACTTATTCGAGTTCCCGATAAGGTTGAGAAGAGTGTTTTTTAGTGAGTAAAGATTGTATCTTTGAATGAAACTACCTCAATAAGGGCACCTATTATGTCACTAGACCATTTTAATGTATCAAGATTGGATCTTCGAAAGAAAAGGAGGGTTGTGAGTTAAACTTATTCGAGTTCCCTTTCACGTCCTGAATAGTGTTTTAATGTGTAAAGATTGAATCTTTGAATGAAAATACCTCAATCAAGGTACCTATTATGTCACTAGACCATTTTGATGTTTAAAGATTAAATCTTTGGAAAAAAAATGCGAGTTTTGAGTTAAACTTATTCGAGTTCCCTTTGTCGTCACGAAGAGTGTTTTAATGAGCAATGATTGGAATCTTTGAATGAAATTACCTCAATCAAAGTATCTATATGTCAGTAGACCATTTTAATGTATAAAGGTTGAAATATTGAATTACCTCAATCAAGGTACCTATTTTGTCACTAGATCTATTTCATGTATAAAGATTGAATCTTTGAAAGAATGAGAGTTGTGAGTTAAACTTATTCGAGTTCCCCTTAACGACCTGAAGAGTGTTTTAGTGAGTAAGGATTGAATCTTTGAAAGAAAATACCTCAATCAAGGTACCTACTGTGTCACTAACATTCTTAAGGTATAAAGATGAAAACTTTGAAGGAAAATGAGAGTTTTGAGTTAAATCTATTCAAGTTCCCTTTTGACGTTCCGATTAGTGTTTTAATGAGTAAGACTGAATCTTTGAATGAAAATACCTCAATCAAGGTTCCTATTATGTCACCAGACGATTTTAATGTATAAAGATTAAATCTCTAAAAGAAAATGAGAGTTTTCAGTTAAACTTATTCGAGCTCCCTTTGTCGTCACAATGAGTGTTTTAATAACTAAAAAGTGAATCCTTGAATGAAATTACCTCAATCAAGGTACGTATATGTCACTAGACCATTTTAATGTATAAAGATTGAAATACTGAATCTTTGAAAGAGAGTTAGAGTTTTTGAGTTTAACATATTCGAGGTCCCTTCGAAGTCGCGAAGAGTGGTTTTACTGCTAAAGATAGAATCTTTGTAAGAAAGTGAGAGTTTTGAGTTTAAAATATTCAGGTTCACTGCGACGTCGCAAAGAGTGTTTCAATAACTAAAGATTGAATCTCTGAATTAAAATGTCTCAATCAAGGAACCTATTATGTCATTTGACCTTTTTAATGAGAGTTTTGAATTAAGCTTATTAGAGTTCCTTTGACGTCCCGAAGAGTCTTGTAATGATGAAAGATTATATCTTTGAACGAAAATACCTCAATTAAGGTACCTATTATGTCAGTAGACCATTTTAATGTATAAAGATTAAGTCTTTTAAAGAAAATGTGAGTTTTGAGTTAAACTTATTCGAGTTCCCTTTGACATCACGAAGAGTGTTTTAATGAGTAAATACTGAATCTTTGAATGAAATTACATCATTCAATGGACCTATTATGTCAGTAGACCTTTTTAATGTATAAAGATTGAATCTTTGAAAGAAAATGAGAGCTTTGAGTTTAACTTATTCGAGTTCCCGATAAGGTTTAGAAGAGTGTTTTTTAGTGAGTAAAGATTGTATCTTTGAATGAAACTACCTCAATAAGGGCACCTATTTTGTTACTAGACCATTTTAATGTCCAAAGATTTCTTTGACAGAAAATAAGAGTTTTTGAGTTAAACGTATTCGAGTTCCATTTGACGTCACAAAAGAGTGTTTTAATGAGTAAAGATGGAATCTTCGAATGAAATTACCTTAATCAAGGTTCCTATTATGTCATTAGAACTTTTTAACGTGTAAAAATTGAATATTTGAAAGAAAATAAGAGTTTTGAGATCAACTTATTCGAGTTCCCTATGAAGTCACGGGTCAAGGCACCTATAGTGTCACTAGATCTATTTATTGTATAATGATTGAATCTTTGAAAGAAAATGAGAGTTTTGAGTTCAACTTATTCGAGTTCCCTTTGACATCACGAAAAGTGTTTTAATGAGCAAAGATTGAATCCTTGAATGAAATGACCTCAATCAAGGCACCTATTGTGTCACTGGACCTTTCTAATGTATGAAGATTCAATCTCTGAAAAAAACTGAGAGTTTTAAGTTTAACTTATTCGAGATCCCTATGAAGTCACGGAGAGTGTTTTAATGAGTAAAGAATGAATCTTTTTTGAAAATACCTCACTCAAGGTACCTATTATGTCACTAGCCCATTTCAATGTGTAAAGAATAAATCTTTGAAAGAAAATGAGAGTTTTCAGTTAAAATTATTTGAGTTCCCTTTGACGATACGAAGAGTGTTTTAATGAGTAAAGATAGAATCTTTGAAAGAAATTACCCTGATCATGGTACCTATTATGTCACTAGACCGTTTTAACGTATTAAGATTGAATCTTTGAAAGAAAATGAGAGTTTAGAATTTAGCTTATTCGAGTTCCCTTTGAAGTCGCGAAGAGTGTTTTTATGACTAAAGATTGAATCTCTGAATGAAAATACCTCAATCAAGGTACCTATTATGTCAGTAGACCATTTTAATTTGCAAAGTTTAAATCTTCGATTGAAAATGCGAGTTTTGAGTTAAACTTATTCGAGTTCCCTTTGTCGTCACGAAGAGTGTTTTAATGAGTAAAGATTGATTCCTTGAATGAAATTACCCCAATCACGGTACCTATTATGTCACTAGACCATTTTAATGTATCAAGATTGGATCTTCGAAAGAAAAGGAGGGTTGTGAGTTAAACTTATTCGAGTTCCCTTTGACGTCCTGAAGAGTGTTTTAATGAGTAAAGAATGAATCTTTGGAAGAAAATACCTCAATCAAGGTACTTATTATGTCACTAGACCATTTTGATGTTTAAAGATTAAATCTTTGAAAAAAAAATGCGAGTTTTGAGTTAAACTTATTCGAGTTCCCTTTGTCGTCACGAAGAGTGTTTTAATGAGCAATGATTGGAATCTTTGAATGAAATTACCTCAATCAAAGTATCTATATGTCAGTAGACCATTTTAATGTATAAAGGTTGAAATATTGAATTACCTCAATCAAGGTACCTATTATGTCACTAGATCTATTTCATGTATAAAGATTAAATCTTTGAAAGAATGAGAGTTGTGAGTTAAACTTATTCGAGTTCCCCTTAACGACCTGAAGAGTGTTTTAGTGAGTAAGGATTGAATCTTTGAAAGAAAATACCTCAATCAAGGTACGTACTGTGTCACTAACATTCTTAAGGTATAAGGATGAAAACTTTGAAGGAAAATGAGAGTTTTGAGTTAAATCTATTCAAGTTCCCTTTGACGTTCCGATTAGTGTTTTAATGAGTAAGACTGAATCTTTGAATGAAAATACCTCAATCAAGGTTCCTATTATGTCATCAGACGATTTTAATGTATAAAGATTAAATCTCTGAAAGAAAATGAGAGTTTTCAGTTAAACTTATTCGAGCTCCCTTTGTCGTCACAATGAGTGTTTTAATAACTAAAAAGTGGATCCTTGAATGAAATTACCTCAATCAAGGTACGTATATGTAACTAGACCATTTTAATGTATAAAGATTGAAATACTGAATCTTTGAAAGAGAGTTAGAGTTTTTGAGTTTAACATATTCGAGGTCCCTTTGAAGTCGCGAAGAGTGGTTTTACTGCTAAAGATAGAATCTTTGTAAGAAAGTGAGAGTTTTGAGTTTAAAATATTCAGGTTCCCTGCGAAGACGCAAAGAGTGTTTCAATGACTAAAGATTGAATCTCTGAATTAAAATGTCTCAATCAAGGAACCTATTATGTCATTCGACCTTTTTAATGAGAGTTTTGAATTAAGCTTATTAGAGTTCCTTTGACGTCCCGAAGAGTCTTGTAATGATGAAAGATTATATCTTTGAATGAAAATACCTCAATTAAGGTACCTATTATGTCAGTAGACCATTTTAATGTATAAAGATTAAGTCTTTTAAAGAAAATGTGAGTTTTGAGTTAAACTTATTCGAGTTCCCTTTGACATCACGAAGAGTGTTTTAATGAGTAAATACTGAATCTTTGAACGAAATTACATCATTCAATGGACCTATTATGTCAGTAGACCTTTTTAATGTATAAAGATTGAATCTTTGAAAGAAAATGAGAGCTTTGAGTTTAACTTATTCGAGTTCCCGATAAGGTTGAGAAGAGTGTTTTTTAGTGAGTAAAGATTGTATCTTTGAATGAAACTACCTCAATAAGGGCACCTATTTTGTTACTAGACCATTTTAATGTCCAAAGATTTCTTTGACAGAAAATAAGAGTTTTTGAGTTAAACGTATTCGAGTTCCCTTTGACGTCACAAAAGAGTGTTTTAATGAGTAAAGATGGAATCTTCGAATGAAATTACCTTAATCAAGGTTCCTATTATGTCATTAGAATTTTTAACGTGTAAAAATTGAATCGTTGAAAGAAAATAAGAGTTTTGAGATCAACTTATTCGAGTTCCCTATGAAGTCACCGGTCAAGGCACCTATTGTGTCACTAGATCTATTTATTGTATAATGATTGAATCTTTGAAAGAAAATGAGAGTTTTGAGTTAAACTTATTCGAGTTCCCTTTGACATCACGAAAAGTGTTTTAATGAGCAAAGATTGAATCTTTGAATGAAATGACCTCAATCAAGGCACCTATTGTGTCACTGGACCTTTCTAATGTATGAAGATTCAATCTCTGAAAAAAATTGAGAGTTTTAAGTTTAACTTATTCGAGATCCTTATGAAGTCACGGAGAGTGTTTTAATGAGTAAAGAATGAATCTTTTTTGAAAATACCTCAATCAAGGTACCTATTATGTCACTAGCCCATTTCAATGTGTAAAGAATAAATCTTTGAAAGAAAATGAGAGTTTTCAGTTAAAATTATTTGAGTTCCCTTTGACGGCACGAAGAGTGTTTTAATGAGTAAAGATAGAATCTTTGAAAGAAATTACCCTGATCATGGTACCTATTATGTCACTAGACCGTTTTAACGTATTAAGATTGAATCTTTGAAAGAAAATGAGAGTTTAGAATTTAGCTTATTCGAGTTCCCTTTGAAGTCGCGAAGAGTGTTTTTTTGACTAAAGATTGAATCTCTGAATGAAAATACCTCAATCAAGGTACCTATTATGTCAGTAGACCATTTCAATTTGCAAAGTTTAAATCTTCGATTGAAAATGCGAGTTTTGAGTTAAACTTATTCGAGTTTCCTTTGTCGTCACGAAGAGTGTTTTAATGAGTAAAGATTGATTCCTTGAATGAAATTACCCCAATCACGGTACCTATTATGTCACTAGACCATTTTAATGTATCAAGATTGGATCTTCGAAAGAAAAGTAGGGTTGTGAGTTAAACTTATTCGAGTTCCCTTTGACGTCCTGAAGAGTGTTTTAATGAGTAAAGATTGAATCTTTGAATGAAAGTACCTCAATCAAGGTACCTATTATGTCACTAGACCATTTTGATGTTTAAAGATTAAATCTTTGAAAAAAAAATGCGAGTTTTGAGTTAAACTTATTCGAGTTCCCTTTGTCGTCACGAAGAGTGTTTTAATGAGCAATGATTGGAATCTTTGAATGAAATTATCTCAATCAAAGTATATATATGTCAGTAGACCATTTTAATGTATAGAGGTTGAAATATTTGACTACCTCAATCATGGTACCTATTATGTCACTAGATCTATTTCATGTATAAAGATTGAATCTTTGAAAGAATGAGAGTTGTGAGTTAAACTTATTCGAGTTCCCCTTAACGACCTGAAGAGTGTTTTAGTGAGTGAGGATTGAATCTTTGAAAGAAAATACCTCAATCAAGGTACGTACTGTGTCACTAACATTCTTAAGGTATAAAGATGAAAACTTTGAAGGAAAATGAGAGTTTTGAGTTAAATCTATTCAAGTTCCCTTTGACGTTCCGATTAGTGTTTTAATGAGTAAGACTGAATCTTTAAATGAAAATACCTCAATCAAGGTTCCTATTATGTCATGAGACGATTTTAATGTATAAAGATTAAATCTGTGAAAGAAAATGAAAGTTTTCAGTTAAACTTATACGAGCTCCCTTTGCCGTCACAATGAGTGTTTTAATAACTAAAAAGTGAATCCTTGAATGAAATTACCTCAATCAAGGTACGTATATGTCACTAGACCATTTTAATGTATAAAGATTGAAATACTGAATCTTTGAAAGAGAGTTAGAGTTTTTGAGTTTAACATATTCGAGGTCCCTTTGAAGTCGCGAAGAGTGGTTTTACTGCTAAAGATAGAATCTTTGTAAGAAAGTGAGAGTTTTGAGTTTAAAATATTCAGGTTCCCTGCGAAGTCGCAAAGAGTGTTTCAATGACTAAAGATTGAATCTCTGAATTAAAATGTCTCAATCAAGGAACCTATTATGTCATTCGACCTTTTTAATGAGAGTTTTGAATTAAGCTTATTAGAGTTCCTTTGACGTCCCGAAGAGTCTTGTAATGATGAAAGATTATATCTTTGAACGAAAATACCTCAATTAAGGTACCTATTATGTCAGTAGACCATTTTAATGTATAAAGATTAAGTCTTTTAAAGAAAATGTGAGTTTTGAGTTAAACTTATTCGAGTTCCCTTTGACATCACGAAGAGTGTTTTAATGAGTAAATACTGAATCTTTGAATGAAATTACATCATTCAATGGACCTATTATGTCAGTAGACCTTTTTAATGTATAAAGATTGAATCTTTGAAAGAAAATGAGAGCTTTGAGTTTAACTTATTCGAGTTCCCGATAAGGTTGAGAAGAGTGTTTTTTAGTGAGTAAAGATTGTATCTTTGAATGAAACTACCTCAATAAGGGCACCTATTTTGTTACTAGACCATTTTAATGTCCAAAGATTTCTTTGACAGAAAATAAGAGTTTTTGAGTTAAACGTATTCGAGTTCCCTTTGACGTCACAAAAGAGTGTTTTAATGAGTAAAGATGGAATCTTCGAATGAAATTACCTTAATCAAGGTTCCTATTATGTCATTAGAACTTTTTAACGTGTAAAAATTGAATCTTTGAAAGAAAATAAGAGTTCTGAGATCAACTTATTCGAGTTCCCTATGAAGTCATGGGTCAAGGCACCTATTGTGTCACTAGATCTATTTATTGTATAATGATTGAATCTTTGAAAGAAAATGAGAGTTTTGAGTTCAACTTATTCGAGTTCCCTTTGACATCACGAAAAGTGTTTTAATGAGCAAAGATTGAATCTTTGAATGAAATGACCTCAATCAAGGCACCTATTGTGTCACTGGACCTTTCTAATGTATGAAGATTCAATCTCTGAAAAAAACTGAGAGTTTTAAGTTTAACTTATTCGAGATCCCTATGAAGTCACGGAGAGTGTTTTAATGAGTAATGAATGAATCTTCGAATGAAAATACCTCAATCAAGGTACCTATTATGTCACTAGCCCATTTCAATGTGTAAAGAATAAATCTTTGAAAGAAAATGAGAGTTTTCAGTTAAAATTATTTGAGTTCCCTTTGACGACACGAAGAGTGTTTTAATGAGTAAAGATAGAATCTTTGAAAGAAATTACGCTGATCATGGTACCTATTATGTCACTAGACCGTTTTAATGTATTAAGATTGAATCTTTGAAAGAAAATGAGAGGTTAGAATTTAGCTTATTCGAGTGCCCTTTGAAGTCGCGAAGAGTGTTTTTATGACTAAAGATTGAATCTCTGAATGAAAATACCTCAATCAAGGTACCTATTATGTCAGTAGACCATTTTAATTTGCAAAGTTTAAATCTTCGATTGAAAATGCGAGTTTTGAGTTAAACTTATTCGAGTTCCCTTTGTCGTCACGAAGAGTGTTTTAATGAGTAAAGATTGATTCCTTGAATGAAATTACCCCAATCACAGTACCTATTATGTCACTAGACCATTTTAATGTATCAAGATTGGATCTTCGAAAGAAAAGGAGGGTTGTGAGTTAAACTTATTCGAGTTCCCTTTGACGTCCTGAAGAGTGTTTTAATGAGTAAAGATTGAATCTTTCAATGAAAATACCTCAATCAAGGTACCTATTATGTCACTAGACCATTTTGATGTTTAAAGATTAAATCTTTGAAAAAAAAATGCGAGTTTTGAGTTAAACTTATTCGAGTTCCCTTTGTCGTCACGAAGAGTGTTTTAATGAGCAATGATTGGAATCTTTGAATGAAATTACCTCAATCAAAGTATCTATATGTCAGTAGACCATTTTAATGTATAAAGGTTGAAATATTTATTACCTCAATCAAGGTACCTATTATGTCACTAGATCTATTTCATGTATAAAGATTGAATCTTTGAAAGAATGAGAGTTGTGAGTTAAACTTATTCGAGTTCCCCTTAACGATCTGAAGAGTGTTTTAGTGAGTAAGGATTGAATCTTTGAAAGAAAATAACTCAATCAAGGTACCTACTGTGTCACTAACATTCTTAAGGTATAAAGATGAAACTTTGAAGGAAAATAAGAGTTTTGAGTTAAATCTATTCAAGTTCCCTTTGACGTTCCGATTAGTATTTTAATGAGTAAGACTAAATCTTTGAATGAAAATACCTCAATCAAGGTTCCTGTTATGTCACCAGACGATTTTAATGTATAAAGATTAAATCTCTGAAAGAAAATGAGAGTTTTCAGTTAAACTTATTCGAGCTCCCTTTGTCGTCACAATGAGTGTTTTAATAACTAAAAAGTGAATCCTTGAATGAAATTACCTCAATCAAGGTACGTATATCTCACTAGACCATTTTAATGTATAAAGATTGAAATACTGAATCTTTGAAAGAGAGTTAGAGTTTTTGAGTTTAACATATTCGAGGTCCCTTTGAAGTCGCGAAGAGTGGTTTTTCTGCTAAAGATAGAATCTTTGTAAGAAAGTGAGAGTTTTGAGTTTAAAATATTCAGGTTCCCTGCGAAGTCGCAAAGAGTGTTTCAATGACTAAAGATTGAATCTCTGAATTAAAATGTCTCAATCAAGGAACCTATTATGTCATTTGACCTTTTTAATGAGAGTTTTGAATTAAGCTTATTAGAGTTTCTTTGACGTCCCGAAGAGTCTTGTAATGATGAAAGATTATATCTTTGAATGAAAACACCTCAATGAAGGTACATATTAAGTCAGTAGACCATTTTAATGTATAAAGATTAAGTCTTTGAAAGAAAATGTGAGTTTTGAGTTAAACTTATTCGAGTTCCCTTCGACATCACGAAGAGTTTTGAGATCAACTTATTCGAGTTCCCTATGAAGTCACCGGTCAAGGCACCTATTGCGTCACTAGATCTATTTATTGTATAACGATTGAATCTTTGAAAGAAAATGAGAGTTTTGAGTTCAACTTATTCGAGTTCCCTTTGACATCTCGAAAAGTGTTTTAATGAGCAAAGATTGAATCTTTGAATGAAATGACCTCAATCAAGGCACCTATTGTGTCACTGGACCTTTCTAATGTATGAAGATTCAATCTCTGAAAAAAACTGAGAGTTTTAAGTTTAACTTATTCAAGATCCCTATGAAGTCACGGAGAGTGTTTTAATGAGTAATGAATGAATCTTCGAATGAAAATACCTCAATCAAGGTACCTATTATGTCACTAGCCCATTTCAATGTGTAAAGAATAAATCTTTGAAAGAAAATGAGAGTTTTCAGTTAAAATTATTTGAGTTCCCTTTGACGACACGAAGAGTGTTTTAATGAGTAAAGATAGAATCTTTGAAAGAAATTACCCTGATCATGGTACCTATTATGTCACTAGACCGTTTTAACGTATTAAGATTGAATCTTTGAAAGAAAATGAGAGTTTAGAATTAAGCTTATTCGAGTTCCCTTTGAAGTCGCGAAGAGTGTTTTTATGACTAAAGATTGAATCTCTAAATGAAAATACCTCAATCAAGGTACCTATTATGTCAGTAGACCATTTTAATTTGCAAAGTTTAAATCTTCGATTGAAAATGCGAGTTTTGAGTTAAACTTATTCGAGTTCCCTTTGTCGTCACGAAGAGTGTTTGAATGAGTAAAGATTGATTCCTTGAATGAAATTACCCCAATCACGGTACCTATTATGTCACTAGACCATTTTAATGTATCAAGATTGGATCTTCGAAAGAAAAGGAGGGTTGTGAGTTAAACTTATTCGAGTTCCCTTTGACGTCCTGAAGAGTGTTTTAATGAGTAAAGATTGAATCTTTGAATGAAAATACCTCAATCAAGGTACCGATTATGTCACTAGACCATTTTGATGTTTAAAGATTAAATCTTTGAAAAAAAATGCGAGTTTTGAATTAAACTTATTCGAGTTCCCTTTGTCGTCACGAAGAGTGTTTTAATGAGCAATGACTGGAATCTTTAAATGAAATTACCTCAATCAAAGTATCTATATGTCAGTAGACCATTTTAATGCATAAAGGTTGAAATATTGAATTACCTCAATCAAGGTACCTATTATGTCACTAGATCTATTTCATGTATAAAGATTGAATCTTTGAAAGAATGAGAGTTGTGAGTTAAACTTATTCGAGTTCCCCTTAACGATCTGAAGAGTGTTTTAGTGAGTAAGGATTGAATCTTTGAAAGAAAATAACTCAATCAAGGTACCTACTGTGTCACTAACATTCTTAAGGTATAAAGATGAAACTTTGAAGGAAAATAAGAGTTTTGAGTTAAATCTATTCAAGTTCCCTTTGACGTTCCGATTAGTATTTTAATGAGTAAGACTAAATCTTTGAATGAAAATACCTCAATCAAGGTTCCTGTTATGTCACCAGACGATTTTAATGTATAAAGATTAAATCTCTGAAAGAAAATGAGAGTTTTCAGTTAAACTTATTCGAGCTCCCTTTGTCGTCACAATGAGTGTTTTAATAACTAAAAAGTGAATCCTTGAATGAAATTACCTCAATCAAGGTACGTATATCTCACTAGACCATTTTAATGTATAAAGATTGAAATACTGAATCTTTGAAAGAGAGTTAGAGTTTTTGAGTTTAACATATTCGAGGTCCCTTTGAAGTCGCGAAGAGTGGTTTTTCTGCTAAAGATAGAATCTTTGTAAGAAAGTGAGAGTTTTGAGTTTAAAATATTCAGGTTCCCTGCGAAGTCGCAAAGAGTGTTTCAATGACTAAAGATTGAATCTCTGAATTAAAATGTCTCAATCAAGGAACCTATTATGTCATTTGACCTTTTTAATGAGAGTTTTGAATTAAGCTTATTAGAGTTTCTTTGACGTCCCGAAGAGTCTTGTAATGATGAAAGATTATATCTTTGAATGAAAATACCTCAATGAAGGTACATATTAAGTCAGTAGACCATTTTAATGTATAAAGATTAAGTCTTTGAAAGAAAATGTGAGTTTTGAGTTAAACTTATTCGAGTTCCCTTCGACATCACGAAGAGTTTTGAGATCAACTTATTCGAGTTCCCTATGAAGTCACCGGTCAAGGCACCTATTGCGTCACTAGATCTATTTATTGTATAACGATTGAATCTTTGAAAGAAAATGAGAGTTTTGAGTTCAACTTATTCGAGTTCCCTTTGACATCTCGAAAAGTGTTTTAATGAGCAAAGATTGAATCTTTGAATGAAATGACCTCAATCAAGGCACCTATTGTGTCACTGGACCTTTCTAATGTATGAAGATTCAATCTCTGAAAAAAACTGAGAGTTTTAAGTTTAACTTATTCAAGATCCCTATGAAGTCACGGAGAGTGTTTTAATGAGTAATGAATGAATCTTCGAATGAAAATACCTCAATCAAGGTACCTATTATGTCACTAGCCCATTTCAATGTGTAAAGAATAAATCTTTGAAAGAAAATGAGAGTTTTCAGTTAAAATTATTTGAGTTCCCTTTGACGACACGAAGAGTGTTTTAATGAGTAAAGATAGAATCTTTGAAAGAAATTACCCTGATCATGGTACCTATTATGTCACTAGACCGTTTTAACGTATTAAGATTGAATCTTTGAAAGAAAATGAGAGTTTAGAAATAAGCTTATTCGAGTTCCCTTTGAAGTCGCGAAGAGTGTTTTTATGACTAAAGATTGAATCTCTAAATGAAAATACCTCAATCAAGGTACCTATTATGTCAGTAGACCATTTTAATTTGCAAAGTTTAAATCTTCGATTGAAAATGCGAGTTTTGAGTTAAACTTATTCGAGTTCCCTTTGTCGTCACGAAGAGTGTTTGAATGAGTAAAGATTGATTCCTTGAATGAAATTACCCCAATCACGGTACCTATTATGTCACTAGACCATTTTAATGTATCAAGATTGGATCTTCGAAAGAAAAGGAGGGTTGTGAGTTAAACTTATTCGAGTTCCCTTTGACGTCCTGAAGAGTGTTTTAATGAGTAAAGATTGAATCTTTGAATGAAAATACCTCAATCAAGGTACCGATTATGTCACTAGACCATTTTGATGTTTAAAGATTAAATCTTTGAAAAAAAATGCGAGTTTTGAATTAAACTTATTCGAGTTCCCTTTGTCGTCACGAAGAGTGTTTTAATGAGCAATGACTGGAATCTTTAAATGAAATTACCTCAATCAAAGTATCTATATGTCAGTAGACCATTTTAATGCATAAAGGTTGAAATATTGAATTACCTCAATCAAGGTACCTATTATGTCACTAGATCTATTTCATGTATAAAGATTGAATCTTTGAAAGAATGAGAGTTGTGAGTTAAACTTATTCGAGTTCCCCTTAACGACCTGAAGAGTGTTTTAGTGAGTAAGGATTGAATCTTTGAAAGAAAATACCTCAATCAAGGTACCTATTGTGTCACTAACATTCTTAAGGTATAAAGATGAAAACTTTAAAGGAAAATGAGAGTTTTGAGTTAAATCTATTCAAGTTCCCTTTGACGTTCCGATTAGTGTTTTAATGAGTAAGACTGTATCTTTGAATTAAAATACCTCAATCAAGGTTCCTATTATGTGACCAGACGATTTTAATGTATAAAGATTAAATCTCTGAAAGAAAATGAGAGTTTTCAGTTAAACTAATTCGAGTTCCTTTTGTCATCACAATGAGTGTTTTAATAACTAAAAGGTGAATCTTTGAATGAAATTACCTCAATCAAGGTACGTATATGTCACTAGACCATTTTAATGTATAAAGATTGAAATACTGAATCTTTGAAAGAGAGTTAGAGTTTTTGAGTTTAACATATTCGAGGTCCCTTTGAAGTCGTGAAGAGTGGTTTTACTGCTAAAGATAGAATCTTTATAAGAAAGTGAGAGTTTTGAGTTTAAAATATTCAGGTTCCCTGCGAATTCGCAAAGAGTGTTTCAATGACTAAAGATTGAATCTCTGAATTAAAATGTCTCAATCAAGGAACCTATTATGTCATTTGACCTTTTTAATGAGAGTTTTGAATTAAGCTTATTAGAGTTCCTTTGACGTCCCGAAGAGTCTTGTAATGATGAAAGATTATATCTTTAAATGAAAATACCTCAATTAAGGTACCTATTATGTCAGTAGACCATTTTAATGTATAAAGATTAAATCTTTGAAAGAAAATGTGAGTTTTGAGTTAAACTTATTCGAGTTCTCTTTGACATCACGAAGAGTGTTTTAATGAGTAAATACTGAATCTTTGAATGAAATTACATCATTCAATGGAACTATTATGTCAGTAGACCTTTTTAATGTATAAAGATTGAATCTTTGAAAGAAAATGAGAGCTTTGAGTTTAACTTATTCGAGTTCCCCATAAGGTTGAGAAGAGTGTTTTTTAGTGAGTAAAATTGTATCTTTGAATGAAACTACCTCAATAAGGGCACCTATTTTGTTACTAGACCATTTTAATGTCCAAAGATTTCTTTAACAGAAAATAAGAGTTTTTGAGTTAAACGTATTCGAGTTCCCTTTGACGTCACAAAAGAGTGTTTTAATGAGTAAAGATGGAATCTTCGAATGAAATTACCTTAATCAAGGTTCCTATTATGTCATTAGAACTTTTTAACGTGTAAAAATTGAATCTTTGAAAGAAAATAAGAGTTTTGAGATCAACTTATTCGAGTTCCCTATGAAGTCACGGGTCAAGGCACCTATTGCGTCACTAGATCTATTTATTGTATAATGATTGAATCTTTGAAAGAAAATGAGAGTTTTGAGTTCAACTTATTCGAGTTCCCTTTGACATCACGAAAAGTGTTTTAATGAGCAAAGATTGAATCTTTGAATGAAATGACCTCAATCAAGGCACCTATTGTGTCACTGGACCTTTCTAATGTATGAAGATTCAATCTCTGAAAAAACTGAGAGTTTTAAGTTTAACTTATTCGAGATCCCTATGAAGTCACGGAGAGTGTTTTAATGAGTAAAGAATGAATCTTCGAATGAAAATACCTCAATCAAGGTACCTATTATGTCACTAGCCCATTTCAATGTGTAAAGAATAAATCTTTGAAAGAAAATGAGAGTTTTCAGTTAAAATTATTTGAGTTCCCTTTGACGGCACGAAGAGTGTTTTAATGAGTAAAGATAGAATCTTTGAAAGAAATTACCCTGATCATGGTACCTATTATGTCACTAGACTGTTTTAACGTATTAAGATTGAATCTTTGAAAGAAAATGAGAGTTTAGAATTTAGCTTATTCGAGTTCCCTTTGAAGTCGCGAAGAGTGTTTTTATGACTAAAGATTGAATCTCTGAATGAAAATACCTCAACCAAGGTACCTATTATGTCAGTAGACCATTTTAATTTGCAGAGTTTAAATCTTCGATTGAAAATGTGAGTTTTGAGTTAAACTTATTCGAGTTCCCTTTGTCGTCACGAAGAGTGTTTTAACGAGTAAAGATTGATTCCTTGAATGAAATTACCCCAATCACGGTACCTATTATGTCACTAGACCATTTTAATGTATCAAGATTGGATCTTCGAAAGAAAAGGAGGGTTGTGAGTTAAACTTATTCGAGTTCCCTTTGACGTCCTGAAGAGTGTTTTAATGAGTAAAGATTGAATCTTTGAATGAAAATACCTCAATCAAGGTACCTATTATGTCACTAGACCATTTTGATGTTTAAAGATTAAATCTTTGAAACAAAATGCGAGTTTTGAGTTAAACTTATTCGAGTTCCCTTTGTCGTCACGAAGAGTGTTTTAATGAGCAATGATTGGAATCTTTGAATGAAATTACCTCAATCAAAGTATCTATATGTCAGTAGACCATTTTAATGTATAAAGGTTGAAATATTGAATTACCTCAATCAAGGTACCTATTATGTCACTAGATCTATTTCATGTATAAAGATTGAATCTTTGAAAGAATGAGAGTTGTGAGTTAAACTTATTCGAGTTCCCCATAACGACCTGAAGAGTGTTTTTCTGAGTAATGATTGAATCTTTGAAAGAAAATACCTCAATCAAGGTACCTACTGTGTCACTAACATTCTTAAGGTATAAAGATGAAAACTTTGAAGGAAAATGAGAGTTTTGAGTTAAATCTATTCAAGTTCCCTTTGACATTCCGATTAGTGTTTTAATGAGTAAGACTGAATCTTTGAATGAAAATACCTCAATCAAGGTTCCTATTATGTCACCAGATGATTTTAATGTATAAAGATTAAATCTCTGAAAGAAAATGAGAGTTTTCAGTTAAACTTATTCGAGTTCCCTTTGTCGTCACAATGAGTGTTTTAATAACTAAAAAGTGAATCTTCGAATGAAATTACCTCAATCAAGGTACGTATATGTCACTAGACCATTTTAATGTATAAAGATTGAAATACTGAATCTTTGAAAGAGAGTTAGAGTTTTTGAGTTTAACATATTCGAGGTCCCTTTGAAGTCGCGAAGAGTGGTTTACTGCTAAAGATAGAATCTTTGTAAGAAAGTGCGAGTTTTGAGTTTAAAATAATCAGGTTCCCTGCGAAGTCGCAAAGAGTGTTTCAATGACTAAAGATTGAATCTCTGAATTAAAATGTCTCAATCAAGGAACCTATTATGTCATTTGACCTTTTTAATGAGAGTTTTGAATTAAGCTTATTAGAGTTCCTTTGACGTCCCGAAGAGTCTTGTAATGATGAAAGATTATATCTTTGAATGAAAATACCTCAATTAAGGTGCCTATTATGTCAGTAGACCATTTTAATGTATAAAGATTAAGTCTTTGAGTTCAACTTATTCGAGTTCCCTTTGACATCACGAAAAGTGTTTTAATGAGCAAAGATTGAATCTTTGAATGAAATGACCTCAATCAAGGCACCTATTGTGTCACTGGACCTTTCTAATGTATGAAGATTCAATCTCTGAAAAAAACTGAGAGTTTTAAGTTTAACTTATTCGAGATCCCTATGAAGTCACGGAGAGTGTTTTAATGAGTAAAGAATGAATCTTCGAATGAAAATACCTCAATCAAGGTACCTATTATGTCACTAGCCCATTTCAATGTGTAAAGAATAAATCTTTGAAAGAAAATGAGAGTTTTCAGTTAAAATTATTTGAGTTCCCTTTGACGGCACGAAGAGTGTTTTAATGAGTAAAGATAGAATCTTTGAAAGAAATTACCCTGATCATGGTACCTATTATGTCACTAGACCGTTTTAACGTATTAAGATTGAATCTTTGAAAGAAAATGAGAGTTTAGAATTTAGCTTATTCGAGTTCCCTTTGAAGTCGCGAAGAGTGTTTTTATGACTAAAGATTGAATCTCTGAATGAAAATACCTCAACCAAGGTACCTATTATGTCAGTAGACCATTTTAATTTGCAGAGTTTAAATCTTCGATTGAAAATGCGAGTTTTGAGTTAAACTTATTCGAGTTCCCTTTGTCGTCACGAAGAGTGTTTTAACGAGTAAAGATTGATTCCTTGAATGAAATTACCCCAATCACGGTACCTATTATGTCACTAGACCATTTTAATGTATCAAGATTGGATCTTCGAAAGAAAAGGAGGGTTGTGTGTTAAACTTATTCGAGTTCCCTTTGACGTCCTGAAGAGTGTTTTAATGAGTAAAGATTGAATCTTTGAATGAAAATACCTCAATCAAGGTACCTATTATGTCACTAGACCATTTTGATGTTTAAAGATTAAATCTTTGAAACAAAATGCGAGTTTTGAGTTAAACTTATTCGAGTTCCCTTTGTTATCACGAAGAGTGTTTTAATGAGCAATGATTGGAATCTTTGAATGAAATTACCTCAATCAAAGTATCTATATGTCAGTAGACCATTTTAATGTATAAAGGTTGAAATATTGAATTACCTCAATCAAGGTACCTATTATGTCACTAGATCTATTTCATGTATAAAGATTGAATCTTTGAAAGAATGAGAGTTGTGAGTTAAACTTATTCGAGTTCCCCATAACGACCTGAAGAGTGTTTTAGTGAGTAATGATTGAATCTTTGAAAGAAAATACCTCAATCAAGGTACCTACTGTGTCACTAACATTCTTAAGGTATAAAGATGAAAACTTTGAAGGAAATTGAGAGTTTTGAGTTAAATCTATTCAAGTTCCCTTTGACATTCCGATTAGTGTTTTAATGAGTAAGACTGAATCTTTGAATGAAAATACCTCAATCAAGGTTCCTATTATGTCACCAGACGATTTTAATGTATAAAGATTAAATCTCTGAAAGAAAATGAGAGTTTTCAGTTAAACTTATTCGAGTTCCCTTTGTCGTCACAGTGAGTGTTTTAATAACTCAAAAGTGAATCTTCGAATGAAATTACCTCAATCAAGGTACGTATATGTCACTAGACCATTTTAATGTATAAAGATTGAAATACTGAATCTTTGAAAGAGAGTTAGAGTTTTTGAGTTTAACATATTCGAGGTCCCTTTGAAGTCGCGAAGAGTGGTTTTACTGCTAAAGATAGAATCTTTGTAAGAAAGTGCGAGTTTTGAGTTTAAAATAATCAGGTTCCCTGCGAAGTCGCAAAGAGTGTTTCAATGACAAAAGATTGAATCTCTAAATTAAAATGTCTCAATCAAGGAACCTATTATGTCATTTGACCTTTTTAATGAGAGTTTTGAATTAAGCTTATTAGAGTTCCTTTGACGTCCCGAAGAGTCTTGTAATGATGAAAGATTATATCTTTGAATGAAAATACCTCAATTAAGGTGCCTATTATGTCAGTAGACCATTTTAATGTATAAAGATTAAGTCTTTGAAAGAAAATGTGAGTTTTGAGTTAAACTTATTCGAGTTCCCTTTGACATCACGAAGAGTGTTTTAATGAGTAAATACTGAATCTTTGAATGAAGTTACTTCATTCAATGGACCTATTATGTCAGTAGACCTTTTTAATGTATAAAGATTGAATCTTTGAAAGAAAATGAGAGCTTTGAGTTTAACTTATTCGAGTTCCCGATAAGGTTGAGAAGAGTGTTTTTTAGTGAGTAAAGATTGTATCTTTGAATGAAACTACCTCAATAAGGGCACCTATTTTGTTACTAGACCATTTTAATGTCCAAAGATTTCTTTGACAGAAAATAAGAGTTTTTGAGTTAAACGTATTCGAGTTCCCTTTGACGTCACAAAAGAGTGTTTTAATGAGTAAAGATGGAATCTTCGAATGAAATTACCTTAATCAAGGTTCTTATTATGTCATTAGAACTTTTTAACGTGCAAAAATTGAATCTTTGAAAGAAAATAAGAGTTTTGAGATCAACTTATTCGAGTTCCCTATGAAGTCACGGGTCAAGGCACCTATTGTGTCACTAGATCTATTTATTGTATAATGATTGAGTCTTTGAAAGAAAATGAGAGTTTTGAGTTCAACTTATTCGAGTTCCCTTTGACATCACGAAAAGTGTTTTAATGAGCAAAGATTGAATCTTTGAATGAAATGACCTCAATCAAGGCACCTATTGTGTCACTGGACCTTTCTAATGTATGAAGATTCAATCTCTGAAAAAAACTGAGAGTTTTAAGTTTAACTTATTCGAGATCCCTATGAAGTCACGGAGAGTGTTTTAATGAGTAAAGAATGAATCTTCGAATGAAAATACCTCAATCAAGGTACCTATTATGTCACTAGCCCATTTCAATGTGTAAAGAATAAATCTTTGAAAGAAAATGAGAGTTTTCAGTTAAAATTATTTGAGTTCCCTTTGACGGCACGAAGAGTGTTTTAATGAGTAAAGATAGAATCTTTGAAAGAAATTACCCTGATCATGGTACCTATTATGTCACTAGACCGTTTTAACGTATTAAGATTTGAAAGAAAATGAGAGTTTAGAATTTAGCTTATTCGAGTTCCCTTTCAAGTCGCGAAGAGTGTTTTTATGACTAAAGATTGAATCTCTGAATGAAAATACCTCAATCAAGGTACCTATTATGTCAGTAGACCATTTTAATTTGCAAAGTTTAAATCTTCGATTGAAAATGAGAGTTTTGAGTTAAACTTATTCGAGTTACCTTTGTCGTCACGAAGAGTGTTTTAATGAGTAAAGATTGATTCCTTGAATGAAATTACCCCAATCACGGTACCTATTATGTCACTAGACCATTTTAATGTATCAAGATTGGATCTTCGAAAGAAAAGGAGGGTTGTGAGTTAAACTTATTCGAGTTCCCTTTGACGTCCTGAAGAGTGTTTTAATGAGTAAAGATTGAATCTTTCAATGAAAATACCTCAATCAAGGTACATATTATGTCACTAGACCATTTTGATGTTTAAAGATTAAATCTTTGAAAAAAAATGCGAGTTTTAAGTTAAACTTATTCGAGTTCCCTTTGTCGTCACGAAGAGTGTTTTAATGAGCAATGATTGGAATCTTTGAATGAAATTACCTCAATCAAAGTATCTATATGTCAGTAGACCATTTTAATGTATAAAGGTTGAAATATTGAATTACCTCAATCAAGGTACCTATTATGTCACTAGATCTATTTCATGTATAAAGATTGAATCTGTGAAAGAATGAGAGTTGTGAGTTAAACTTATTCGAGTTCCCCTTAACGACCTGAAGAGTGTTTTAGTGAGTAAGGATTGAATCTTTGAAAGAAAATACCTCAATCAAGGTACCTACTGTGTCACTAACATTCTTAAGGTATAAAGATGAAAACTTTGAAGGAAAATGAGAGTTTTGAGTTAAATCTATTCATGTTCCCTTTGACGTTCCGATTAGTGTTTTAATGAGTAAGACTGAATCTTTGAATGAAAATACCTCAATCAAGGTTCCTATTATGTCACCAGACGATTTTAATATATAAAGATTAAATCTCTGAAAGAAAATGAGAGTTTTCAGTTAAACTTATTCGAGTTCCCTTTGTCGTCACAATGAGTGTTTTAGTAACTAAAAAGTGAATCTTTGAATGAAATTACCTCAATAAAGGTACGTATATGTCACTAGACCATTTTAATGTATAAAGATTGAAATACTGAATCTTTGAAAGAGAGTTAGAGTTTTTGTGTTTAACATATTCGAGGTCCCTTTGAAGTCGCGAAGAGTGGTTTTACTGCTAAAGATAGAATCTTTGTAAGAAAGTGAGAGTTTTGAGTTTAAAATATTCAAGTTCCCTGCGAAGTCGCAAAGAGTGTTTCAATGACTAAAGATTGAATCTCGGAATTAAAATGTCTCAATCAAGGAACCTATTATATCATTTGACCTTTTTAATGAGAGTTTTGAATTAAGCTTATTAGAGTTCCTTTGACGTCCCGAAGAGTCTTGTAATGATGAAAGATTATATCTTTGAATGAAAATACCTCAATTAAGGTACCTATTATGTCAGTAGACCATTTTAATGTATAAAGATTAAGTCTTTGAAAGAAAATGTGAGTTTTGAGTTAAACTTATTCGAGTTCCCTTTGACATTACGAAGAGTGTTTTAATGAGTAAATACTGAATCTTTGAATGAAATTACATCATTCAATGGACCTATTATGTCAGTAGACCTTTTTAATGTATAAAGATTGAATCTTTGAAAGAAAATGAGAGCTTTGAGTTTAACTTATTCGAGTTCCCGATAAGGTTGAGAAGAGTGTTTTTTAGTGAGTAAAGATTGTATCTTTGAATGAAACTACCTCAATAAGGGCACCTATTTTGTTACTAGACCATTTTAATGTCCAAAGATTTCTTTGACAGAAAATAAGAGTTTTTGAGTTAAACGTATTCGAGTTCCCTTTGACGTCACTAAAGAGTGTTTTAATGAGTAAAGATGGAATCTTCGAATGAAATTACCGTAATCAAGGTTCCTATTATGTCATTAGAACTTTTTAACGTGTAAAAATTGAATCTTTGAAAGAAAATAAGAGTTTTGAGATCAACTTATTCGAGTTCCCTATGAAGTCACGGGTCAAGGCACCTATTGTGTCACTAGATCTATTTATTGTATAATGATTGAATCTTTGAAAGAAAATGAGAGTTTTGAGTTCAACTTATTCGAGTTCCCTTTGACATCACGAAAAGTGTTTTAATGAGCAAAGATTGAATCTTTGAATGAAATGACCTCAATTAAGGCACCTATTGTGTCACTGGACCTTTCTAATGTATGAAGATTCAATCTCTGAAAAAAACTGAGAGTTTTAAGTTTAACTTATTCGAGATCCCTATGAAGTCACGGAGAGTGTTTTAATGAGTAAAGAATGAATCTTCGAATGAAAATACCTCAATCAAGGTACCTATTATGTCACTAGCCCATTTCAATGTGTAAAGAATAAATCTTTGAAAGAAAATGAGAGTTTTCAGTTAAAATTATTTGAGTTCCCTTTGACGGCACGAAGAGTGTTTTAATGAGTAAAGATAGAATCTTTGAAAGAAATTACCCTGATCATGGTACTTATTATGTCACTAGACCGTTTTAACGTATTAAGATTGAATCTTTGAAAGAAAATGAGAGTTTAGAATTTAGCTTATTCGAGTTCCCTTTGAAGTCGCGAAGAGTGTTTTTATGACTAAAGATTGAATCTCTGAATGAAAATACCTCAACCAAGGTACCTATTATGTCAGTAGACCATTTTAATTTGCAAAGTTTAAATCTTCGATTGAAAATGCGAGTTTTGAGTTAAACTTATTCGAGTTCCCTTTGTCGTCACGAAGAGTGTTTTAATGAGTAAAGATTGATTCCTTGAATGAAATTACCCTAGTCACGGTACCTATTATGTCACTAGACCATTTTAATGTATCAAGATTGGATCTTCGAAAGAAAAGGAGGGTTGTGAGTTAAACTTATTCGAGTTCCCTTTGACGTGCTGAAGAGTGTTTTAATGAGTAAAGATTGAATCTTTGAATGAAAATACCTCAATCAAGGTACCTATTATGTCACTAGACCATTTTGATGTTTAAAGATTAAATCTTTGAAAAAAAATGGGAGTTTTGAGTTAAACTTATTCGAGTTCCCTTTGTCGTCACGAAGAGTGTTTTAATGAGCAATGATTGGAATCTTTGAATGAAATTACCTCAATCAAAGTATCTATATGTCTGTAGACCATTTTAATGTATAAAGGTTGAAATATTGAATTACCTCAATCAAGGTACCTATTATGTCACTAGATCTATTTCATGTATAAAGATTGAATCTTTGAAAGAATGAGAGTTGTGAGTTAAACTTATTCGAGTTCCCCTTAACGACCTGAAGAGTGTTTTAGTGAGTAAGGATTGAATCTTTGAAAGAAAATACCTCAATCAAGGTACCTACTGTGTCACTAACATTCTTAAGGTATAAAGATGAAAACTTTGAAGGAAAATGAGAGTTTTGAGTTAAATCTATTCAAGTTCCCTTTGACGTTCTGATTAGTGTTTTAATGAGTAAGACTGAATCTTTGAATGAAAATACCTCAATCAAGGTTCCTATTATGTCACCAGACGATTTTAATGTATAAAGATTAAATCTCTGAAAGAAAATGAGAGTTTTCAGTTAAACTTATTCGAGTTCCCTTTGTCGTCACAATGAGTGTTTTAATAACTAAAAAGTGAATCTTCGAATGAAATTACCTCAATCAAGGTACGTATATGTCACTAGACCATTTTAATGTATAAAGATTGAAATACTGAATCTTTGAAAGAGAGTTAGAGTTTTTGAGTTTAACATATTCGAGGTCCCTTTGAAGTCGCGAAGAGTGGTTTTACTGCTAAAGATAGAATCTTTGTAAGAAAGTGAGAGTTTTGAGTTTAAAATACTCAGGTTCCCTGCGAAGTCGCAAAGAGTGTTTCAATGACTAAAGATTGAATCTCTGAATTAAAATGTCTCAACCAAGGAACCTATTATGTCATTTGACCTTTTTAATGAGAGTTTTGAATTAAGCTTATTAGAGTTCCTTTGACGTCCCGAAGAGTCTTGTAATGATGAAAGATTATATCTTTGAATAAAAATACCTCAATTAAGGTACCTATTATGTCAGTAGACCATTTTAATGTATAAAGATTAAGTCTTTGAAAGAAAATGTGAGTTTTGAGTTAAACTTATTCGAGTTCCCTTTGACATCACGAAGAGTGTTTTAATGAGTAAATACTGAATCTTTGAATGAAATTACATCATTCAATGGACCTATTATGTCAGCAGACCTTTTTAATGTATAAAGATTGAATCTTTGAAAGAAAATGAGGGCTTTGAGTTTAACTTATTCGAGTTCCCGATAAGGTTGAGAAGAGTGTTTTTTAGTGAGTAAAGATTGTCTCTTTGAATGAAACTACCTCAATAAGGGCACCTATTTTGTTACTAGACCATTTTAATGTCCAAAGATTTCTTTGACAGAAAATAAGAGTTTTTGAGTTAAACGTATTCGAGTTCCCTTTGACGTCACAAAAGAGTGTTTTAATGAGTAAAGATGGAATCTTCGAATGAAATAACCTTAGTCAAGGTTCCTATTATGTCATTAGAACTTTCTAACGTGTAAAAATTGAATCTTTGAAAGAAAATAAGAGTTTTGAGATCAACTTATTCGAGTTCCCTATGAAGTCACGGGTCAAGGCACCTATTGTGTCACTAGATCTATTTATTGTATAATGATTGAATCTTTGAAAGAAAATGAGAGTTTTGAGTTCAACTTATTCGAGTTTCCTTTGACATCACGAAAAGTGTTTTAATGAGCAAAGATTGAATCTTTGAATGAAATGACCTCAATCAAGGCACCTATTGTGTCACTGGACCTTTCTAATGTATGAAGATTCAATCTCTGAAAAAAACTGAGAGTTTTAAGTTTAACTTATTCGAGATCCCTATGAAGTCACGGAGAGTGTTTTAATGAGTAAAGAATGAATCTTCGAATGAAAATACCTCAATCAAGGTACCTATTATGTCACTAGCCCATTTCAATGTGTAAAGAATAAATCTTTGAAAGAAAATGAGAGTTTTCAGTTAAAATTATTTGAGTTCCCTTTGACGACACGAAGAGTGTTTTAATGAGTAAAGATAGAATCTTTGAAAGAAATTACCCTGATCATGGTACCTATTATGTCACTAGACCGTTTTAACGTATTAAGATTGAATCTTTGAAAGAAAATGAGAGTTTAGAATTTCGCTTATTCGAGTTCCCTTTGAAGTCGCGAAGAGTGTTTTTATGACTAAAGATTGAATCTCTGAATGAAAATACCTCAATCAAGGTACCTATTATGTCAGTAGACCATTTTAATTTGCAAAGTTTAAATCTTCGATTGAAAATGCGAGTTTTGAGTTAAACTTATTCGAGTTCCCTTTGTCGTCACGAAGAGTGTTTTAATGAGTAAAGATTGATTCCTTGAATGAAATTACCCCAGTCACGGTACCTATTATGTCACTAGACCATTTTAATGTATCAATATTGGATCTTCGAAAGAAAAGGAGGGTTTTGAGTTAAACTTATTCGAGTTCCCTTTGACGTGCTGAAGAGTGTTTTAATGAGTAAAGATTGAATCTTTGAATGAAAGTACCTCAATCAAGGTACCTATTATGTCACTAGACCATTTTGATGTTTAAAGATTAAATCTTTGAAAAAAAATGCGAGTTTTGAGTTAAACTTATTCGAGTTCCCTTTGTCGTCACGAAGAGTGTTTTAATGAGCAATGATTGGAATCTTTGAATGAAATTACCTCAATCAAAGCATCTATATGTCAGTAGACCATTTTAATGTATAAAGGTTGAAATATTGAATTACCTCAATCAAGGTACCTATTATGTCACTAGATCTATTTCATGTATAAAGATTGAATCTTTGAAAGAATGAGAGTTGTGAATTAAACTTATTCGAGTTCCCCTTAACGACTTGAAGAGTGTTTTAGTGAGTAAGGATTGAATCTTTGAAAGAAAATACCTCAATCAAGGTACCTACTGTGTCACTAACATTCTTAAGGTATAAAGATGAAAACTTTGAAGGAAAATGAGAGTTTTGAGTTAAATCTATTCAAGTTCCCTTTGACGTTCCGATTAGTGTTTTAATGAGTAAGACTGAATCTTTGAATGAAAATACCTCAATCAAGGTTCCCATTATGCCACCAGACGATTTTAATGTATAAAGATTAAATCTCTGAAAGAAAATGAGAGTTTTCAGTTAAACTTATTCGAGTTCCTTTTGTCGTCACAATGAGTGTTTTAATAACTAAAAAGTGAATCTTTGAATGAAATTACCTCAATCAAGGTACGTATATGTCACTAGACCATTTTAATGTATAAAGATTGAAATACTGAATCTTTGAAAGAGAGTTAGAGTTTTTGAGTTCAACATATTCGAGGTCCCTTTGAAGTCGCGAAGAGTGGTTTTACTGCTAAAGATAGAATCTTTGTAAGAAAGTGAGAGTTTTGAGTTTAAAATATTCAGGTTCCCTGCGAAGTCGCAAAGAGTGTTTCAATGACTAAAGATTGAATCTCTGAATTAAAATGTCTCAATCAAGGAACCTATTATGTCATTTGACCTTTTTAATGAGAGTTTTGAATTAAGCTTATTAGAGTTCCTTTGACGTCCCGAAGAGTCTTGTAATGATGAAAGATTATATCTTTGAATAAAAATACCTCAATTAAGGTACCTATTATGTCAGTAGACCATTTTAATGTATAAAGATTAAGCCTTTGAAAGAAAATGTGAGTTTTGAGTTAAACTTATTTGAGTTCCCTTTGACATCACGAAGAGTGTTTTAATGAGTAAATACTGAATCTTTGAATGAAATTACATCATTCAATGGACATATTATGTCAGTAGACCTTTTTAATGTATAAAGATTGAATCTTTGAAAGAAAATGAGAGCTTTGAGTTTAACTTATTCGAGTTCCCTATAAGGTTGAGAAGAGTGTTTTTTAGTGAGTAAAGATTGTATCTTTGAATGAAACTACCTCAATAAGGGCACCTATTTTGTTACTAGACCATTTTAATGTCCAAAGATTTCTTTGACAGAAAATAAGAGTTTTTTAGTTAAACGTATTCGAGTTCCCTTTGACGTCACAAAAGAGTGTTTTAATGAGTAAAGATGGAATCTTCGAATGAAATTACCTTAATCAAGGTTCTTATTATGTCATTAGAACTTTTTAACGTGTAAAAATTGAATCTTTGAAAGAAAATAAGAGTTTTGAGATCAACTTATTCGAGTTCCCTATGAAGTCACGTGTCAAGGCACCTATTGTGTCACTAGATCTATTTATTGTATAATAATTGAATCTTTGAAAGAAAATGAGAGTTTTGAGTTCAACTTATTTGAGTTCCCTTTGACATCACGGAAAGTGTTTTAATGAGCAAAGATTGAATCTTTGAATGAAATGACCTCAATCAAGGCACCTATTGTGTCACTGGACCTTTCTAATGTATGAAGATTCAATCTCTGAAAAAAACTGAGAGTTTTAAGTTTAACTTATTCGAGATCCCTATGAAGTCACGGAGAGTGTTTTAATGAGTAAAGAATGAATCTTCGAATGAAAATACCTCAATCAAGGTACCTGTTATGTCACTAGCCCATTTCAATTTGTAAAGAATAAATCTTTGAAAGAAAATGAGAGTTTTCAGTTAAAATTATTTGAGTTCCCTTTGACGACACGAAGAGTGTTTTAATGAGTAAAGATAGAATCTTTGAAAGAAATTACCCTGATCATGGTACCTATTATGTCACTACACCGTTTTAACGTATTAAGATTGAATCTTTGAAAGAAAATGAGAGTTTAGAATTTAGCTTATTCGAGTTCTCTTTGAAGTCGCGAAGAGTATTTTTATGACTAAAGATTGAATCTCTGAATGAAAATACCTCAATCAAGGTACCTATTATGTCAGTAGACCATTTTAATTTGCAAAGTTTCGATCTTCGATTGAAAATACGAGTTTTGAGTTAAACTTATTCGAGTTCCCTTTGTCGTCACGAAGAGTGTTTTAATGAGTAAAGATTGATTCCTTGAATGAAATTACCCCAATCACGGTACCTATTATGTCACTAGACCATTTTAATGTATCAAGATTGGATCTTCGAAAGAAAAGGAGGGTTGTGAGTTAAACTTATTCGAGTTCCCTTCGACGTCCTGAAGAGTGTTTTAATGAGTAAAGCTTGAATCATTGAATGAAAATACCTCAATCAAGGTACCTATTATGTCACTAGACCATTTTTATGTTTTAAGATTAAATCTTTGAAAAAAAATGGGAGTTTTGAGTTAAACTTATTCGACTTCCCTTTGTCGTCATGAAGAGTGTTTTAATGAGCAATGATTGGAATCTTTGAATGAAATTACCTCAATCAAAGCATCTATATGTCAGTAGACCATTTTAATGTATAAAGGTTGAAATATTGAATTACCTCAATCAAGGTACCTATTATGTCACTAGATCTATTTCATGTATAAAGATTGAATCTTTGAAAGAATGAGAGTTCTGAGTTAAACTTATTCGAGTTCCCCTTAACGACTTGAAGAGTATTTTAGTGAGTAAGGATTGAATCTTTGAAAGAAAATACCTCAATCAAGGTACCTACTGTGTCACTAACATTCTTAAGGTATAAAGATGAAAACTTTGAAGGAAAATGAGAGTTTTGAGTTAAATCTATTCAAGTTCCCTATGACGTTTCGATTAGTGTTTTAATGAGTAAGACTGAATCTTTGAATGAAAATACCTCAATCAAGGTTCCTATTCTGCCACCAGACGATTTTAATGTATAAAGATTAAATCTCTGAAAGAAAATGAGAGTTTTCAGTTAAACTTATTCGAGTTCCCTTTGTCGTCACAATGAGTGTTTTAATAACTAAAAAGTGAATCTTTGAATGAAATTACCTCAATCAAGGTACGTATATGTCACTAGACCATTTTAATGTATAAAGATTGAAATACTGAATCTTTGAAAGAGAG